>NC_092874.1:115224243-116424243 GCF_028372415.1 Notamacropus eugenii
CATTCTTCATTTCCAGATCTTAGATCGGTTTAAGACTCAGCTCAAATTCATCTCCTTCCAGACAGCTATTCTAGTTCCCCTAGTTGTTAGCTCTTTCTCTTTCACCCTAAGAACTAGGTGGCACAATGTATAGAACACTGGGCCTGCAGTCAGGAAGACCCCAGTTCAAATCAGGTTTCAGACATTTACTAGCTTTGTTACCCAGGGCAAGTCAATTCACTTAACTTCTATTTGTTTCAGTTGCCTCAAGTGTAAAATGGGGATAATAACAGTATTTAATTAATAGAGCGTTTGTGAGGATTAAATAAGATAATATTTGTAAAGCACTTATCATAAAGCCTGGCCCATTGTAGGTGCTTGTGTAAACGTTTATTTCCTTCCCCATCAAATCACTGCACATTTATTTTGTAGATATGTGCTTATGTGTTATTTGTACTTATTTGTGACCTTGTTTATCCCCTAGGACAGGGGTTCTTAATCTGAAGTCCATGAATCCCCAAGAGATCCATGGATAAAGTTTAGGAGGGGTCCATGAACTTGGATAGGAAAAAAAATTACATCTTTATTTTCACTAATCTTTGCTATGAATTTTATGAATTATTCTGAGAAAGTATTCCTTGACCTTACTAGACTGCCAAAGAGGTCCAGAATGCAAAATAAGGTTAAGAAAACCTGCCCTAGTCAGATGAAAGCTCTTTGAAGGGTGGTGCCGTCTCATTTTTGCATTGGTATCACCAGTGCCTAAAAATGGTGCTTAGTATGTGTTGTTGTTCAGTCTTTTTTCAGTTTTGTCCAACTCTTCATGACCCCATTGGGGATTTTCTTGGTAGAGATATTGAAATGGTTCTCTATTTCCTTCTCCAGCTCATGTTACAGGTGAGGAAACTGAGTAAACAGGGTTAAGTGACTTGCCCAGGATCACACAGCTAGTAAGTGTCTGAGGCCATTTGAACTTGGGAAGATAAGTCTTTCTGAATCCAGGCTTGGCCCTGTATCCTAGCTGCCCTGCCTAGTATGTAGTACACATTTAATAAATGCATATTCAGAATGGAAGGCTCAGTGACCTCATTTTAAACATCACATTTTCTCCTAGCTTTGTCTTTCCCCTATAAATTTATTGTTTGGAAAAAATAGATGTTTGGGGGGAAAAGCAACATATATTATTTGATTTACAAAAATAGAATGGTTCTCAGACCTGAAATTACAAAGAGGATGGGCTCAAATATGTCTAGTTAATATATTAATAACTACATCCTTTCTAAACCCAAAATAGCACATCAGCACATCATGTAAATCTAGTATAGTAAACAGCAAGATGTTTCATACCTTCCAGATGTTTCAGAAGTGCTCTGCTACTGTTGCCATGAGCTGAGATGAGTACAGTTTTGCCACTCTTCAGTTCAGGGGCAATCCTTTCAGTCCAATAGGGAAGAAGCCTGTCTAACACCTCTTTCAGGCTTTCCGAGCGAGGCAGCTGATCTACAGGCACGTCACAAACCTTGTATCTCCGATCATTGTAGATTTCATGATAGTAAGGATGAGATTCATCGATGGGAGGTGGAGATACATTATAGCTCCTTCTCCAGATTCTCACTTGCTCTTCTCCATGATTCAGTGCCATCTTCTCCCTATTAAGGCCTATAAGGGCCCCATAGTGCCTCTCATTGAGTCGCCAGGAGCTCTCCAACGGAACCCATTCCTGCCCCAGCTCTTCCAATATCAGCCAAGCAGTATGAATGGACCGATTAAGGACAGAGGTGAAGACAAGATCAAACTCAAAGTGTAGGGCTTTAAGTTGTTTGCCGCAGTTTCGGGCTTCCTGTTCTCCATCGCTGTTAAGCTTCTGATCCACCCAGCTACAAAAGCGGTTTTCCTTATTCCAAGCTCCTTCTCCATGCCTTAACAAGACAAGTTTATACTTGGCCATGATGATAGTGAGCTTCCCTACAGCTCTCAAATGGACCAACGTTTAATGATGGCAATGCATCTAGAAAGAGGAGAGAGAAAAGGCAAAATGAGTCATGCTCCTCCTCCTTCAACACTCTCACTTGGAAGAAGCAGAAAAGACAATAGGTATTCTTATTTATGATGGACAGCTTCCAAAGTGAATTAGCATGCCTTTGAACATCTTTTCACAACAGACCTACCTAGTCACTCACAGGCTACAGCACACTCTCCGACTATACCTTACAGATAATTAATTACAGGGAACCCAGTTGACTTATGTGCTAATTATAGAGTATCAATTAAGAGAACACCTACTACACCCAGATGGTCTGTGGTGTTTCCTCCAGATGCACAAGCTTTGTGTATTCATTCTGGGGAGAGAGGATTTAGTAGAATGAATTGTGTCAGGCAATGAATGACTGGTAGATGGGAACACATCTAACTTCTAATAGTGCCTCAGGCTTTGAAGAAGTCCCACCCACCTTAAAGTGTCTCCACTTTCTCTCACTGGGGAGAAAGGAGGTAGAGAAAATGAATTATTCAGGGGGTCTGGAAAGCTTACTTTCCCAAAGTCTATTGAAAATGGTCACCCAGAAAGGACCATGAGAATATCCATGCTGTGTATAGAAGTCATTCTGAAACATGGCAGCCATCATTATCACTATCCATATTTATATCAACAATCACCAAGTATTTATTAAACACACAGCATATGCCAGACACTGTGTTAGATGCTGAAGCTCCTAGATAGAAAGGGAGAGGGTGAGAGGAACTCTTTTTCTCTAAGGGACTTACATTCTATTTGGGGAGACAACAGATAAAAATAGAAGTAAATGTGATAGCTTTGAGAGGAAAGGAATCATCATTACTTAATTATTTTAAAAAGTACTCTCTCCTTATAACAGCCCTGGGTTAGGTAGGTAGTATAACCCATATTTTACAGATGAAAAAAACTAAGGCTCTGAAGTGAAGTAACCCCTCCAGAGTTACAGAGGTAATAGATCAGAGGCCATATTTAAATGCTTCTTCTCAGTCTTCAAATCCAGCCCTATTATACCATGCTACCTCTCATTTAAAATGAAAAAACAGATGCCACAGTTATCTCAAATAGATCCCCAAGCAAGGTTCTAAGGGGCTCGACGCACAACTAACAACCATAAAAAATACACAAAAGATGAACTTGACATGGTGGCACTCACCTGAACAGAGACATTTAACTTGGAGCAAGTCTCAGTCCTGCTATAAAGGGAAGCCTCTAGCAGGAAAAAAAAAGCATGAGCCACAAAAATAAGTTATCCAGTGCAGCTGGGTAAAGCTGTCTGGAGGAACAGATAAAACCCCAAGCAAGGTCTGAACAAGGTCAACGACAAGACAGATAGCAGGGCCTTCACACGTACACACTAGCCACACCCTTCAGAGTAAGAGCATCTAGTCCAGCCATGCAGCCAGTTACATGTCACAAATACACGGTATCAACCCAAATGACTGCTTAACCACATGCCTCCTTCCCCCCCAAAAAGGCCATTCTTTTCTAATCCTTGGTTCTTTCATGTGTAAAGTGAGGAGTTTCCACTAAGTAATCTCAAACAAATCTTGTTTGTTTCATAGACATCTTCGGCAGTCATCCAGTGAAGCGTATCCAGTGAACCCTCAGAACAAGGTTTTTAAATGCATAAAATAAAACCCACAGGATTAACAAAGGAAACCTATACCAAAATAGTCATCAAAGATGACGTGGCACAGTGGAGATAGTACCAGGCCTGGAGTTGGGGACACTCATCTTCCTGAGTTCAAATCTGACCTCAGACACTTACTAGCTGGGGGACCTTGGACAAGTCACTTAACCCTTTTGGCCTCAGTTTCCTCATCTATAAAATGAGCTACAGAAACCACTCCAGTATCTCTGACGAAACAAAACTCAAGGGTCAGAGAGAGTCAGACAAGACTGAAAAATGACTAAACAATAACAAAAATCAATTATTTAAAAACTAAGTGAATGGGCCCTAGATTAAGAAATGTTGCTTAATTAAGGGCTCCTCCTAACTCTAAAGCCTCTGTCAGTGACGCTCTGCTACATATCCAATTCATCTCATCTTCCTCCCACAAAGCACCAAAGCTTAGCCAGATGTTTGTTGAACAGTCATTTGACCACTACTTATTAAACAGCACAGTGTTTAGGTATTTGGAAAAGACAAAAAGATCATTAAGACGCAGTCCTAGCAGCGGTTAAATCATATCTATCCTGGTAAGTATGGCATGTATTTACACGCGTTAGCCCCCAACCTCTTTGATATTTGCAATGTGGGGAGAGAAGATTATGGGAATCATGGGGTTTGGGGCCTCCTCTGCTATTCTTAGCAACTCATTAATCTTTGAGATTCTTTCCCTGTTTACTAAAAGACAGTGATTCACCCAGAAATATATCGTCATCAGTAGCAAGGTTAAGACTCTAGACTCAACATTTCTCTCTCTCTTTAGAAGTGTCTAGGGCCACAGGAAAATGCCTTTTAAAAGGAGCCTGAGGGTTTGTGAGAAACAAAGGAGGGAGAAGATCTGGAAGTAATTAAGATGAGGTAGCATTTACATTTAAGATTTCTCTTTTTCCGTAACTTTGGGCCTTAAGCATTTCTTTGTTTGGAGCTAGAGCAAGGTTACAGTGATTTAGGGCTAGGACAGCTCAAGTCTGTTTAACTAGCTAGAATATCACTGGTGTAGAGGTAAGGGAAAGAGAAGGGAAAAAAGGAGGGAGGGAGGGAAGGAGTTTAAAGGCAGTCAGGCAAGAAGTGATTAGTTCTGGCTCTCCCCTCAAAAGTAATTAGTGCCAAGCTGCAACTGTCTTCTCAAGAGGGCCCCGTAAGATGTAGTAGCTATCTTTAAAGTAGTATTTTGTGTGTGTGTGTGTGTGTGTGTGTGTGTGTGTACACACGAGTGCACAATACACAATATACTCACCTGTGTATATTGTGCACATATGTGTGCATACATACACATATGCATATATACATCCACGAATGTATATACATATGCACATGGGAGGAAAAGGTAGAATCCTTCTCACTACCGCCAGTATACATAACAACAAATACATAGAGGAAGGGCGAAGGGGATGATTATACAAGAATAAATGCTAAATACATGAGTACTAGAAAAAACATTGACTACTGAGTCATAGGGTCTAGATTCACATTCTGGTTCCACTTCCTACTACCTATGTGACCCTGGGCAAGTCATATAACATCCAGGTCTAGGTTTCCTCTTCTATGAAATGAAAGGGTTAGACTAGATTTTTGTAGGGGTGTCTCCTGGCTTTAACATCTATTATCCTAATATAAATACATTATAAATGTTAGTTTACATTACACTGATGCCTCATCAGAAGGTGACCCTAGAGTCTCAGGGGTTATGTCAACAGATGGCTCAGATTTCACTCAGCTGAAAAAGTAGATTACGGCACCAGTCGTAAGTATCTGTTATTGGATATTATGATCAAGTGGCCTCAGACTAATTTTTGACGGGGGAGGGAGGGTGGAGAGACAGCAATTCTGAGACCATCTAAGTTGCAGTGGGTTTACAATGTGCATCAGTGAAGGGAAATAATTAAATTACAGATCACTGATACATGCATAAAATTATATTTATAATATATTATAATATCTTATATAATATGTTCTATATAATATAAAATATAATGTGTATGTATGTATATAGTAGCCAACAAAACACTAGACCAGGAATTTAGCTTTGCTCCCCAGAGATCTTTATTTAAAAAGGGTCAGTTTCCTTTTGAATTCTGTGTCTCTGTCTTCCTTCTCTCTCTAGTTTTTAGCACAGTGCCCTAAAATACTCATTGTTTAGTGAACTGAATTTCTGTCCTAGTTCTCCCAAATGACAATTCTCATTTTCCTGTTGCTGCAAATGCTTGCAAAAGAAACAGTGAGGTTATGGTGCTTTGAAGCTCAAGAGGCTCACCTTACAACGTACAGAGTAAGAGGGCAGGTTTCGCAAAACGTTTCCAAGTTGGGGCGTATCTCTAGGATAGTAACACAGAGTTAGGAGGGCCCCTGAGGGGCCTCGTTTCACAGATGAGGAAACTGGGGCCCCAAGAAGTAAAGTCAAACATCTTATGTTGAAAAATGTTTAAAGGACACTAATACTATGGCATAGTATATTATACACATGCTTTGAATGAAAAAAATCCCATGGTTGGAAACCAGACGTATAAGGCAACAAAGGAACCAGTTTGGAGTGTTATTCTACTGCTTTGGCCACTACAATTTCAGCACAACAACACTGAGTGAGTACTAATGACTGTTGTAAAACAGGACTGACTGGAATTGAGGGGTACAAAGCTCTATACCTACAGACTTTAGCAAAAAGAGAAGCCAGGAATTTGAAGTCCATCAGCATACACTTCAGCAGGAAAAGGTCAGCTCAGTAAGGGGCATACACATACATGTGTATACACACACACACACACACACACACACTCTTAAAAATCTAGGTTTACAAAAAAGTTGAAAACTTTTTTTTTAAATAGTCACTATATAAATACAACCAACTAGCAATTGTTCAGAGGGTGACAGTGCAACGGGAATGGACATGGTCTCTATTCTATTGTTCTACACCAAGGAAGAAGCCTCATGGGGAAGGAAGGAAGGAAGGAAGGAAGGAAGGAAGGAAGGAAGGAAGGAAGGAAGGAAGGAAGGAAGGAAGGAAGGAAGGAAGGAAGGAAGGAAGGAAGGAAGGAAGGAGTAAAGGAGGGAGGGAGGGAGGGAAAGAGAAAGAAAGAATGAAAGAAAGAAAGAAAAAAAAGATAGAAAGGCAATAGTTCTATTGTCCTCTGCCTTAGACCACAGCTAGGATCTGTGATTCTGAAACCTCTTTTCATAAGAGCACTCACTAACAAGCTGGAATGGATCTAAATGAAGTGGATCAGGTTAAAGGTCATGTCAAGAGAATCTATTAGATTAGATTAACCTATTAATCTATTAATTAGATTAGAACAGGGGCACTCTACCTTCACTTAAGCCCTTCTTAACTCTCTCCTAGACTAATGCTGCCACAGCCTTTTAAAAGGATTCCTGGCTTCCAATTCCTCTTTTCTCCAATCCAACCTCTCTCTACAGGTATCAAAAATAATCTTCTAAACGTGTAATTTTTGGATATGGCCAACGTGGGGAATTTGTTCTGCTAGACTACACACAGTTGTTAAGAGAGCTTCATTTCATCTTTTTTCGGGGGGTGAGGGGTGGGAAGGAAAGAATAGATCTTTGTTAATTCAAAAATAATCTTCTCAAAGCATAAATCTGATCTTCTGACTCCCTGGTTCCAGAACTTCAAGTGGGTTCCTATTGCCACTGGGATAAAATACAAACTCCTCAGTTTGGTATTTAAAAGTCCCACATGTTGTGAAAATGAATGTTAAAAGTTAAATAAATAAATAAAAAGTCCCACATGGACTCATAATGAAAAATGCTACCTACCTCCAGAAAAAGAAATGCTGGAGTCTATATGCAAACTGATCCTTTTTTTTTTTTTTTTTGACATTCTTTATTATCCTTGGATTTCTTTTTCTTTTGGTCTACATTTTCTTTTACAACGTGGGTAATATGGAAATGTTGTATTTCACTGCGCATGGATATTTTATATCAAAATGCTTGCCTTCTCAAGGAGGGAAAGAATTGAGAACTCAAAATTTTTAAAAAATGAATGTTAAAAAAAACTGCTTACTTGTAATTGAGTAGGGGGAAATAAAATCAAAGTCTTCCATGATGAAGGACTACCTTTCCAGACTTTTCCCATTACTTTTTTCATATGCTCTTTGTTACAAGCCAAATTGGTTTCCTGGCTCTTCCCTAAAGTCCTCTCAACTCCCTAATCATTAGTGAGATCTCCCTCCTTAATCATGTACATACATGTTTATCCCTGGTAGAATAAATTCTTTGAGTTGTTTCTCCCTCTCATTTTTGTCAGGGTATCCCTAGCACCTGATACATAGTAGATGCTTAATAAATGTTTATTGGATTGCTTCTGTGGAGGGATCCAAGCCACTTGAGCCTAGAAGAAAGACTATTTAAAGAGTTAGGCATGGCTTGGGTCTTTTGAGAACTTTGTTATAGGAAAGAGGGATTAAGGGTATGCTGCAGAATGAGAAGAGAGGGTGGAATGTGGATTTTGGCTTAATATGAAAAAAAGCAATTAGGAAAGTCCCAAAATAGAACGGACTATCTCTGGGGTAGTGAGTTCTTGGTCAAAGAAGGTATTCAAACAAAAGCTGGAACACTTGTTATGGATGCTATAAAGGACTTTTTGTTTCAGGTTGAGATTTAATCCTAGAAAAGGGAGGTGGAGGGGGAAAGGGAAGAGGGCCCCAGTTTCCCTTTATTTTAAAGAAGGTCAAGCCTTCTCTTATCTTAAAAAAAAAAAAACAAAACCCAAAGCAGGCCTAAAAAATAAGTAAACACACCTTATCTCTCCTCTCCCCCACCTTCAATATATTCTCTAATGCTCCTCCTACTTTTCCCTACCCTAACTGTTTTATCTTTATGACCTATTGTAGTAGGTGTTGTTGAACACACTCATACAGTGTTGTAGAAATGCATTGAAACTCAAAGGGAAACCAAAAAGGAACAACTGGGGATGGGGGGGGGGGGCACCAGGGTAAGTGGCAGGATATTGCCAATAATGCCTGGAAGAGAATAGCTACAAGAAAAAATAAACTTCCTGATAAGTAAACTAAAGGGGGGTGGGGGGGAGAAAAGCAAAAGCCTAAAATCTATTATTAAATCAGCCATCAATCTGAGGATGCCTGAACAAATTGTATTACATATGAAGGTAATGGAATTCACACTAAGAAATGATGGGAAAAAATCCCTTGTAGTATGGACTGAGTAGAACTAGGGGAATAATTATGTAAGGACCACAACATTGTGAATACATCTATATATGTACATTACTTCCTTAGCTAGAATGTAAGTTTCCCAAGAAGAGGGAGTTTTTCACTCATGTTTTGTAACCCCAGCCTTCAGCGACTCACATCTGCTTGGCTCTTTTTAAATGATTGTTGATTGGTCTATGAAAGCTATACTAGCAGAGCCCAAGTCCTGGTTTGTCAGACCAAACTTAAGTGTGGTCCTAATGATGAATTTTGTGACAAGCCATCTAGTTATGTTATGTGAGCTTCATCACTAGGAGGCAGGCCACTAGGTGAGTCTGTGGGCTGATTCTAGTTCAAATTCAGCCTCAGATTTCTTACTAGTACTCTGAGACACTTGGGCAAGTCACTTAGCTTCTCCCTACCTTTTTAAGGTAAGCTACAGTTCCCATAACTGTAAAATGGGAATAATATAGCACCTACCTCACAAGGTTGTTGTGGGGATCAAAGGGGATAATATTTGTACAACACTTAGCACGGTGTAGGTGCTGTATAAATACTTGGTCCCTTCCTCCCTTCTTTTGGTCACTGCAATTCATGAAGATCACTTAAGGTATAATGGAGTTACAATCTGCATCAGTGCTTATGCTAAAGAAATCAGGGATTTTTTTTTTCTTCCTACTGCTATCATAGTTCCTTTCAATGGTGGATGACTCTGGAGGAGAAAGTGGGGACTTTGCACAGCCCTTCCTCACTTCAATCCAATTCACTTGCACGTCATGGCATCACCTCCCTGGCGCCATGGTCCTCTTCCAGAATGAAGGACAAACAACACTACCTCCTCCACTCCTACCTCCTATTCTTCTGGATTCTTGAGGGTTCTTGCTCTTCTATCATTATACTTGCTTCCTCCAACATCTCATCTGTTCTTATGGCTTTAAATTCTTGCTTCTAAATAGGTAACTTCCAAATTGGCATCTCTGTCCCTGTCTTGTGATACATCAATGTGTCCCAAGATAAATCCCTTTGACAGGTAAATACCCCCACTTCTCTAGCAATGCTTCCTTGTTATCACCAGGTGGATCAATGGTAGAGATTTGCCTTCTAAAGTTATGGCCCTGGGATTTATGGTCCTTTCCTTCCCTTTTCCTCCTAACACTATCCTTTCCTTCCCTCCTCCCCCCACTCCGCATCCACCAAGGCCTATTGATTGTATAGTACAGTTATCTTTGTACGAAGCATGAGAGTATTTGTTATAGTTCAAAGGAAGCTCAGCAGGATGATTTCAGAAAAACCTGGAAAGACTTCCATGAACTGATGCAGAGTGAAATGAATAGAACCAGGAGAACATTGTACACAGTAACAGCAACATTGTACAATGATCAACTGTGAATACTCACCTATTCTCAGCAATATAATGATGTAAGAGACAATTCCAAAGAACTTATGATAAAAAATTATATCTGTCTCCAGAGAAATAACTGATGGAATCTGAATACAGACTAAAGCATACATTTTTTTCACTTTCTCTCATTTTTATTGGGAAAAAAATATTTAAAAATAGATACAAGGTAATGTGAGGGAAGGCAGCAGGTGGGAATAGGAAATCTGAAAAGACTTCCTATAGAATGGCTTGAATTAAGCCTTTAAGAAAACCAGAGATTCCAAAATATTGAGGTGAGGAGGGGGTCAGGAGGGGGGTGGGGGGGAGTGTTGCAGGCAGCCAGCACGGAGGCATGGAGATGGTCATTGAAAATGGAGTGCCACATATGAGGAAGAGTTACATCCCTGCCTTTTGACATGACAATCTCAACTGAACAACACATGGAAATCAACCAGGAACATCAATATTGGTTAAACCTTCATTCACCTACACATCTAACTGGGATGTCCTAGCATTACTTTTGGTAGGTAACATTTCCATGCTTAACCTCCACCCCCAATTTAAATGTTCTTTTCCTCAGACCAGTCTGAATTCCTTCATTAATTCCCAGATTTGGGGGTTAGACATATTTGTTATGCCTTTCACCAGAGCTGAAGTCTATATTCCCATTTGTATAAAGAATATCTCAACCTGGATATCTTATACAAAACTATTCTCCAAACCTCCTTAACCTTAGATAAGGGAGAAAAAAAATGACACCTCTGCAACTACACCACCTCTGTATCTCTGTTCTAAGGTAGAAACCTATTGATCATATACTTTCTTTTTTATCCCCCAAGAGTTGATCTGTGACCATATTTCATCATGCACTCCCTTGAAAATCTCTGGCATTTGACTCTTGCTTTAGCCCCCTAGGCCAGGATTATGACCTCTGGATTACTAAAGAAGCCTCCTTACTGATGTCCCTGCTTCTAGTGTCCTTACCAGTGCAGCCTGTAGACCACTTCCAGATTAGGTTTCTGTTGTCATCATGTCTCTACCCAGTTTAGAAAAATCTCCCATGGCATCAAGTCCAAGCTTTCAAATTCTGGCTTTCAATAGCCTGTAGAATTTGGCTCTAACAATATTTGCTTTCTGCTACACCTCGGACAACTTCAGCTCCAGGCAGGTTGGTCTTTCCACAGTCTCTTCCTCTCCCCAGTCCCAGAGATCACTCCTGTGCCTTTGCTGAGGCAGTTGGCCCTGCCTGGAATGCCCTCCTCTTTCCTACCTTCCCAAATGTCACCTTTCCTTTGAAACCTCATTTACATTCTATCTTTTCCACAACACCAGCCCCCCAAAATTTTACCCTCCTCCAACTTCATTAGTACCAAATAATTTAACACTTCATTGTTCACCCATCTTGACTCCCACTGGAATTAAAGACCCTCAAGGTCAGGGATGAAGTCTTTATATATGTCTTCTGTATCTCCTTCAGTAAAGAGAAGTGGTATGGAGTGGTCTTAGAATCAAGAAGATCTGGTTTTAAGTCCAGCCTGGGTGAGGCTAGGGAAAGTTCCATAACCTCTTAATGACCTTAGGCAACTCCAATTAAGTTGCATGTAGGGGAGTCCCTGGTCTACATGGGTGGAAGAATTTTCCCTAACTTAGGTTCCCCTGATGAAGTCACAAGTCTGGAACCCGCCCCGTTAAAACAAACAACTCTTCATCATCTTACTGAATGCTTAGACGACTAACAGGTCTCTTTACTGGGGGGTTTCTTATGAAAGAGTGGAAGATGAAACATTTTATCTTTTTAAGTTGTTACAGACACAATCCCCTGCCCCAATCTATTGTTATTGTATTATGAGAATGTTAAACATCTGTGAGATGCCTTTACTTGATAGAAGCTTTGCTGAGCCAAGCCTAGTTAGTGTGTTCAGAAGCAGTTTTCATGTGGTCATCTTGTAAAAAAAAAAAAAAAATGTGTTTTGAGGAAGCAATCCATTCTATAAACGTTCACGAGAAATCACGCAAACAGCAAAGGTTTAAGTATTCATTCCTTTATGGGAAATATATTTACTGTTTAAGAAAACCTTATTTCCCCTTTGGGATAGTTTTCTCATTTTACAGTGGCCCTCTAAATGGACAAACTTTTTGGCAGAGGACAATTCAAGATCAAGGCCATGGCCTGTTGGACATGGGAGGATGTCCTTTTCATATTATTCTATCCGTTAAAATAGCTTCTATGCATGCAAGCAATCCTTTCACATATATAATCTCAATTGGTCCTCGTGATAAACCCTGTAGTACAGTTGTCACTACTCTACAGAAAAGGAACCTGTGGCTCTGAGACAGAGGTTAGGTGACTTGCCCAATGTCACACAGCTAGTAAGTGGTGGGCTGAGTACTAACCTTGCTGGTACTTTCCCCCCAAATCTAGGCTTCTTCTTTTGCCATTATATCTATGTCAGTGATCCCTAGGAAATGTTCCAATGTTTAAGGATTGCCACAGCTTTACATTCGTATACCTTCCACAGGTGAGTTTTCTCCTTTCTACAAATATCCATGGATCATATTCTTTTTACACTGTGCAAGTGCCTGCAGTTAACACAACTAGCTGGCAGGCATTGCTGTCTAACGCTACATAGTACAAGCTGAAAATCCTCTAATACATTTGTCCTTATAAAGTGAACCAGTGGCCTATTTTGTCAACTCTTGTTTACTCGGAACAAGAGCACCCCAAATCCATCCTAACCTAGCCCTCTCCTCTCTTACCAGCTTTCTTATACCTTACTCCCTGATAATATTCTTTGATTCAGTGACACTGGTCTCCTGGCTGTTCCATGAATAAAACACTCCATCTCTCGGCTCCAGCTCTGGGCCATGCCTGGAATGTTCTACCTCTTCTACTCTAACTAGTGACTTCCCTTTGGGGGAGGACTCTTTTAGGTCCATACTTTTTACTGGAAGCCTTCCCCAACCCCTCTTAATTCTAGTGTCTTTCCTCTGTTAATTATTTCCTATTTACCCTGTACCTAACTTATTTGTGTGTGTGTGTATACATATATATGTGTATGTGTATGTGTGTGTGTATGTGTGTATGTATTTGCATGTTGTCGTCCCCCATTAGATTGTGAGTTCCTTGAGGTCAAGAACTGCTTTTTTGCCTTTTTTTCTATTTTTAAATTCCCAGTGTTTTTAGCACAATACCTAGCACATAATGGACTCTTAATAAATGTTTATTGGCTGATCAATTGGTTCCTAGGAGGAGATACTAGTAAATGAAGATGAGGCAGAAGACTACAACAGGGTGAGCCTTATCTTAGTTGAAGTAGAGGAATTTCTTAGGCTTTCTAAATAAAAATCCTCCTTTCCCAAGGATGCCAAATTTATTGATTAAAAAAAACACACACACACAATAACCCAATCACAATTATATACATGCACAAGCACTTGTCTGTTGGCAAAGGTTCATGGAAGCTTAGAGCTAGATGAAGCTTTGGGTCCAATCCCCTTATTTCACAGATAAAAAAACAGATCCAGAGAGACTGAGGATCATAGGATTATACAGCCAGGGTGGGAAGGGACCTAGAGGCCACCTAGGGCAACCTCCTCATTTTATAGATGAGAAAATGGAAGCTCAGGGAAGTCAGGTGATATGCCCAAAGTTACAAATGTAGTAAACATGAGAAGCAGAATTTGAATCCAGCTCCTCTGGCTCCAGAGCTAGGCTCTTTTCATTATACTAAGGTCACACTGCTTATAAGTGGTCAAGGGTCAGTAAGATGGCAGACCCTGCACTCTACCTTCTGCCCAACTGCTGACCCCATCATATAGTCTCCTCCGATCTGAATCTAACAGGTTCCTAGAAAGCAGTGCCTCTCAGTCCTATTTATTTCCCCAGCACTTAAGAAATGTTTTTTCATTTGCTCATTCCTAAACCCTTCCTTAAATATAAATGAATTACATTTAAAAAATCAACATCTATTCCATGAGAATATTGACTCCCTGCCCATGTGCCCTTATACTTACTTGTCAAAAAAGACACTCAGTAGATGACATTCCTCCAATACCCTTCCCATTCAACCACCTTCCTCCCCCTCACCCTGAATTTGCACTCCTCTTCCCTGGTCTCTTTTTTGAACAAACTGAAGGAATTGAATGCTGACTCAGGAAACAAAGATTGTCAAAAATTGGCATACTTGGATCAGCAGAAGCCAGGGCTTAATAAAGGAGAACAAAGATTGTTTCTTGCCCTGGGCAACACCCCCAATGCCAAGCTGGTTTCTCTTAAATAACACAGTTTCAATCTGCTAGCACATTCGAGCTTCTACTCCCTCTGTATTTAGGGCCCTGGCTAGCTAGGATCATAGGTTCATAGAGGGGGTGAAAGGAAGGAAAGTGATTCTGGCAAATACTCAGCAGTTGGGAAACCAGGTGCAATTCAGACAGGAATCAGGAGTGATAGCACTTAGACCCACACCAGTCACAGTCCCTCTGCTCAGCCTATAGCATTGAGTGGAAAGGTGGCAGAGAAATGAGGAAAGGAAGTGGAGGAGATAGGGGAAGTAGGGCTACCAGGGGTGCGCTAGAGCAGATCGGAAGGGAGAGGTGATTGTTACATTTTAGTGTGAGCATCTGCTCCGTGAAAGTTGGCAAATGCTACAAAATCAAGGCTTCACGCGTTGTTTATAGTTTAGACTTAAGAAAGTGAGAGGGGAAAATGTTAATGCTGATTAAATTTTAAAGTATATCCTTCCTTACATACTCTCTTTTGGAGAGCCAGTGGTTAAACATTTAGCAGCACAACACTGAACTCAACACAAGTTATGGCTGGAAATAAGAGAAGGGCTTAGAGTTAGAGGGAGTGGAGTTTAAAAACTTCCTAGGAGCACATAGAAATCTTAGGCCTACCCTAACACAAATGCATTAGGCTTCTGGTTACCGTTTAATCAGTTTGTTTTCCATAAGTTTGCCAGGTTAGTAGACCAATTTCAATGAAATTGAACTTATCATTACAATTTTACTCTATGCACAGGGCAAGGATCTCCCAGATCCCTGAAGGTCCTTCCATACATACTCTTTGGCAATATTAGAGATCTTCTGTAGCAATTACTACTCAGAAAGACTTTGAACATCCAGGGACTTGGAAACATTTTTGTTACAGATTTTGATATTCTAATAGTTGATGTATATCTGTTTTATATCTCTAGCAGCACATAATGAAGGGCTAAGGCCCACTATAGGGAAGAATTATTTATAAATCAAGGTTTAAAAATCCCAGTTAAGTTTTTGCATCATATACCCTTAGAGCTGGAAGGAACTTTGAACATCACTGAACTGGATCCTTCAGGGGTGGGGAACCTGTGACCCTAAGACCACATGTGACCCTCTAGGTCCTCAAGTGAAGCCCTTTGACTGAATCCAAACTTCACAGAACAAATTCCCTTAATAAAAGATTTTGTTCTGTAAAACTTGGATTCAGGCCAAAGGGTCTTCATCTCTGCATCTTTCATAAGGGAATTTAGTCCCTTTGTGGTCAAAATTTATTTATCCAAGGACACAAAATTTATTGACCACAGGAGAATTAGTACTAAGACCTCTTAAGTAGTCAAATGTTCTTTGTTTACAATAAACTCTTATGCCTTTTTTACTATCGCAACGCCTATTAGTGAATGAGTGCATTGCCACTGAGGAGCCTAGGTTGTCAATAATTTCACAATCAATAGTCATTAAGCATTTACAAAGTGTTTACTCAGTGCCAGGGATTATGCTCCAATAAATAATCACCTTTTACCTTCAAAAAGGTTACATGCTATCAGAGGAAACAATTTGTGCACAAATAAGATGTGCACATTAACCCTTGAGAATCATTCAAAACAGCTACAAATAGAAATTTTATCCAAGCGTTTAGTAATTATTCTTTCCCACTAGGTAAAGTAACAGAATTTCAGAACTGGAAGGAACCTCAGAGGCCAGTAGGTTCAACTTGTACCTTAACAAGAATTCTTTCTACAACATTCCTTATAAGGGTTCTCCAGCCTTTGCTTGAAGACCAGTCTCTAGTGAAGGGGAATTCCTTCCTTCCTGAGGCAGACCATTTCACTTTTGGATTCTTGACATCTTTAGGAAATATTTTCCTTCGAGACAGCTAGGTCGGTCACTGGGCCTGAAATTAGGAAATCCTGCATTCAATTGGACAATTACTAGCTGTGTGATCCAGGGCAAGTCACTTAACTTCTGTCTGCCTCAGTTTCCTCAACTAGAGATATAGAATAGCACAAGATAATAGCATCTATCTTCCACAGTTGTTAGGAGGCTCAAATAAGACAATATTTGTAAAGCACTCAGTACAGAGCTTAGAACACAGTAGCCACTTGGTAAGTTCTTGTTCATTTCTTTCTTTCCATACAATCTGTCTTGACAACTTCTACCATTGTTCCTAATTTTATCTCCTAGGAACAAGCAGAACAAATTTAATCCCTCTTTCATAAGACAATCCTTGAAATATTTCAAGACATCTATCCTGTGCCCCTCCACATCTATCCCCTCCCTACTACTACCAAGTCATCTCTTATGCCTAAATATTCTAAGTTCCTCTAATTAGTCCTTATACAACAAAATCATGAAACCCTCCATTTTCCTAGTCACTCTCCATTTTATTAATGACCTTCCTAAAATGTGGCCCAGAAATGAACACATTACTCTGATCATCCCAGAGCAGACTGCTGCTAAGGCTATTAGGGTTTTAAGAACAAACAAAAATCAGTATTTGCCCTCAAGGAACCTACACTTTATCAGGGGACACAACACCTACACATATCAAGTACATATGCCAAAACAGAGGTACAAATAAAAGTATAATCCAAACTTGATTCATATTGTGCTTGCAGTTAACTAAAACCTCAAGGTCTTTATCAAATGGTCTAGACATCTTTCACTCTTCTTGTGCTAATGAAATTTTTGCTTTTTGAACCCCAAGGATGACTTTACATTTATCCTGAGTTTTATCTTGTTAGATTGAGCCCAATGTTCTAGCCTACTGAGATCTTTTCGAGTCTTGATTTTGTCTCTCAATTTCATGTCACCTATAAATGTGATAAGTATACCATTTATACCTTTATCCAAGTCAATGATAAAAAAAAAATGTTAAAATGAAAATGCTAAAATAAAATAAAAATGATAACTTCTATAAAATTATATATTATTTATAAATTTGTAAAATAAAAATGATAAAATAAAATAAAAATTATTTTAAAAAGCCACACAGGACCAAACCCAGATCCCTGGAGTCCTCCACTAGAGCCCAGATTGATATGGAACACTTATGACTGTTCAATCAGTTCTGAATTCTACATCTTTCCTAATCAACAACAAAAATAGGATGTCACTCTGACAAATGCTTTGCAAAAATCTGAGCAAATTCTTTCTACAAAACTACCCTGACTTACCAATCTTCCCTCTCTCTCTTGCTGTCTTTCCCCATACACTCATATAAAAAATAAGCTGACATGACCAATAAAATTGAAAGGTAGGAAGATCTTTGTATCCCTCAGTGCCTGGCACATAGTAGACACTTTGCCTGTGGATTGACTTGTTCTTGATAATACCATACAGGCTTTTTTTTTTTTCAATTACTGCTTTTTAACAATTCATAAAATCATAGAGCTAGAGCTCTATGGGTGGGAACTTCAGAGGCTATCTAGGGCTGCTTCATTTTACAGATGAGAAAATAGTGGTCCAGGGAGGGTAAGAGACTTATCTAAAGTCATAAAGATAGTATCAGAGATGGGATATGAACCCAGATCCTGATTCTAGAGCCAGACATTCCACTGTCAACCCAGAAGTAGGGCTGACAATATTGATTATGGATCCTATTTTTAGGTCTTTCAAAAGTAAACTACCATGGGTCTGGCTATGATATTTTAAAATAGGCATTTTAAAAAACTAATGAGTCCAATAGGCTGTGTAATAGTACCATTTAAATATTCTACCTATAGCTACTAAAATAGCCATCTTCTCCCTGTATTTCTCCTTTCCTATGGACTTTTCAGTCCAGTCTTTTAAATTAGACTTCAAGCCAGGTCCAATTCTGGGCTGAACATCACATTTAGAGTACCTAGCATTCCAACGAGGTTCACACCAAGGGGCCCTCATCACCCCCAGCCTCACTACATCCCTAAGTACACGGGAAGCCCATCCACTGCTCCTGATAGCTCCTACTTACTCTGGCTGCCAGGGCACCACTACAAGTCACGTGGAATCTCTATCTAGGGCTGTCACAGTAGCAGCTGCCAGAAAGCCTCAGAGAGAGGGGATACAGCTTTGGGATCGGGGGTACGGGGGAAGAAGAGAGGGAATTCCCAAGGGGTTAGCAACTGGGAGTTGCACGGGATGAGCTCACACAAATTGGAGCTACACTAGGGCAATGTTTAAAAATGACCTTCCTCTCTCATTCCCTCCCAATCACCTAATTTCCTGTGCAAACACATAGGACTGTGGCATACGATAATTAAGAGCTCCTTCCCCCCGACCTAAGCCCCGGCAGAAAGCACTTGCCTGACCAAAGACCACTAAGCTCTCCCTCTCCTCCGAGTGGCCAGCAACAGCCTCGACTCCTCATAGCTCCACCAGGCTCCAACAAGCTCATATAGAAGTAGTCGGGGGGGGGTGGGGGGAGAGGGTCAGTTATTGGGGCCTGCCCATTGGCAGGCTGCGCTGTCACTCCACCATCCCAGCTGGCTCTCCGAGACAACAGCCCCAGCCCTGGCAAGTGGGACGTGCTCCAAGACACTGACCAAAGGCCTTTCGTGTTTCCAAGCCTCCAGGATAGGAAGTAACATTTTCATTGGCCCTCTGTAAAGACAGGCACTTGCAAGAGCCAGTAGGCTGCATGATGGGACACCTGGTGTGTTTCCCAGCCCCCTGCAAACCGAGAAGCCGAAAAGCGTAGCAGGGCCCATTGGGAAAAAAAAAATTAAACCCTTTGGCCTGGTAATTAATTTAGGATGCTCCGTCTGTAACTTCAAACCTTGGAAGAAGGATGCGAGTAAGAAGACGGAAATGATCTTATTGCAATGGGAGCAGCTAGTATTAACACGAGAATGAGATAGGCTATTAAAAACAATAATCTTCTTGCTAGGAAAACGCTCCTGGCACCCATGTCTGAGGTTTAAGTGTCTTAGATGGACATCAGAGATTATGAGACATGATGGTTTTCTGAGTAGGCTATTTGAAAAAACGTTTGCTTTTCCCACTTTCTATAAAGTCACCCAGTCTATAATGGAGTCAGGGTCCTGGTCACTCCTCTCCCCTCCAGACCTCTTTCTACTAGGGAAAGATGATGCTCCTTGCCTAAATGCAGACAGATGCTGAAGTGGTAAGGGGGATGCCTCCAAAACCTTTACAAAATGGGAAGGAATAGAGGAAGAGACCCTGTAAGCAATGACCTTTGAGACTAGAAGCACTGAGAAACAAGAACCATCCCATAATAGACTTGGTGACATCTAGTCCAACCTGAGTGTGACAGACACATTTCCATGTCAGTTTGGTGTAAGGAAATATGTTTTATTGTGTACTTTTTATTCTTGATATCTTGTTAAGGTTTTTTTTTTCCTTGAAGAATGTGCTATATTTATGAAAACATTCTTTTTAAAAAGCTGTCATTGGATAACCCCTTATTATCAGGATATTCTGATTTAGCCTTAAATTTATTAAATTTCCTTGGGGGAGAAAGTTCAGCAATGCTATAGATGATTCAGTGGGTAGAGTATTGGACCTAGAGTCAGGAAGTCCCAAATTCGAATTCTACCTCAGAAACTTATTAATTGTGTAACTCTGGGGGCAAATCATTTAATTTCTCAGGCTCAGTCTCCTCAAATAGAAAATGAGGGAGTGGAGTTCCACGGCCTTCAAAGTTCATTCTACCTCTAAATCTATGATTGAAAGGTGAAAGGGACTTTAGAAAGCATCTGAACACAGAATCACAGAATTTTAGAGTTGGAAAGGAACTCAGTGGCCGTTTAATCCAATCCACACCTGAAAGGAACCTCCACTTTCACATCCCCTAGTGGTTCAACCCCATCATTTTACTGATGAGAAAACCAAGGGCCAGAAAGGAGAAATTACTTGTAAACTAGAAGAACCCAGATTTCAAACCCAGGTCCCCAGATTGAAAGCCCTGGCTCTTTTCACTCTATTCTCTTGTCCCTAGAATCTAGTCATCTAGCATGAGGAGATTTTTCTTCCTGCCTCCCTTCTAGAGGTCTAGTGTCTATGTTCACTGCTCCCCCTGGCCTCAATTTCCACCAAGATACAAGTTGATAACTGGAAAGGGATATCACCAGCATAATTTTAAATGAACCAGAAAACCTAGAATTCTTTGAACATAGTATGGGGGATGGGAAAATAACTTCATATATATATATATATATATATATATATATATATATATATATATATATATATATATATATATATATATAGCATATATATGTATATTCTCTCTCTATATATATATAACATATATATGTGTGTATATATATATATATATATATATATTTCTCATATTTTAAGTGCTTAATATAGTAAGCCCCCTGTTTACAGCCTTTTCAGAGTCTTGTCTGGCGCAGGATAACTTTTCCACTGGCATCAACCAAGCTTAACTTCTCTCCAACAATAATGAGTATTTGCCGTTCTCTTCCCCTGAAACATCCAGAGTGCAGAAGAGAAAGCAGACCAGGAAGCTGAATAGAGTTGGGGGAGGGGTATAGAAAAACAGGACTCTGTGCCCAGAATCCCATGTTCCTGCCTTTAGTGACAGTTCACATTTATGCAGCATATTATACCCCTCGCATCTGATCCACACAATAAAACCTGAGAAAGATAATGTCTCATGATCACCCATTTTATATAAATGAGGAAATTGAGTCTCAGAAACATTAAATGACTCGCCCAGTGTCACCCAGCTAGTAAATAGCAGTAAGGACCTTAACCCAGATCCCATGAACCCACATTTGAGTCTCTTTTTATTAATTTATTTTCATTCTTTTATTTATTATATGTAATACTACATATAATACATAAATATTCAAATGTATTATTTAATTTATTAAAATAATAGCTAACATTGAAATAGAATCTACTTTGTACCAGGAAGGGCAGCTAGGTGGGGCAGTAGATAAACTATCAGGCCTGGAGTCCAGAAATCTTATCTTTCTGGGTTCAAATTTAGCCCTGGATACTAGCCGTGTGACCCTGGGCAAATCTCTTAACTCTGTTTGCCTCAGTTTCCTAATCTATAAAATGAGATGGAGAAGGAAATGGCAAACTACCCCAGTATCTTTGCCAAAAAAACCCCAAAAGGGGTCACAAAGATTTGGACACAACTGAACAACAAAATCCATATATATATCAGAAACTAATATAAACTCATGATTCTCACAACAACCCTAGGAGGCAGGCAATATTATTATTCCCCATTTTACAGATGAGAAGAGTGAAAGGAAAACAAAGAAAAAATGAAAAATTTAAAACACTTATCCAGGGTCACACACTTAGTAAGTATCTACATCTGGATTTGAACTCAGGTATTCCTGACTCCAGGTCCATTGCTCTATGTACAGTTCCATGTAACCTCCCTTTATTCTCCTGTTCATCTCATTTTTTCCCCACAAATGTTCCTTCTACTAGAAATCAGGAAACTAATTAATTCACCCTCTTCTCAGAGGGAAAGAGGGATAAACCCTAACCAAGGAAAACAGCTAACAGTCCAGCTGGTTTGGTGGCTCTTAAGGCAACTCATGTGAGCTTAAGTAGAGTTCAGGCTGCTTAAGGAGGAGTTTCCCTACTGCCCTTCACTATTTTGTTTATTGCTCTCCTCTCCTGTCTGCCTCCTTCTCCCCTTCTTTCTCCTCTCCAAAGGAAGGTAAATTTGGATGGCCAAAAGATGCCCAGTTGACTTGGGTTTTACTGGCGCCTTGCCTTCCCTTCCCTTTCGTTTCCCCTGTTCTGTCCTGTGCTGTCCTCTCCTGAAACCTTAAAGCTACTGCACTCTGAAGCCGGGATGCCAATGGGCCCCAGCCTAAGGGCTCCCCTGGACCCTCCTAGCTTTAGAGAGATTATCAATAGTAACTGTTGCTGTTTCCCTCCTAGACTGATGTCTTTCTTTTTCTTGGCCTCATTAAAGGGGCCATGCCCTGGCTTCTTCTTAAACAGGCCTATTCAATGAATGGGCATTGCCTCACCCTAAGTGAGTACCTCCAAACACCTTGGCTTAAAGGGCCCAAGGTCTCCCAGTGCATCCTGGGTCATCTCCAGTCATCCTGAGGAATATCTGGTCACTGGATTCAGATAGTTCTGGAGGAGAAGTGAGGCTGGTGACCTACATAGCACTCCCGCACTCAAAACAAAGTCAAGTGCAAATCATGTCATCATTTCTCTTATGGTATGGTCTTCTTCAGCAAAGAAAGATGAACACAAAACAATTTTGCTTATTGCTCTGAGTAAAACTTCCACAATAAAACAAGGACTTTTCTGTAGAAATGCTTGTCAGTGCCTTTGTTGATCTTTTGTCCAGTAACACCTACTCACTGGACCATCTCTTCAACAGTTTCTAGAAAGGATAGAGGATTAGAGCCAGGGTTAACCAAAGAGAGGAATTAGGGGATGAATTCTTTTGTACTACAATATAATGTCACACCACCTCACTATGGTACTCTTCTTTCCCGTCCTACCAAAAGATTTGTGGGGCCATCTCCACTTGTTCTAATCTGTATATGGCCACTGGACTCACATGGCTCTAGAGGAGGAAGTGAGGCTAATGACCTTGCACGGCTCTCCCTCATTTAAATCCAATTCACTTGCGAATCATAGTGTCATCTTCTTGATATCATGGTCCTCTTTGAAAATGAAGGACAAACAACCACAACCACTAAAGGATTTTGAATCAGAAAATATCTTGGAACTTATCTAATCCATTTTACAGATGAGGAAAATCAAGCCCCAAGAGGGAAGAGATGATTTGTGCAAGCTCCAGAGACAGCAAATATCAGAGCTTCAGGATTCAAGCCCTTTCATTTGAATTGCATTTTGATTCCTATTCCAGCAATCGTTATATTCCTCTGTACTTTGGGTAGAGTATATTGTCCCATATACACAGATGGGAGAGTATAGTGAGACTTGGTGTTTTGGTTTATTTGGCTCCACAAACCCCAGTTTCTGCTGCAGCAGAAATGACAACCAAGTCACCAGACAGAACCCTGATAATATCAAACCTCACCTTTCTCTTCAACATCACTAAACAGAACTTTTCAATAAAAGCTTTATCAATAAATAGGAAGCAACATGGCATAGTAGAAAAGCTGCCAGATTTGGAGTCAGAAAACTTGGTTTCAAAAACCAGCTGTTACCTCAGTTTACTCATCTGTAAAATGAAGAGGTAGGCTGAGTGACCTTTAAGGCCCTACTTAGTGCTGAGTCTATGGACTAGCTGTGAATAGGAAGTACAAGACTCATGTTGTCAAGAGATAAATGAAGTATGTATAAGCCCAGTGACCTATGAGGAAGTGATAAACACACACTCTGGTAGCTGCTACAGGGAGGAACTCACCATTATCCATTAGCAAAGCTCTATTCCAAAGGTAGCTGAGTTCATTAAAATGCTTGAACCCTGAACTCAAGTCTGATAAAAAAGAACAATAATTTCCATCACAAACTTTTGCATAGGTGACTCTTGGTCTGCAAATGCAATAGGGAGACCAGAAACATTTTCTCTTTCTTGGAATTACAGTCATTCTGTTAGTACTAATGCCAGGTCTTTAGGTTTTCCAAGAGGTAACGTCATCCCTCTCACTGTTGGTGCAATAGTGATCTTAATCTCCTGACCTATATCTCCAACTATCTGCACCACCAACTGAAACCTCATCCTGACTCTCCCCATGGATTTCTTCTACTTCATAAGCTTTCTAAATTGCCTTGTTCTTTATCAATAAAATTCATTTATTTCCTTTGATGGATGACTTAAAAACAATATTTTCTCACTAGACTTATTTATTTCTCCCAAGTGGCCTATGTCCTGTTCTTATAGCATGCTCAGGAAGGTCAAACTTGTTTTTAAAAAGTAGTTTTTAAATCCTGCATCAATCTTAAAATTGGACTTTTTGAAAATGACACACACATATTACTTTTCATGGCTTTGGGGCCTTTTGAGGTATGGCTATAAAGTAACGTGACTAATTTTTCTCATGAGCTACATAAAATGGCTGTGAAGGCAATTCCAAAAAAAGAGACGGAAATACTTTGAGCAAAGGCAGGAACATGACAATAAATATATGACTTCTCCAAATGATTATGATGAAGTACTCTGCCTCATCTGAATTTCACAGGATCATGGCGTCTCAGAGTGCACAGGGATATTAGAGGCCACCTTGCCCAACACACCTGACAAATGATCATCTGGACTTGAAGACACGAGGCTACTAGTGCTAGCATATTAGCTTAAAAGCATAGCTCCTTAATTTATAGTCATGTCATGTGATTTTTATTTGTAAATACTTCAGATCCACATGAATATCTGACATGTTTTTAAGCTGAATGAGCATAGGAGTTAGGGTATGAATTCCCATCTCCTCTCCCACCTCACCCCTCCGCCCCAAAGTACCAAATGTGTGTTTGTGTGTGTATATACACACATTTAATATGTACATATACATCTAATACATATTATACATATTACTCTAATATATCTAATACGCATATTTAATGTCTATATAGTATAATCATCTTATATATTATACATCTTATCTTATATATTATACATATGTGTACACATTCCCCTAATACATCAAATATATATGTGTGTGTGTGTGTGTATGTGTGTGTGTATACACATACACACACATATTTAACTCCATGGACCAAGGATTTCATCCATCCACTGCTCCAGTCTGTCTTCCACTTTGCTACCAAAATGATTTTCCTAAAGCATAGGTCTGACCATGTCACTCCTCTACTTAAAATTCCAGGTTCTCATGTTATGTCCAGGATCAAATATAAACCCCTCTATTATGACCTAGTCTAGTCTCTTCCTACCTTTACTATATTCCCCTAGGTATTCTGAGATCTAACTCCACCACCTTCCTGGCACAAGGTGAGCCATCTCCTGACTCCTGGCATTCCTCACAATCTGGCCTCCATTTCTGAATGTTCTCCTTCCTCAATTTCATGTCACGACTTCCCAGGTTTCCCTTAAGTCTCAGCTTAAATCTCCCTTTTCTTGGTTCCCCTTAATACTAGTGCTTTCCCTCTGAGCTTCCCTTCCATCTACCCTGTGTATAACCAGCACGTACAGAGCAATTTGCATGTCATCTCTCTGATTAGAATGGGAGGTCCTTGAGGACAGGGGCTGGTTTTGCCTTGCTTTTCATTCCCAGTGTAGTACGGTAGCTCAACGTCTGATTGTGACAATAAATAATAAAAAAGGAACCTACTTCCTAATCCTCAAGTCCATCTGTGTCTGCAAAGACATTAACAGGAGGATGTGAGCCACAAATTGGATGATTGATGACTGGACCACTTTGGCAGTCCAGTAAAGCTTAGGGGCCCCTTCTCAGAATAGTGTTTTTAAATGTATAAAGCACAATACACAGAGTTACAAAGGACCAAACATATTGAAATATAGTTACCAGTTCTCAAGTGCTTGGTTACAACGTTTATCAAAGAAGGTGAGGGAACATAAAATGTTGGGGGTCCGAAAGAGTTAACATTCTAAGTTACAATTATGAGTTCCCAGTATTATTTTCTTTATGGCAGGTGGGGGAGGGGGAGGGGATGGAGAAGAGGAACCTGACTTACTGAATTTTTCCTATTTTCTTCTTGCTAAAGACAAAGAAAACAAAGTAGGAGGCATTCACCAAGCAATGAAAAGCTGGAGCCCGAAGACAAGGTCCCAGAGGCTGTTCTTGATTTAAAAGAGTGTGCTGATTACCCAGCCAACAAATCCCACGTCACACATGCTATTGAATTGGGATGACACTGACTAGGCACAGACCAGGAAAAAGAAAGGAAAAAGAAATCCAGGCAATTTAGTAATTAAATTATTGCAGGGGACAAAACAAGTCAATTCTTCTGAACTCAGTTTACCTCGAGAACAGATCCTTCCTATAGTTGCCTGTCACATATCACATAATAAATACTCATTGATTAGTTACTTCACTGTCAAGCCTTTCTGCATATATACATATGTACATATATATACACACATACATACATATGTGTGTGCATATATACACACGTATGTGAGTGTATGTATATGTGTACGTGTATATGTGTGTGTGTGTGTGTGTGTCCCAGAAAGTATCAGGTACCAACAGGAAGCCTCATTGCTGTTATATGTCAGTACATTCCCCTTAATTTGTTTGTTGATGCTCACAGCCTCCTGTTAATGGGTGTGCAGACACAAATTGGCTTGGGGATTAGGAAGTAGCTAACTTGCTAAGCCTGGGAATTAGCTAACTTGCATGTAGGATCTGGACAAAAAACAAAAACAAGAAAACCTTTAATGACTAAAAGCCTTTCATAGTAATAATAACTGACATTTAGATGGTGCTATACACATATTATTTCATCTGATCCTTAGAACCTTGCAAGATAATAGCCACTAAAATTATTATCTGTATCATATAGATAAGGAAGCAGAGAAAGTGACTTGTTCATGGTCACATAGTTAACAAGTAGCAGAGAGAGGATTTGAACCCAGACTCTTCTGACTTCAAAGTCAGTACTCTCCCACGTATTCTATATGCTTATGATCCCTACAGGGTAATAGAGGCATAGATTCACAGGGAACTTCAGCAAATATTTATTAAGCCTCTACTCTATGCAAAGTACCATTTTTTAGACTAGAGGAAATAAACAGAATAAATAAGATGTAGCTGGTGCCCTTACAGAGCTCGCACTATAGGAGGGGAATAAGTACAAGACAAGTTCAAATAACTATGACACAAATTACTCTCATAGAGAAAGGATCTTAATGAGCATCTACATAAATCCCCTCATTTTGCTTTACTTTTAAATTCATTTCTTTTCAATTAACAAGCATTTATTTCCTCCTTCCCACCCTCTATCAGAAAAGAAAAAAAAAAGCAAAAATACATAGTCGGGCAAATCAAATTCCTATGTTGTTTACGTCCCCCTCCCCCAAGCCCTCCCCTCCATAGCAGCAAGCACCCAGACACATCCAGGAGGCCTGCTAGAGCGGGTTCTTAGATTTGCTTTTCTAAAAGGAAAGCATCTTTTGAGGAATCAACAATCTTCTTTAATCATGTCTACCAACAGAGAAAATACAAGCAGAGAAATAAAGACCAACAGACAGGACTTCTAACTGTCTGATCATACATATGTCACAGGTCAACAGATAGATCCAACTGTCTGACCCTTACATACATACATAGTTACCAGAGAGACATGCACCAACATCTGGGTTTTCAAAGGGGGGCAGGGTGGGACTCCTTAACTTCAGACCCAGAGTCTCATCTGGCACTCAAACCTTCTTCCTAAGAGTAAACCCCCAAAGAAAAACCTCACCTCAGAGCATATATACACTTTTCAGAGAAGGAGGGCAGGACCCTTGCAACCCAGTGCCTCATTAGTAAGTAATAAATGGTGGGGGCCTTCCTACTAAGCAAGATTCCCTAATCAAACTTTCCTTAATGAGTTCCACCTGAGGACCATTAATAGATGGGGAAGATCTTTTAACTCCCATTAACATTCCACCCTCCCCCCATTTTACAGCTGAGGGAACTGAGGCCCAAAGAATCAAAGCAAGTGATTTCACATATTTCACACAAATATGAGTGACTTGTCACTGATTCCCTAACCATCAGTATTGGGGCCAGAGATAATGACCTTCTGAGGGCTCTGACCATCCTCCCCCAGTTTTTGAGTTAGTAATGTTGAAGAAAATGGACACTGCTGTCTGGAGTCAGCTATTAAGATATAACATGGTTAGTAAAGAAAACATAATGTGCTGTGCTTTCCCATAAAGCCAGAGTTTGAACACTGTGTACAAATTATGTAGTTGAATAACAAACATTATTCCTAGAGGGGGGAGGCTTCCTCTTGAGTTGTCATGTAGGTTGTAGTGATTAGTGACCACCATGTAATAAACTGAGATGGAACAACAGACACCGTGAAGCTCAAATTCTTCACCACATAAACCTCAGGCCATTAAAGGAAAACTAGGCAAATATCTTGTGGGCATCTCCCACAATGCCCTCCCATAAAAAGCTTTAAAATAATTTGGAAAGGAGCCCACTTCCTAATCCCCAAGCCCATCTGTGTCTGCAAAGACATTAACAGGAGGATGTGAGCATTAACAAACTGTCATGCAGCTCTTCTCTTTTCATCCAGCTCTGTATTTCCCTAGCAGAGGTATTGAGGGAATGGAAGCCTTTGCCCTGAACTCAGCTAGTTCCCCTCACCCAGAGAGAATGAAGTAATTCTTTAATCGTTCAATAAAGGTTTATTAAGCCCCTTACTATAGGCAGTATGCTATGCTAAGCAGTAAGTATCTAACCATGGTTAAGACATGTTCTTTGCTCCCAAAAGACTTGAAGATTTATAATTTATCAGGGACCATTAAACACATAACCGAATAACTATAATACAGATAAATTAGAATGAAGAATATGAATCTTGTCACCACTGCAGATAAAAGAGAATTCTTAAAGTATGCCAGGGATGGTGATACGATTGTGCAGTCAAGTGAGGTGAAGTCTGATCCCACAAGACCCAGGAATTCTTTACTACTCCCTGTTCACTGTGAGGAAATCCCTGTTCACTGTGTGGAGGGGTGTAATCACTGTTATGCAAAAATGGCTCAAGATCTCAATACATTCCTCATCCACAGATCAGTAGAACATCCACAGACTATCTACAGAACAATAAAATAAACAGTAAAACATTTAATTAGAACAAAATATCCAAGTAAATAGCAAGGGAAAGCCAAGTAGTAGAATCATTCTTTGCTGTCTCATTTTTATGAAGGAGTACAACCTTCCACAGACTCTCAAACCAATAGGGTGGGAACATTTTCCAGGAAATTCTTACAATTAGGTGAGGAAGGGTCGCATCATGGCTGGAACACCTCTTACACACTGTGCCTTGAAGTTTCTCAAACGCACCTCTCAAAACTCTCTCAATGTGATCCCAGAGCTTCCACAGCCCCTGAACTCAGCCTCTACAACTACCTCTTCTTTGCCCCCCAACATGACATTTACTGCTTCCTCCCTAGGCTGATGCTGTCATCTGTTGGAGTTACCATCTGAGGCCATGACTTTTTTCTTGTGGGTGGGGGGATAGGAGAATGACCCATAGGGGTCCCTCTGACCCCCAGAGAAGAAATAGAAGGGCAGAAGTCCTAAGCAATAGTTTTTTTTTTCTTTTTCAAGGCACAGGAAATGTGCTTATTTGAAGATGGTATAGATGAGCTGATAGAGAAGGAGAGATTGAAGATAGTACACAAGGAGGGATAGTTGAAGGAACAGTCCTAGAAGAGATGGAGAGGAATGAGAACAGTGACACAGGTTGATTCTTGGCAGAGGCCAAGGACCTCCAGGACATTCTAGGCATATAGCCAAAGAATATGGCCAACAAGGCTGTGAGTCAAAGAGCCATTTGACTTATGGCATCCAACTTTCTATTGTACTTTTGTATTGTCTGAAGGTCTCAGTAGAGTACATGTGTCAAGGACTAAGTCCATAATGATGTGATCTATAGTGAGATGCTACAGGAATGGTAGTCACCAGAAGGAGAAGGAACCATTTCATCCTAGGGAGGAAGGGACTCCTCCACATCAATGCCCTGGGACAAAATCCCAGCTCACTTATTGTAACTAATGTCACTCCAGCCCCACTCCAAAATTTGAGACATATCACCAGTATGGAGGGAGGGAGGGAGGGAATTTTAATACAACAAAAGTATAGTAGAAGATGATTTGAAAATCAGAAATGGGAATAAGATATCCTGGTATGATGGAAAGTCCCAAATAAGGCCATTTAATGGTCATGTGATTGAGGGCAAGTTCCTGGAACTTCAGTTTTCTCATCCAGCCAATTTCTAGTGTTGGCTAAGCCATCTAGTAGTCATGTGATAAGGGCCAAGTTCCTGGAACCACTGTGTTTCAGTTTTCTCATCTGTTAAATGAGGATTATACTTTACCCTAATTGCTTCCCAGGGATTTTTGAAGATCAGGTGGCATCTTGTATAACAAAGCACTTAGTAAATTGTAAGATGTGAATCTTAGTAAATTGACCAATGTTAATCCATCATTTTCTATTCTATTGTTCCTACTATGGTAAAAATTGGAGTGATTTTTTAAAAATGGTTTGATGCCTGAGAGTGGGAACTCCTGCCAAAATAGATATACATTGCTTTTCAGTAACGTTCCACTCTTCATGACCCCATGACCCCTACTGACCATGAATGAGGTTTTCTTGGCAAGGATATTAAAGTGGTTTGCCATTTCCTTCTTCAGGGGATTAAGGCAAACAGATCTTAAGTTACTTGCCCAGTGTCATACAGTTAGTAAGTGTCTGAGACCACATTTGAACTCAGATCTTCCTGACTGCAGACCCAGAGTTCTATCCACAGAGCCATCTAGCTGCCCCTATACTTGGCTTTATTTAATATTTTTCTAAATGTCACTTAATTGGTTGAATTGAGTGTCAAATGGAGACTAAACAATTATCTTGGTGTAAATATAGCATTCTTTAAAATTAAGCTAATGTTCTTTCTTTGTTGGGGAAAAATAGTTCTAACTTAAATAAGGCACAATTTTTAATTTTTAGACTAGATTCATAAAATTGTTGAATAAGGATTCATGCGTAAGAACTACAAAATGGACGGTTCAATTTGTCTCTTGGATAGTTTATAGGTTTAGAATTGGAAAGGGTCATTAGATGTGATATGGTGTGATATGTGATATAGAGTGTATTCCCTCATTTTACAGGTGGGAAAACTGAGGATCAGTAAGGTTAAGGAAATATACCAACGTTATGAAAGTAGTGAGAAGACTCAAATTCAAACCAACATCCTCTAATTTTATCTAAAGCTAATGTCCACATTTTTTGTAGTAGCAAAACAATGTTAGAAACCAAGTGCCTACCTATTGATAAGAAGAGAGCTGAGTGAATTATGATACACAAACACAATGGAAGACAACTGTTCCATAAGAAACATGAAATAAGAGAAATTCAAAGAAGCTTGGGAACATTTGTATGAGCTTCTGCAGAGTGAATTAAGCAAAACCAGATCAGTGTACCCAGTCTGCAGAAAAATAAATGAAAAGAACACTAAAACGAAATTGAACTCTGGTCAGTTATAATAGCCAGTCTTGCTCCCAGAGAACAGATGATAAAACCAAAACCTTCTTCTTAGTAGAGAGATGGGAAAACAAGGGTGTGGAATGTGGCTGATGATGTCATTTTTGCATGACTATTTTTCTTCCCAAGGAAGGGTGAGTGTTGTATGGGTATATATCAGGAAATGACTAGACTGTAAAAACAAAATGCATAAATAAATTTTAAAAAATAATTCAGTCGAAGTCATTTCCATTATGCCAAATTGCCTCTCAAATGCCTGTGGAGAAGTTTTAGGTTTCCCCAGTAACATCTCATCCCCAGAAAGGGCATTCTTTGTTTACCTAGCCCATAGTAAGCTCTTAATAAATGCTTATTAATAACAAAAGCATTAACAGCTAGCATTTATATAGCACAGTCAGGCATCGTGCTTAATGCTTTACAAATATTACCTCATTGGATTCTCACAACAACCCTTCAAGGTGGCTATTATTATCCCCATTTTACAGTTGAGAAAACAGAGGCAAATAGAAGTCGTGACTTTCTACAGGGTCACATAGCTAAGTGTCTAAGGATGAATTTGAACTCAGGTCCAATGGTATATTCTAACTGCCTAAATGCTTGTGGGGTTTTTTTTTAGTTTGTTTTTCCCCCCACTTAATCGTATTTTATTTTTCCAATTCCATGTAAAAATAGTTTTCAACATTCACTTTTATAAGATTTTGAGTTCCACATTTTTTCTCCTTCCTCTACTTCCTCCACTTTCTCCTCCCCCTTCCTCATGATGGCAAGCAATCTGATATAGGCTATACATGTACAATCATATTAAACATCTTTCCACATTAGTTACGTTGTGAAAGAAGAATCATAATAAAAGAGAAAAACCTTGAGAAAGAAAATAAAACAAGAGAGAAAATAGTATGCTTTAATCTGCATTCAGACTCCATAGTTCTTTCTCTGGATGTGGATAACATTTTCCATGATGAGTCTTTTGGAGTTGTCTTAGGTCATTGTATTACTGAGAAGAGCTAAGTCTATCAGAGTTGATCATCGAACAATATTATTTTTACTGTGTACAACGTTCTCCTGGTTCAGCTTGCGTCATACAGCATCAGTTCATCATCCGTTCAAGTCTTTCCAAGTTTTTCTGACATCTGCCTGCTCATTTCTTATAGCACAATAGTATTCCATTAAATTCATATACCACAACAGGTTCAGTCAATTGAAGAATATCCCCTCAATTTCCAATTTTTTGCTGCCACAAAAAGAGCTGCTATAAATATTTTTGTACCTGCAGGTCCTTTCCCCTTTTTTATGATCTCTTTGGGATATAGATCTAATAGTGGTACTGTTAGATCAAAGGGTATGCCCAGTTTTATAGACTTTTGGGTATAGCTCCAAATTGCTCTCCAGAATGAATGGATCACTTCACAACACCACCAACAATACATTAGTGTTTCAATTTTCTCATATCTTCTCCAACATTTACCATTTTCCTTTTTTTTTTATTAGCCAGTATGATAGGCATGAGGTGGTACCTTATTTTAATTTGTATTTCTCTAATAAACAGTGATTTAGAGCATTTTTTATGTGACTATAGGTGGCTTTAATTTTTTCATCTAAAAAATACCTGTTTATATCTTTTGACTCTTATCAGTTGAGGAATGCCTAAATGCTTGTTAACTGACTAACAGGTGCGATTGCTGCAATCAATCAACATCATCCTTTTTTTTTTTTTGCACTTGACTGTTTTCAAAATCCTTTTGTTCAGGCTATCTCTTGTGATGACCACAGTAACCTCTTTGAAACTGATGAGACAGGTATTATTATGCCCACTTTATGCATGAGGGAATGGAAGCTCAGAGATGAGTACTTGCTAAAGATCACAGAGCTCTCCATGAGTGTCATAGGGGATAAAACTGAGATCCTCCAACCTATAATTAGTGATTTACACATTACACCGACTCTGCCACTTCTCAGAGTTAGTACAGTTCAGAGCTGTCCATTGGGAGGATAATTATTAGACAACAAAGATTAATTTTTCATTCTTGTCTCTAGACTGTACACTAAGAAAATGGATTCTAATCCCGTTGACCTTCCAACACTTTTGCCTTTATGTTGTCTCTTTCTCTGGTACAGTACTTTAATACCTAACTTCAAAATGTTCCCAATATGTTCTTTTTTCTTACGAAAGGCAACAGATTACCTTTATAGGGATGGGGAATCTGTAGCCTCGAGGTCAGCTACACCCTTTCTATTAGCTACACCCTTTCTATTACAGATGAAGAAACTGAGGCATAGAGCAATGACATGACTTACCTAGCATCAAACAGGTAATATGGGGCAGAAGTAAGATTTGACCCCGAATACTCTGACTTCAGAGCCATAGCTCTTTCCATTGCACCATACTGCCCTTCTATAGTTTATTATATATAATATTGCAAATATTTTGCATATAATATATATTATATATGATATAACATATTGTTATATATAGGAATATATAATATCGTATATATTCCCATGTATTAATACCCTTTCCCCATCATGAAACATATACACTCCACTTGTATACACATACATACATACACACAGGGAATATACAGACATACCTCAGAGATATTGCTGGTTTGATTCCAGATGACTGCAATAAAGTGAGTTACATGAATTTTTTGGTTTTCTAGTGCATGTAAAAGTTATGCCTAAGTGGTATAATATACTGTATTAGACTACATCGTATATATATAGACTACATATATACTCTCTATATAAACTATACTATAGCTTGTTAAATGTGCAATAGTATTATGTCTAAAAATTGTACATACCTTAATCTAAAAATACTTTATTGTTAAAAAATGCTAATTATCACCTGAGTCTTCTTTTTGCTGGTGCGGTGTCTTGCCAGATGTTGATGGCTGCTGGCTGATCAGGGTGGTGGTTGCTGAAGGCTGGAGTGGCAGTGGCAAATTCTTAAAATAAGAAAATAATGAAGTTTGCCTCATCGATAGACTCTTTCTTTCACTTGAACACTTAAAAGCATTGTCAGGTTATTAATTGATCTAATATCAATATTTTTGTATCTCAGAGAAAAGGGGGGCCTGAGGAAAGGGAAAGAGATGAGGAAAGCATTTAATGATTAAGTTTGCTGTCTTAGATAGGTGCACTTCAAGGTGCTCCAAAACAATTAGAACAGTAACTTCAAAGATCACTGATCACAGATCACCATAACAGATAAAAAATAATGAAAATGCTTTAAATATTGTGAGAATTAACAAAATGTGACAGTCACAACATGAGCACATGCACTGTAAAAATGGCACCAATAGACTTGTTCAAAAGAGGGTTGCCACAAACCTTCAATTTGAAAAAAAACACATCTGCAAAACACAATAAAGTGAAATACAATAAAATAAGATATGTCTGTGGTATATAATATAGGATAATATATATAGTATATACTTTGTTCTATATAGTACGTCATGTATATATGTATATATGCTACATATATATACCGTCATGTATATATACTACAGAATCTATTATTATGCTATATTCCTAGAGCCTCATACTGCAGTATAGTATTATATTATATCCCCGGAGCTTCACACAGTGCCTGGTAGATATAGTAGATAATATATATGTTTATATAGGGTATATGGGTGTTCAAGGAGGACTAGCGCCTTTGGTGTGAGAGGCTTGTCTAGCTTTTTTCAGTGCTACTAATCCACCTTGGAGTCCACTTTCACCAAGTGACTCCTGTGACTCCAAGAAGCTATTGCATGAGCAGCAACCACACCTGATAAAACTGTCTTGACAGATGGGTTAAATCAAGGTCAGGACAACTGGCAGCCTGAAACCCACTGGTGAATTAGAGGGATGTCTACCCCAAGTGCATGAAGACTGTCCTCAGTGAAATGGACGAATGTGAACAATGAATTTCAATGGCCATGAAGAAGGCTGAAGCAGGTTTATGGAGCACTTATAGCTTGGTTGGATGTTAAAGACTCTAAGGTCATCCACTGCATCCCAGGCTATCACCAGACATCTTGACTTTTTGTCTTGCCACTGGACTTTGATGACCCTAGAAAAGAGAGTGAGGCTGATGATTTTACACAACACTGTCTCATTTAAATCCAATTCATGGGCAAGTCAAGTCATCACCCTGTAATGTCATTGGCCCTCTTTGAAAATGAAGGATCAACAACAACATACATACACACACATATATATGCACACGTGTGTGTGTGTGTGTGTGTATGTGTGTACAAAGTGGCTTTCATGGTGGAGGAAGGACATTAATACCTGAGGGCTGGGAGAATCAAGATAGACTTCCTCTAAGAGATGATACTTGGTATCTGTGATGCAGAAGTGAGAAAGGGAGTATATTTCAGGCATAGGGACAACAACACAGGCCAAGGCACAGTGATAGGATATGGAGTATCATGTCTCATGGAGCAGGTCATTATGATGATGAAATAAGACAATGGAGATCCCTTTGAGAAGATAGCAGTTTTGAATGGGAATGGTTGCTGTTTTTAATCTGCCTTTGAATTTGCTGCTTTGCAAGAAATTTTCTCAAGAATTGTATGTGTTTTTCAGAGTCCTTCATCAAAATACACTTCTCTGTCTCCCTCCTCAATCACCTTTTGAACACAAATGATAGGGAGGAATATGGAGCTCCTGTTATCACTTAGGCATATCAATTTCATTGAGTTGGACAAATTTTCATTAAGTGCTTACTGTGTATGGGCACTATGTTAGCTAGAAATACAAAGATTGGGTAGGACATAAATTTACCTTACTATTTAATAATGAAAGGGAAAAACATGTAAAGAAATGATGCAAATGAGAGTCTGATCAGTAAGAACGGAAAGGTCCAGGTCACAGGCTATGAGGAAGTTACAGCACGATAGATTTAGGGCTAGAAAGGTCCTTGGGCTTTATCTCAAAGGAATTTGGTTTACTCTTTTGGAAAAATTCACAGAGCGATTCATTGGTCTTCCTCAAAATACTAAGGGTCACATACATATGCCTATAAAAAAAAATACTAGATTGAAACCTCTATTCACCGGTGAAATAAAGTACTTGTCTGCTCTCTGGTGGTCACAGATAAAAACACATCTTGAATGACTTATTAACCTGGCTTTAATTCTAAAACAGAAAGAATGCTAGAATTCCTGGAAAAGGGGTCCTAAGACCTCACCAAATCAGAACTGACAGAGACCCGGGAGATCATCAATTCTCTTATTTTAACAGATGAAAAAAACAACAACTAAGGTCCATGGCCTTTCTGATAATCACAATAGGAATGAGAAATAGAGTCAGGATTTTAACTCAGCACCTCCTGACACCAATTCCAGCTCAGTTTCCACTAGAGCATAATTGTCTCTTCCTGGTTGTCTTCAAGAATTATATGGTCTGCATTTATTCATCAACTTTAGTGCTGACAAAATTGAAAAGATTATTTGGAGATATAATATTGGTATTCTAAAAATATAAATTCATTCTTTCCTAGAGAGTCTAGGGAGAATTTAGATTCTATTAAAATTAGTAAAAAAAAAGAAGGTATATTTACATATTAGGTAGTAAAAGATGTTATTAGGTAAAGGATGAGAAATGTTACTAAACTATTTATGGGTTCATAGCTGTAGCCGGACTTTTACATAAAACGTGAATGAAATCTTCTTTTACCCCTACATACTATGTCCAAGGCTTGTTCTTATGGTATTCAGCTCGTCAGAGAAACACACAAGTCTGACAAGGGGTATATGCTAGTCTATTTTACAGCCACCTGGGTTTCAGCCTTGAGTCCTGATTCTAGGACATGTAGTAGCCGACAGGGACCATCCTGGAGTTGGCAAGCTCTGTCAGGTCTGATGACTGGCCCTGAGTGACCCAGTCATGGCCCGATCCCAAATACATTCAGCTATAGTCTTCTATGAATTAACTACTTAGGAATATTTTACAAATCACATCTAGCTGGGTCAAGAAAATCCTATGTAACTGTGAATGAATCTCTCAGATATAAGTTAAATGAGAATTCACAATGGGTTTTTAACTTTTTTTTATGTCATAAACCCATTTGGCAGTCTGGCAAATCCTGTAGATCCTTTCTAAAATGTTTTTAAATGAATAAAATACCTAGGATCACAAAGGAAACAAATTATACTCAAATTCAGCTATCAAATTCTTTTCTAAAAAAGAAAAGTTCATGGAGAGGGAAAGGAAAGGGGGAAAAGAACAAAGTAAAAATGCACAGCAGAGAACAAAAAAAAACTTACAAGGAAGGAAACAAAAGATGGACAGCTCTGAACACAAAGTGTAGTATTTATTATTCAGGATTTCTTGAAATGGAAATTTATTGTTGTATATTTTGAATCCCCTCACATTCTTCTATGCACATGGCAATGCTCCTTTTTCTTTTCTTATTTTGTTTGTTTTAATATTTAAGTTTATGTTTCTTTTTCTTATTGTGTATTTAAGTTTAAAATAAAATTTGTTTTTGAAAAAAAGTTCATAAACCCAAATTAAGAAACTGTGGTATAAGATTTGTTTGCTTTGATTCATAATGATTATGCCCTAGGGACTCACTAATCATCATGGATGCTTATGTTGATGTTCTCCCTCTGAGAGGAGAAAAATCTAGGCTAAATGCCTCATCAACCTTGGTAGGGGCATTAGAGAGGGTGCTGGTGTTGTCATCGTTATTCAGCTGTTTCAGTCATTTTTTACTCTTCATGACCCCTTCGGGGTTTTCTTGGCAAAGAAACTGGAGTGGTTTACCACTTCCTTTTCTAGTTCATTTTACAGATGAGGAAACTTAGGCAAACAGGGTTAAGTGATTTTTCCAATGTCACACAGCTAGTAAGTGTCTGAAACTGGGCTTGAACTCAGGAAGATGAGCCTTTCTGATGCCAGACCTGGCACTCTATACACTATGCCACCTAGCTGCCCATCATATGGAATACATTTTTCCTTAGTGATATTTTAAACAGTGGTTAAGTTTAAGTGGTTAAGTGGATCATACCTTTTGAAATAGGACCTGTAATTGCCTCAGTTTGACTATTCCCTCCACTAACATTGATCATGAATCCTGTAAAATCTCATTAAGTGGGCTTCAAGAATGTCTGTGACCCCCCACCCCTCCACCCTCACCATTGTCAAACTGCCCCCAACTTGAAAATGATATTCTCTGAACTTGGTGTCCATAATTGGAAAGCTTTCAACTTAATGGGATCTGAGAGCTTGTACTACATTGGCATAAACTTTGAGAACCTGGGGCCCCATGTCACAATGAGACATCAGAGTAAGAGCTAAGATGTCCCTAGAAGGTAGCTGAAATACTATACTTTACATTTACTATCTTAATATTGAAAGGAGAGTTGGAACAGAACCTGCAAAACAAGGACTAAAGTATACATGAAGAGATTGCTATTGTCCATACTCATCTAGCCGTGGCTGAGAAGTGAAGAGAAAAGCATGATTTACATAAGGTTTATTCTTGCTCCTTAACTGCACTGATGAACATTGAATAAAAAAGCAGTTATGTCTACACATCCCAAGGAATTCTTGTGTGATATCAATTAACATGTGTTGATCATAAAACACATTTCCCTTGATGAGCTCCTGTCTATCCATTCAGCTGAAAGGTACAATATTGGGTGTATAGGGCATTCAAGGAAGACTAGTATCGTTAGCAGGAGCGCTTTCTGAGCTCTTTCCAGGGCTGCTCATCCACTTTTGATGTCCACTCAGCACTCAACTCTCACCTACGACTCTAAGAAGCTGTAGCACATGCCGGTAAAACCATCTTGGTAGATGAATTAAACCAGGTTGAGGGTAACCAATAGGCCTCAAATCCATGGGTGAGTTGTGGGATGTCTACCTCAAGCATGTGAAGACATCTCTCAGCAAAATGGACAGATGAGAACAATTGTTCATGAAGGTAGATGGAGCAGTTACTGTGGAGCACTTAGACCTTGGTCAGACATCAAAAACACCAAGGTCATCCATTGTATCCTGGGCTATTGCCGGTCATCTTGACTTTTATCTTGCCACTAAACTTGATCCTGAAAGAGAGAGAATGAGGATGATGACTGTACAACTCTGTCTCACTTAAATCCAATCCATGCGCAAGTCAAGACATCATCTCGAGATGTCATTGGTCCTCTTTGAAAGCAAAGGACAAACAGTAACTACAACAATCCACACATACACACACATATAAACATATACACATACATACAGACATATATACATACACACACACATATATACCTATATACATATAGGTATATATGTGTGTATATCCACAGATACACATATACTCTTGCCTAGAACGTTGGTAGAATCTTAAGTCTAATCTCTTAGAGATGGAAGACTCATAATATCATAGATTGAGAGCTAGAAGTTACTTCAGAAACTGACCCTCAGTTAACAGGTGAAGAAAGCAAGACTTAGGTTAAATGATGTGCCTAAGATCATGCAAGTACTTTTTGGCAGATACCAAATCAGAACCCATATCTTATTTCTTAACTCTCAACCCCGTACTCTTTCTCCTATACAATTACTTGTATATTCTGGGTACCCCCAGAAAAAAAAAGAAATGGAATTTAAATCTCCATGGCCCATCTAATTTTAAGTTGTTAGTGGGCACTGTTATGGAGATTTTGGCCTGGCAGCACTTTCTCATGAGAAGTTCTCAACTCATAGGAAGGAGAGCCCACAGTCTGTCAGCTGTTGTCTAACAGCTGCTGGCAAATAAAATACATCTTTTATATTCTCCACTTTCTAACAGAATAGTTTAAAGAGCCCAAGGGCAGCTACAGGCAGGAAGAGTCTTCTTGAATAAACCCCATTACCAGAAACATTCAATGTTTTCTAGTTTTTCTACCCAATGAGAAGATGAAATTATTGGATGTAACCAGTGGTGGATAGCACAAACTAGTTACTACTATAGAAGTAAATTTATATTTTATATTTACAAGACAAGTCAAACCACATGAACTATTTCCACATAAGCAGGGTGAATGCCTTCTCACCTCATTATCCCTGAGACTGAAAATTAGTATTGGCATGAGCATAGAGAGAAAGAGGGTATTCTTCTTCTTTTCAAAAGGTGACTTTCCTACCCGTGCCTTAGAAGTCACTTCTCCATTTCTGAGAGTGGCCCATTCCTGGGAAAAACACTTGGTTGGGAATGAAAAAACAAAACGTAAGTCACACTAACTGTGTGACTTTGAACAAGTATCTCTTTCCTCTTTGGATCTCAGATTGGAGGGGCTTGGATTAGGCCAATAGAAGATCTTCCAACTTTAATCTCCTTTCAAGTAGATCACAGTCTATCACATAGCAACAATTTTCTCAGACTTTTCATCTATTAACTCCTCCCCCTCTTCCTTCACACATGACTTGAAAAACATCTGTTTGAGCCTGTTGGCATTCTAGATACCATCTAACTTATCTTCTTTCATCTCCAAATTCCTCGAAACAATGGCCTATAGCAGGTTTCAGGATCCTCCAAAGACAGACTCCTACTTATCAGCTGTATCTCCCAACACAATGTTTGCTCCAAATACGTCCCTGGCTTCACTGCCTCGTGAACATACTTTATGGTCATGCTCATTCTTTGATTCATGATGCTCCCATTACCTGGAAAATGAATGCAATGAAATGTTTATTATGCCATAAGAAATAAAGCATATGAAGGATTCAGAGAAATTGGGCAGATTTATATGGATTACTATAGAATTAAGTAAGTAGGATCAGAAGAACATTATGTAAAATAACTACATAATAAAAAGACAGGAATCTGCGCTCTGAAGAACTGTAATGATCAGTCTTGGTTCTAAGAAACAGAAAAGACCTGTCATCTCATAGCCAAGAGGCATTGACTTATGAACATGAAAAGAATTTATATTTTATGTTAACAGTAAGGGGGAGCCGCTGAAGCTTTTAAAAACAAAGAAGAATGACATCAAACAATCACGTATGTATTACGCTCTTATTATATGCCAGGTACTGTGATAAACCCTGGGAAAACAAAGACAGAAGCAAAACCATTCCTGACTTCAATGGTGATTGAGAAGTCAGATAAACATCTATTAAGTATCTACTATGTGACAGGCACAAAGTGCTGGAAGAAAGGAAGAAGACCTGGATTCAAATCCTACCTGAGTAAATAATAGCCACCAGTATTTGGATTGAATAATAAATCTGGATAGTGTGCACCTCAAAGGGAAGGAGGTTGCTATGTGATGGTAGCAGAGGGAGTCTAGAGGAGGCAATAAGGGGCAAAAAATATTTCAACTCTACCTACAGGACAAGCGAGTCAGAGCAAATATAATCAGGACTGGAAAGTAAGACCTGGGATAGAATGTCATTGAAGGGACTCAGGTCTCAGGGAGAGGCAGATGGAAGGACCACAAGAGGAGGAAATGAAATGTGTCAATATGTCAGTTATAGAAAGGACATAGAGGAAGGCAGAACAGAGAAGTAATGGGACATTGTAGGGAAAAAAGCAACGTTGAGGTAGATGGGCACGAGACTGGATAGCAGGGGTTAAAGGGAGGAGTTAATCTTCAGCAGTGTGGGACTTATCACAGGGATGAGGAGAATAAGAGGGAGTGAAAGATTGTTAATTTGGGGAATTAATTGAATCAGATTATGAGTAGAAGGGAGGAGCTCTGCTGATGGAACCAGGTGAACTGAATTCTCTCCTTCTAACCCAGAGGAAGACCAGTGGAGTAGGGTTTAAACTTTGGCAATTCCCACCAAACAAGAAAGGTTTCTTGTACAAGGTTGGTGACACACTTTGTATCTGCCACCTGAGGACCAACCTTGCTAAGAGTGAAGAAGGTTTACCATCAACTGGTGGTGAATTATAAACAAGGAGATAAGGAAAAGGGGGATTGGTATTATATATGCATTAGTGAAGGCAGCACTCACAGTGATGACATCAATTTTAATTTTGTTTTAACCCTGTAAAAAGAGATGGAAAGAGAAATTCCATTCAAAATAACTGCAGACAATATAAAATACTTGGGAGTCTACCTACAAGACAAAGCCAGAGATTATATGAACACAATTACAAAACACTTTTCACAAAAATACAGTTCTAAACAATTGGAGAAGTATTAATTATTCATGGATAGGCTGAGCCAATGTAATAAAAATGACACATATCTGAGTTAATTTACTTATTCAGCGGCATACTACACTACAAAAAAATTATTTTATAGAACTAGAAAAAACTAACAATATTCTTCTAGAAGAACAAAAGGTCAACAATATCAAGCGAATCAATAAAAAACCATTAAGGACTTATTGTACAAAAATATTTATAGCAGCTTTTTTTGTGGTGACAAAGATTTGGAAATACAGGGGACGACCATTAATTGGGGAACAACTGAACAAGTTGTGGCATATGATTGTAATGGAATATTATTGTGCTATAAGAAATGATGAACAAGGTGGTTTCAGAAAAAGCTAGAAAGACTTAAATGAACACACGCAAAATAAAGTGAGCAGAACCAGGATTAAATGATACACACAATAACAGCAATATTTTAATGATAATCAGTCTTCAAAACCCTAGCTACTCTGACCAAGACTATGATCCAAAACAATTCCAAAGGATCCACAATGAAAAATGCTATCCATCTCCAGAGGAAGAGCTGATGAACTCTGAATGCAGATGGAAGCATATTTCTTTTTACTATTTTTATTTTTTATTTGTGTTTTATTTTACAACATAACTAATATGGAAATATTTTTACATGTTATTTGCATGTATAATTGAAATCAAATTGCTTGCTTTTTCAAGGAGGGTGGAAGGGTGGGAGAGATAATTTTTTTAAATGGTTATTAAAAATGTTTTACATGTAATTAGGAAATATCTAATGAAATAAATAAAATAATAGAAAAGTTTTAGTTTAATTTTGTTTTTGATGTTTTGAGGTCTGGAAATAAGTATAGACATGATTTACTCAAGACCAGCTGTTCAGGAATATTGGGCCAGATGGCTAGTGATCAACAAAATGGTTTGGGAGGGGAAGTGGAGAGAGATGCAAAAAAACCTTAACTTTGCACCACTGGAGAACCTGAGATTGAAGCAGCTCAGGTGGTATATCTTTTTCCCAGTGACAGTTACAAGAGGAGGGAAACTGGGTATTTCCCCAGAATTCCACTTTCTGAAAGCATGGAGGGGGGGAACTGTGGGCATCTGGTGCAGCTTCTTAATAAAGGACGAGTGGCTAGTAAAATAATCTTAGCCCAGGCATGCCTTAACAGCATTTGCTTGGTGCCTCACCCAGGATATGTGAGACTGACTGTGCCGTAGCTAACTAACTGGTTGGGCAGTGAGATACCGCTTACTTTTAGCTCTTTGTTAAAACAGTATAGGAATGTAATAGGTTCCTCACAGTTTGCAAGAGAAACAGAAAGCAATAATGAAAAGAGACTGTCAATTAATACTTTTTAAAAATTCGTTTCCCTGGACAAATCTTCAATATTTTCTTCCAGTTGAATCAAGAAACCTGCCAAAAACACACTGTATGACCTTATTCCCTCTCTGGGCCTCAGTTTCTCTCTCTGTAAAGTAAAGGGGATAGATTATATGATTTGAAGGGTCCTTTCAGTCTATGTGTTCTATGAACCTAAAAAGTTGCAAAGGAAGCTGAACTCACGAAAATAGGACAGTGGACATGGGAACTTTAAGTTTCCCTAACAGAAATAATGCTGTTTTGGAGATGGAACTAATCTCTTCTCAGGCAACCCAACCGAAATCCTAGGAAGACGGCAGCCTGAGCAGTGTCAAAGTGACCTCGGTTCTCTTCCCTAACCCAGGCACTTGCTCTATTTTTTTTTTAATGTAGATAATTATCCTTTCGTGCTCATGTATTACAACCCTGTGTTTCCCCTGTAGTAGTACCTCCACTTAGCACACGGAATATTTTCCACCTTCCCTCAGAAGATTATTGTAGGGAATGAAAATCCGCGGCACCTTAAATCCCGCTGGCCAGCGAATGAGAGGATCATTAGAAGAAAATCATTTTTACTCTGCATTTTAGCTAACTATGTCAGATGCAATTTATTAATATACAAACATTTCTGCAGAAGTTCAAACTCACACAGTTTATTCTGCAAATTGAAATTCTCTTTCTACACAATGAACTTCCACCTTTATAATTTGTTATAATTATGAAACAAAAGACAAAATTCTACAGCAAAGCAAACAAAGATACATAGTTTAGGATTTTATTTTATTTTTTTACTTTCCAAACAAAACAATAGAAATGTGAATGCTGGAGGATCAGCTCCCATCTCCCACCCACACCTCCCCCCAGAGAAAATACCTTCCTGTTTAAGTCATTCAGGTCAGAGATAAAAGAAAGGACTAAAATAGGTCCCAATTTGGTCCCAGATAAACCAAAGGATCCTTCTTTTGGATAACAAAGTGGTATTCCTTCTATTTAATCATGGGTCTTGAGCTTTTTTTAGTTGTTTGTCCTTAAGAAGACCAATGACAACAGGAAAGTGCTGTCTTGATTCACAAGTGAATTGGATGAAAGTGAGGCAGGGCTTTGTAAAATCAACAGCCCCACTCTCTCTTCCAGTCATCATAATGTGGCAAGATATAGGTCAAGAGAACTGCGAATGGTCCCAGATGCTGTGGGAAACCTTGGCCTTTTAAAACTAAGGTCCTTCCCAGACTTTGCAGCACCTATTCAGTACTTAGAGGCTAGGTAAGAACTGAGGCAAAAGATGGCTTCGATTTCCTTCACAAAAGAACTAATCTGGAAGGGGAGGACTCCCAGAGTGAGGGAACTGAGTACACACCCAAACTTGATGTGGTCCTTGATTCTAGAGGTGAAGAATAATGAGGCCTTAGTGCTATATATGTGTCCACACCACATAATGTAACTACAATTCACTGAGTAATGTTTTGGCAGGCACCTTTTCCAGGGATATTGCATAGAATGTGGACCAGACATAAAAAAAAAAAAAAAGGTGGAACAAAGCTATTGTTAATTACCTAGGAAAAACAGGGCTATTTCACACCAACTCTAACTTCTTGAAAACAGCTCCTATTATCTACCAAACTAAGGATTGGGTCTAAGTTATAAAGAACTGAATTATTGAAAGGGTCACAAAATCACTGGAGGGTTAGAAAAACATTGAATGTAGTTTCTCTTTCTATGTGTTATTATGACTACGAATACTTATTTTCACTTTACTATTTATAACTACTACTATTACTTCTGTTAAGAGGATCAAATAAAATAACAGTGTCCCAAAAAGTCTTAGTGTACTTTTAAGCTTTTAATAACAGAGAACTCAAAGCATCAGAAACTCTTTGCTGGTGTTTTCTGGGTCAGCCCATTCTGTTGTGGCAGAACTTGTTGAGTGAGCTCAGCTGACTATCACATGTTTAGCTTGTTGGCTAAATGTGGAGTACAACTCAGCCTTCCTTTTCTTCTGGTTTGCCACTTGCAATGCAGTCGGGCTCTGGAGCAGCCCAAGCCCACAATCGTGGACACCAACGTGCACACACCTTGCAGCATTTCTCCCATGTGGTTGGGTCCCAGGCGTTAACCACAAATACTCAAGAGGAGAAAATCCAGGAGTCCTAAAACATTCAATCCAAGCTGATCATTCCTTTGGGTGATCACCTGGGTTTTGCTACTAAATTTTACCATGCCATTGAACTCTATACCCACAACGTAAATGGGTTTGAAAGATATACTGGTCTGTTCTTCAGCACCACCTGTGTCCAAATGCTTTCATTTTGACCCAGATGTGGCTGGAAGTGACCAAGATTCTTTCCTGATACACAGGCCCCCATTTTATTGTTCTGTTCCCTATACCTGGTTGCATTATATGACATGAGGGGAGGATGTTCAAGTAGCTTGAAGCAATCCAGATCCATTAAGGAATTTCTTAAGAGGGAGAAATCACTTAGCCAGACTAAGTAATAATTTTAACTTTATCCTGTAAGTAATGGAAGGTCTGGAAAAAGGAGAATGGCATAATTAAAATAACATTTGGGGAAAATTAATCTGATTTCTGTGATAGATGGTTGGTTGGTTGCTGTCCTTTGTCTGGAAGAGGACCAAAATGACATCACCATGATAAAGTGAAGTTTCAGCGTGTCCGACTGTGGCTGATCAGACCAATAGGAGCTCGGAATGCTCTACCACAGGTTGGGCACAGACAGTCCGTGTGAATATTTGGGGTGGATACTCCAAATCTGCACATCCTACGTTTACTTTGTACTGTTTGAATTCTGCTTTGCTCAAAGAGCACAGCACCCTTTCTGATGTGGGCACTCTGTGCTGAGCAGTTCTGTACCAGGGTCTCCCTTGTTGCACAGTCAAATCCAAAGTTCTTGAGAGAGACCTTGAAAATGTCTCTATGACAGATAGATTAACAGGGAAAGAGACCAGCAAAGAGGCTATTGTAAAAGTCTAGACAAGGGCAATAGAATTGAAAAGAAGGGACAGAATAAAATCATAGGTCGTGGAATTTAAAACTATTTATCATCTTAGAGATCATTTAGTTCAAAAGTCTTTAACCTTTTTTGTGTCATGGACCATTCTGAAAGTCTGGGGAAACCTGTTAACCCTTTCTCAGAATTATGTTTTTAAATGTATAAAGTACATCAAATTACAAATATGTGGGTTACAAGACCCTTACCCAAAATTTTAAATAAATTAAGAGACTTCTTGTGGTAAGAACAGAAGATGTTTTATTCAATTCTTGCGACAAATGGGGCTAATGGAAGAAGGCAGCTTACAGAGATTAAAGCACCATCATATACTCTAATGCAGAGAATCCCACCCCCCACTATCCCACCTCTCCATTGGCTGGGAGGTGGGTTTATAGTCTGAGCATGAAAAACCAGACAAGACCCAGGAAATCAGGTAACCAGGATCCACCTGTCCAAACTATCCAAACACATTTCCTTATCTAATGCCTAACTAACTGCTGATGTCGCTATTCTACAACTAAAGTAGAAAGGGAGTGGGAAGGAGAGGGAGCTTAGCTGATGTGGCCATAGTATCAAACAAAGGGAGATTTGATTAACTTCCAAGTTTCGGCTACAGTCCCTACCACTATCACCGAGAGAAGGGAGGGGAGGGGCCCTAACTGCCCACAAGCCCTGGATTCCTGGAAATCAGGGATCCAGAGAGAGAGGCCTTATGGAAAAGAAATTTTATTTGGTACATATAATATTCCCCATATTTTATTATGAGAAGTCTTTACAATGTCCTTATTTCACTCACAAAGAAAACTAATTCTATTGAGATGCCGTTATCAAAATATTGAAAAACAAGTTCACAGATGATGGACTAAGAATGTTTGATCTAGTCTCACCCACTTTACAGATAAGAAAATGAGGTTTAAAGTGATTCAATGACTTGCCCATGGCCCTACAGGAAATAAGTAATAGAACTGGAATCTTTTGAGAGGTATCTTGGAAATACTGACAAGTTGGTGACGAGATATCAGGCATGAGTGAAAGCAAAGTATCAAAAGATGATTCCAATGTTTCAAATCTGAGGGATATGAAGAGGATTTGAGAGAAAATGGTGGTACCATGAATAGGGAGTCAGAAAATGTAGAAGGTGAGGAAGAGAGGAGCAGGAGACATGAATTAGAAAATTCTCATTTGAGGTTACAGCAAGGACATAGCAGAGAATTGAAACTTTGGAGTGAGTTCATGGCTGGAATTACAAACGTTTCTTACAAAGGATAGGATCAGGTAGGGCACATTGCCAGAACAAGACACAGAAAAGTTACAGTAAAAAAGAAAGAGGACATTTAAATTATTGAAAAAGAAAGAATTTGTTCTTTAGCATAGTCTTTTACAGAGGATCAAAGGAAACCAACCTTTGTCAGTTAGGTAATCAACATTTGTTAAGCTTCTATTACATATCTTATTGGATGGGATAAAGAGAAGAGAATGAGCTCCTGGAACTATTCAAAGTTCTATGAATTTCCTTTTGTAATAGGAGAAGGGAGATTTTGAAGGAGACATTCAGTACCTGTTATTAACCTGAAAACTTGGTTAAGGAAAAGGCAACAGGCTAAATGCATACATTTTATGATTTAATTAATTAATTGATCAATTCCCTATTAAAGAAAATGGTAACATAATGCATTATGGAGCCAGAAAAATGTTCTGGCTACCAATACAAAGAATTGGGCAACCTTAAATCTGTTTTAGGACAAAGAAGTGTTCTGTGTCCTTCAGATTTATGGTCTCCGTAAGTGATTAACTAGATCATTAAAAGGGAATTTCTTAATTGCATAGGTTGTAAATACTAAGATAAAATTTGACAAAGTTTCAAATAGAAATTGCAACCTAAGATGTCTGTATTTTCTTTACCATTAACATGCCATAATATAGTATATGTCTACAAATATTAAGATATGGAAAACATCCCATTATTCAAGATAGTGTCTTAGGTTAAAGGTCTCTTAAGGAATGTTAAGTCAGTCCTGGATGGCTTTTGTTGACATAGGAAGAGGCATTCTCTGAGTTTGCTTCAGAGAGAACAAAGAGATTATTCCAAAATTTTATATTAAACATTATCAGACTATATGTGTGGATTCCCAGCCAATAGGAAGAGAGGCTAGTGGGCCTCCGCGTTAGGACTATATAGTGCTGAACTTCGCTCCACTCAGGTGCACTCTCTTGCTCACACCAGCCATGGTCTCCAGGGAAGTGCCCCTTCTCATGAGACTGTAATAAGTTCCTTTTTGCCTTCTACCTAGAGAAGCCTCTGAGTTTAATTTGAGTAAGGGCCTCTGTATCCCACACAATCAAGATCATATGAGGAAAAGCAAAAAAAAAAAATGAATGGAGAATTACTTCTCAAATTTTTGGAGCTAAGGTCAAGCATAATGCCATCAGATGGAACTAAGGCATCTACAAAGAAAAAGACCATAATGGGTCTTAGAAAGAGGGACTAAAAAATATTATACTTCATGGATTGAAATTGATTAATTTAAATGTAAAATTGGTTCTAAGCACTTATACTTTGTTATCTGTACTGATGTTTAATGCCAAGTTTATAATAAAACATTTAAAAAAATTTTAATGCCTTGGCTTGCCTGGGGATTTGTGTCCTCTTTCTATTCCTGGAGAGATGTCCTCTCACAGCATTCAATGGAGCAATTCCCCTCCCTTTTCATTTGCCATCTCCCTCCATTCCTCTGCACAGCTGTTTATTCAGCTGTCTACTTTGTCTGAGCCCTGAGGGTGGCCCAGGTGCAGAGGTTTAGCAGAGAAGCTGGAGAATCTGGGCAGCCTGCAAATTAGAGTCCTGGCACAGGGATGTAGATGGAAACTGTGATTCCATTGCTAGAAGGAGCTGCTGAATGGAGGTACTCCCTTTACCAATACAGGCTGGCACCTTGATGCTGAGATCACAGGTGTCAAATGTGCTGGCCATGGGCCACTTATGGCCACAACACTGGAGTACAGCAAGAACCATGCTAAAATGCAATGAGAAAATAATTAACAAAATAGATAAAAATATAATAAAACATACATAATATTAATATGTGGTTTTCTAAGTCAGTATGCGGCCAGCAGGGATTCTAATACATGGTTTGGTACCCCTGTTTCTATCTGAATTTGGCACAACTGGCCTAGCTGATTTAAAAGTTAAATGACTTACCCACATCTGCTCTGTGTCAGAGGCAAGACTTAAACCCAAGTCTTCCCAGTTCTGTGCTAACTCTCTAGCCACTATGCCATCTTGGGTGTTCAAATTCAGTCTACTGTTTGTAAAATGGTAGACTTACATTCCTAGCTGTGTGAGCCTGGGCAAATCACTTAAACCCATTTGCCTCAGTTTCCTCATGGGTGAAATGAGCTGAAGAAGGAAATGGCAGATCCTTCCAGTACCTTTGCTAATAAAATTCCAAATGAAGTCATGAAGAATCAGACGTGACTGAAACAACTAAACAACAAAACCTTCAGAGCAATTAATTCACTGTGCAGGGATGCTGTTGTCTGGAAGGAAGGAGGTCCCTTCCTTACTTTGGGCAAGTCATTTAACTTCCTTGGGCAACTGTAAGATGATAGACTGGGCTGGATGGATTCTGAGGTCCCTTCTAGATGAATTATTCTATGACTGTCTGCTAGACTATAAACTCCTAATCATGGGGCCATAGGATTTAGAGCTAGAAAGGACCTCTAATTAGACTAGATTCTGGTCCAGTCCCCTTATTTAATAAAGGAAGAAATAGGCCCAGAAAAAGCGGTTCAATAATTTTACAAGAAGACATCAGCATCCCTGCACCATGAATTAGTTTCTCTGCAGGTTTTGTTGTTGAGCTGCTTCAGTCATGTCTGACTCTTCATGACTCCATTTGGGATTTTCTTGGCAAAGGTACTGGAGGGATTTGTCATTTCCTTCTTCAGCTCATTTCACCAATGAGGAAACTGAGGCAGATGGGTTTAAGTGATTTGCCCAGTGTCACATAGCTAGGAAGTATCTTAGGCTGCATTTGAACTCAGGAAGATGAGTCTTCCTGATTCCAGGGCCCATGCTCTACCCTCTGTATTGCCTCCCCGAGCTTCAATTCAAGTACCTTGGTCATATATGGTCCCTATGTGGGTGCTCCTCTAGTTGCCAATATGTGTACTCTTCCCACTTCTGATCTATGTATTTGTGGAAGAGTAGTCTCCCAGATTTGTCTAATTACTACTTTTCTTACTATGCTATTTCATTAAAAGCCTTTGCTTTGAACTATTGTGTCCTGTAACTACTAAAGATAAAGCTATAGACAAACACTGTTGAACTATGGCTTGGGGTGGATGTGTATCCACAAAACACCTTAGATAACAGTTAGCTTAGTCTAAAGGATCCCACTGTGTGTGTTGGAGCTGCATGTGTGTCCCAAGGTGTTACATAGTAGACTGAATAGTTAAGCTAACTTTCCACTACTTTTAGTGCCAATGTGTTTTATTCAGACCAGAGAGTTGACAAGTAGACAGCAGGAAAAGGTCCTACAACCCCGCAGCAAGTCCAATGACAGTGGTTCCCCCTCCTGTATAACTGCTGTGACCCTGATGTCTCTGGAGCATGTAGGCAGGCAGGATATATTATATCTATGTTTGTCCATGATATCCATCTACGTGGTCCATGGTTGGGAATTGGGGGTAGTTAGGTGATGCCCTGGATAGAGTGCTAGATAGTCTTCCCGAAGTCAAGAAGACTCATCCTCCTGAGTTCAAATCCAACCTCAGACACTTCCTAGTTGTGTGAACCTGGGCAAATCATTTAACCTTGTTTGCTTCAGTTTCCTTGTCTGTCAAATGAGCTGGAGAAGGAAATGACAAATCACTTTGTTATCTTTGCCAAGAAAACCCCAAATGGGGTCATGCAGATATAGACTCAACTGAACGATTAAACAAAGGTTGGGAACCAATGCTACTCAAGATGCAGAATATAGAGAATATACCAGCGAGATCTGAACAGTTGACCTGTCCTGAATTCAGTCTCAGAGAGATGTATCTGATCCTTCACAGCTGAGCTCATCTCATTGTCAGAGAAGACTGCCCAGCAGTGGCTAACTTTATGACAGATACTGACACCAGAATTCTTGCCATAATAACTATTTCTCTTAGGAGCTTGCCTATGCATTTAGACCTTGACCAGAATCATGAAGAACAGAGGTTAACTCTGGGCATAGTTTCACATAGTTTCCCTTATTTTAATAAGGGAAGAATCCCTGGTATTCATATCTTCAATTCATGTACATGGTAAGTACGATCTATAATATGGGCATAATAGCAATACATTTCTGCCTCATAGGGTTGAAATTATAAAGGCACATTCCAATGAGGCTGTCATGTAGACAACTGAAAAATCAAAATGAGCTGACCTGAAAAGACTTGGTAAAATCTTCATATTGGAATTATACATTCTTAGCTCTGCGATGACATAGGAGAGCAAAACAGGTATATGACTTGTTCAAGGTCACATTTATAATGACAAGGTCTAGCTAAGAAGAACCCAGATATCTTGAGAAAGAACATGAGTAGCTCACAATTCTTTCCACCAGACCAGGGGTTTTCAAAATCTTATTGGATCCCTTTGGCTGTCTGGAAAAATCTATAGACTCCTCCAAAAAATGTTTTAAAACACACAGCATAAAATACTACAAAGGAAAATAACTATTGAAATATATTATTTATTTATTATAAATTATTTAAATATACAGAAATTAAATTTTAAAGCAAGCTCATGGACCCCAGATAAAGGACCCCTGCCCTTGACTATATAACACTTGTAGTGGTGATAGCAGTCTGGTAGCAGCAGTAGCAGCAATATTAGTAATATTAGTGGTAGTCACTGACTTTTTATAGCACTTTAGGGCTGCAAGTACTTCACATATACTCTCATTTTGAAGCCACATCTACCTGTGAGGTGGCTATTACACATCTAACTGTCTCCAAAACTGAGGCTCAGGCAAGGAAAGTGACTTGTCCATCATCTTGTTCTCCTGCTCAATGAAGTCCGGTGGCTCTCCAGTATCACAAGGATCCTAAACAATCTCCTCTGTTGGCATTTAAAGCACTTCGTAACCTGGCTCTAATCTACCTCGGCAGGCTTATTATAGATATATTTTTCCCCTTCACATAGTCTATATTGCAGCCAAAATGTTCATCTATCACTTGGCTCTATGTCTCTGTCCAGATTATATTCTCCTTATTTCTCCCTCTTAGAATTTCTAGTTTCTGGTCAAGCTCCACCTCCTACAGGAGGCCTTTCCTGATCCCCAGAGCTGCTAGTATCTCTCCCCTCTCCACCAAAATTATCTTATATTTTAAAATATGATTTATAATATACCATTATGCATGATATAATATATAAAATATATTACTTTTAATACACATTATTGCATGTACTTACATGATTATGTCTCCACCAATAGAAGACTACCTCCTTGAGGACAGAGACTTTGTCCTCATATCACCAGGGTCTAAGGTAGTTCTTTGTGCATTATTGTTGTTCATTCAGGTCCAATTCTTTGTCATCCTGTGAACCATATCGTCCATGAGGTTTTCTTGGCAATGATACTGGAGCAGTTTGCCATTTCCTTTTCTGGTGGATTAAGTCAAACAGAGCTTAAGTGACTTGCTTAGGGTCATGCAACTAGCAAGTGTCTAAAGCTGGATTTGAACTCAGGTCTTCCTGACTCCAGACCCAGCACTCTCTACACTGAGTCATCTAGCTGTCTCTTTGCGCACAGCTGATGTTTAATAAATTCTTGTGGATTTATAGTCTCAAAAGTGAGATTTCTATTTGAATTTCTACTGACACTAAGTCCAGCATCCTTTTCATCATGCCACACTGTGTCATTACTTCCTGTCAACCAGCTCTTCTTGTCAATGGAGTTCATCCCTTCTCATGGCTCCAACTGCTTATTTCTTAATGTAGCACAATTCTATATCCCTAAGCCTTCAGCAATGACCTTTCATCAAAGTTCTAATGTTATTTAATTTTTTTTAAAAACCCAACAACTACAAATCCATGTCATCTATCAAAGAATTATAGATTTTTATTGTTGAAAAGAGCCCTAGCAAAGCTTTCATATTACAGATGAGCAAACTAAGGCCAAGGTCAATTAAACACAGAGCCAGGTCTATAACCCAGGTCTCCTGACCTTCAGAGGTTCAATGACCTTTCTACCACACTATGTTGCTTTTTGCTTCAGAAAAATGAATATATGTAGAATTGATTTCTAATAATCCATGATTACATGATTTTAACATGAAGATTTTAGAATGATTTCTCATATTCATCTGATTGTAATCTTTCAGCTTTCTATACAATCTACCACCATGACCTTAGATTCAATATATCCAGCTTCCCCACCAAACCATGATTTCTTCTTCTGGCAACACTGGTTTCCTAATCACCCTTCAATATAGGATAGAAAGGAGCAAAGGAGTTATTTAGCAATACAAAGTTCTTCAAAATCTTTCAGGTTTTTCTTCTGCTACTGAAATCCTTCCAACCCAACATCGTTGTCTTCAACCTGAGAGTCAGCTGTATTTTACCTAAGTTTCTAGGAATGGAGTCCTGTCTCAAACTCTACTCTGGCAGCTAGTCCTCATCACAGACTATGCTGCTTGGCTATGTGGCTACACTCATACACACACACACACACACACACACACACACACACACACACACACACACACACACACACACATACACACACACCCCCAACCCCAAAATATATACCCTACTGCAAGAATGGGCAGTACAGCAGACACCAATAAAGTTCTACAACAGAACTACACTTCAATACCAACACAACCTATCTTTCCTGGTCACTGACTGAAGTCCTTGACCACAGGCAAGGTGTATAGAGCACACACACAAGGAAGAGGAAGGCAGGATTAACAACTGCTAAGGAAAGGATCTGAACTGCCATTATACAGCTATGTTGAAGTCCAGATTCAGCATTTCTGCTTTGGAAAAATTCAGGGAGTAACACACAGTTCCTTGCCTGTTCCACCATTACCCAGAAAACTCCACTTTAGGGCTCTCCTCTCCTCCTTGGTGACTCCTTCCCAGTACCACCATTTTAGAAAAGACCTCATCCATGCTTCCCTTACTCCTGCCTTAACTCTCTCCAGAATCCTTCTCCTTCCTCTTGCCAACCACATTGTTCACTCTGTTTCCCCCATCCACTATCCATCTCTCCTTTATTTGTTGTCTTTCTCCATTGGAGTATAAGCTCCTTGAGGATAGAGACTGTCTTGCTTGTTTTTGTATCGCCAGGTCTTAGCACAATGCCAAGCACACAGTAAGTATTTTATCTTTATATCTGTAAGCACATGGATAAATGGTTGACCTTGGAGTTGAGAAGCCCTAAATTCAAGTCCTTATTCCAATACATACTGGATGTGTGATAGATAGCTAACCACTTAGCCTCTCACTGCCCCAGGCAACTTGCTAAGACTTTAAGTTACAGAGGACTTACTCATCAGGAGAGGAAGTGAACACACAAAGAGTCCCTTATACTGAAGAAACCATGGATCTGCTCTAGACCAAAATAACCCCCAGCATGGAATATCCCTGCATTCCATACCAAACATGACAGCAATCCTAGTAACTGATATTTACATCATGCTTTAAGGTTTACAAAGATTATTTCATTTGATAGGTTAGTGGTATCCAGCAACAGGCAAGACCTTTTAGTGCAGCAGTGGTACCCAATGCCACCAGGATCTGGTGTTACTCCTGGAACAACCAACTGATGGGCAGATGCCCCAAAGACAACTATAAACCCACTGCTTCTTCTTCTTGGTTTTGTTTTGAGTTGGTTTTTAGGCAATCTAGGTTAAGTGACTTGTCCAGGGTCACACAGCTAGTAAGTGTCTGAGGTCAAATTTGAGTCAAGTCCTCCTGCCTCCAAGGCAGTTGCTTTATCCACTTGTATTATCTAGCTGCCCCAAGCCCACTAATTCTTGAGCAGGTTGGTCAGTTGAGTTCTTGTTGCATCAGTGTTCAAGGAATAGATATCTCCGACAGCCTCTGAGCTGGCCTCCCGGTCACTAATCTCAAGCATGGCGGACATATACAGAATAGACTGAGGGGACTGAAGATTAGCATGAGGAGACTAAAAACAAGGGGGCATTTTTTATCTTCTTAAAGTGTTAGTTTTGTCATATCACTTTCTGGCTCAAGAAACTATAATTCTCAGCATGGTACAGGGGAAGGGATACTGGATTTAGGGTCAGAGGAACTGATTCTGTATCCCAACCCTACCACCTACTTACTAGCTGAGTGACCTGGAACAAATCTCTTAATGTCTCTGGGTCTCAATTTCCTTATTTGCAAACTGAGGGGGTTTGTTCAACATTTTCTGTTTAAGTCATCATACTGTCCAGATGATTCCTAGAACTTCCCTGTTCTCTTGTCCACTATACTGGATTTAGGGGATAGGCTGCAAGAATGCTCAGGTCCTTTTTGTGAGAAGGAGCAATTTATTGTCCTGAACCCTTGAATTTACCATAGGTGGGGTAGGAGAAGGTTGCTAAGAATGAATGACATGTTCTTAAATTGACTAAACTTGGTTCCATCACCTTCATTCTTGTACATACGTGTGTATAGTAAAAGAAGTTATTTTTCACTTGCATGTGGTAAAACTCACCTGCCACTTTTTTGCTCACTCAATTAACTTTTTAACAATTTTCTATTAATACATCCCCTCTCCTTCTTCCTTCTCTTTTCTACCCTTCTCTTTCCTTTCCTTCTTCTCCTTCCCTTCCCTTTTTCATTGCTTTTCCCCCTCCCTTCTCCTCCCTTTCCTTTCTTTTCCTTTCCTTGATCAGGACTTTAGTTTCATTAGTGTAGGAAATGGTGTCAAACTCAAATAGAAAGAGAACTGATTTCGAAAACCACATTATTAACATCTTCTATGTTGTATTGTATCTTTATTTATTTTGTTAAACATTTCTTAATTACGTTTTAATGTTTCTCCCATGCTTGAGAGTTTTGCAGGCCCACAAGGGAGCAAGTTTGACATCTCTGGTATAGGGAACTCTCTCTCAGTGAAGAAACTCTCTCTACTGATGGAGCATCTACTCATCAATTTATGATCTTAGAGAGTTGACTGGAGTACTTCGATGTTAAGTGACCTACCCAGGGTAACAGAGCCAGTATGTGTCAAAGGTAGGCCTGGAACTCAGTTTTTTCTGACTCAGAGGCCCTCCTTCTATCCACTACATTGTGACAAAGAAGATTATCTCAAATAATTTCACCACCCAGAGTTTAGTATCATTTGAAAATTTGGAGAAAGGGTTTTTAACCTGGGGTCTCTGCAGTTTCTTAGGGAATCTATGAACTTGGATGGGAAAAAATTATGTCTTTATTTTCACAAACTTCTAACTGAAATTCAACATTTCCATCAGTTATGAATGTATTCAACCTACCCCAGTAGTACTGAAAGTCCCTGTGACTTTGCCACCAATAGAAATAATAAATATAAATCATTTATAAAAATGACAAATTAAAGTTTTAATTCCTGTGGTACCCTGATGATTGCCACTGAATTTTTTTTAGTGACTCATGGAATTTTCCTAACTGGAAACTTGAAGTAGCTAACCCTGATTTCCTGTTCACCTCCTGGGAAGAGTCAGGGATCTCTGACTCACCAAGATAAAATTTCTCCTCCTTGTCCACATTGGCCAGATATTTGAATTCCCAAGCAATTGGGTCTTCAGGCTTATTCCACTCTTTGTTCATTATGTGTCATGGAAAATTTAGAAATCTATAGATATGCAATGAAAATGTTGGGGAAAAATACTGTTAGAACCAATCTAACCTTGAAGGCATGATATCTGCCAGTCTAAGCCATACTATTCTAACTTAGCTTAGGGTTATCTGAAGGTAGAGTTAGAGCAACAAAGCTAGGGTGCTTTAGTGTAATTTGTTCTTGGAGAGAAAAAAAGAAACAGTGGTATACTTTTGTACCACAAAAAAATAGGTACTTGCACATTGTCACCAAAAAATATCTTTTTAAAAAATGTTTTTCAAAGAGCAAAAATCTATTTTCTCTCCTTCCCGTATCCCTCCTCCTCCTGAAAAAAAAAAAGGAAAAAAACCTTTATAACAACTATGAGTAATCAAGGAAAACAAATTCCCACTGGCCATGTCCAAAAAAAATATGTCTCAATCTATACTTTGAATCCATCACCTCTCTCTGTTAGGAGGTGGGAAACATGCTTAATCATGGATCTTTTGGAACCATAGTTTGTCATTGTGTTGATAAGAATTGTTTTCTTTCAATCACTATACTATCTTTTTATACCTATCTTTTTAGGTTTCAAGCTGCTTCAACTTTTTTCTTACTTACTAGATTCTCAAAATAACACGTCTCTTAAGAGGAAAACCATAGGCGATGCATCATAGGGATGCCTCCCTCACAGTGCCTTCTATCTACTCTGTGTATTATCTATCTACTGAATTATTTACATGTGGTTTCCTTAATTAACGTGTAAGCTCCCTGAGGACAGAAACTGTCGTTTTTCTTTTTGGCCTTTTTGTGTATCCCCAGAATTTAGCACAGTGTCTGGCACCTAGTAAATATTTAATAATTGCTTGTTAACTTAACCCTCCCCCTTCCCTCTGCTCTGTAATAATGACATACCAATCAATCTCTTACATATATAAAATTGATTTACCACAGAAAATATTCAATTGAATGAGGGGCATTCTAAGAGAAGATTCAGTCTCAGTGTTTAACCTCTGTCTTCATCTAACAGAAATTGATCAAGCACCTATGTATAGACCACAGTACTAGGAATTAAAGTTTGGATAAGACCCAACCCCTGTCTTCAAGAATCTTGCCTCCTTATAGTGAGATGAAACTGTAATATAAATCAGTTTCATATTACACAAGAGAGAATGGCAAAAACAAATTGCTACATCATCATCATCATCGTTATTGGCATCAATAACAAGCATTTATTAAACACTTACTATGTGCCAGGTATTGCATGTGACATCCAAGGGAAAAGACAACTAGGGAAATTAAGGAAAGCTTAGGGAAGGAAGTAGAGTTGGGCTTTAAAAGATGGATAGTAATTTACTATACATTCATTCTGTTAAATTTGCATCCTTAGGTTCAGTCCAACACTCTAGTAGTGTTAAAAGTATAATTAAACCACACTCTAAGACTTTTGGAACATTCTGTATTTTTGGATAGGGTCCTCCAGTGTGCTAGCTGTCCCACTCAGCTTTGTCACCTGCAAATATGATATAGGTGCCTTTTATGCTATCTTAGTTTTTGATAAAAGTTAAATATGGCTTGATCATGATTAATGCAAATAATAAATCCTCTGAAAAGGCGACAGATATTTGAATTTGCATTCTTTGAAGTTATAATTATGCAAATGTACTATAGAGTTAAGCATAGATCCCTGGGACACTCCACTAGAGACCTTTCAAAGAAGGACTATAGTATTCTTTGAGTTTAGCCATTCAATCAACAACAAATCTATCTAATTTTATTGCTCTCTGGCCTTTATCTTTCCATCTTTTTTTTCACAAGAAGAATATGAAATACTTTTCAAATGCTTTTTAGAATCTAGGTAAATCTAGGTAAACTACATGTACAAAATAATATGTAAAGGCAACAAGGGCATAGAGAGCTGGACTTGGAATCAGGAAGACCTGAGTTCAAATCCTATTTCAGACACTCACTAGTGTGTGACCCTAGGTAAGTCACTTAACCACTCAGTCTTAGTTTACTTATTTGTAAAAGGAGGATAATAATAGTACCTACTTCACAGCATTGTTTAAGGATCAAGTGAGATAACATATAGAAAGTATGTTGTAAACCTTAGAGTGTTATATAAATACTATCTATTAGTAGGATGCATATATGTATATATGTACGTATGCAGTAGAGCCAGGTATTAAGCCCTGACCTTTCCATTGCAAACCCTATATTCTTTCCACCACACTGCACCATTCCCATAAGCAGCAGAATGTGAAGAATGTGGCTACCCATATCACAAGTGGATTTCTTTGGAAGCAACAGTCCAGAGAGCACCTGAGAGAGCTGCTTCTGGAGTGCTTTGTGGACACAATCATTAGTCTCTGTTTATTAATCTCCATGGAAAAAATGAGACACAAACATATCCCTGGATATACAGTCTAACTGGCTAAACCTTTCATGGGGGGACAGAAAATACCCCTGCCTGTCATGTATTTCTTTAACGTAAATTTTTATTAGAAATGAGCAAACATGGACAAGCATACACACTTCAATACACAAAGAAAATAAAAGTGGATTGACTATGAAGCTGTAAAGTCTGTTACAGTCAGTATAATTTTAAAGTGTATATTGGGTGTTCCAAAAGTCTTAGTGCTATTTGAAGCAGCTTAAAATGGCACTGAGACTTTTAGGATAGCCTGTACAAAATTTAGAATGCTAACAATGAAACTTCCCCATTTGCCTCTGTCCTCTTCTGAATTTCCTTCTCTCTTTTCTGAATTCCAAAAAATATTTCACTAGTGATATTTCTTCTCTTTTCTTTTTTGCTATCACTAGCACCATCTACCTACTAACCCCATTTCCACAGGAGCCTCCTCTTGGGACTGTGGCAGAATGCTATCAATAAGAGTTTCATTCTTCAGTCAAGAACAATGTTCTACTTGCTACATAACTCACATGATTTAGCAGCAGACAGAATGCTGTGTACATTCAAAGGATGGATCTCCCATTCACTAGTGTTCCCCTCCTCTCTCCCTGTTACATGACAAAAGAGTGTAGTCTAACTAAACAAATCTCTGCATTGCTAGGCTGAAAATGGACATCATATATTCCTCTGTCTACGTGTCTAATCCCTCATCTTTTTGCTAAGAGGTAGGAAGCACCATTTTATCAATCTTTTGAAATTGCTATTGGACATTGACGATCAGAGTTCTAAAGTTTTTTCAAAGTTGTTTATCTTTATATTATTGTGTAAACTGTTCTCCTAATTCTATTCATTTCATTCTGAATCAGTTCATACAAGTCTTCCTAGAACTCTCTGAATCGATCCCCTTTGTTATTTCTTATGGCACAATAACATTCTATCATATTCATATGCTCTAAATTTTTTCAGCCATTCCACAATTGATGTGTGTCCACTTTGTTTTAAGTTCTTTGCTATAAGAAAAAAGTGCTGCTATAAATATTTTTGTACATATGAGTCTTTTCCTGTGTCTCTGATCTCTTTGGGCTTCATACTAGGAGGTATCACTAAGTCAGAGTAAGGATAATTTAGTAACTTTTGAGTGTAGTTCCAAATTATTTTCCAAAATGGTTGGACTGGCAGAACTAAGATGGCAGAGTAAAAACAGGGACCTGCCTGAGCTCTCCACTCAAACCCCTCAAAATACCTGTAAAAAATGACTTTAAACAAATTATAGAGCAGCAGAAGCCACAAAATGACAGAGTGAAACAGATTTCCAGCCCAAGACAATCTGGAAGGCCCACAGAGGGGTCTGTTGCACTGGGCTCAGAGAGGAGCACAACCCAGCACTGGCACAGATGGGACTGGAGCAGGCCTCAGGGTGCTGACTCACTGTGCAGTAGTTTCCAGACTTCTCAACCCACAAACACCAAAGACAGCTTCAAAGGTCAGTGGGAAAGCTCTTTCACCTGGGTGAGAGAAGAAGTTTGTCCAGCCCTAGCCCCAGCCCCAGCCCCAGGAAGGCAGCAGCCACTGCTACAGCAGCCAGCTGCTTCTGGAGCTCTCCAAGGGGGAATTGAGCTCTGATCTGGGCCACAGTACTGGATAGTGATCTTGGAGCCAGGAGGAGTGCTGGCATGGTAGAGTTGGTGGCAGCTGTGGAGAGAGAATCCTACTTGCAGATCCAAGACAGAAAAGAGTGCTTGTGGCTGTTCACAGTTCAGAGTGCAGGCCAGGAGAGGAGTAAATACCTCTCCTTCGATCATGAGGGGAGACTGTATTCCAGGCATGGATGAATCATGGAGATGAGAAATGGAATGTTGGCTTTAGAGAACAGATAGCGTACTAACGTGGCTACAACATAGAATACATATTAGAGATTCACATGAAATAAAGCTTGAAAAGTGGGCAGAAGCCTGATTATAGAAAATTTTGGTACCAAGTTGCGAAGTTTGTATTTTATCCTAAAAATAGGAGGGAACTACTGAAGTTTCTTGAAAAGGAGAATAACATGGTGACATCTGTATTGTAGGAAAATAATTTTGGCAGCTGCATAGAAGTTGGATCAAAAAAGGGAGAGGGTGGGAGTAGGGAGATCAATTAGAAAGGCATTATAATAGTCCTGGTGAAGCCTGATGAGGTCCCAAGCTAAGGAGGACATGGTGTGGGTTCTGACAAACAAGATGCCAATTTTGGCTATACTAAGTTTGAAATGTCAATGGGACATCCAGTTGGACAGGTCCAGCAGACTGTTGATGAAGCAGAATTGGGTTCAGAAGAAAGATTTAGGCTGGTTCTATAGATCTGATTGGGCACAGAAATGATACTTGAACCTATCAGAACTGATGTGATCACCAAAAGAATTAAAGAAGAGAAAACTCAGGCCAGAGTCTTTCAGTGCCCCTATCCTTGAGAAGCAGGAATTGAATGATATCCCAGTGAAGAAAACTGAGGAAGAGTAGTCAGTTGTAGGAGAATCTGAAGAAAGGTGTGCCACAGAAGTTGGAAGAGATAAGACTACCTAGAAGAAGAGATGGTCACTAATATCAAAATCTTCAGAAACCAAGCAGCATGAGGAGAACAAGTTGAGAAGATTTAGCAGGTAAAAGCTTGTTATGGGGCACACTCATTCATTGCTGGTGGAGCTATGAATTGGTACAATCATTCTGGAAAGCAGTTTGGAATTATTTAGAGAACGTGATTAAAATTCTGGTACTCTTTGACCCAGGGATTCCACTTGTGTGTGTGTGTGTGTGTGTGTGTGTATGTGTATATATACATATATATACATACATACCACAAGATGGTTAATGACCACAAGAATGTCCTCTTATATAACAAAAGATTTATAGCAACATTTTTTTGTGGTATCCAAGAACTGAAAACAATATAGATGTCCATTAATAGGGGAATGGCTAAACAAATGACAGTATATGAATATAATGGAATATCATTGTACAGTAAGAAAAAATGAAGATGATGAATGCAAAGGAACCATGAAAACATAGTTCATAGTTTACCATCAACCATAAAAAAGTTTATAACTCACAGTTCATGTGAACTGATACCAAAAACAAACAAATAAGCAAAACCAGGAGAATAACATATACAATGACTAATAATAACAGCTAAGAATACCGTACAATATATAGCACTTCACAAATATTATCTCATTTGATGCTAACAACAAACCCATGAGGTAAGTGCTATTGCTATTCCCACTTTACAGATGAGGAAACTGAGGTTGAGAGAGGTTAAGTAACTTCCCCATGGTCATTCAGCTACTATGTATCTAGAAGAGGATTAGAACTCAGATCCTCCTGACTTTGATTTCAGTGCTTTATCTAAATGGAAAGAAAACCAATAACATAACAACCAAAGCTAAATGTTGTGAAATTATAACCAGCTTGGCCCCAAAGGACAGATAAGGGAAAACACTTCTCCCCAATTCTTTGTAGAAGTGAGGGATGATGTGGAATACTGTATATAAATACTGGTTTTGGATTGATAATATTGATTAGTTTGTGGAACTTCTTTCTTCCTCTTTTTTTTCCTTTTTCTTTATTATAGAAGATGACTCTCTACGAAGAGAGAGTAGAGGGATACAGTGGGAAATGGAAGTGATCAAAGCAATCTAAGATGTCAATAAAAATTTAGGTAGCTGGGGGTAGGGGCAATGTGTGCAGTGGACACAGTGCCAAGCCTGGCGTCAACAGGACCTGCATTCAAATCCAGCCTAAGACACTCACTAGAAGTGCGACTCTAGGCAAGTCACTTAACCCTATTTGCCTCAGTTTCCTCATCTGCAAAATAAATGGTAAAGTAAATGGCAAACCTTTCCAATATCTTTGCCAAGAAAATGCCCCAAAATGGGTCACAAAGCATTTGACACAACTGAAAATGACAAAACAATAACAAAAAATAAAAATTTAGTTTTTAAAAGAGATCATAAATAATAGTGACAAGACGGCAATTTGTCCAGGGCTGGGATCACAAACCATCACATTTCCTTGTGTGTCTGTTTGTGCGCCTCTGTATTTCTCTGAGGAGAGAATGGTGCTATCCTGTAACTTACTGATGAGCTTAAGGTACAACATTCAACAAAGGACTTCAGTATAGGGTCACAATGTCCATGGGAACTACATCCTTGGACACACCTTCTGAGTGCTCTCGCAGGCTCTTGGTGTGCTTATGCCAAAAGTTAAAGGACCCTAGCAGTAAAAGATCGCAAGACTTGGAACTCATTGAAAAAGAAAATACATGGAGTAGAGGCTAGAGTGGTGAACTAGGAATCTGGAAAACCTGGATTCGAAACCTACTTCAGATCAACTAACTGTAAAACCTGACAAGTTTCTTAACTAACCTTTCTTAGTTTCAGTTTCCTTATCCATAAAATGGGAATTATAACTAAGCTTGTACTATAGACTTATAAATACTACAGTATGATACGTAATACAAAATATAAATACCATAGTATTTACTTTTCAGAGTTGTCAGAGGATCAATGAGGTAAAGGCATGCAAAGCTTATAAACATTTAAGTGGTACATAAATGATAATTGTTATTATTAAACACATAGCTCTATAAATATTTGAAATTTACCTCTGTTGAATCTGAATTTTTTGCACCTTCAACTAGGTGGTGCTGGGCATAGAGCACTAGGCTTAAGGACAGGAAGACCTAAGTTCAAATTCTGACCCAGAGACTTACTAACTTCATGACCCTAAATAAATTACTTAGCCTCAGTTTGCACATTTGTAAAATTAAGGAATTGGACTCAATGTTCTATGTAAGACCACTTTCAAGCTCTAAATTTATGATTCTCCACATTCTCCTAACTACATGTTTACATGGGTGTTTTTATACTGAGTTTATTGAATACATGTATATTCTTTTTTCCCTTGTCTCTATCTCTTACAGTTTGTACCTGGATTTTTCCATAAATGAGTAAGACTAGGGAGAAAATGGAGAGCTAAAAGATGCATGATTACCTATATCACCAAGTGGAACATGAGAAGGCCTCTGTCCCAGATAGGAACCAGAGGCATGCCAAGCATTATTTGCATTTCAAAGGGACACACCAAGGAAGGTAAATCCAATTAATGTGCTGTTTTTAATAGCTAGGGAATCCTTTGGGACTTTTATTTCATTTATTTATTTATTTTCCTTAGGACTATAGAATTTAACTATTCATTGCCCAGCATAAGGTAGAAACTCAACTTTGTACCACGGGCTATACACTTTTGTCAAAATAACAGAGCATGGATGTAGATTAAGGAACCAGAGTGAGATAAAATAAAAGGCTTAAGTAAATTAACCAGAAATACTCAGCGCTTGAAGAAGATTTTAAATGCAAAAGAAAGGCTAGTGATGAACCAAACATATATAGATTCTTCAAAAGAAAAGTTTTCAGGGATTATGAGTGGGTTGTGTACTGTAAGAACATTGCTTACTTTTTGGAGTATACATATATATATATATACATATATATATATAGATATATATCTATATATCTATATATATCTTTGTACAGTTCAATAATGGGTTTGGGTTTTTTTTCCCCTCTCAGAACCCAATCTTCTCTTTCAATAGCTAAACCCTCTAAATCCCTAGAGAGAGAATGTTGTTTCATTCCTCAAGACTTAAAGTTTGAATTTTATCTCCATTGAATTCACATATAGAAAGGGAATGGTACAATAGAAAGGAAAACATGTTATAACTGCAGGTCATAAAAGATATCCTGGTTAACAATATTTTGAAGTAATTGTTGGATAACACGAGACTAGATACAAAATGAGGAAAGTGACTCAAAGAAATGTAAAGTTTAGTTGCAGATGAAGGGGCAGCTAGGTGACATAGTGGATAGACAACTGAGCTTAGCGTCAGCAAGACTCATCTTCCTGAATTTAAATCTGAACTCAGACACTTACTGGGCAAGTCACTTAACCCTCTTTGCCTCAGTTTTGTAAAATGAACTGGAGAAGGAAACAGCAAACCATTCCAGTATCTCTGCCAAGAAAAACCCAAAAGAAATCACAAGGAGTTGTACAAACTTCAGTTTTCTGACTGAAAAAATTTGCAGGTGAAACAGTGTCTTGATAAGTGTCTTTTCTCATGAATAATGAAGGGAACATACTAAGACATTCCTGAACACCCAGAATCTTTGGGTTAATGTTTTCTCCCTCTTGGATTTGTTTGAGAATCCTTTCGGAACTATTTCAAGAAATCTACTTGGTCCATGGTAATTATGGGGTTTTTAATCCAAGTATTTTGAAGAGAATTCAACTGTTTCTGTGGTGCTTCTCTTTTATTCAGGTATGACATTAATAATGACAATAATAATATCTGGGGAAATGTCCAACCTTTCCATGGTTTCTTAAATGTTACTGTCACTGATTACATGCAATGAATACACAGTACACTAATAAGAATTAATTAGTTTATTAATTGGTTTACTATGTAGAAACACTGAAGTAAGTGGTAGGGAAACACACACACACACAGAGAAACAGAGAGAGAGAGACAGAGAGAGAAAGGAACAGTCGCTGTTCTGGAAGACCTCACATTCTATTGGTGGAGACATGTAAATAACCAGCTACAGAGAAGGTATATATAGGGTCTTGGGCAAACGTCTAGGCTTGAGACCTAAGTTATGCTATTTTTTTAGGGATTTAATTTCTTGGGTGAGGTTTACCACTCTCTCATCTCATTTACTTATTCCTCTTACAATTCTTTCCTCCAGAGCTTTTAATTTGTAAAATATTTCTTGCTTCATTTCTCTTGAATATCCTGGAGACACAGTGAATAGAACACTGGACTTGGAGTCAGGAAGACCTGAGTTCAAATCTAGTTTCAGATACTAAGTAGCTATGTCACCCTGGTTAAGTCACTTAACTTCCACCTGTCTCAGTTTCCTCACTGTAAAATGAGGATAATAATAGTATCTACCCAGGGTTACTGTAAAAATAAAATGAAATCATATTGGAAAAAATGCTTTACAAACCTTAAAATGCTGTAAAAATTGTTAGCTATTATTCATTTAGTCTTTGTGGAAAATATATGTTTTTTTCCTTTGAGTTTCTCCCTCTAGGTTAGATTTTTGGGTATCTCTAGATCTAAAATAGTTCTGCATAGTAGGTGGTTTCTTATTTGTTTTACTTATCTCTCTAGCTGTAGATGTTGAAGTTGGGCTTTGTGTCTAGGCTAAGTTCTGTTATTTGCTGTGCTGAGTGGAGGTGGTCAGTCCTACTGATTCTGGACCTGGGTTACCTAAGTTCTTGTGCTGACCTCTACCTCCTGCCACCAGTATTCCCTCCCTCTGGCCCCACCACCCAACTCTTAGCTTGGGGTCCATGAACTTGGTTTTATAACATTTCAATAACTGTATTTCAATACAGTTGGTTTTCTTTGTAATCTTATACATTTTATTTCATGCATTTAAAAACACCATTCTGAGAACAGGTCTTGAAGCTTCACCAGGTTGACAAAGGAGCCCATGACATAAAAGAAATTAAGAACTTCTGTTCTAAAAACTATTTCCCTAACGATAAAGCTAATAATAATAGCTAGCATTTTTTTTAGTGCTTATTATGTATCAGAAACTGTGATAAGTGTTTTAGAAATATTATCACATTTGATACTTATGACAACCCTGGGAGGGAGGTATTCTTATTATGTCATTTTACAGTTGAGGAAACTGAGACAAACAGTCACTTGCCCAGGGTCACATAGCTAGTAAGTGTCTGAGGTCAGACTTGAACTCCTGGTCTTCCTGACTCCAGGCCCAATGCTCTATCCATTGTGCTGCCTAGCTACCTCCACAGAAGCTCTATAAAGCTTATACCCAACAACTCTGTCAATCTGGCTGCTCCTGGGGCATCACTGGTAACTGGAGGCCCAGAGGATAGGAAGATTACATGGCACTGGGTGTAGGCTCAGGACTAAGGAAAATCCCAGGAAGAAAACTCCAAATGAAAGGGCAATTGAAGGACACATCCATGAACTGACAGAAAATCAGTGTATAAACACCAGGAATGGAAAAACCTCCCTAGAAGCCTTCACTTTGCCTTGGCTTCTCTCCTCCTCCTGGAAGCTAGAGATTTCAGTAAAGTGCTACAGTGGTTCTCCTTCAGCTGTGGTTTTCAAATGATGTGTAACAGAACATATATTTTCCTATAAGAAACACATTATTCCTTTATCAGGCCACCTGAATACACTGTGAAAATCTTTTGGTTACTGATTACTCATGATTTCTAACCTCTTCTGCCCACTCATCAAGATGTGAAAGCCCTAAGGGGAGAAAGGAAAATTTCTAGATAAAAATGGTGTTTTTCCACTTTCCATTTAGTCCATTATGGCAATGTTTAGTCTAAACACTAAATTAACTATATAACAAGGAAAACCATTAAAAAAATCTCACAAAGAGAAGAAATCACTAGATACAAGAATCAATGGAATTGGTATACATAGATTCAAAAAATTTTGCACAACAAAAAACACTATCAATAAAATTAAAAGAAAACGAACAGATTAGGAAAACATTCTCTCTCTCTCTACATACATATATAAAGACATAACGAACAAAATCTATAAGGAAATGATATATGTGCAGATACGTATATCTACATATATACATACATAATGTATTTTACAAATAGCACTTAGCACTATGCCCAGCATATAGTAGGCACTTAATAAATGCTTATTGACTGATTGATATATATGTATATATACATATACAATGTGTGTTATGTACTATGTACATTATATATATATGCATATATACACATACACACATATATATACACACATGTATTTCCTCAGTAGTTAGATAGGTGGTGCAGTGGATAGAGTGCCAGGCCTGGAGTCAGCAAGATTCCTCTCCTTGAGTTCATATCTGGTCTCAGACTAGCTATGTGGCCCTGGGCAAGTTATTTAACCCCTATTTGCCTCAGTTTACTCATCTGTAAAAATGAGCTGGTGAAGGAAAGGACAAACCACTTTAGTATCTTTGCCAAGAAAACCCCAAATAGGATCATGAAGAATCAGACACTGAAACAATATATACATATATATATACACACACACATATATTTATGTGTATATACATATGTGTGTACATATGTATGTATGTATATATTGTATATATGTATATACATATATATGTATATATATAATATATATATATTAATAATGCACAGTACTCAGGGGACTAATAGTCAAAGGACATAAAAATTTATGGAAGAAGAAATACAATTTTTTAATGCCTATATGAAAAGATGCTTAAATTCCCTAATAATCAGAGAAATACATTCAAGCTAATCTTAAGAGAATACCTCATACCTATTAAGATGTCAAAAATAGCAAATGGAAATATATAAGTATATATATATGTATATATATATACATATATATGTGTGTGTATATATATATATACACATACCTGTACAACAAATGTTACTACATTATTGGTGTTACTATAAACTATTGTGGACTTGAAGGGCAAGACCTTACAGAAACTTTCACTCAAAGCAGTTACACAAAGGGAGGGAAAAAGAGAGAGATTTGTACAAAATCATTGATAGCTGTTCTATTGGTTATAGCCAAAAAAAATTAGGCATAACTTACATATCCAACAGTAGCAGAATACTGGTGTGATGGAATTTTATAGTGCCATGAAAAATGGCAAATATTGAAGTATTAAGGAAAGATATATATATACATACATATATATGTATGTATATGTATATATACATACATATATATATATGTATATATATATATATATATATATCTATGGTGATGCAAAGCAAAACCAGCAGTCCTGGAAATTTTATATAACTATAACTAAATAAAACTATAAGAAGGAAGGATGGCAGAAAATGAAGGATGAACAGAGGAAAAACAAACAGAGGTGGTGGAACTTCCTGAAAGGGGACGCAGAGAACAAAAGCATTTTGTTTGCTTATTCACTGTTTTCTAATTAATTAATTAATTTCTATCAATTTCTGGCCAAGATGACTGCTTAATAAGAGACAAGAGTCCAACTCCCATATACCATTCCAGCAAAAACCTGCAAAAACACACCAGAATGACAAATGATCAGGAAATCCAATGAAAAACTATAGTAAGTGACTTCTTCCCCCAAAAATTGATCAAAAAGACAACCAGTAACTCATAGGCAAAAAGAAAAGGGGCCACTAAACAAGAAGCAGCACAAGCAAACAGCAGAAAGGGAACCCTTTAGTACAGTCATAGATATACACTATGTATAGGCAGTGAATGCAGAGAGGTCCCCTGGGAAAGCCCCAGGCAGGGGCAGAAACTGCCAGAAAGGCCTTTGGAGGTAGAGACAGCAAATAGTATGGTCCTGGTGGAGCTCAGAGGATACCATAATTCAGGAACTCTGAGATTCCTGTACCAAGGTATCACAGAGGCCCTAGAGACAATGCTCTAAACTCACAAGATGGTGGGGCCAGACGGAGGGTGTACTAACTTCAGAAGGACGAGGAGGTCAGCACAGGAACTAAGGTGACTCAGGTCCAGAATCAGCAGGGCTGACCACCTCCACCCAGCACAGCAAAGAACAGAGCTTTGCCTAGACACAAAGCCTTTCTACCTTCTCAGCACCACTGGGAGACACTGGGATGTAGAACACCACCTGTAAGATTGGATTTATATGACATGATTAGGACTGGGGAATTTTTTTCCTTTCTCTTTTTTATTCTTTGTTATAAGAAATGGCTTTGGAGGATAAGAGTGAGGAAGATGAGCTGGGAAATATAGGTATTCTTTTAAAAATGCCAATAAAATTCTAAAAAGAAAAATTCCCCAACTAGAAAAGATTAACACTTTATAGATCCTTTGACCCACCCTCACCTCCAAACTTCCCCTATGTCAGCAAGAGGAAACCAGCATTCTGCCTTTCTCTCTAAATAACTGCTCTAACTAGTGGATCTTTCCATCTTTGAAGTTCACAAAAAAAAAAAAAAATGATTAGTAAACCAAGGAAAACCACCAAGACATAGAAATTGGCGGAGGTCAAAAAAGAAAGTGTTGCCATACATGATGTACTCTGTTCTCCCATGGGATGATGGAATGAGCTTTTGGACATGTTGCATTAGTTAAAACCCATATGGTTAGTGATATCCAAGGCTTGTGGTTGCAGTGATGTACTTAAATGTATAGAATATGTAGATAAAAAATACGGATTCTGTTTAAAAAAAGGATAGGTTGTGTCTAGCATAGAAACTGCTGCTAAATAAGAAATCTAATTATGTACTTCTCAGGATCTCCCACAGTTTCTTTCAGGAGAGAACTCTTTAAGATTAACTAAGTGAGCTCTTTCTTTCTAAATCTCATCCATTTCTGCCCACCTTGGTTTACTGACTAGTGATGACCTAGACATTAGAGGTTTCTGTAATCACAAGCAGATTCTGTCATCATTCTGTCATTAACAGCAGCAGACAGACTTCAAGGATATGTCTGACAGTGACCTTATCACTGTGCCCCTCCCCACTCTTCACCAGCACCCAGTAAAAGTGTGAGTGCTTGTTGGTGTTTCCTACCCCTTAACATGCTGGAAAAGAATGAAGGGAAGGGAACGAGTGAAATGTGAAATCCTATTTCTTGAAATCAGGACACAAGAATAGGTACTAGATGGCCTCTGGGATACCTGTTCGTTCTCCATCTATGATCTTTTCCAGTATGTTAAGGGGTAGGAAATACCTAGCACTTAGCTCAGTCCCTGGTACGTAGTAAAGCAATTATTAAACTAATAAATTCTTTTTAACTTGACAAGTATATTCGTTGCATGTAATCAGTGACAATAACATTTAAGAAACCATAGAAAAGTTGGGCATTTCTATAAATATTATTTTTGTTATTATTAATGTCATACCTGAATAAAATAAAAGTGCTGTAGAAACAGTTGATTATCTCTTTTTATCATTATTAAATTTTATTTTTAATTTATGGAATAAAAGAAACATTTCCATAGTAAAAAAGATGATGGCCCATGAAACTACAAATCTACTACACACAACTTGCTGTTCCTTTCACGTATATGACAAAATTATCATGTAAATTTCTTTTTTTCTTTTTAAAATTTTATTGGCATTTTTAAAAGAATACCTATATTTCCCAGCTCATCTTCCTCACTCTCATCCCCAAAAGTCATTTCTTATAACAAAGAAGAAAAAAGAGAAAAGAAAAAAATTCCCCAGTCCTAATCATGTCGCATAAGTCCAATCTTACAGGCAGTGTTCTACATCCATTGTCTCCCAGTGGTGCTAAGAAGGTAGAAAGGTACATCCTCATTCATATCTTTTCTTTGGGGCCAAGTTTAGTCATTATTGCTTCAGAGCATTCAATTTCAGTCATGCTGTTGTTGTTGTTTTCACTTGTTACTGTTGTGGACATTTGGGCTTATTGTTTTCCTGGTTCTTATTCCATTTTTCATCAGGTCACATAAATTTTCCCATGCTTCTCTGCATTTCTCTTTAGTTGGTCAGTCAATAAATGCTCATTAAGTGTCTGCTACTTACTACTGTGCTAAGTGCATCATTTCTTACAGAAATTATATTCATTATACTCACATACCAAAACTTGTCTAGCCATATCTCAAGTGATGGGCACATATTTTGTTTCTAATTCTGCTTCTATGACAAAAATATGTCACTCTATGCCACTATAAATATTTTGGTATCTATAGGACTTTTCTTCTTGTCATTGGCCTCCTTGAGGCATAGGTCTAGGAATAGAATCTTTGGGTTAAGAGTTGCAACTTTTCAATACAAGAAAACACATAACCCTTCCACTATATTTGTTCACCTGTAAGTCAATTACTTTCTCACTGAGTGTAAATTTGTACCCTAGGAGATGCATTAGTGTACTCAACAAAAAGACTTCTTTTAGCATGGGTAGAGCTAAGCAAGCTTCATTCATCAACTAGGTCCTTAGTCATGGACATCTCCAGGAAAGCCTAATTGGAGGAACTTGATTTACCATCAAGGACTGCTCTAGGAAAATGCCTTTAGAAAAGTGACCTTGTGTTATCTCCCTATAATTATTATTTAGAGCTTGGGCTGAATCTAACTAAAGAACCTGGTGGCTCTCCCTTTTTTGGAATCAGGTCAATTCAATCTATCTACCCATCATGTGAAGCTCTGTTTTCCAGTTGGATCAAATGTTCTAATGCTAATAAAGCACCTATCCTAGTATATAAGGGGAAGTTACTCCATTTAGCTTTTTTGTCTCTCTTTTGAAGTTGTTTTTGATGACTTTTGCTTTTACATTATGCTCTTTTCTAATTATACCCCTTCTCTTCCCTTGAATGCCTTCACTTGTAACAAAGATTTCTTTAAAACAGTTCAGCCAAACCAACCTAGAACTTTGTTGCAGAATAAAATGGTAACTGTACTTTACTTCTATTTTCTACTCCACCCAGGGCCATCCAAAGGAGTAAAAAAACAGCAGTGACAAGGTTCAATTGTGTGTGCTTGTTACTTTCATGTTATGGGATCCTTCCCCACACAAAGTACTTCAGCAGGCTTTGGGAGGCAAGTCTCACTTCCCTGGTTTACTGTCTGCCCCCAAATGACTTTGAATATCATTATCTGATGCTCCTTGAGGGTAGCTACCAGCTCCCCATACAAGCACATAGGCTGTATAATTCAATTCAATAAGCATTTGTTAAGTACACACTATGTGTCAGGTATTGTACCAGATACTAGGGATACAAAGACCAAAATGAAAGTCCTCTCCTTCAAAGATCTTACATCATGCTTGAAACATGAACAATTTTATTTACGAGTTAATAGAAACAGAGATTTGTGTCATATCTAGCTCCCCTATTGTCTAGGCAGGTGATATTAACCTTCTCACTGATGCTGCTGCTTAGCTGTTAATGACACCTGAAGTTCAGCTCTTCTCCAACAGATGGTGCCTGCCACTTATCTGGTCAACCGCTCACTAGTCTCCAAAGTTTGGCATTCCTCCCATCAGCTGGTGTTCATCTCTTTCCCTGGGGAGTGGTTCACTAACGCACCTTAGAGTCACAAAGACTTGGGTTCATATTCCTTTTCAGACGATTAAATCTCTTCTTTCCCATACAAAAATCCGTCCCTTATAACAAAGAATAGAAAAGAAAAGGGAATAAAAAGCAATTTAGCAAAACTGACCCACGCATTAGTCCACTTTAACATTATAAACAGTATTCCACCTCATAGTCTCACCCTTCAGTCTGCTACCACTACAAAGATGGGAAGGAGGTGCATTCTCACATCTCTTCTAGGAGGCCAAGCTTGGTCCTTATAATTACACAGCTGTATTCTATGCTGGCCATTCATGTGTGGACTACAGTGTCAGTCTCTGGGAATAGCATTTTAAGGGGGTTCATGAAAACTGAAGTAGATGCACAGGAGGGTAACCAGATTTTTGAAGGATCTGGAAAATCATGCCATGTGATTTACCTGTTGGTAAAGATGTGGAGGATGTTTTGCCTGTAAAGATGGTTTAGGGGATACATCAAAGCCAACTTTTAATAATAATAATAGTTAATATATAATACGTGTGTATATACATACACACGTACATATATTATGTATGTGTGTGTATATATGTATATACACATATATGTATTACTGTGTGCCAGGCAATTTGCTAAGCATTTTATGATTCTTATCTCATTTGATCCTCACAACAACCCTGGGAGGTTACAATTATTATCCCCATCTTACAGATGAGGGAAAGGAGGCAAACAAAGAGTATGAGGCCCATCCAGGGTCACACACTGTCTGAAGGCTGAGTGAGCTCAGATCTTCCTGACTCCAGGTCCACAGACTCAGTTGAGTTGAATCAACAAGCAGTAAGTGCCTACTGTCTGCCAGGTACAGTGCTGTACTACAGATACAAAGAAAAGTAAAAGATATCCCATCTCTCAAGGAACTCACAGTCTAATGGGAGGGAAAACATACAAACAACTATGTACAAACAAGATATATATGCGATAAATGGGAGATGATCTCAGAGAAGGTACTAAGCACTGACAAGAGTCAGGAAAAGTTTCTTCCATAAAGTAGGATTTTAAATGAGACTTTAAGAAAGCCAGGAGATGGAGATGTGGAAGAACAGAATTCCTGGCAGGGGAGACAACCAATGAAAATATACAGAGGGGGATAATGGAGTATCGTATGCAAGGAACAACAAGGAGGCTAGTTTCTCTTTATTGTAGATTACATAAAGGAAAGCAAGGTGTAAGGAGACTGGAAAGATAGGAAGGGGTCATTTAGGGTTATTTAGCTTTAAAAACCAGATAAAGGATTTGATATTAGATCCTGGAAGTAAGAGGGTGTCACTGGAATTTATTGAATGTAGTGGTGGTAGGGAATTGAAGTGATATGATCAGACATGCATTTTAGGAAGGTAATTTTAATAGTTGAGTCTAGAGAATTGATTGGAGTAGGGGAACTTGAGTCAGGGAGACCAGACTAGATACTGTAACAGGCCAGATAGGAGGTAATGAGATCCTTCATCAGAGGGGTAGCAATGTCAGAGAAGAGAAGGGGGCATGTTATGAGAGATGCTGTGAAGGAAGAATTGACAGGACTTAGTTTAGGTTACTCAAGAGAACAGATCAATGGATAGAATTCATAAGGAGGCAGATTTTGGCTCAATATAAGTATTTCATTGCATTCCAATAATAAAATGGAGCCATTAAAAGTATAGTCTCTAATCCTACAAATGTTTGAGGTAAATGACCATCTTTTAGAGATTTTTTAGGATCATAGGTCTAGAAGGTATCTCAGAGGAAATCTAGTCCAATCTCCTTGTTTTTTACATAAGGAGACTGAGATCCAGAGAGGTGAGGTGACTTATCTGAAGTTATTCAGATAATAAGCTTCAGAAGCAGAATTTGAACCCACACCCTCTGACTCTAGCATTGTTTACCTACTGCTTTACCTGGGGAGAAAGGTGATAAGTTGTGATTAGTGAACTATAAGGTCTTTTCTAACTAAAATCCTATGATTACATCAAACAGATTTACCAAACACCTGATATGTTACCAATATATGGCATGTTGAATTCTACTATTCATTTGGAGGGGGTGGGACACTTTGGGTCATGTGACCAATAAGATGGAGAACTAGTCACTTTCTCTGATCATCACAACCTATCAATATTCTCCAAAAATAAAAATTAACAGCAGAAAATCCTAATCCTTATGCTGTCACTTAGCACCCCTTTCCCCCATTATTTGCCACTCTCAGGCAAGGCAGCACAAACCTGCATACAGGCTTGCACTCCACTCTGCGCAGCTCTCCTTGCCTCTGCACCTCAAAAGACCGAAAGGCAGAAGCTGTGTTTGGGAATGCAGTATGGCAGTGCTCTTTGCAACAATGCTTAGCCAGAGGCCTGAGGGTGGCAACCCAATGAGGCAGGCAAAAGACCTTGTGGAATCTCAAGAGAACATGAAGATACTACAGGACATACCAAAATGGTTTAAGAGAGAAATAAGAATTGTAAAAGCAGAATTCTGACCTGAGCAGAAGAGAAAAATTTGAATCCACAGTGGCAAATTCAATGGTCAATAAACATTGATTTAGCACCTACTATGTGCCAGGTATTGAGTTAAGTGTTGAGGACACAAAAAAGAAAAACAGAGCTCCTACCCTCAGAGAGCTTACAACTTAATGGGGAAGGGCAGGGAGAGGATAGTGAAGATAATACATAAAAGAAAGTTGGAAGGGGGAGGAATAGCAGAGGGGAAAAATCACATAATGTTCATGGATTTGAAACTAAGCAGAGCAGCTAATGGGAAATAAAGAGTTGGCTGGAAATTCTGAGCCTTCTAGAAAGGGAGAAACAAAAGAGAGAACAACTAATTGGTAATGCAAACACACAGAAGCTTAAAAACAGGAAATAGAGGGGCAAAAAAGAAATAGCATCAAAAAAACATGATTACAATACAAGCAAAATATTTTGATCTCAAATACAGGGTGCATAGAGAAGAACATGATAACCAAAAAAAAAAAACAAAAACCTGAATAATATAGCACAATAAATAATATAAGAAAATTGACCTTCTGAAAACAGAAAACAAAGTGCCAATCAAAATAATCCATAGGTTGTCTGCAGAAAAAATTCTAGTGACAAAAAGAAAAACCAATTCTGCAAGAGAACAGGAAACATAATTTCAAATGTAAAGGAAATATTTGGATAATCTAAGCCTATTCTGCACTCACCAAAAACCCCAGGAGAGAATGGAATAAATAATGTGTCTTGAAGAGATTTCCTGCAAATTTGAACCTAACCACGAATGACAAAAGATAGGCACTTAACTCAAAAGATGTATTTGAAGCATTCCTGCAAAGAAAATCAGAACTAAACAAATTATCTGCTTTGCAAACACTCCAGATATCAGAAATTCAAGAACGGTAAACAAATAGCAGCAATTTTAAAAGGCACAGCTAAAGAAATAAATTACTCCCCTCAAAAAAACTAAAAAGAGAAAGACAACTATGGTGTTCACAATAAAATAACAAAAGAAAGACTATTTAGAGATTTCTTTTTAAAAGTATACAAGGAGACAAAAGTGAAAGCTGAAGTCAGGTGGACATTATGTTGGAGGGTAGTAAAGCACTACATAATGAGGTACATAGGAAAATTTCTACTATGAGACAATATTTCTATTCTCTCTATAACCTGTAGGAATCAGTATTTTTAAGAGTGAGGCAAGAGCATCTGAGTGGAGCAGTAGATAGAGTACTGGCCCTGGAGTCAGGGGGATTAATGTCTGTTCGTCCATTGCCAAAGAAGACCATGCCATCAGAGAAATAATGACATGACTTGCACTTGACTTTGTTTTGAGTGAGGGAGTCAGAAGGACCCTTAGTTCAAATGTGGCCTCACTCTTTTACTAGCCATATAACCCTAAGCAAGTCACTTAACCCTTAAAAAAAAAGAGTGAGTCACAATAGAAAAAGAAGGTCCGGGGGCAAGACCTATAAGAAAATATTTAGAAGAGGAGACTCAAAATAAGTGCCTTAGAAACTTTAATTCAATGAGAAAGACAGAAGGAATAAATTATAAGGACCACGAATCAAAGAATTAAAGTCTGAAATAGATGGAAAGGGAAAGGATATGATGACAAAAACAAGGGAAACAAATCCTTTTTTTAAAGGAAAAGTCATAGAAAATGAAATTTAAAAACAAAAATTGAAAGAGAGGAGAAGGAATTTTATTTTACTGAGAGGAGGAAAAGGAAAAGAATGAGACTAAATGAAAGGAAGAAAGAAAAAGGAATTAGTAAGTAAAGTAAAACTCCAAAAGTTCAGGAAGGGGTGGCAAGAGAGAGGGGATTGGGGAGTAAGGGGAAAAGGAAGAGAGCCAGGAAGCATAGAGTTGCCTATAGGAAGATTAAGCTAAAATAGCAAAAGAGACAAATAACTCTCTTTACAGAGGAAAGAGAAACAAAGAAAAATGATTTTTAAAGCATTCGTTATATAGAGAGAGATGTCTGGTTTTGAAGGATAAACATCAATTAATCCAGTTTCTAAAAGCATTACTCTGCTGTTTGTGCACTTCACGTCATTCATTAAATGGTAATTAATAAAATCTCAGCACTCTTGAAAGCATCACGTTACTTAATTCAGTATAAATGTGAGCTATTCAATTGCAAAGAAGCTGGGTTGGCAATATTTTAGTCAAGTCATATTGCCTTGGAGGACTGAGGATTTAAACTTCTCCTGGAACAATTCCTTAATTCACAAACCAGAGGAACAACAAATTGTCAGTTTAAAAATAGTTCTCATTCTTTGTCCAGTTTTACATAAGCCTTTTCACAGTTCTGCAGGAAGCATATTTAAATGGGTGTAGAGGTGAAGCACAAGTAGTCAAAAACTGGGCTGGCAGAGTAACCCAGATGTAATCTGACCTTGACAGAGCATAGTAGGACCACAGCATCCTTTCTTCTGGATGTGTGATAATTCTATTAATGAAATTTCAACTAGCATTATTTTTTTTAAGCAACTGACTCCCACTAAGAATCACTAAACCAATCAACCAAATCTCTTTCACAGGAATCACTATTAAGCTAAGTCTCTCTTATCATGGACTTGCGCATTTTTTTAAAACCCCAAATTATATATTTTCCATTTTTCTGATAATTCTCCAAAATTATATGTTTTACTGTTAACTTTTTCAGATGGAATTTGTGACAAGATACTTGATTACTTGAAACCAATATTTTGGTTTGAAAAGTATTGGTCTGAGCAACAAATGTGGAGAAAAACAATTTTAAGAGTTATTTATCTAATTACATGTCTATAAATTAGTGAATATATTAGCAGTTACTTGAGTCAGAGTTTATTATCATGTAAGTTATAGTTCTCCAATTCAAATATTTACTTCTACAATATTACTTTTTAAATGCCTGATTCCCCAATAAATCTATTCCTGTGCTTCTGGATCCGTAATATTTACATTGTCCATCAGAAAAACTGGTTTTATGGACTCGTCCACAATCTATTCTTACTTTAACTAAAAAAAATTATATTTTTGTGTTGCTGTGTCACATTTCTCTTCTGAAGATGTCATCTCTCCACCCCTCCACAAGGAGTTATCACTAGTAACAAAGTTTCTTTAAAAGGGTGAGAACAATAACAAAAAAATGCAGTTCAGCAAAATCAGTAACAATCGGACAGTACATGCAATATCCCACACCTATAGTTCCCCACCTAAGCCTGGAAGGGAAAGTGCTTTGTTTTTCAGCTCTTCTGGGCCAAGTTTGGTTGTTATATTTACCCAGTATTTGGTTTCCTGTTGCTCTTCTTTCTCTTTCCATGACTGTAGGCATCTACAATCTTTCATTAGCATATTAATGATACTGCTACTTGTTGCAGTCCAGGGTCATTACACCTGTCTCTAGATATTTTCCCAGGACAGTCTAACTTTTCTCCTTTCTCCCTTTCCCATCTATTGACTTGTGCATAAATTTCTGTATTTCTCTTTGGCACCTGTTTTCTTTTCAGATGGATTGTGGTTGCCAACTCTGATCTCAGTTAATAATCTAATCTTCACTCTTATCCTTTCAATTATTCTCCTTAAATGTCAAGTTTTCCCCCTTTTCTTCATTTTTATATATAGGTTCCAAGTTTTCCTTTCTGTACTGCCAAAAGGATAGTATCACCTATCTGTTTAGTAAAAGATAATTTATTAAGGGATAATTTGCATTAACCCAAAATATAACATCACCTTGTTGTTTGCCTTTCATTATTGAAGAGAACCATGATATCAGGGAGGTGATGCCATGACTTGCAAATGTGTGTGTGTGTGTGTGTGTGTGTGTGTGTGTGTTCGCCCTTCATTGCTAAAGAAGATCATGCCATCAGAGAAATGATGACATGACCTATGCTTGACTTTGTTTTGAGTGAGGGCTGTGCACGTCACCAGCCTCACTTCTCTTCCAGAGCCATCTGAATCCTGTGACCAGGTATTCATCAAGATGACTGGAGATGACCCAGGATGAGGCAGCTGGGGTTAAGTGACTTGCCCAAGGTCACATAGCTAGAGAGTGTCAAGTGTCAAGTGTCTGAGGTGAGATTTGAACTCAGGTCCTCCTGACTCCTGCACTGGTGCTCTATCCACTGCACCACCTAGCTACCCCCTGAGGTGAGGTGTAGTTAAGTGAGGAAGCCTCACTCCAGCCTCACTCTCCCCTTGGGAGCCATATGGATCCACCTACCTGTTTAGTAAAAGGTCAACAACTGTTTCTGTGGAATACTACTCTTTAATGATATGACTTTAAAGTGTTTCTAATTATTGTAACCTGCCTTTGAAGAGGAAATACTTGGGCAAGGTGTAAGAGGGCAAAGAAAAGAAGGAAGGAAGGCTAGCAAGACGGAAAAGGGAGGAAACCATTGCAAGTAGAGATCACCTGTGAGATGAGATCAGAAGCTACTGTTGAGAGATAACAGGGAAAGAACTGGAGGTAGAGGGTAAGAACTGACCCTTTAATCCCACCCCCATCTTCCCAAAAAACTACTGGTTAATCAACTGTGTCTCTTGTTTATTGACTGTCACTTTCAATTGAGATTTTACTATATTTGCCTATCATAAAATCTTATTGGTCAGTAAAAATGCAAAATGTACATTTAATGCTTACAATTAGATAATAAGAGAGTGTTCCTTATTTTAGAGAGACAAAATGTTTGGTTCAGAGTGAACCTGAGGCTTTGGAAATAATTTGGAACAGCTGGGCAAAGTTGGAGAAAAGAATTTAGTATTGAATTATTACAAGCCTTGCAATGAATTCAGAATCCAAATGCCCCTTGAAATAAAAAATTGTAGGCTAGTAAGGTGAGAATAAACAAAGCTATGTCCCAGGGTAGGGAAGTGACTTACTTGGAAAGAGAAAGTCATGCCCTTTAAGGATAGAAAGATGTTTATACTCTTTTTTCCTTTCTGTTAAGCATTATAGTGGCTTAATGGGGATGTGTCAGCTGGGGAAATAATTTTTTTATCAGTTGAAACAATTTTATTTCATAGTTGCCTTTAAAATCATAAAGATAATATTCTTCATAAAAAAGACAATATTCTTCATATATATTCTTCACATAATACAATCATATAAAAAAATTCATATAGTGCTGACACCCTATTTTTTCTAGAAAATGATTACATCCTCTCTCTTAAAGAAAATGCACCCAGTTATAACCTTTTAGTTAGGTTTCTTGGAAAAATCCTTCCAGGACAGATTCCTAAGAACAGTTGAATGCGTGGATAATAAAGCACATGAACAGAAGTGTTCCTTTTAGACTTGCTAACATACACATAGACAGGCTTAGACAGATCAGTGCTCCATGGACTCATCAGTCTTCTCTGCAGGTTCCTCAGCAGGGGTCTGTCTTCAAGACCTTCCAGGAAAGGAGATATAGCCATCATCATGATAGCTTGTGAACTCCAAGTCTTTCCCAACAATTCCAATAGAAACATTCTTTGCAGTTAGGTCTTGTTCTGCAGGAAGTGTTTCCCGTAAGGCAGGAAGACCATGTTTCACCAGCTCATTCAAATTGCAATCGCTGAACCTGGACATAAACCTCTCTAAGTAAGTATGGTCTAAGAGTGGGCTCCAATGGACCTAGCCCAACAGCCAAAGTAGTTTGCAGACGGAAAGGTTTAGAAGATGTGAGAACCCATATCATCATAACCAATGATGAGCAGTCCCACACCATATGGTCTCCAGCCATAATGCTGTGTTGGTATCTGGGTCTTGCTTCCAATTAGAGACACTAGGCAAGACACAGGATGAGGTCTGTCAAACACAAATCTGGAATCCAGACACTCCTGACACATGAAGTTGCACAAGAGCCTAGCATCAGCATTAAACCTAGCAATTGAGATTTTAATATGATTATCAACATGTAGAATTTTTTTTGATAAGGTCCCAGTTCTGACTGGGCTCTTTTCAAAGCAACCAGTATAGCTTGGGTTTTGGATTTCAGGCCCAAAGTAACTGAGGCTTGTCTGACAGCTTCCACTGTATATTCTATTTGATGAATTCTGCCCTGAAGGCTCCAAACAGTGATATATCATTGTCATACTGGTTTCAAAGAAACATTTTCTCAGTGCTCGTGGAGCAGAGACCTCCAGGGGAGCAGGCAGGACCAGGTGAGGCAGTTGCTGCTGCTGGGTGCACAACAGAGGGTTGGGGAAATTCTAACTCATAACAATAGGTGTGCCCTCCAGAAGAATTGGCATCCAAAGCTAGGGAGAAATTGTCATCATAATTTAATTAAATACACCAAACATTTGTTAAGCATTATTAGCTTTTGTTTAGTCAAAGATTAAACCCACAATCAGATTGAAATTTCTCTGAGACATCAGTGAATGGAAGCCATGGTACAAGAGGCAAAGACAAGTCGAGATCTGAGGTAAAATCCCAAATCATTCCAGCGGGTACATAAGACACACAGATTTGGCAAGGAGGTCGCAGTAACTTGGAAAGACATCTTTTAGTGAAGTACCCCAGTGATCCCAAATCCCTGGCAACTAAACAGTATGTGCACTAAAAAGTATATTTTTTAAAATTTACAACTTAGATGTTTGGATAGAGGGCATATAGCTGGGAAAGAAAGCAAACATAAGTGATGGAATCAAAATCAAGAAAGATATTGAAAAACTAGAACAATGAGAACAAATCTAATAAGATGAAATTTGATGGGAACAGATATAAAGTCTTATACTTAGGTCAAAAAATCAAAATAAAGGAAGTAAGGTTTGATTTGAAGCAATACCTCTGAAGAAAAGGTCTATGGGGTTTTCATGGGCTTTAAATTCCAAACGATCCAATAAGTGACAGGGATAATCAATACAAGTGTATATGATTATATGCTGAGTTAAGAGAGACATACTATCCAGGGCTAGGAGTGGGGAGGAGGAAAGAAGAGACTGCTAGTTCCATTGTGCTCTGCTGTGGTTAGACCATATCTAGAGTAGTGTATTCAGTTCTGGATGCTATGTTGACAAGGTAGAAGGTGGCCAGAGAAAAGCAACAAAACTGATGAGGGACTGAGAGGGACTGAGGGGGACCATACGAAGGTCAGCTGAGGGAACTGGGTATGTTGAATTTAGAGGAGAAAAAACTTTTTTAAAAAAGTATTTGTAAGACTGTTGCTTAGAAGGGAGATTAGACTTACTCAGTATGTTCCCAGAAGGCAAAACTATATGCAAGGGAGGAAGATGTAAAGAGATAAATTTAGACTCAATTTAACCATTAGAAGTATCTAAAAATGGGATGGGCTTCCTCAGGAGGGAGTGGATTTCCATGTCACTTGGAGGTCCTCAAGCAAAGACCAAATCACCAGTTTGGGGGATGAATTGTGGTTCAAGTTGGGATTGGCCACGTTGGGCTTTGAGATCTCTTCCAACCCTGAAATTCTGCATTTCTGGTATGTGTCAAAGCCACAGTATATAATTTTGTATTTAGTCAAATTTATCCAATTGTCTAAGCTGTTTTAGTCAACTGATGAATGGTGATGGAAAAACACTGAACAATTTCTGCTATCTGGTTTCTCTTTTGATATTCATTTTTAGTTACTAGAAACCTTTGTCATTATTACACCAATTCTATTGAGAGTCACTGTGCACTGATAGATAGAAAGCTAACCATGTTCTTGGAGACTTGGAAGACTTGGGTTCAAGTTCTTCCTCTTACACATACAGACTGCATCACCATGGGCAGTCATTATTGTATTACTATCAAGAAAACCAAGCCAAAAAAAAAAAATGAAACAATGTATTGATTTCAATGGGCTTAACTTTGAAAGGAAAAATAGATGGATGATGTGTTTTCCAAGAGAAAGTAAGGAACTTGTATCAGTTTGACAGTGGTCAGTTTCCATGTCCCTAAGGTTCCAATATGCCTGTTCACCTGTCCCACTACTTTTCTTTCCCTTACTTCTTTACTGCTGCTGATTTAAAAGTTTGCCCTAATCCAAATCTGAATTTTTATTACAGAACTAAAGCTCTTTCAATTTCATTCTGATTAAAGCATTTGATTAATTAATTAATGTATTTGATTAATAAAGTTGGTTTAGACTTTGTGATTCTGGGGCTATATATCTTCTTTATTTATGTATATTCTTTCCCTAGTGAATTCCCATTGTTGTTGTACGTGAAAGTCAAAGGCAATAATAACTAGTAAATAAAGTGTTGATCTGTATGAAAGAAGGCTACTGGTAGCGCCTTATGCAGACCCAGTCCCTATCCCTGGATGACACTAAAATTTCCTTGTATTTTTCACTGATTACATGACTCCTCCAGTCCTACTCGAAAACTTTATCATGGCATGGAGATTCTCAAAGGCTTCAACAAATTTTTTTTTGACTCTTTGTGACCCTATTTGGGGCTTTCTTGGCAAAGATACTGGAGTGGTTTGGCATTTCCATCTCCAGTTCATTTTTTTTCCCATATAAATTTATTTATTTTCAGTTTTCAACATTCACTTCCACAAAATTTTGAATTTGAAATTTTCTCCCCATCTTCCCCTACACTCACCCCAGGACAGCATGTATTCTGATTGTCCTTTCCTCCATTCTACAGGCCCTTCTATCACCCCCCCTCCCCCCACCAATCCCTTTCCCTTCTATTTTCCTGTAGGGTAAAAAAGATTTCTATACCCCATTGCCTAAATATATCTCATTTCCTAGAAGTTCTTCCTCTGAGTCTGCTTTTCTTTCTTTCTTTCTTTCTTTTTTGCTACTGGCCTTGTTTTTTTTATTTCAGACTCAGATGCAGGTGGTTAGTATGCTGGATTTAGAATCAGGAAGAGTTAGGTTTGAATTCTGCCTCGGACAATTACTGAGCTGTGTGACCCTGGGCAAATCACCTTAACCTCTCTGTTCCTCATTTTCCTCATCTGTAAAACAAGGATAATATTAAAACCTACCCCTCAGGGTTGTTGTGAGGACCTTAAAGTGCTACATAAATGCTATTAGTAGTAGTGATAATGCTTAATTATTTGGGGCAAATGAAGGCAAAACATACCTAGAGGCAACATATATGATCACGAAATCAATAGGCCAAATGTTCAGAGAATCAGTTTTACTTTTCAAACTTCCCCCAGAGAGCTGCTACTTTTGACAGTACTTTTCTCATGAAGTGGAAAATCACTAGAATGTAGTTTGGGGAGGGATACTTCCCAGAAGGTTAGTGACAGATCAAGTCCCTGATTTTTCATAATTAGGGGACCAATGGGAAGGTGATAGAGAAGATAGAGTTGGGGGGGGGAGGAGGTCACTGAAGAGAATTCGAGGGTTTTCTTTTACTAACTTGTCTTGGGCTCTTGGGAAAAGAATGTATCTTCCCTGTGCCAAACCTTCCCCATCTACCAATTAGGACTAATTATGTTTTCACTTATCTTCCTTATGGGAATCTGTTGTAAAACTCATAATCTGGCAAACTGTATAACTGAGCAAGTCACTTCAGTTTTCTGAGGGCTCACTTACTTCATTTGTAAAATGAAGGGATAAGTTGGAATTTACCTAACTTTTTGAGTGCCTCTTCTAACTGGAAATGGGAAAGGAAGGGAAGGAAAGAGGAAGGGAAGGAAAGAAAGAAAATGGGAGAGAGGAAAGGAAGGAAAGGCAAGAGGAGGAAAGGAAAGAGGGAGAGAAGTGTGGTTTGGGGATCACAGGATTTCCCAGGCAAGGTCAGGGAGTGAGTCTAGGATGAGCTGCGGCTGACCACTGCTTCCCATTCCAGGTGTGCCCTCTGGAAGACCCATGCCATAGACCCATTCTCACTCAATGAACGGAGAAACAGAGTGGGCAGAGGAAGCCCATGTGGTGTTCACTGGTACAGAAGCAAGCGTGAGGCCACATGGTCCAGTCCTCCCTTTCAGAGTCAGGGTTAGTTCAGATTCCTCAAGGTTATTTCCCTACATTCCCCCTCATGCAGTTTATGTGTGAGGACACTTGTGAATGGGACACGAACTCCAGGGTATGATCTGTCTGTCACGTTCCCATCCTTCTGAAACCAAGACGTGCTCAGGCCATGCGTGCTTGTCTCATCACAAGCTCCAGCAGCCTGGGATTGTCCTATTTTTCAAGAACATTTGTGGAAGCAAAACAAGATACCATGATATCCCTTCTTACAGAAGGAAGGAAGGAAAAGAAGGAGAGAGAGGGGGAAGGTGAGGGAGAGAAAGGAAGAGAGGAATGAGGAAAGCAAGGAAGGAAGAAAAGGAAAAAGGGAGGAAAGAAAGGAAAGAGGAGGAAGGGAAGGAAGAGAGGGAAAGAGGAGGGAGAGAAGAGAGGAAAGAGGGAGGGGAGGAAGGAAAGGAGAGGGTCAGGCATTTCTGCCCGCAGTCGCCCTGGTGACCCTTCCTCTAAGCCCCAGCTCCATGACCACCGCGCCCCCCGGTCCCAGCGAAGGCACAAGGAGGCACAGTCCAACGACAACGTAGCCCTCCGCCCAATTAAAAGCCACCAGGCGCGGCCCAGGGAGGCCCGGGCGGGCACGAGCCGAGTTACAAGAACGCAGAGCCGGGCCCGGGAGGACCAGCCCGCGCCGCCGCGGCCTGCAGAGGCCCCTCGGGGCCGGCCAATCAGACGCCGGCGGATCCCTCCGCTCCGGCAGCCAACCAATCGGCAGCGACCCCCGCTCGGCCGCTCATCCCATTTAAGGAGCGCCTGGGAGAGCCAGGCTGGGTCGGTGGTGAGGCCGGCGCCTGCGTGTGGTAAGGACCGTCTCCTGCGAGGCCGGGGCACCATGGCTACCTTCCTCGTGCTGAGGAACCAGGCAAAGATGCCCATCCTGGGCCTGGGCACTTGGAAGGTAAGGGCGTGCTGGCGCCTTGGGCCAGCCTGGGGGCGGGGGGGGGTGGATTCTCGGACCCCGCGTTCCCCGGTGGGGGTGCATGGCAGGGGGTCCCCTCGCCCTCCCCAGGGGGCCGGCTGCGTGCAGGCTTTCCCACCTCGTGGGTGGAGCTGGGGGCTGCCGAGCTTGCACCGGGCCTTTGGTGAGTTTTGCATCGTGGTTCCAGACTCTCGGGGAGACCCCGGAGGCCGCGCCGGGGGGAGTGAGGGGAAGGCGCTCTGCAGAAACGGCTGTTTGTCGTCCTTACAGCCTCCAGAGGCCGGTGCTGCCCTCGCCCCGTGATGTACATGAAACATGGGGCAGCAGGGAAGCGCCCTCCCCCAGAGGGGATCTCGGGTGCGCTTGTGCGGAGCGCAGGCCGCAGAGGACCCCCACAAAGCCCCCCAAAAGGGGCGCCGGACGTGCCTCCCCGGCCGGCTGCGGCCCCCGGATACCGAACGGGACGGCTTGATCGTGTCCTCTCCACCCCTGCCCCAACCTCCAGCCCTTTCGGATCGAAGTCTCTAGGGGGAGGGGCCCCGGGCTCTGCATCCTGCTCTGCGTGGGTTCGGTCCGGTGACCCGCCTTGGCCCACAAGTCCTCCTTCCCCCCGGGCCTTCCGGCCCCCCCCGTTGGAGCCTGCCTCCAGCCCCCGGCAGCCTGTCGTCCACAGTGGGCGTGCCGTCGGTCTGCACCCCCAGAGGTGCTTACTTTCCCTCTCCGCCGGCTACACGTAAGGATCCCTCCGATCTCCCCAGACCGGAGGCTCGGACTCCTCTCCCCGAGACGCGGGTGCTGGACCTCCTTTCCGCGGAGCGCCCCGGGGGCAGCTCGGCGCGGGTTCTGGGCCGTCTTTGAGAAGCAGCGGAAGGTTGCGGAGTCCTTGGCCTGCCAGCACCCTGGGAGATGGCGATCAGAGACACGGGTCAGGTGTGCCAGGGCAGGCAGCGGAGGCTGAAGGCTTGCCCACGTGCCGCAGCGGGTGATTTCACCTCTGCCACGTTTTGGGTTAAGTGGTGCCTTAGGTCCCTGCAGTTCTGATTTTCTTGGCAAGGACAGATCCCGGAGTGGGTTTGCCATTTCCTTCCTGTAGCTCATGTTACCGATGGGGAACGTGAGGCCAACGGGGCTGAAGCGACTCGCCCAGCATCACGAGCTGGCAAGTGTCTGAGGCCAGGTTTGGTCCCTGGAACCCAAGTTTGCCTGACTCCGTGACCCCCGGGCCACCTAGCTGCCTCTCTGTTTTTAGTACAGGGTGCTTCATAGCACTTGATCATTACCTAAAATTGCCTGTGGTTAGTATAGAACTTTCTTCCTCCCCCTGGAAAAACTTGTGCAGTAAGTTCATGAAAGGGCTCCTACATCCTTATAATTGGGTTGGTTAAGGAGAGGAACCCAGTTTTTATAAACTGGTGGAGGGGTTAGGAAACATGATTAGCAAGTAAACATAAATTTGTGAGCAAGATTAAACCCTTTTGAAATTAAGATTACAGCCCCATTAATAGTCCCATAAGGAATTTACTTACACTCTACTGGACAAGTAAATGTAAGGAATATGCTTGATAACTTGAGGGGGAGGAGAGAGAAAGTATTGACTAGTTATCGGTGGAATTAAGAAATGCCCCTCTTAAGGATGGCACATTAGCTGGGGCTTGAACAAGGGAGAGACTGAGGGCCCAGAGGAAGTGCATTAAAATCTGATTGGGACAGCTGCCTTATCCTCTTGGTCTTTGCTATTCCTGGAGCTGGAAGAGAAGTGCAAGACAAACGTTTTTTGTTTGTTCTGCAAACATTAATGCAGAATACTGCTAGTTGTGGGAGTGTTCAAGTTAGGTCACCACTTGGGGGGTATGCCTAGTAATTACTGGATAATTCCTAAGTTCTTAAGAGAGATGTAAACTGTGTTACATAAATTGGGGTTAGGGTAAGGTATGAGGCATTGTCTTGGGAGAGGCAAAGGGAGCTGAGAAAACCCAGGTTCGGATCTCTCTTTAGACACTTACTGGCTGTGGGGCCCTGGGCTGGGGGTCTGGCTGGGCTGTGACCAGCTGTTAAGATTTTAAATTGCAAAGGGGTCTTCAATCTGCTTTGATAGTGAATATTTCTTCATCCGGGTTTTCCCCATATCCATACCATGAATGGTCCACTTGTTATTCCTATTAACTTAAATCTGGTCCTGAGGCTGGACAGCCTTCCATAATGCCGTTGGTTCTTCCCTTCTCTTGTATTTATGTACTCCTGGCTCACTGTTGACTGTTACTCATAAAAGTTTCTAGTTAACATAGCTTTCTTCTCTAGGAGAGCTCATTCTTGGTCTTTGAAACCAAATGATCCTGTTCTGCTAAATTAATTGGGTTAGAATTGAACTCCCTTTGAGCTGTAAGAATTCTGGAAGGGTTATTTTATTTTTTTTGCCAAATTGAGTTGATTAAGAACACCCAGGCCCGAAGGTCGTATATGACTTTGGGATAGAGATAAACTGATAAAATATAAGCAAATTTTTTTCTTCATTTTATTTAAGCCCTGCCCAGATTCTTGTCCTAGAGAGACTCGGAGTCCTCTTCCCCCCAGGAGACACTATCAGAGCTAGGAGGCTCTGGGGGAAGTTGATGAGAATCTTACCTCTCATAATCGTCCAGTGCTCTGCTTTTTTCCTAGTCTGACCTCCTTAGAAAAAAATCAGCAATTTGGGACAAAGGAGCCTTCTGAAGTTTGATTTCTCTTTGATGAAGGTGGATTAGACAAAACCCTGCTGTCTTTGTCAAGTCATCCAATGAGAGATCAGACCACTGCTGACCACCCCGCAGGAAAAGTGACCACTGGAGGCAGAGGGGAGGGAAATGGAAAGAGTCAGGAGGGATTTGAGTTCTAGTTCATGTAGCTTTTGGGTAGTGTCAGCCTCTGGGAGCTTCTGGGTTTCCTCTTTTGCAAAATAGAGATAACAGCACCTGTAGTACTCATATCACAGGGGTGTTGTGAAGCCCGAATGAAACTGTGTGGAAAGTGCTTTGCCAACCTCAGAGCGTTACATATGGGTGCCTGTTGTTGTACCAAAGAAACCTGGGCAATATTGAACATGTGCCAGGGATAGATGCCACAGAAGACATTGCCATCGAAAGTTCTGCAGGGTGACTAGTATGGGCCAAAAGGTATATATCATACCTTTCATAATGCCTTTATAGTCTCCTAGACGAGGGGTAGGAATTGTGCGTGTATGTGTGTGTGTTTGTGTGTGTATGTATGTGTATGCGCTAAGTTCAAATCCTGCTTAAGACACTAGTGTGTGACCCAGGGCAAGTCACTCAACGTTGTTTGTCTCAGTTTCCTCATCTGTAAAAAGAGCTAGAGAAGGAAATGGCAAACCACTCCAGTACCCTCACCAAGAAAACCTCAAATAAGGTCATATAAAGAGTGAGACATGACTGAAAAGCTCCAACAGCTTCCTAAGTCTAGACTCGGTGCTAAACACTGTACCACCAACTGCCTCCATGGATACTGACCCTTTTTCCTTCCCTATGCTGCATATTTCTTCCTTTTCCTGACTCTTCATCTCAGTCTTCTCTTGCCCAAGGATTTTGGGTCCTCTACACCATAACAACATGAAGTGCTTTCCAATGAAGACTGATATATATCATATCCCCCTGGCAGTAGGCCTTGAAACTCATTTACAGGGACAGTACTTTTACATAATTTACTGTACAAATGGAAAATAACCCTTTGTGTTTAAGACTCCATCAAAAAGGCCTTTTATCTTTCTGGAGGAAGGGTTCTGCTTGAAGCAAGACTAATTAATCCGTAAGTGGGAGTTAAAGTGTAAATTCTAATCTGGGCTGAGTTGTTTGCTCAGCAAACACTCCCACTGTCCTGGGTCGGGGGCTCGGGCCAATAAACTAAAGGTAAAACTCTCAGCTCCTTAGGCAGCCTGTTTGGTTATTTAATGTTGATAGATATGCTCTGATTGAATTTGAAAAACATTTATTATGCACCTACTGTGAGTAGAGCTAGGCAGTGTAAATTATTTGTTGGATGACAGGCCCCACAAAAGCTAGAATATTGGGCTAGATCTAAAAAGATGAAATTTAACTAATTTATTTTAAACTTAAATACACGATAAGAAAAAAAGCATTATAAACTTAAATATAAAATAAGAAAAGAAAAGCATTGCCATGTGCATAGCAGAACAAAAGAGAGGATTTAAAATATGCAATAGATTGCCACTTCAAGAAAGTCTATATAATAAATACCATGGATTGTGTTCAGAGATGTGTATCTTTGCTTCCTTGTGAGTTTTCTTATATATTTATATGTATATATATACATATATACACACACATACATATATACACACACACATATCTATAAAATATACACACACACATATATTAATACACATACACCCAAAGATATATACCTGCATATACATGTACATATACTTAGATATCTGTAATCATACTCATATGTAGACATGTACATTCACATTCATCTGTGTAAGACCATACTAGTTCTCCTCTGTCTTTGCGGGTGGATAACCACTTGCTTCATAAGTAATAAGATGAAATTTAATAAGAAAATCACTTTTCAAACTTGGACCCCAAAATCAGGTTTCGTACGTGTAAGAAAGTGAAAGAGAATCTAGACAGAAGTTCATCTGAAAAAGGTCTGAGGATTTTAGTGCAAGTTCAGTATTGGTCACCTGTTGGATTAGCAATACAAGAGAGACATAGTGTCTAGGATTATTGAAGTGGTAGGACTGCTGTATCTGGAAGCTGGAATATTGGGTTTGATTTTGAATGCCAAGTTTCTGAAGGACATTGAGAAACTCGGGAACATCAAAGTCAGAAGCCATATGAAAATTGATTAAAGTATCTGTAGATATTTTTACCCTCAAAAAGAGATTTGAGGAAATGCAAGCTATCCTGGCATTTGAAAGTTTCTCGTGTGATTGTCCTTAGAGTGCAAAACTATTGAGAGGAAGTTAACAGTCTTAACCACATAGAAGGAAAAATTCCCAACAGATGAGTGCTACTCCTTTAGAATGGGCTGTCTTGAGAGGTAATGGGTTCCCTTCCCCTGTGAGTCTTCATTCAAAGGTTAGGTGACACCCAAATCAGTAGAATGGATTCTCATTCAGGCCCCTTTTTTTGGACTAAATGATGTCTTGAGATAACAAGGCCCTTATTCTCCTGATGTTGAGATGGTCATTCTCAAGGAGTGGACCAGGGAAAGCTTGCTGGGATTGCATTGGGGTTTTCAAGAAGAGGAATTTCATAAGTAGATTCTGTTATAGTTACAAAAGTTCCAACAGTGGTGCTCCGGAAGGTATGTTACGTGCTGCTGGCTGTAGCCGCTGATCTTGAGACAAATTGATGGGTCACTGCCATTCTGTTAAGTCCCATATGTACTTTGCTAAGCACCCTAGGAAACGCATTGGATTTGGAGTTAGAGGACCTGGTTGTGAACCCCAGTTCTGCTATGACTGTCTGTATGACTTCAGATAAGTCATTAAACCTCTAGTCCTCAATTTCATGTTTATAAAGAAAAGGGGTTGGTGACCTTCCAGAGATAGAAAATTATGGTCCCTTTTTTCTCTAGTGGGGGGGGGATAAGGCCTCTACATATGAAACAAGTAGAAACTATTAAATTTTAGATAACCAAGAATGGATCACATGGCATAGGCAAAATTGACACTGGAGATCAGAGGATAGAAGCAATTGGCAAAGTGTTCATGGAAAAGGTGAAAGATGTGCTTTTTAAGCACATAAGGTCATAGTTTAATTTTTATTTATTTTGAGGGGAGGCAGTTAGGGTTAAATGACTTGCCTGGAGTCATACAGGTAGAAGTTATCTTGAGGGTGGATTTGAACTCATGCCCTCCTGACTCCAGGGCCGGTGCTTTATCCACTGCACCAACTAGCTGCTCCTATAAGATTATAGTTTTAGAGTTAGAAGGGGCCTCTATTTTCCACCTCTTCTGTCTTTACAAATGAAGAAATTGAGACCTGGGAAGTATTGGGTGACATGGCCTTGGGTAACCATATAAGTAGTGACAACCCAGATTCTAACTTTGGTCCGTAGGCTACCTCCACTGCATCAAGTTGACCTCCCATTGTTTCTGGTCCATTATAAAGATTTTCTTTAGATATGGGCTCCAGAATAGAAATAATTCCCTCTCCTTAGGATAAGTTTTTAGCTCATATATTATATTACTTTCCCTTTCAGTCCCCTCCAGGCAAAGTGGCTGATGCCGTGAAGGCTGCAATTGATGTTGGATACCGCCATTTTGACTGTGCCCATGTCTACCAGAATGAGAATGAAGTAGGTGAGGCCATCCAAGAGAAAATCAAGGCAAATGTTGTCAAACGAGAAGACCTCTTCATTGTCAGCAAGGTATGCAATTTGACTTCTGGACAGGCTGAGGGAGTTTGAATTCATGTCCTGTTCTGTGGAGTCTTTTTTACTCCAATTAAACCCAAATTCTTACCTTGATAGTAGCATTGATTTTAGACAGCAGTGAGTGGGAGGACCCATCCACTGTGGAATCAAGGGGAGCAGGTGCTGTGGAGCGCTTAGACCTAGGTCAGCATAGATGATGCCAAGGTCATCCACTTCATCTCAGGTCATCACCAGTCATCTTTAATTCTGTCCTGCTACTGGACTTTGATGACTGTAGAAGAGAGAGTGAAGCTGATGACTTTGTGCAGCAGCCATATCTTGCTTAAATCCTGATGTCATTGGTCCTCTAAAGGAATTAACAGCAAAAATAAACTCATTTAAGACATCAAATCTATGGTCTTCAAAATAAATTCAGTGATAGATGTAAAAGGAGAAAGTCCATTTTAGATTATTTGAAAAGTCAACAGTTTCTTTGTCTCAGGACCTATGAAAGGCCAAGAGAGGCCCTTCCTCCTGTAAGTAATTCTAATGAGTGACAGCAATGGGTGCTTCATTGTTTTCTTTTTTGTAGCTTTGGTGCACATACCATGAGAAAAGCTTGGTCAAGTCAGCCTGCCAAAAAACTCTGAGTGACTTGAAGCTGAGTTACTTGGATCTCTACCTTGTTCATTGGCCTACAGGATTTAAGGTATGGCTATGCTATCCAGCAGCCCCTATTTCCAGAGCAGATTGAAATGTACAATGCAGTTTCCAAAGGTAAACAGAATGAGACCTTCCTGAGAATCAGTTGGTGGGCAAATCGATTTTAATCTTTATTTTAGAGCTAGAAGAATTTGAGGTTCTAACATTTGGTGACTTGCCTGTGACCATCCAGAGAGAAATTATCAAAGCTCATGAGACATGTGACTTTCTTCATGTGTACTTCCTTGTCCTTTTAGGACCTCTAATTTCTCTGTCTAGTACATTAATATCTTACTACTGAACATGTATATAGGGTTTTTGCTTTGGGATTTTTTTTGGTCAGCAGTGATTAGAAATGAGCCTTCTGAGAAGAATCTACATCTGAATATTGGGATTCATTAAACCGAATTGGCTTATTGGAGGCACTGGTTCTTTATCTGTCTAGATCTATTTATCTATCTATCTAGATCTAGCTATGTAGATAGGCAGATAGATATAGATAGATAGACAGATAGGTAAATATATCTATGTAGATAGATATGGATTTGTTCCCAAACTACTTAAAAATAGTAGATGACTACTTAAGTTTGGTATAATTTTCTATATGATCCTTTCAGAAAAAGGAAAACTTCCTAAGGAAAAATGTCTATGAATTTTTATTTATTTCAGTGTGTCTTGTCTATGAAATTCAATTTATGTCTTGTCTGACAGGCTGGAAAGGATATGTTCCCATTGGATGACAAGGGCAATGTAATTCCCAGTAATACAAGCTTTTTGGATACATGGACGGTAAGAACAATCACTGTTTTAATTGGACTCTTTGGGATGTGACTTTGGGAGAATCATTTGACATCTTTATTGGAGTCCTGTTGTCTCCTTGGATCTTTAAGCCTTGTGTTTGTGTTTCCGTTTGAACCCCTGTTCAATTTTTTAGTTAGTTTCCTATTTTCTTAGCAGAATCTAGCTTGACTTTTATTCATTCATTCATTATTCATTCATTCATAAGCCCTCAAATGCCCTGTGTTAAGTGACAGGGGAGATACATCTTTTAGATGATGTGGTCCATATCTTTATGTAGCTTCAAGTCTTACAGGGGAGATAAGATACAAACACAGATAACTGTAGTATTCAACATTATATTAGATGTGACTTTGGGTCAGAAATAGAATGCAGGGTCCAAAGGAGAATGTTCTTGTCAGATGGACAGACAAGACTTCAGGGAAGAGGTAGCATTTGAGTTGGACTTTAAAGGATAGGAGAGCTCAAACAGATAGGAGGAAGGGACATTCCAAGACTAGGAAATAGCTTGAGTAAAGGCAAAGAAAAAAAAAAGGTGAGAAAGTAGAATAATAGAGCCACTAAAGAGTATTGAGCAGAAAAGCAGAATGGTCAAAAGAATGGCTAAGAATGATTCTGGCCTGTGGAGTAGATAGTAGTAACCTGGAGAGTGAAGAGAATAGTTGTGGCAGACCTGTTAGGAAACTCATGCACGTGTGCCAGTGTATAATAAAGAGGACGGGTACTAGGATGGTGAAATGAGGCATTCAGCAAATATTATTAAGCAACTGCTGTGTGTTAGGCATTGTGCTAAGTCTCAGGGATATACAGAAAGGCAGAAGACCACTCTCCAGGAACTCACAGTCTTAATGGAGTGGACAACATGAAAAAACTATATAAACAAGGTATTTACAGAATTCATTGGAGATAATTAGCAGAAGGCACTGTAGCATTAAGGGCCATTACGAAAGGCTTTCTGTGGAAGGTGGGATTGGAGGGTATGTGGGAGTTAGGGAATGTAAGATGTAAGAAGATTGGGAAGATAAGGGGAAAGTTAGGAAGGGCCAGTAGGAAAGGCTTCCTCTGGAAGGTAGAATTGCAGGGTATTCGGGGGCTGTGGAATGTAAGAAGATGGGGAAGTGGGAGGCAGATCATGAAGAGCTTTGAATGACAAACAGGATTTTGTCTGGTCCTGGAGAAACAAGAAATCACTGGAGTTAATTGAGTTGGGAAGAGAAGATGGTCAGATCTTTGCTTCTGGGACATTAGTTTGTCACCGAGGAGTGAATGAATTAGAGAAGAGACTTGAATCTAGCAGACCCACCAGCGGGTTATTGCAGCAGTCCATGCATGAAGTGATCAGGGCCTCCCTCAGGGTGGTGCCAGTGTCAAGAGAGAAGGGGGTATATTCAAGAGAAGTTATGAAGGGAAAGTGTACAGACTCTTGGCAAAAAAATTGAATACAGGGAGATGAGAGAGTGAGGGTCAAGGAAGACGTGTAGATTGTATGCGTGGATGCTTAAAACTATGGTGGTAACCTCAATGGTAATAGGGAAGTTAGAAATGAGGCAGGTTTTAGGGGAAAAAATCATAATGAATTAAATTTGGGGCATATTGAGTTTAAGATATCTACAGAAAATCGAGTTCTAGATGTCCCATTGATAGTTAGAAATACAGTTCCGGAAGTCAGCAAAGAAGTTAGGACTGGATGCCACAGATACTGCAGAGAATTAATTGGTAAGACTGGTCCCTGTGATTGACTCCTCCCTCTCCCTCAATTAAATCCAAAGTATCAAGCATGGAGAACTAGGTAAATGGTGATCTTGGGAAGGAAGAATGGAATTAGGAGGAAAAGATTTCAGGTTCAATTTTTGGTATTTTGAATTTGAGGTACTAGTGTGCATATTAGTTCTGTAGTCAGTGACTGACAGCAGAATCTTAGGGTGAGACCCTGAAGCACCTTTAGAGAAAATCTAGGAGACTAACGCTCTCATTTCACCCATCATCGTCATCATCAGAGCTGGCATTTTTATAGTGCTAATGATTTTCAAAGCACTCAACAACTGTCCCATTTGATCCTCACAATAACCCTGGAAAGTAAGTGCTGTTTTATTATTCTCATTTTACAGATCAGGAAACTGAGACAGTCAGGTAAAGTCACCCAACCAAGAAGTGTCTGAGGCCAGATTTGACCTAGTCTTTCTGAGTCCCAAGTCTAGCCACTTTCTCAGAAGGGGATGTAGAGATTAGAGATACAGATTTGGAAGTCATTTGCTCAGGAATGGTTGCAAATTACTTGAGAATGAATGGGTTTGCAAAGGGAAAAAGTAGGTGGCCAAACAGAGATCCTTGGGCAGCACTTATATCAGCTTTGGGAGGATAACAAGTTGTCAGTGAAGGAGATGGGAAAAATGATGAGGTAAGAGTAGAACCAGTGAATACTGGGTATCTAAGACCATGAGTGACGAAGCATCCAGCAAAAACATGAGAGGTCAAGAAGGAAGACTCAAAATCGCTTTTATTTTATTTTTTAAAACTTCTTGTAGCATTTGTCAATTAGATGGTTTTGGGGGAACTTTGAGTCATTTCTGTAGAGCAGGAGGGAGAAAAACCAGATTAATAGAAGCTGAGGAGAAAGTAGAGGTTTAATGAATTATCACATAGCCTGAAGAAAGAACGGAAAGCTTTGTAGAACTGGGTAGATATGAGCTTCCTCATGGGAAATTAGGAGTAAGCAATGATGTGTAAAGGATGGAAGAATAATTACCAGAATAAGATCTTGGGAGGAGGCAAAAGGGAAATGACATCTCTTCACTAACCCATTCTGGTGGCTAGCTGTTCCCTACACCTTCTCATCTCTTATCAGTCTTCCTTACTGCATCCCCTCCCCAACCCTCAGCCGAAGACCTTGCTTCATACTTTACTGAAGAAAAAGAAACAGTCCATTTGTTTAGTGCTCCTCCTCCTGTCTTATTATTCAGACATCTTCCGCTACTTTCTTCTCCTTCACTCTGGTCTCAAGAAATGTTTTTAGTCATTCATAAACCTTCCTCTTTTCAGGCCATGGAAGAGCTGGTGGATGCAGGACTGGTAAAAGCCATTGGAATCTCCAACTTTAACCATGACCAGATTGAGAAGCTCTTGACCAAACCGGGGCTGAAGTACCAGCCAGCAGTTAACCAGGTAAACTCTAAAGAGAAGATGGTGCCCTTGACCTGTATTTTTGGACCATATGACCCTGATATTTCATAGACATTTAACAGCCGGGAAATAGGTTTCATGGTATCCTGTTTTAGGAGCTCGATGCTAGTAAGAGAAGGGATATGGGAGGTTGGTGTTGCCAGACTCCAAGGACCAAATCTATTTTGACAAACCTTGGAAAATTAGAGAATCTTAAAAGTCTTTTAGCCCTACTGTGACAGTGATATCTGGGCTATGGCTCCTACTGTAGAGAGTTCTCCTTAGAAAAGCTCAGCCTAAATCATCAATAGGAAGAGAAGGATTTGGGGTAAGTGGTTGAAGGTGAGATCAGGGTGCATCCTGGGGCAAGTCATTCACTTATTTCAACATTTGTTGATTTACAGATCGAGTGCCACCCCTATCTCACCCAGGAGAAGTTGATCGAATATTGCCAGTCCAAGGGCATTGTGGTGACTGCCTACAGTCCCCTTGGTTCTCCAGATCGGCCATGGTGAGGAATCTAAGGAGTCATAATTTCCTGTCTTCTCACAAAGGATAGCAGCAAAGAGAGGCAATATTAATTCAGCAAATCCATCCAGTTGGAACCCATTGTTGGGGCTATCTACGGGGAAAGAGCGGACTCAGGATTTAATCATCGATTATCTCATGGAATAGCAGTACTGTATAGTAGTAGATAGAAGACTTTTCCATGTAGTGAGTACTTTACACCATTGCAATAACAGCTCTTACTTCTCCTTCCCCCTGAGGAAGAAAAAAGAACTGAAAGGGACCTGCTAGAGGAGGGCCAGTTTTACATATTAGGAAACCAAGGTCCATAAAAGTTATAAGTAACGGGCCTAAAGTCACACATTTAGTAGTTTGCAGGCCTAGGATTTTAAAAATGAGCCTTCGGCCTCCTGGCATTTTTTACTTCATGCTATACTGCTGTCAACAAGATTTCTTGCTCTTCTAAGAAAGTTATAGTGTTCCAATATTAAGAAAGGTTGTACAAAGATCTAAGGATTGAAATCCCAACTTAACTCACTGATTGTATCTTGGGATACTAGGGGAGGTGGTGGGAAAACATTTTCTTTCCCTAGCACCAAATGGAGCAAATAATTACTTAATGTAAAGGGGTTCAGAGAGGAATCATGAGAGTTATCACTTTTATTTAAAATGAAAATGACATGAAATTTAAAAGTCAAAAATTTATTAAAGATTAAAATTTAAAATTAATTAAAATGCGTAAAATAAGAGTGCTTGTTCAATTTAATATCTTCTCTTTCCTAGGGCCAAGCCAGAGGATCCTTCTCTCTTGAATGACCCCAGGATCCAAGCCATTGCAGCAAAGCACCAAAAAACTACAGCGCAGGTACCAGAGGGTTTGCTGCCCACTTACAGGCCTTCATGCTTCTGTCTTTGCTAGCATTAGCTGAAGGTTCTGCTTGAAGCTTCCTTTTCATTCTTCTCCCACCCTCCTTATTGCCTTCCTCCCCCAATACTGCAATCTTAATAAGCTCAGTTCTGTTCCACTCTTCTAAATGTAAATGGCAGAAGAAAATGCTTTTATTCCATGGAATGATTTGTCTTAAAGAGGAAGAAGGCCTGATTCAAGTTCCTCGTGACTCCAGATAGACCAGGGGAGACCAGTGTCTCTCTTTCTTTCTGCAGGTTCTGATCAGATTCCATATCCAGAGAAAAGTGGTTGTGATCCCTAAGTCAATCACCCCGTCACGGATTGCCGAGAACTTTCAGGTAAGATACCCATGGACCTTGTGTTTCCTCAGGGAACAGGAAACATGCTGGCCAGTCTCCTTCTGTTTGTCCTTAGAATAGAGGTTTTTAGCCTTTTTTGTATCGACTCCATTGGCAGCTTGGTGAAGCCACGGACCCTTCTCATAATAATGTTTTTAAGTACTTAAAAAGTAGAATTGCAAAGGATTGTAATTATGCTGTAATTAAAATATAGTTATATTGAAACATGCTTATCAAAATACTATTCGAATTACATTAAAATTGTTGTGTTATTTCAGTCACGTCCTCCTCTTTATGATCCCATTTGGGGTTTTCCTGGCAAAGATCCTGGAGTGTTTGCCATTTCCTTCTCCAACTCATTATACACGTGAGGAAACTGAGACAAACAGGGTTAATAAACGTCTGAAGTGGGATTTGAACTTGGGAAAATCAGTTTTCCTGACTTCAAACACAGCATTCCACTGTGCCACCTAGCTAACTCTTATATATAAAAATATACTTATCCTTCTTCCCGCCCCACCTCCCAAAAAAAGAAAGAAAAGGTTGTAGAACCTAGGTTAAGAATCTCTCGTCTAGACTGTAGTCATTGGTGTTCCCACAGTAAACTCCCAAGTAAGTAGCTTAGACATGTGATCTTAAGAGGAGCACACTTGAACTGTTCCAGTGGCTCATTGTTGAACTGATTAGGAACTTTATTAGATCACTGTCTCTCTGATCTTCCATTTTTTCCTCTCTGTTGGCTCCTTTCCCTCTGTCTACAAACATGCCTGAGTCTCCCTTGTTCTAAAAATAATTCCTTGACCCTGCAGTACTCTTAAGCTGCCGTCCTTTCTCCATTCCGTTCCCCACCAATCAGCCTTCTCCCCTGCCCCATTTATAGCCAAATGTCTGAAAAGAGTAGTGGCTCCCACTTCTTCGCGTGTTCACTTGGGCCCTCTAAAATCTGTGCCTGTTACCCAATTGATGTTTCTTCTACTTCACTTTGTTTTGTTACTCTCTAACGCTTTTTTAAACATTTTATTTATTTTTAGTTTCCAACATTCACCTCCATAAGATTTTAAGTTCCAGACTTTCTCCCCCCAGCCGCCCCAGGTGGCGTCTAGCTTGATATAGGCTCTAAATATATATGTGTGTGTATACATGTATAATATTCATATTCGTATTGAACCTCTTTTCATATTTGTCATTGCAAAGACAAAGGGAAAAACCATGAGAAAGAAGAAACAAAAATAAAAAAGAAGAAATAATATGCTTCAATCTGCGTTCAGACTCTAGTTCTTTTTCTGGATGTGGACTTTGGAGAAAAAATTGATAGCTGTTTTTCATGATTTCATTTCCAGATACATCCCTCTCTCCTACTCAAAGAACTACCCTTTATAACAGAATAAAAAAGAAATGAGGAGGTTGGGAAGTGATTCAGCAAAAATAATCAGTGTATCAATTGAGTATGACAGTGAATGCAATGTTCCATGTCCCTTGTGCATTTTCTGTGGAAGGTGTGGGGTACAGGGAGGGGGTCATTCATTACCAATCAGGAAAGGCTTCATAGAGGAGGTGGCATTTCAGCTGGGTTTTACAGGATGAGTAGGCAAAGAGTGGGAAGGGAGAGCATTCCAGGCATAGAGTGTAGTCCGAGCCAAGTCAGAGGTGGGAGGGCACATTAAATATTCAGGGGACAGAGGAATCTGGTTTGTCTGAGTTTGTCTGGAGGTGTAGAGTGCATGGTGGGGACAATATGAGGAAATAATAACTCCCTTTTAGACATCACCAGACAGTGGAAAAAAAAGTACTTTGTTCACCATAATCCTAAGAGGTAGCTTAATGGAAAATACTAGTCATTCAAGCAATTCAAAGTTATCCAGAGAAACCCTCCCCATGATTCCACATGACCTTTTACCATTGGGAGCCTTGGAAGGTGACACATCTCTATCACTAGAAGTCTTTAGGCAGAGGCTAGGTGGTCTGTGGTCAGCAGTGCCATAGAGGGGGCTTCATGTTTCAGGTGGGAATTGTACACTATGACCTATGGAGAGTCCTTTCCCTTGCCTCACATTTTATAATTTTCACATATGCCTTCTTAATTCAATTGTTTGAAGTCTCCCTGACTTCATTGGTTTGGATTTTCCCTTCACTGATAAAGATCATAACCCCAATATGGTTTATTAAATGGTCCTTAAAGGTACTGTGGTTTGATCTTCTCTGAGCTCTCAGCTAGACTAGGCTTCCCATGACAGCCTATAACTGATCCATACTTGGTAGTCATTGAATTCCATAAACACCTGAGGCCCTGCCTTGACATAAAGCCAGTCTTGGAAAAGGGCAAAGCTAACCCAGAATTTGGTTTTCCATAATAGCATGTTATCTTGCGACTCAGATGTCCCATGCATTTGTCTGGTTTCTGAAAACATCTCCCGTTAGGCATTCTGGAACAGGCCTAGAAAGTCTGCTTTTCTGGTGCAGGTTGCTTGTAGAGATTTTTATGTGATTCTGCTAGAATCGTTGGCAAAACTGATCTCCATACAATTTAGTACAGCCGTTTGAATTTTACTTTTCCAGTAGCTAGTTCATGTGGTGAAAGCCAGCTCAAACCTTGTGGTTCTGATCCTTTTAACAATACAGCTAAAAGCACAGTACCTAATTAGGAACTCCTGGTATATTGGAAACTTCAGAGAATTTAACTCTTCACATTCCCCTTGCTGTTTCCATCTTTGTTTAAACTCTGTATTTGATATAGACAGTACCAGCAGTGGGCTGAAGGAAGATGCTTATCTGTGAGGATCTGACTTGTAAAGTGAGCCCTTCTGGTTAAAGATTTGATCTTCACCAAAGTCGATATGTAAGCCACAGTTAAGGATGCTTTTCTAAACTGGCACCGATTCTATTATCATTTCACTTTTTTAAAACTGATACTCATTTTATTTTTTATTTCAAATTTAAGTCTCATAAAGGGAAAACCTTCAGTGTTACTACTTACAATGTCAGTTAGCAAATTGTTATATGATTGTATACTTAAGAAATTCAAATTACTACTGAGAAATTAAAAAAAACCTAAACATTTTAAAGTACCACAGAAGGCAGAACTCTCAAAACTTTATTTAATTTAAGCATTCAAACAAACAGAAAATGCCTGATTTGTGCAGAGGGTGAACAATACAATTTTATATATGAAGTCTTGAACCTAATTTTTAGAATTTATTATTAGAATATGTTCAAAGCCTGTACATCCCATTAGAATCATTTACATTTAACATATATGATTGCCTGATCTTGTTGCTTTCTCAGAATTTTCCACTCCAATTAATTCTCCTCCGTTCTTAGGAGTACCTCTGTACTTTAAGGATCAAATCCTAAACGTGACTATATAGCTGTTTACCCTCATTCTAAGTAGATGCTTTTTATTATTAAGTTCATGGGCCACCCAAGTGGACTTGCTTAAAAGGTGTTTATGTAACTCCAAATGTTGTATTGCGCTTGTCCTTCGTTTTCCAAGAAAACCATGACATCAGAGAAATGATGACATGGTCCAGGATGCAGTGAGAGACCTTGGCCTTTTCACATAGTCACTTTGGGAGAGGTAATGCCCATTGAGTGAATAGGCCCCTTTAAGAAGGGGTCAGGGAATGGCCCTTTTAATGAGCAAAAGAAAAAAAAATCAAACTAAGAGGTAACAGAAACTGTTAATTTGCAGCAAAAACCTTGAGATAGGATACAAGTGTATAAGTGCTTTATCTCAGATCGTGTCCAGACGGTGCATGTCTCATGAACTGTCTACCTGTTGTTTGCATTTCAGGACATACTCTGCACACAAGTGTTAATCTCAGATTAAATAATAAATTTAAGTAAAATTGGATTTTCCTTTGAAATGGTCCTTAACTTATTTTTTTTCAAAATAGCTGATTGCACTGAAATTTTTTTCCTTAAAACAAAAGATGTTTCTTATTTTTAACCTTACCAACTGATAGATTTATAACTTTGTCCCACAAACTTTTTCACTTTGTTATTCCCGTACCCATTCTGAGATATTTCTGAGATATTATAAATGAGTGCTTAACTATTAGAAAGGGGATGACAAGCTCAAGAATTAATTTACATAGTTGCCTCCAAATTCAGATGGCAAACAGTAAGATCTTATGTACTATCTTCCTATAGCAGTTCAGAAGTGCTAAAGAATTGCAACAAAATTCATTATGTTTTTGAAAACTCATAGCTTCACCTGCCCTGGTTAGAGAGATTTGCGATGAAAGGAGCAGCAAAGACATGGCATGGTTCTCAAAACTGGGGCTCCAGGCCTAAGCCTAAGGGTGCAGAATGACTTAGCTAAAGCATCCTTAGTTCTGTATGATTTCTGGTAAGAATTGTATTTACTATTTGGAATAGCCAGTCATTTGGCACAGCTCTGCATCATTCACAGAGCATCATAGCCAGGCATTTACTGGCAGTCTTTCTTCTTATTCCTCAGTAGAAATTTATGAGCGTTAAGTCCCAGATGACTATTTTAAAACTCTGTTCTTCTAGGCTTTCCACTGAAATACGTATTTGAAATTCACACAGAAGCACACACTCAAACACAGGGCTGGTGATAGCTGGGTTTCTATTCTCAGTAGACTTCTCCAGACATCACACTGTAGACATACAGAAACATGGAACTTCTAAAAAAAAAAAAAAAATTTAGGGGCTATAAAAATGTGCATACCCTTTGACCCAGGAATATCGCTTCTAGGACTATATCCCAAAGAGATCATAAAAATGGGAAAAGGTCCCACATGTACAAAAATATTTATAGCGGCTCTCTGTGGTGGCCAAGAACTGGAAATCGAGGGGATGCCCGTCAATTGGGGAATGACTGAACAAGTTGTGGTATATGAATGTAGTGGAATACTATTGTACTATAAGAAATGATGGACAGAAAGACTTCAGAGAGGCCTGGAAGTCCTGACCTGTTGTTGAATAAAAGAAGCAGAGCCAGGAGAACACTGTAAGCAGTAACAACCACGGTGTATGAGGAATTTTTCTGGTAGACTTAGCCCTTCACAGCAATGCAAGGACCTAAAACGTTACCAAAGGACTCTTGAGGCAAAATGCCATCCACATTCAGAGAAAGAACTATGGATCAATATTTTTATGTTTTGTTATGTTTTGTTTTATGTTTTGTTTTTTCTCATGGTTTCTCCCATTCATTTTAATTCTTCTTTCTCATGACTAATGTGAAAATGTGGTTAATAAGAATGTATGTGTAGAACCCATGTAAGATTGCATGCCATCTCAGGGAGGGAGGGAGAGAAAATTTAAGATTTGCGGAAGTGATTATAGAAAACTGATAACAAATAAGTTTTTTAAAAAAATTTAGACTATATTTTGGTGTTGTTACTTTTTTGTCCAAGTGGGAAGGTGAGCTTCCCTACTCTTTAATGGAAAATACCCCTCTCAGTCTAAGATTGAAGGAATACTTCAAGGTTTAAACACCCTTCTAGCCTCCTCAGAGGAAATAAGTCCTCTAAGGTTTAAGAACACCTTCCTGGTGTTCGTAAAAAACAAACAAACAAACAAAACAGCACTGGGACCTCCTCCTCAGAGAAAGTAAATTTCATGAGGTTTAAGACTTCCTAAAAAAGGGTATTAATCCCTCTTGGCATCAGAAGCTGAGATTCTCTTCCCTTCTCTCTCCCCCCCCTCCCCCCCTTGAAGAAGGAAAAATTTTTTCAGGGGTTAAGTCCCCTCTTGAAACTGAGCCCACCTTGAGAAAAGGAATTTAAGATTTTAAGTTTCTTAGGGGGTTGCCCTTAAGAAACTTATATAAAAGGGCTTTATATTGTCAGTTATTTTAAAATTATCACACTGAAGACAAAACGGCACCCCAAGACACATAGACAAAATTGTAACTTTTCCTACCTTTTAGCATCCTTCCCCTGTGTGAGGCAGCCTTCTTCTAAGGCAGCAGACATTCTACAAATAAATAGTAAAAGCAACAAACTTTGCTTAGACCAGTTGAAACTCCTAGGTCATTTCTCCAGCTGTGATTTAGAGTGGCTCACTTCTTAAAGAAGGGACTATTTCCATGGTACCCAGATTTTCTTGTACAGATTTACTCTTTAGCCTTAGTGATCTTTTCTCACCACATTTAACTTGGAAAGCTCATGTCCCTGGAAGGCATTCTGAAGTTTCACTGTTATCCTGCTTGTAGAGTATTTAAATATCCCTTATAGTAAATAATACTGCTTCATACCTGGAATGTATTTCTTCCTTATCTCCATCTCTTAAAGTATCCAAGTTTCCTTCAAAATTAGGCTGAAGTAGCACCTTACATATTTTTCCGAAACTTTTATTTTTTATATTTTGTTATTTTCGTAATATTTCCTCAATAGAATATCATTTCCTTTGAGGACAGGGATTATTTCATCTTGTTGTCTTTGAATCCTCAGTGCCTTGCAGAGTACCTGGTATGTGGTAGATCAGGTACTGCTGTTTGATTTCAGTTAGTTTCTTATGTCCAGGACTCACCAGAAACTCTCTCTCTTTCATTTCAGGTGTTTGATTTTGAGTTGACTGACGAGGAAATGTCTACTATACTCAGCTTCAACCGCAACTGGAGAGTCTGTGCCTTGGCCAAGTAGGTTTCTCCTGAATGTAGTCCACCTATTTCAGTCATCAGCGGAACAAAAGCCTGTGTACCCCTGGAGGTCCGTGACCCTGAAACTATAGTCAAGAGAAGGTGTAAAATGAGCTCCAACGTTCTAAGGAAAGGGCATGGTTGGTAGCCTCTTATGAACCACCCCTCATGTGGCTAGGACTGTGCTAGGAAATACAGCTGCTTCAGGCCATGGCTAGAGAGCCACATTTCAAATGGCTTGGACTAGAAATAACCAGGAAATCCTTTGAAGTACAAATGCTGAATTTATCTCCTTGGAGGGGTAGCAATGGTGTATCTTTTATGTTAGATGATGTGAGAAGTTAATGATATGTGGTATTCCCATATCTTTATCGTAAGGCCATCTAGTCCAGTTCTAGCAAATATTTTATAGTTGAGGAAACTGGAGGCCTAAAGGGTTAAGTCTCAGGGGTCAGAAGGATAGTAAACATCAGAGGTGGGATTTGAACTCAGATCCTCTGATTCTAGAACTATTGTTCTCTACCATACCTTGCTGTCTTCTATTAAATGTCCCATTGCCATCTAATTTCAGAACCTGATGGGAGATATGAGACACATTGATCCCAAAGGGTCCTTCAGTCTTTCCTTTTGAGGCAAAGTAGCTGATGGCTCACTGGATAGTCTGGAGTCAGGAAGAGCTGGGTTCATTTTGTCCCTAGACACTTCTAGCGGTATGACTCTGGGCAAGTCACTTAACCTCTGTTTGCCTTACTTTCCTCAACTATAAAAATAAGAATAGTTATAGCACCTACCTTGTAGGGTTGTGAGGATTAAATAATATTTGTAAAAAGAACTTAGTATAATAACCTGGTACAATCCCTTTTAAGTTTTGTTGTTTTTTTTTAAACCAGCTCTTCTACCTCTAAACCTAAATGTAGTTATGCCCCAAAGTTTAGTTTTTAGTTTTGGCTTTTTGGTCTCTGTTCTCTCTCCCTTAGATATATCTATCCCTTAAAGTCCCATGCCTTAAACGATCTGTACTTTCCATAGCTGATGCTCATCTGAGCATCATCCAAGTGTTGGAAAGGCATCATCTTGTCTAAAATAGAACTTTTCCTTTTCCCTGATCTGCTTTTTTCTTGGCTAATGCTGTTGCTAGACAGTCAGACTCAAAACCTTAGGGTGATCTTTGACTATTGTAGATGTGTGTGTGTGTGTGCATGTGTTTATGTATTCATGTATGTATGTGTGTATATATGTACAAGAATCAGAGATGTATATGTGCATGTGGTGTGTACATATAGACATGTATATTTGTATATCTTTCTTCACCCTCCCTACTTTACCCTCACTCCCATCTTTATTGGAAAACTCTTGTTCCAGGGTATCTTGTAAGTTCAGGTACCTACGGAAGGTTTTTGAGTAGAGAAAATAGTCTGATCAGTCTGTGAGTAAGAATTTTTTGAGCATCTACTACGTACCAGATACTCTGATTGATAAAGAGCCCTGATCAATGCAAAGAAAGACTCAAAAGTTTTCCCTTCCCTCCTTTTTTCCACTTTTTTTTGCGGAGTGTAGTTCTCCCCACCATGGAATTTTTACTCCCACCTAAATAGATCCTTCACTGCTCCTCTCCTCCCCTACAACTCATCTTGGGCTTTCCCAGCATCCCCCTCTGACTTCTTGAATGATTCACTGTGTATCTTCCTGGCTTGTAATAAGAGCTCCCATTTATATAGCATGTTATGCTCTTCAGAATGCTTAGTTTGCTGAAGCCCCGAGAGAGAAGTAGTAAAAGCACCATTTTACAGATAAAGAAACTATTTAAGGGATTTCCCCTCTTCCTTCCCACCATCCCCACCCTCTCCAAGGTCCTACATAAGCAGCTGAGAAAAGATGGAAACCCAAGTAGCCTGAATCTAAATCCAGTGACTCTCTCCATTGATACTTCCCATTTCCTGTGACGCTTTCCAGGCTCATCTCAAACCTCATGTTTATAGATTTGCCCTGTCTTTCCTGAGGTGATCCGAGTCTTCTCGGAACTCCTGTAACATTTGTCTATATTGGTCATTTGATAGTATATTGTGGTGCTGCTGGTGTTTGTTTTAATCTCCCCAAGAAGACCAAAAACTCTCTGAGGACAGGGCCTTGTATCCTGTACTATTTAGCAACCTCATAATGCACAGTGTAGCCCTGGTGCACCTAGTAACTGGTCCTCAGTAACTGTTGACTGATTTGGCATATTATATCATTAGGTTAAATTACTGCCTTTAAGGGACTAGCCTTTATAACTCATGCCCTGGACCATCTTTTCAGGCCTTAATTATATTTTTGTCTTTTATAATGTTAAAAAGTATACATTCCACCATCTTTCTGTCTTCATTATGGTCAGCATCCCTATGTTGAAAACACATTTGTCTCTTTTTCCCTTGTAGTGCTGCTTCTCACAAAGATTATCCCTTCCACGCCCCGTTTTGAAGTTCTGGCTAGTGCTGCCCAGTGTCCGGATGACGGTCACCTGATGTTTCCAACTCTACCTGACCTCTGCTTCCAAGATCTGAGTCAACCGCTGAATATTGCCATCAGATCTCAGCTTAATTTAGTAACTCCTAGTTTTCTGGACTTTACTTCCTGCCCAGCTGGGAGGAGTACAGAATGACTACCCCCTCTCCATGTGGGCCCTGCAACAAGAATTATTCCACCAGCAAATGGTGTTCTTTTAGTAACAAGCAGGTTTCATCAGCTTGAAATTATAAGCCCTACCTTCTTGCTTTAAATAAAAAAAAACCCAAGCCTTTCATGTTATCTACTTAGTGTGATTGTTTCTAAAGTGAGCTGCTCAGACATCCACAGCCGTGGGCCCCTGTCCAGCTGGAACATGTACAGGAAACAGTTATTTACAGAGCAGCTTAAAATATATAAAAGATGAACTTAATAACAAAAAAACATATAAATGAAATATTAAGAACCAAACACACTTCATTCCTGACTTCCGAGGGTGTGCCAGCTGGGAGAGGCTGGTGGACAAAGTCCAGAAGAGGCATGGCTCTCTGGCAAAGAGATGTGGAACTTGGCTGCCGCAATCCCCCGTCACCCACAGCCCCCTTCCAGGTCTGAATCAACCTGGGTGTTTATCTTAGCTCCTTTTATGCTTTGAAGTCTTCTTTTCAGTAGTCTTTCTAGTACGTAGGGGTCTGCACATAGATCCATTCACATTATTTGGCCCAGTTTTTCCTCTTGAGTGATAGTATGTACTTTTATACTTCCTACAGGACAACACCCACATAGTCACAACTGAAAGACGGTGAAAGGGTGGCATGGGAGTATGCTGGGATTTGGATGATATTGGTGCCATTAATTAGCTGTGACTAACATACTCTTTGGGTCTTACTTTCCTCATTTGTAAAATTAGGGACTAGACTGGGTGTCTGAGGGTTCCTACTGCTTTAGGAATCTGTAAATTCCACCCAATGTTTCTGTCTTGTGAAAAAGTGTCTCATGGGGCTCACGCAAGCATCTTCCAGCTGATCAGTGAAGTGAGAGCATAGCAGGGTTTTCCCACTAGGCCAGGCCATTCTCCCTACCCAAATATTGTCTATTGTGCTTCCTGAAAATGTTCTACTATTAAGTGGGGGACAGAAAACGTTCCAAGGCACTAAGAGGGAGAGGAGAGGGGACATGTAAACAAGGGATGCAGATGAGCTTCACTGGGAAGGAGCCTATGGTAGGTGAAGAAGCAATAAAAAATCAGCATCCAACCACAGGTGAAAGGTACGTATTCTCTTAGTTAAGTCACTATCAACCATTAATAGTTTGAATTAGTTTATTAATCTGTTTCCCAATTATTCAGCAAGTGAAGATCTCATATTGAAAGTTAGAAGGAACTATAGAGTTCATTTAGTCCTGGAGTTCCTAAATTAATTTTTTTGATATATAATCCTTGATTTCCTATGTATTTTATATAATTTAAAACATTTTTCTGGGATGGTGTTTATAAGTTTCACCAGACTGCCCCAGGTCCTTGACATGATCTAGACTTCCTCATTTTACATGTAATTAGAAACCATGATAGGAAAACCAAGGACTAGAGAGGTCATGTGATTTGTGCAAGGTCACGTTAGTGAGCAGACTAAATAGCCAATAGGATGCAAACTTAGGATTCTCCAACTCCAGAGCTTTTTCGGTCGTCGTATTTAAGCACTTGCTACATACGTGCCTGGGGGATACAAAGACTATCCCTGCCCTCAGGGAGCTCAGTCTTAATGGGGAAAACAACATTAAAGCAATTCTGTACAAACTGCTACAAACAGGATAAACAAGCTAATTAACAGGGACGACTGGCACTAAGGGAGACTGGGCAATTTGACCATTGAGTGGAGGATGGGCTGAAGTGGGGAGAGACTTAAGGCAGGGAGACCAGCCAAAAGGATATTGTAGTAGTCCATGTGTGAGGTAAGGAAGGGCTGCAACAGGGTGGTGGTGGTGTCAGGGGAGAGAAGGGGGCACATAGGAGAGAACTAACACAGGTCAGATCTACAGGGCTTGGCAACATTGAATAAGGGTTAAGAGAGTGATACTTAATTTGCAAGTCTGGGTAACTGGAAGGATGGTGGTACCTTTGACAGCGAGTAGAGCCAAGTTATTCAGTGGATCATAGCACAACGTCATTGTTGCTATGTTCAGCGTTTTGGCTCTGCTCGCTTCACTTTGCATCAGATGTTCATGTAAGTCTTTCCAGGTTTTGTTTTGTTTTTTTAATCCTGGTAACTATAATGGTAATAGGGAAATGAGGAAAAGAGGAGGGTTTGGGGGTAGAAAGAAAATGAGTTCAGTTTTGAATGTTAACCTGAAAGTTTGATTAAAGTAGAGGCAACAGGCTAAATGTATACCTTTTTATTATTCTTATTCTAAATTCCCTTTAAAGTAACAGTATGTGGATTCCACCAAGTCAAGTCATTATGATCTGACTGCTCAGTACAGGGATAATCAGGCTTAAATACATTTTACTGTGAGAAAGAAACTTTCTTAGTTGAACAAATTCTAAATTTAGTGAGACAAGACAATTAACAAGGTAGAGTCAGTTGGAATTTATGATTCCAGGCTGTGAATAGCATGTCTCTGTGACATAAGATAAAGAGAAAATCCCACCACTCTACTGGCAGGTATCCTGTCATAAACAGGTCTTTGAAATTGCTGACACAGGAAAGGGCATTTTTAACAGAGTTGACAAAGTTTCAATTGAAATTACAGACCCAGGTTATCTGTATTTTCTTTACCATTAACATTCCATAACATAGTATATGTCCACAAAATATTAAGACATGGAAAACATCCCATTATTCAGAAAATGTCTAGGGTTAATGTCTCGTAAGGAATGCTGTCAGTCCTATCTGCTTTGTTGACATAGCAAAAGGCATTCTCTGAGTTTACTTCAGAGAGAACAATGACACTATTGGCTCCAGGCTCTTCTTAATTCAAACTCTAGCTCTTATTAAAGTCCAAAATTTATATTCCCTGCTTTTGGTCAAAGGCAAGTTGAAGCCTTCACCTGTAGACCAATAAAGGTATGAGAAAAAAAAAACAACTCTAAATCCTTGTTAAGGTCTTGAGAAAGCTGTCTGTCTGATGTCATCTTCTTCAGGCCCTTCCAAAACTGGAGGGCACAGTCCACTCAGGAGCAGGGACAATGGAAGTGACAGATGGATCCAAGAGTCCATACAAAAAATCTGACAGGGTCTCCCAGAAAACATGATTTAATAGAGGAGATGAAACAGTACAACATAGTTAACATGGCTAAAGGCACAAAGAAATAGTTAAGTTTCCCAGCCATGCAGGGCTAGGTTCAAACAACACAAGTTTTTCTCACAGTTCACAAAATTGCATTTTTACATTAAGTCAGGTACAGATTAAAACTTAGATGGCTCACAACAGACTAGTTTTGAAAGGGAGAGTTACATGTCACCAATATAAACAAGAAAATTAAACATGAATCATACAAATAAATGCAATCATGATTTCCAATGGTAATTGACATTAAGTTCCTTGTGTCCCAGTAATCCATTCTTAATTTTCATCTATACATCACTTTTTGAATGCCAGATTTCTTGTGTAGTTATCTGATACCTAGATAGCCTTTCTTTGACAATAAGTTTTATTCTTGGGACAGTTCAGAAAGGGAGTTCTGCTTCTCTGGTTTGGATCTAGAAGTTCCCAGATACTTCTATAAATTTGTACAGTCACTTAAAATTTGTTCTCTAATTTTTGAAATTTCAGAGAATTTCACTTTATATTATTTGCTGTTTCTGTCCTTACCTAAATCTGGTACCTACAATAAGAATCTTTCAGAATGTGAGGATTCAACCACAAAATGAACTCATCTGCCCTTTTAAATTATTGGACAGATATTTTAACAAAGAAGAAATAATTTCATACCATTTTTGTGCAAAACTCCAAATTTGAGATCTTATTACCAAAAACATGACAAATTTTAGAAGTCAATCATATGCATCTACATAAAATTCTTAGAGGAATCAGTCTGATCCCATTGCTTTTCCTCAAAATTTGCTATCCCATTTAATTAGACATTTATCACCTTACGTGTTTGTCTTATTACTTTGTCTTAATCATTTCCTCAATGTTATCTCTATATTATATTTATTTATTTGACCAGGAATATAGGTTAAGGTTGTAAGCTATTCATTCCTGTCTCTCACTTTAGTGACTCAGAGATGTTCCTTTCCATTTATTATTTGATAGACTTAGTATTGTACTTACAGAACTTCTTGATTACAGAAATTTGCTATAAAAGAAAAGAGGGACAAGGTCATACCTTAACAGAAGGAAAGAACTTCCTTAGTTGTATTTGATTCCAGGAATGAGTCATTATCTGACAGCCAATCAGGTAGTCACCAGGTGCTGAAAACAGGGCTTAGGAGTAATCAGGTGGGGAATTTCCTTTTTCAGAAAGGAAATAGCACATTTGGGAAATAGAGTTAAGAAGATCCTACCTAAGCCATGTCCAAGGTTGTCTTCAAAACCTTTCCAAGCATCCACTGTTCTCAGCCTGCAGCACATGTCAATTAGCTTTATGATAATTTGGACAACTATTCCTGTAATCAGAGCTTCAAACAATAGTAAATTGCAGTCCCAATCTTATAGCAAATAAATATGGGCTGGTATACTTCAGATAGGGTCATCTCAAATTTGATTGAGCTATTGATTATCAAATCAAGTTACATAAGACAAGAGAGCTCATAAGTTATTACTGTTTGCTAGCATAACTGTACTAGAATCCTATTCCACCTTGAACTAAGCAAAGAGGTTAGTGGCTAACCTTATAGTTGATGGAATTATGTCTTTGTTTCACAAGTTTGTTATTCTTCCCTAATTATACTCACTCTGGAAGAATGAGATACGTCAGGAATGAAATCTTTTACATATAATAAGTTCAAACACAAATTTTAACTCTGACTTAGGCCATGGAATGACTACAAATCCAGATCAAAACAGCAAGATCTCTGCTTTATAGCTTAATTTAACAGTAAATTATTTTGAAATTTTAGTAGGCCTTCAAAGAATCACATGAGATTTTTTTTCAAAACATTTTCTTCTAAAATTATTTCCCTTTCTGTAAAAACAGTTTAAAATTTATTCTGAGGTTCACTAAACTTTTATGAAGAAAATTAGTTGGAAACTTTTAAAATGATTGATAGCTCTTTCTTTTTTCCTTAAGCAAAAATAAACCTTTAAAATTGGAATTCATTAAAGCTGAATTGTTACAAAAATATCCTTAAGTAATATAAATTTCCAAACTGAATTCTTAGTTATTACAGAATTCCTAGATATCACAAAATGCCTTAGTAAAAACAGCGTTGTGATGGAATCTCACGCTGGTAACAGTAAGAGACTGATCACAGAAAAACACTACTGCTTTTAAAAATCCTTTTAAACAATGAGAACGTGTTAAGATGAGTCTTAAGTAGTTTACATAAAATTCTGCACATGTTCTAATTTCAGATAAAAATAATATTTGATTTCCTAGTAAGATTGCACAAAAGGGCCCACATGTTTTGCTGGTTACTTGCTATTGGTCATAGAAGTTTGTTATAAAAGGAAAAAAGCAGGGATATGTGACATACCAAATATGACAGGATAAAACATCCTTTACTCTGTTTGAATTCAGATAAGAGTGAAATTAGCGCAGACAACTATACCCAAATTCAAACTCAAAACAAAAATAGTTATGGTCCCAAATGCCTTTTACCTTACACAGCAAGTTTCAGTAATCACAGCTTAGAGTCAGATAACAGTTATTTCTGCTCTTATGGAGTTACAATAAGCAATAGAGATTTACCAGGACTCACATTGATAAGGAATTCTATTTAACATCTTTCCTTCTCATATTTAAAAACTTGTCTTGATGTAAAAGCCAACTGTTAAAAATCCTTTCTATCTATTACCACTTCTGATCAAGTCATATTCATTGTTTAGGAACTACATAAGCCAAACAAGTTCCTTTCCTAGGGTTGGTGACCTTGCCCACACGGATGGGTTTCCAGGGGCTATATCAATTTTACAAAATACGGCAAATAGGCACAGACCCAGAAAGGAGGCCGATGTCACTGCTCCTGCCTGCCAACCTACAGGAGGACTGTTCTGAATGGGCAGAACCAATCTAAATAAAGTTTTTAACCCATTCCCTCCTTTTCATACACAGTAATCACTTAACAATTTTAGGTTTCAGCATTAAAATAGTAATCCCAAATGACTTAGTTAACAATACTCCAACTTTGAAAAAAGGTAGTCAATTGTTTTAACTTTAACCTGTTTAACAGGCAAAGGTGAAATCACCTGGTTTTCTAAATGGCAGTTGCAAAACGTTATAAGACAAGGTTAGCAGGACTGATAACGTAACATAAATAGTTTTATGCAATTTTCCCAACATCTTTTAGTTTCAACAAAATTCAGATTAATAGTTGCTTTCTCTAACACTAGTTCTGGATTACCTTGGTCACTCAGTTTTTAAAATCTAAGAGAAATTCAGAAATACAATCTTAGAAATATAGTTTTAACACAACAATAACTTCAGATGGTATTATTTGCATTTCCAGAAATTATTGATCTTATTACTTTCAGTAATTAAAACCACTTCAAAGTTAACAATTACATTAGAGGAAGATAATAATATTGTATGTAACACGTACCAGTCATTATGTTAAGCACTTTACGATCATTTTATCATTTTGATCCCCTAACCACAACCATAATTATTTTTACTTTTACAAATCAGAAAACAGGTCAAACAGAGAGAAAATACATTTTTGCAGCTGGAACAGAGAAGTGGCAGAGAAGCTGGCGTCCCAGTGGTGGTGATTCTTGTAGGCAGAGCTTAGGGAATGCTCACCACCTGATCTGTCCACCTCTCCCTTCTCCCACAGCTGCAGAATTTACTGAGCATAAGGTGATTTGCAGCTTCTGGGACAGGGTGGGCAGAATGTATAGGACCCAGGTGACATTTCCAAGCTTTACCTACAAAGGTGGAGTAAAAGTTGCCTATAAATGACCAGTTCCCAAAGTTTTTTATGATTAATCTCACAACATACAAATCTGCTAAAATGATTTTACCTCAGATGATCTAACTTTCCATTGTAATTCCAGGTTGGCCAGACCAGAATAACAAGGAAAGGTCTTAAAGTTTTGTTTGTTTATTTCCCTAGCTGTAGGCCTTAAAGGAATCTGGCTGCTTGCATTTAAATCTTACAAAATAACAGACTCATTCATAGCACACATGATGTGGACAGAGATGTACGCTGACAGACAAATTGACAACAGGACAAATACAAACGGAGCTCACAAAAAACAACGTGGAGAGAGAGAGAGGGCAATTAGAAGCTTGTTAGAAATCTCCATCATGAATTGGCTATTATTATTCCGAGGTAAGGGGGTTGCAAGAATTCAAGACCTGATAATAAAGGTGGATCCTGCAGCTTTTGCTCAGAGCACCCCTGTGGTTGTTGGAGGGTTGGGGAGCCTTGGTGTCCCGAAGTTTCAGAATATCTTAAAGAAATAGGCCCCATGGGAATAGGTTCAGGCCTCTAGTTTGTAGGTGGATTGTAACTGTCCACTTCAAGACCAGAGCCCTTAAGGGAAAAATGGGGGAGGGGGAATGAGGAGGAGGAAGAGGCAACAGACTTTGAACAAAGGTTGTCTTCCTCAGGGCTAAGGCAAGTAGGGGAAGGACTGGGGTGGGAGGGAGGGCTCCAGAGGAGGTAATCATCCTCCCCACATCAAAGGCCTTTTAAGGGAAGAGAGAGGAAGGAAGAAGGCCAGAGGGGGAATCAGACCAAGGGAGTTAGCCAGTACTTGGTGCTGAAGCAGCTCTGCCAGCCTTTTGAAGCCAAAGGCTTCTTCTACCTTTTGTTCTCCCTCAGTCATTTCAGCAAACCAACGATGAAACATTCCCGCTGCTGGCTAGATGTTTTGTTGGCCTTTAAACTTAATTTGGTTTTAAGATAAAGTAACTCTGACTGGTCCAAAAGAGCCCTGTGGTGGCCAACATAATTTTAGGGGTATCTTTAGTTGATTGACACTAATGCTAGCAATACTTGTACTAATTTTCCTAAGATCAATTGTCAGAGGATACCTAAGTAATACAGAGCAATTTAACACTACTTGGTCTCTGACCCCAGAGTTAGTTTAAAGAGAATTTGCAGACTTAAAACCAAACTAGTGGGAGTCCTTTGGAAGCTGGGAAGGGGAGTACTTACCCTGACCCTGTCAAGGTCCAGGACTCCAGGGAAAAACAGATCCTCTGGTGCCTGAGTCCTGGTGTTGGAGAGGTGAGGAAATATCCATTCTGTTCCTCAGTTCCAGTCCGCACATCATAGCACCATTACCGTTAGCCTGAAGGTTTGGTTAAAGTAGAGGCAACAGGTTAAATGCATACATTTTTATTATTCTTATTCTAAATTCCCTTTAAAGTAACAGTAAATGGATTCCACCAAGTCAGTCGTTATGATCTGGATGCTCAGTATAGGGATAATCAGGCTTAAATACATTTTACTGTGAGAAAGAAACTTTCTTAGTTGAACAAATTCTAAATTTAGTGAGACAAGACAATTAACAAGGTAGAGTCAGTTGGAATTTATGATTCCAGGCTGTGTGAATAGCATGTCTCTGTGACATAAGATAAAGAGAAAATCCCACCACTCTGCTGGCAGGTATCCTATCATAAACAGGTCTTTGAAATTGCTGACACAGGAAAGGGCATTTTTAACAGAGTTGACAAAGTTTCAATTGAAATTACAGACCCAGGTTATCTGTATTTTCTTTACCATTAACATTCCATAACATAGTATATGTCCACAAAATATTAAGACATGGAAATCATCCCATTATTCAGAAAATGTCTAGGGTTAATGTCTCATAAGGAATGCTGTCAGTCCTATCTGCTTTGTTGACATAGCAAAACGCAATTCTCTGAGTTTATTTTAGAAAGAACAATGACACTATTAGCTCCAGGCTCTTTCTTAATGCAAGCTCTAGCTCTTATTAAAGTCCAAAATTTATATTAAATATTATCATGAACTTGAGTTTAAGATGTCTATTAGACATCCAGTCCTAGATGCATATGTGAGAATGGAGATTCAGAAGAAGGTTAGGGTTGGATAAGTAGATCTGAGAATCATTAGCACAGAGAGGATAAATGAATCCTCCACAGCTGATGAAATCATCAAGTGAAAAAGTATAGAGGGAGAAGACTGTCTAAAATGGAGCCCTGTGGGACAGACTGCACCATTAGTGGGTGCACCTGGTTGAAGATCAAAGGAGAGTAAGAAGGAACAATTAGACAAGTAGAAAGAGAACCCTGAGAAAGCAATGTCACAAAAACCAAGAGGGAAAGATTGTCCAGGAGAAGAAGGTGATCAACAATGTCACAAGCTATGAAGAGGTCAAGAAGGATGAGGGCTGAGAAAAGGCCATTCACCTTGGCAATTAAGAGATCACTGGTGCCTTTGGAGAGAGTGATTTCAGTTGAATTATGAGAATGAAAGCTGGACTTTAAAGGATTAAGAAGAGAGAGGAAAGGAAGTGGAGGCACTGATACAGATAGCCCCTTCCAAGAGCTTAGCCACCAAAAGGAGAAGAGGTATGAGGCAAAAGCTAGTGGGGATAGACAAATCAGGTGAAGGATATAGGCATGTTGATAGGAGGTGGGGAGCAGCTACTGGAGAGCAAGTGATCAAAGGTTAAAAAAAACAGTAGAAATGATAGAGGGAACCATCTCCTAGAGAAGATGGGATGGAAGGGATTCACTTGTGCATATCCAGGTTGGCAGCCTCTCCAGGTCAGACAGAAATGAAAATGGGGATAGTGAAATGATGTGAAAGGAGAAATGGAGAAAGGGGGGGAGAGGCTCTTGGCCAATGGCCTCATTCTTTTCAGTGAAATAGAGAAGCAAGAAGGAAGGTAGAGGGGGACCTATGAAAGGTTTGAGGAGGGATGACATTTCATTTTCGAAATCCCCAAATTGAGAATTCTCTATACAAATAATCTACCTTTCCAGACAGTTCACATTCCTTCTTCTGTATTCAGGTCAAACTGACCTCCTTACTGTTCCCCTTAGAGAAAATCCCATCTCCTACTTCAATGCCCCGATTTAGTTTCCTCATTCATTTTTTGGCATGCCTGACTTCCTTCATGACTTAGCACTTTGCCACTTCCTAACTGAAGACTTACTCCCTCCTCAAATGAAGGGTCATGCACATGTTCAGTTTTTTCCTTTTTGTGACCCCATTTGGGGTTTTCTTCGCAAAGATACTGGAATGGTTTGTCTTTTCTTTCTCCAGCTCATGTGACAGATTAGGAAACCGAGGCAGAGTTAAGTGCCTTGCCCAAGGTCACACAGCTAGGAAGTGTCTGAGGCCAGATTTGAGCTCAGGTCTTCCAGACTCCAGGCCTGACGCTCTAACTACTGTGCCATCTAACTACTAGTCATGTACAGAGTAGTCCAAAAGTCTTAGCTGAGTTTTAAGCTATTAAAGCTTAAAGTGACAGCAGTGTCAACGGAGATAAGGGGGTTTATATGAAAGAATTTATGAAGATAACATCTCTTAAAGTAGTTTTGAACTGTTAAAGCTTAAAACTCCACTAAGACTTTTGGGACACCCTGTCTGGTTATATTGTGCCTTTTTATTTACCTGTGTATGTGTTGTACCCTCCCAAGAGATTACTAGGATCCTGCAGAGTGAGACACAGGAAAGCCTAAGTTTTAATGAGATGGAAAAGAGAGGTACCTAAAACCATGTGCAGTCAATCAATCAACAAGGTAATTGCTCAGGAGATGTTTAATAAGTGCTTAGGAAGGGCTATGGAGCTGAATACTGGCAATACAAAGAAAATGCAAATGGCCTTGGCCTCTAGGAACTTATTATATTCTAATGGAATGTCCAGAGGAGGTCTGAGGGCCCTGGGGCTGGGGGTAGGTAGCTGGGTATTTGAATAGAAGAAGAAGGAACAAAGAGAAGGATATTGAAAACCAAACACCCACATTTTGCCTAGAGCAGCACCAGCTTCCTCTCAAATCCTCTTGAGTATACAGACTTCCTACTCACCATGACTTAGCAGAATCAGAGAATTTTTTACAACTGGAGGGGACTTGAGATGATTTGCCCCAATACCTTTAGCTGTGGATCCTAAGGCCTAGAGAGCTTAGGTGAACCAGCCCCAAATCACACAGCTAGGTAGACAGTGGGCAAGTCAGGTCTAGAATCCAAAATGGCCCAGATCCCAACTTGGTCACTCTTCCAGCCAGCCCACTCCCACATCACTCTCTCCTAAATCTTTAAATAGAACTTTCTGGAGACCCAAATCTAAATTCACCCCTGGGTATGGCTGAGTTATTCATGAGGTGCTAAATTGCACATTTAGTGCTTCCTGTTTTTACCCCCACAACTTAATTCAATTCTGTAAGCTTTTATTAAGCATCTCCTTCCCAGTGGGAAACACAAAAGGACGATAATCACTAGGGAACACAAGCTGGTTGTTTGAAGCTCAGAAGGCATTTCCTCCAAGGAAAAAAAATTATAAATGGTGTTTATGTTCTCATTATGGGCCCTAAAAGTTCATTTTGCTCATCACATTCCTGAAAGATAATATTAAAAGTATGATTGCAACTATGGGAAGCCAAGTGGCATCATGGATAGTGATAATGTTTAATATAAAATTTTGGAATAATCTCTTTGTTCTCTCTGAAGCAAACTCAGAGAATGCCTTTCCTATGTCAGCAAAAGCCAGCCAAGGCTGACTCTACACTCCTTAGGAGACCTTTAACCTAAGACACTATATCTTATTATCTATAGACATCTTAGATCTAATTTCTATTGAACTTTGTTTACCCTTTCCTATGTCAGTTATCTGTTTATGGCAGGAAGCCTGCCACTTACTAGTGGTGGGATTTCCTTCTTTATCACTGAGGCATATGTTTACCCAGCTGGAATCCCAAGGCCTGACCAACATTACTTTGTTAATTGTCTTGTCTTACTAAATTTATGATTTGTTCAACTAGGAGAGTTCCTTTCTCACAGCAAAATGTATATAAGCCAGAAGATTTCTGCACTGGGTAGCCAGAACATTTCTGGCTCCATAATGCATTATGTTACTGTTGTCTTTAATAGGGAATTGATTGATTAATTAATTAAATCATAAAATGTATGCATTTAGCCTGTTGCCTTTTCTTGTCTAAGTTTTCAGGTTAACAATAGATCACCGGGCTTGGAGTCAGGAATACTCATCTTCCTGAGTTCAGATCCAGCCTCAGACACTTCCTAGCTATGTGACCCTGGGCAAGTCACTTAACCCTGTTTGCCTCAGTTTTCTCATCTGTCAAATGAGCGGGAGAAGGAAATGGCAAGCTGATGTGGTTTGAGGTTGCTGGGAACCTTAAAATGTCACCGTAGAGGGGGGTCTGCCTGGAAAGAATTCAAACATTCAAACCTTTCAGTCAAAGTAGCAAGACTTATCGTAATGCCAATAGAAGCAGGCGAAATTCTTAGGGAATCTGCAATTTGATGGGGATGAGAAAACGAAGTGAGAAGATCTGGATGGGATTAAAGAGTGGTAAATAGACTGGAGGGACCCACGTGCTACAGTGAAAGTCTGGGGTGGGTCAAGAGGATTGTTAAAAGAGTATTAAGTGATTTGGGGTGGACTGGGCTGGGCCAGATGCCTCTGCTGAGAGGTCAGTGATCTGGGCTTCTGAAAAGTGTTGGAAAATTTGGGAACTGGACTGCTTTCAAAGATATGGTCTAATCCTCTTAGGGGTTCAGGTCCCATCACCCTGATGGGGTGCTTGGACCCCAATCCTAAAATCACATTTTTCTTTAAAAATTACATGTCTCCCTAGGCTCAAAACACTGTCCCAGGCATTTTTTTTCCCAGCTGAAGGACAGCTTGCCCCAGCAACAACCACTATCTCCTTTCCTGCAACGGTAGCCAGCTGTACCTATACAATTTATTAGTTTGAACTATCCGAACAGTCTGGGTACTGGGTGATAATGACATTTACTACTCACTGACCAGTCATATGGATCCTAGACTTAGACATGCATATACTCGCTTATGTTTATCTTGTCTAACGAGACATTGATGAAAGCAGCCTGGTATTCCTTAGTCAGCTCTGACTGCTAGTTGACTTAGAAACATTTCAGGCTTAAAACCACATCTCCAGGTAGCCCCCCACTCCTACCCCGGGCTATTTCCTGATGAACTCTGGGTAAAATACTGTGCAGTAAATACCAAAAGTGCATGTTCCTTTAAGAACTAACCACTCCCTAATCCCGCCCTGAATCATTAGCATATTTGGCACATGTTTTACTATACAATATCCTGTACAAGCTTTACCTGTACCCTTCTAAAGTTACAGATTCCCTAAGAACTCTTGCCCACTGAAAAGTGCAATAAATCTTTACCACCTTGACCTCCACAGTGCTTGAGTCCATGAATTGTTCTCCCGATGGCCCATGCAGGGAACTCCAGCCTTGGAGTTCCTGTACCCCTATCTCTCCAGCCCTCACCAACTCCGTCATTCATCCCTCAAACAAATGAGACCCCAAATTTTTTGGGGTAAGGAGCGATTGCTTCCTGCTGGCAAAGGGTCGTAGCTCTGTCCCTGCCTCTCTGGGTCTCATTCAAGGGGTCAGACTTCAGAACCTGGCTGATGCTGGGTCCAGTGGGTTACAGACCTTTGACTCACTGGGAGGTTGGTTTGCAGCCTGAGCAGTTAAGTAGAAGTTAATGGCCTGGAGCCTGGAGGAGACAAATCTGACCAAGAAGTTAAACAAACAGAAATAACAAATAGGGCCAAACAGGAATAAAAGAAAGGTGATGGGGGGTGGGGGGGGGGGGGAATAAGTATGGGGGCTAGTAGAGAAAGGAGTCAGCCTTTCCAAGAAGAAGATGTATCTTTGACAAGAAAACCTCAAGTGGGGGTCATGAAGAGCAGGGCTCAACTGAACGATGAGAACAAAAATGATCACAACTATCCCTAACCACTCCATTCTGTGACAGTGGACAGACAGTAGGACTTGGAACCATGAGCACATTGTTTTAAATCCTGCCTCTGACCCTTAATGTCTGCATTAAAATAGGTGAACCTCAGTTTCTTCATCTGTAAAGCAGGGATCATAGTACTTGGGTAGATGTAGTATTGTGCAATGAAAAGAGTGCTGAATGTTTTCATGATGTTCATGGGACCCAGGTTCAGATTCTGACTGTGACTTACTACCTTAGGTTTACTGACCCTGGGCAAATCATTTCGCCTTTCTAGGCCTCAATTTCCTCACTTGAAAAATGATTTTCTCTCAACTCCTTTCCAAATCTAATATCTCCCAGGATTAAAATAAAAAAACCCCAAAACTTCCCTAGCTATTTGCCTAGTTCTCTCCCTGTTTTTTACACGTTAAATTTCTCAAAAAAGTACCCAATGGTAACTGCCCTTTCACAGCCTAACTCCTTAAAGTCTTTGATCTGGTTATCTGCGTCCAACTGTATTGACCTTTTCAGAGCCATCCTTGACTGCTGAAGAATTCAACCATTCAGCCTTGAAACTTTTTTCTTCTCTCAGTTTCTGTAACAACATAGTGTCCTGCTTATGTAATATCTCTGCCTTTTCTGTCTTTTTCACTGACTTTATTTCCTCCTCCTCTTCCCTAAATATGGCAGACCTCAACTCCCAGAACTTCTATTGTTCTACTCTGAAAATGTTACCTGCTGTCATGACTTCAATTCTCGTAGATATCTTTTTAATGTTGATTAGCCATTTCAGTCTTGTCTGATTTCTTATGATCCCATTTGGAGTTTTCTTCCCCAGCTTATTTGACAGATGAGGAAACTGAGGCAAATAGGGTTAAGTAACCTGCCCAGAGTCACACAGCTAGAAAAGTGTCTGAGGCCACATTTGAACTCAGGAAGATGAGTCTTCCTGACTCCAAGCCCAGTGGTCTACCCATGGTGCCTCCTAGCTGCCCCATAGATATCTTATTGACTCTCAGATATAGATCTCTAGCCAAGATCTCTCTCCTGAGCTCTAGGCCCCAAATCTCTTCACTGAGTGGTAGACATTTCCACTTAGAACACAGCTAGTATCATAGCTCTAGAACTTAAAGGAGCCTTAGAAGTCATCTCTCTAACACCTTGTTCTACAGGTGAGAAAACTGAGGACTAGGACATTTAAGTGGTTATAAGTGACGAAGACATGATTAGAATCAAGAGCCTTCCTAAGAGTTTAAGTTCAACATTCTTTGGGCTACATCATGCATTACCTCTCCTATCATTTCCAAGTGAATGTTGTCCAAAATTAAATTCATTATCTTTCCTCAAAAATCAAATCCTCTTCAAGACAAGTTTAAGGGGGAAAAAATGTGTTTCTATAAACAGTGCTGTAATTCTCTTAATTATCAGAATGGAAGCCAGAAAGTCATTCCTGACCCAATTCTCCTACCCATCTGGGTGTCCACTAACTCCTATCAATTTCTCCTTTGAAATTTCTCCTGCCTCCCCCTTTAACTTTTATTCTCACAGCTACTATTTCAGGCCCCTTTTGTTTCATATCTTTACACCTAAAGATAGTGAAATAACCTCCTGATAGAGATCTCCACTGCTCATCTTTCCTTTTGCTCTGTCAAGATCCCCATGCCCCTCTCTTTTTACTATTAGGAGACACCCTGTTACCCAGAACGAAGGCCCAGTAAGCAAACTGTGTCCTGAGCTTGGCATAACAACAATCCTTTGCGGCTCACCCTCTGGATGAACTAGCCACAGCAACATCCCAGAATTGTTTCACACGAGCACCAAGTGCTCCCTGCTCTCAGACAAACACTTGCAGGGCCCATGTCTTAGTCATGAAGCCCTGCTATGAATGAAACTTGTCCCATTGTGGCTGTGAGTCCTCATTGTCATACCTAAAGGTCACTGTGCAGCCTCTACTGTATGTGTCAAGGCTTGGCCTTGCTAAAGCAGGTCTCCTCCTAGAGGAGGCCGCTGCACATGTGTCTAGTTTCCCTCCTCCAATGGAATAAAGAGAGTTTTTTGCTTATGACCACTGGTTATTAGTTTTTATTTTGTTTTTATTTAATTTTATTTCTTAAAGTTAATTGTAATTGTGATAATCTGTGTGAGCTCTTTAGTGTTTTTAGATTTACCAACAGTTGCATAACTTCTGTGACTTTTTTGGTCATTTGTTTTCAAGTTTCGTGTCTGACTCTTTGTGAACCCCTCTGGGGTTTTCTTGGCAGAGATATTGGGGTAGTTTGCCATTTCCTTTTCCAGTTCTTTTTGCTGTTGAGGAAATGGAGACAAACAGGGTTAACTGTCTTGCCCAGCGTCTGAGGTTGGATTTGAACATGAATCTTCCTGACTCCAGGCCCTGTGCTCTATGCACTATGGAGCCACCTACCTGCCCAATTTCCTTTTAGTCCTTCCTGTGCATAGCTGTTTGAATGATCTTTGCACTCATCCCTCTGCTGTTCAAAAACCCTGATGGACCCCCTGCAGTCCATAACAGTGGTTGGTAAAAGGTGGAGTAAGGACTGTGAAAGATGACTTAGTCTTGGGGAGGGGAGTAGAACATGGGAAAGGGGCACTGGCCTCACTTCTCTCCCAGCTGGGGCTTTTGAAGATCCAATATGACCAATCATAACAACAGTGTTTTAAGTTTGCCAACTGTTTTACCTCTACTTTCTACTCTACTCTTTGATCCTCACTAAGGTCCTGTGAGAGAGATGCTGGTGTTACTGAATCAAGATTAGTCAATGTGAAGAGTCATTATCCTCAATCTACTTTCTCAGATTTAGTTTTGACTGTTCCTGCACTTGAATTCTTGACTTCAGTCAAACCAGTATGCCCATAAGAGGTGAATAATAATCATTATCTTCATATACAAAATGCATGCTGAGCATGAAGCCAGAAGCCCTGGCTTTAAATCCCAGCTCTGACATTTACTGCCTCTATGGTCTCAGTCTCCCTAGGCCTCAGTTTCCCCATCTGTAAGTTCATGAGAGTAATACCAAAAGTATCTACCTTATAATACTGGTGTAAGGAGTGAATGAGATTACGTACGTAGAGTGCTTTGTAAATCTAAAGCATGATGAAAATGGCAGCTAATACTGACATGGGTGAAGAATTTATGGTTTGACGTGGAAAAGAATCACTTAAGCTGAGAAAGCGTTCCCCAAAGCGTGTGATTGCAGTCACTGCCTCTGTCTTTCATCTCCTGTAAGGCTTATGGTCTAATCCCTCATTCAGCACACATACAGAGAAGGAACTGATCCATGGAGCTGCCAAAAAAAAATGAGAGAAAAAAAACTTTGTAGAGGAAGTTACTACATTGAACCAGAGGCAGGATTTTGAAAGATGTTGATAGGTTATAATAATGAGCCAAATCTAATGAGATGGAATTTAATAGGGTTAAATAAAAAGTCTTATACCTGGGTCTAAAAACTCACCCTTGCAAGTACAAGATGGAGGTGGCATTTCAGGAGTCTGAAATATGAATCAACAATGGCACAAGGAGTACAAAAATGTTCTTATGGTCTTGGGCATCATTAATAATCACTAGCATTTATACAGGTCTTCAAGGTTTGATTCTCACAACAACCCTGGGAGGTAGGTGCCGTTGTTATCTCCATCTTATAGATGAAAAAAACCGAGTCCAGGAGAGATGAAGTAGCTTGCCCAGGATAACACAGCTAGAAGTCTTTGAGGCAGAATCTGAACCCAGGTCTTCCTAAACATCATGCTACTGACCTGCCTATGATGTCACAAATGACGATGTATCCTTTGCCTTGGTCCGACTACAGCTAGAGCATTGTATTTAGTTCTTGATGCCACATTTCTTCAAAGTATCTTGGCACACTGGGGAGGCAAATTAAAGGGAGACTCTAGACATGATAAGAGGATGGAAAATAACACTCTTCTGGACTTTGAAGGAAGCCTGAAGGCACCAAGACTTTCAGGGCTTTGTATTGTTAATAGTGAAAAGAAAAAAAATAAACATGATGGCATTAAGCTGGAGAAAAGACTGAAGGTTTCTGTGTAAAAGAACTAGGTTTTTGGTTTTTTTCTGCTTGGGTCCAAGTAAGACTAAATAAGCCTCTGCTGCTTCCACTTGTTAGCTAGCTAAATATGAGGGCAAGGATGCTAACAGTTTGAAATAGCACCAGATGGAGTGGACAGCCTTGAGAGGTGGAGGGTTCCTCATTCCTGATCTTCAGGTGAACGTTGGAGGACCACTTTTCAGGGATGCTGTAGAACAGATACCACTTGAGGTACCGTTTACATTAGACTTCCTTTGAGGTCCCTTCTGACACTGTGGAGATTAAGTAATTCTGTGGTGGAAGGCTCCCCAGACAGGGCTTCTGGGAGGAAAAGAGCCTGGGGGCCAGATTTTTCTAACGTCAAGAAAATCAGAGACTAGACTTTATTTTGGCTTGAAAAATATTAGCTTCTGTTTACACAGTTCTTTATATTTATAGAAGTTTCTCACATAGATGTTCTCATTTGATTCTTATGTAGTTCCCAGGGCCTCCCAATATTTGGGCCCCCCAAAAGTTACCTCAGGTTCAAAGGACTTTGTGAGTATGGGTCCACATCCACCAAAATGATAGCTTGTGAGACACTACTGAAGAGATTGCTTTTACTTTTTCATTGTTGAGTCATGTTCAACTCTTTGTGAACCCATTTAGGGTTTTCTTGGAAGGATACTGGAGTAGTAACCCTTTCCTTCTCTAGCTCATTTTTACAAATGAGGAAGCTAAGGCAAACAGGGTTAAATAACTTGCCCAAGGTCACACAGCGAGGAAGTGTCTGAGGCCAGACTTGAACTCAGATGGATGAGTCTTCCTGACTTCTATCCAGGTGCTCTAACCACTGTGCCACCTAGGTGCCTTGCTTTTACTAAGCCAACTAGAAAAGACACATAAAGCAAAAGATATTGAATCAAATTGCATAACAAAACAAGGGAAAAGAAAACTGTCTCCTTATACTCATGTCTGCCACTTCAGTAACTTGCCCCAATATTCTCCACTGAAGAAGCAGCAGGTACTGATTGTGCCTAGCCCCGTGGAGGAAAGGAGTAAAGCAGCAGGAATCAGGTGAGCTGCTAGTGTAGAAAGCTACTTCATACCCAGAGGAAAGGGGATGAAACTCCTCTCGGGCCAGTCTTGTCCCTCCTGAGGCTACTCAGGGAAGGAGCACAGGCCAATCAACTATATTTTTCCCAACCCAAATAAGGTAAGGTAATATAGCCCAGCTTTCAGGGTCTATTCATCTGTAAAGGGAGAAGGTCCAGAAAGTGAGTGATATTTTGAATGAGAAAAAGTCTGAAATACCAATAATCTCAAGAAAAAAAACCTCAGTAAAATCCCAGCATATAAAATAAATGAACAAGTCTGCTCTTTTCTTCCCCACCCTTTTCTGGGACTATCATTAATCTGGTTAAGCCTGCATGAAGTTCCTCCATCCAACCATTTTATTTCAGGAAACCGAATATAGGTGTTTGGCAGAGTGGGAAACAAAAGAAGCAATTTTGTTTCCGCAGGGTTAAAACTTTAAGTGTTAGCAGTTAATCAGAGTTGTGACCTAGCCTGGTCAGGTAAAAGGTCAGAAACTTGTGTGCAGGCTTGACGAGTTGTTTGAGGGAAGTCTTTCAGAGAGAACATGAGGTGAGGCGTTCAGGAGGCCTCATTTACCCAATAGATGGTGAGGTGGGAGATTCAAATTTGAAACAGTCTAAGAAGGCTTGCATTGGTCTGAATAACTGTAGCCCTCCCCTAGGAGCTCCCTGTTCATTCAGGGGGAATGAACATAAAAATTAATAAAAGCTTTCCCGTATCGTTCTTTGTTTAAGGTGAGCACGTTTCTCACAGTAATTGTGAAAGATATAAAATAGTTAAGTTTCCACACTGTGAAATCATTGAACCTCAGTCTTGGGGGAAACAGAAGTTGCTTAGGTAAGATAAAAGTCATCAGCCAATCAGCAGCAAACCGAAGAGGCTCAGAAACCATAAATTTAGGGGCACTAAACAAACTGGACCAAGCTGGTTTGGAGTCATGAATGGTCAGTCATTCTCTTGCTACAGCTCATGCTTAATTAACCTTATGGGAAATTCCCCACATAAAATCAGAGCCTCTTTAAAGGAGCATGCAAAGCATGATGAGGAAGGTAGCTACATGTGAAGGGGAAATGTGAAGGATGTATAAGGAAGATTGTAACCCAAAAGGATTGGGACCAATCCTGATCCAGAAGGGAAGAGTTTGGATTATTAATCCTATAAAGCCTGCTCTTCCTTCTGTATTTAGTGCACTCTCTCTTCTTATGGAGGTGCCCATTTCTCAAGAGTCTAAGGGAAATGCACTTCAGCTTTTCCAATAAAGAAAGTTTGAGACACCAAGTTTTCGGAATTGAATCTGGGGTCTTCTTTAAAACAGATAGCTTTCCTTTTTTTTTTTTAAAAAAAATGCCATCTGCTATGATGATGGAAATAGGATAAAGAAGAATATATAACTTAGTCACCATAAAGTTTAGGAAACAATTAAAATTGCTGCTTACAAGATGTTTTAACTTCTGCAGAACACCCCTTCCACAGAAGGAAGAATAGTTAAAGCCTCAAAAAGAATACAGAATTCTTAGCAAATATTATAATATGAAGGACAGTGAGCCAATAATGCCCAATAAAAATAGAATCCTGTGTACTGTCTAAAAATTGTGGAACAATAAGATACTAGAGAATGCTTCAAAGTAGAAATAAAACTCGCAGGAGTGAATATTGGTCAGGAATTAGAGCTCTCAATGCAGAATTTTAAAATACAATGAACAGAATAAGATCTAAATGATTTAAATAAATGAAAGAGAGATTATCAGATTTATAACAACAACAACAAAAAAAACTTGCCAGAAGAGAAACAAAAGATAACAACATAAAACACACACATATGCATGCGTGCATACATTCGCACACATGAATTCTATATAAGCCAAAACAACAGACCTTGAAAACAAGATGCATAGAGATAATATAAGAATCATAGGTCTTTCAGAATAATGTGACAAAAAAAATCTGAGTACTCTAATTAAGGAGAGACGTAAGAAAATTGTCCAGAACTTTTGAATGCAGACAAGGAAATATCAATCAAGTGAATGTATAAATTATTCCTGGGGGAAGAACAATTTCACACTTCAGCATCTAATAAGTTTAGTAGTTAAATATAGTTGATCTTCAACTTTTTCAGGGGTAACGTTTCTAGAAAATGGAAGGAAAGTATAAGTGCAAATGTTGATACATTGAGCCTGTAAGAAATAGGGAATTAGGTTCCTGTGACTACCAAAAATTGTAATCTTTCACTAGAGATTGCTGAAAATACACTTTTCTACATATAATCCTTTATAAACAAAACATTAATTCTGATAATATGCACTTTTCCTAACGCAGTATCATGAAATAACCTATGAAATGCAGTAAAAAAAATAAAATTGGCAACATGTAAAACATTTTTTCTCACTGGTAATTCCCTAGAATTCTGTGAACTTTTATGGTAATGTCTCAATAAAAAAATTAGTTTAGACAATATTCATTTCCATAACATGTTAAGTGATAAATACTATACAGCAAATAACTTTTTCAAAGCTAAAACATTTTTTAACCTGAATCTTACTTTCCTCTCTGTCAGACAGCAGTATAAAGGCATTGAACACTGTTGTAAACTTTTGTACTTTGGCCAACTTCAGAAAACCAAGGAAAAGATTGTTGGAACTTTAGCAGCTACTATCAAAAGATGCTGAGACTGGTGGGTCTCAACATCATCTCTGACTCTCTGGTCTTCATATGTGTACACAGATAGCATTAGAGATTGTAAAGGACCCTTTGTGGTCTGTTTGAGACCTTTAAGGACTTCCCCCAGTGGATAGCAGCTGCAAGACATTCTTACACAAAGTTTTATCTAACATCTTTATTTTCTCACTAAACCACATCACTGACTTGCACACTTGAGATTAGAGTCAGACAGACTTGCTCCAAGCTTTGGGGGTATAACTGCAACATAACACTTGAGTTTTAAAGGCAAACAATGAACATATACAATGAATGTACAGAAGGTCTTTACAATGGTAGGGTGAACAAGACTAGTGAAGCGCTTAGTAGGATACCAGGTGCTCCACTAACTTGTGCACGTCATACTTCTCATTTTTTTCTCTACTGTGCATAGCTGAAGATATGTGTGGTTGCCCATGCAAAAGTGAAAATGAAGCTACTGATAAAATCATCTGAATGGAATGTTGAAGATTTACTGTATAACAATTTCAATGACACAACAAATTTTACAAGTTACCAGGAGAAAGACCTTCAAATTTGAAGGAAAAAACATTCAAATAACATCAAATTAGTCTACAGTTATGGAGAATGACAGTCATCAATCAATAAGCATTTATTAAGTGCCTACTAAGTACCAGGCACTGTGCTACATGCTGGGGATACAAAAAAGAGGTACAAGGAACTTATAATCTTATGGAAGCAACGTGCAAACAAATCTATACAAAGCTACATACAGAAGAAACAGGAGATAATTAACAGAGGGAAAGGCACTAGAATGAAGAGTGGTTGGGGAAGGCTTTCCTCTAGAAGGTGGGATTTTTGTTGGGACTTAGAGAAAGTCAGGGAGGTCAGTGGTTGGAGTGGAGGAGAGAGAACACTCTAAGTATTTGGGACAGTCAGAGAAAGCACCTGGAGTGAAGAGAAGGAGTGTCTTGACCATAGAACATCCAGAAAGGCAGAGTCCCTGGACTGAACTGTATGTTTTGAGGAGTAAGGTACAAGAAGACTGGAAAGGCAGGAGGGGGCTAGGTTATGAAAGGCTTGAATGTCAACAAGAATAATTTGTATTTTCTCATAGGCACAATAGGAAGCCGCAGAGTTTATTGAGTAGGGGGATTGTATGAGCAGACCTGAGCTATAGGAAAATCATGTTAGTAGCTGAATGGAGAGTACACTGGAGTGGGGAGAGACTTGATGCTAGCAGACCCACTAGCAGACTATGCAATAATCAAGGAATGAGATGATGGGGACCTGCACTAGAGTGGTAGTGGTATCAGAGGAGAGAAGGGGGTGTATTCAAGAGATAGTGCAAATGTAAAATCAATAGGCCTGGGCAATTGCACATGGGGGTAAAAGATAATGAGGAATCCAGGATGACTCCTAGGTTGTGAGCCTGAGGGACTGGGAGGATGCTGTTGTCCTCAAAAGTAATAAGGAAGGTTGGTTGTAGAGACTTAAGGATAAAGATAATGAGTTCTGTTCCGGACATATTGAGTTTAAGATGTCTACTGGACATCCAGTTCAAGATGTCTGAAAGGCACTTAGAGATAGGAGATTAGAGGTCAGCAGGAAGATTGTGGCAGGATAGGTGGATTTGAGAATCATCAACATAGAGATGGTAATTAATTATGTGGGAGCTGATGAGATCACCAACTGAAGTAGTACAGAGGGAACTGTCCCTTAGAACCTTGAGGAACACGCCTATAGTTAGTAGATGTGATCTGAAAGGAGATCCACCAACAAAGACAGAGAATGGGGTGTTCAGAAAAAGTAGGAGGGAGTGACATTCCAAAAACCTAGTGAGGAAAGATTGTCAAGGAGGAAAGAGTGAACAACAGTGTCAAAGGCTGTAGAGACATCAAGGAGATTAAGAAGAGAGAGGAGAGAAAAGGGAGACACCTATTATAAATGATCTTTTGTGAAATTTAAATACAAAAAGTGGAAAAGATGCAGGACAATAGTGGGGAATGGAAGGATCAAGGAAGACTTTTGTTCACAATGCGGGAGACATAGGCATGTTTGTAGGCAGTAGGAAATGAGCCAGTAGAGGGGGAGAGAATGAAAATAAGTGAAAGAGTGGGGATGACAGAGGAGAAAAACCTCTGAAGGAATGGAATGGGAATGCTTGAACCAGTAGGGGTTAGCCTTGGTAAGGAGTAAAGCCACTTCTTTATATGAGACATGAGTGAAGGAGAGAGAGGAAGAAGGTATCTGAGTGGCAGGAGATGAGGAAGAGGGAGAAGAAGGAGCTCATAGCAAATGGGCTCAATTATTTCTGTAAAATATGGGGCAAGGTGCTCAACTGAAAGAGTGGGTGGGATGGGAATCATGAAAGGTTTGAGGAGGGATGAAATGGATAAGGGAGGTAGAAATGGAATGCCTGGTCTTGATTAGCTTATGTTATTTGGCTGCATCCTGGGCCGTCTCCAGTCATGCTGATGTATATCTGGCCACTGGACCTAGATGGTTCCGGAGGAGAAAGTGAGGCCGGTGACATTGCACAGCCCTCCCTCACTGAAATCCAATTCATTTGCAAGTCATGGCATCATCTTCCTGATGTCATGCTCTTCTTCAAGAATGAAGGCCAAACCACAATGTAGCATAAATTTGTAGTAGACCCCATCAGAACATTTGCATGATTTTCTCCACCTTCATTCAACAGCATGAGTGTAGGATGGAAAATGATGAATGATGGGAGTGATCCATGCCTGAGGCTTTAATCAGTGATATAGTAAGAGTGGTAGGGATTCAAGAGAGGGGGATAGTGTTGCATTGAATTGGTTTACCAAGGAGTCAAGATGAGGCAAAGAGAAGAGAGTGGCTAGTACAGGTGAGATAGCCTGGGAGAGAATTGAGAGATCGAGGAATTTGGAGATCATGTGTCAGATAAAGATCAAAGTAAAGAAAGGCAGAGGTAGAGATGTAAGGCCAATAGACTGTGGTTGGATAAGAAGATTTCAAAATTCTTGAACATAGAGGTTGTTCACTTGTGGGGGATGGCAAGATCAAGGGTATGACCATCTTTGTGCATGGCTGAGATTAGGTGGAAGAACAGCTTATGGGAAGTGAGTAGGTTGAAGAATTGAGTGGTTAAGGGACTTGAGGGAGAATGAACAGGTATGTTGAAGTCCCTTGGTATGAAGGCAGGAGTTGAGGAGGAGATAAAAATTGTAAGCCAAGTAGGTAATGGAACTCATTGAGGAAGGAAGAGGAGTGACTTCCTCCTGGAGGAAATGGAATAATACATCTTGACCAGGAAAGGAGGCTGGGGGAGGAGTTCAAATGTAAAACAAGCTTCTCTGCAAACTGGTTTTTGAAAAATGGACATTCAATAAAAAAAAAAGAGAGAGAGAAGCCAAATAATCAAATATTCAACTTGCAAATACTTCATTGCACCATGGACATTGTTCCCTTCCTACATATACCATCACTATGGGAACCTTGAAGCTGGAATAGCTTGAAATTTCATACTTTATATTTTCTACTAATATATATTGATATACACATATATACATACTGGTACCTAGAGAAATGAATCAAGGCATCTCAGCTCCATGCAGCACCCTTTTAAATTTCTCCCCATCCCAATATCTCTGAAGGTAGGCAAAAAATCTTCATGTAGAATTAGCATCTTGAATAGATGGATTTCATTTGTCTCTCTTTGTCTGGTGGTTTCCCTATAACGTGATATTTTGCGACTGCAGCTCTAGGTAAAAAACTGAAACCAAAAAACAAATGTGCTTGTATAGGAAACTTCAGTGAACATTAACATGGAATGTTTATGCTGCCAAAACCAAGGTACCCCTGGCTGCAGCCTTAATTAATATTCCAGGCCATAAATGAGCCCTGCTCAGAGATTTACAAAGAAGCCATGTGTGAAACTAATAGGGGCTGATGTGGGCAGTAGATATTCTCAGGTAACAGGCTTTCCATTTGTCTGAATTATTTATCAATGACAACTGGTACATAAGTTCATTCATATGTTTTTGAAATTGCAAATATTACCGTTACTAATGTCTTTGAACAAGTTTTTTTCTTTTTGATAATGCCCTTCAGGATTGTTTCCAACAATTGGATCAAAGGGCATGATTGTGACCCTTAGGAATTTCAGTGTATTCTAAACCCTTCACCAACTCCCCATCATCTACGAATGAAATCCCCATGTCTTAACCTGACATCTAATGCCCTGCATAAGCTGACTCTTCCTTACATTTCTAACTATATCTCACTTGATTCCTTTATATATGTACTACTGTTAGCACAGTCAAAAGGTAAACTAGCAGAAGTACGTCATGAGGAAGGTATGACTGCTATGCTAGAGCAGGGCTCTGGAATGTCAACCACAGAGGCTGCAAGCATCCTATGTATTTAAGAGATGGGAGAGAAACTGAAATTGATGTTGTTATGGTCACATTATTAGAGCCTATAATCTTGCTTGAAAAGGAAGCATCTCAAGTTATCCTCTTAGACAGTTTTTACTGACCTTGTGGCAGATCCATCACAATTAATCTCTCTTAGGTGTTTCTTTTCCAATCCCAATTCAGAATTGCTCAATCGGTGTAGAAATGGACACATAAGATTTGATGGAAGGAGAAATATGAAGGCTATGTCTTCCTCCTTCCTCAGCCTTCCCCTAAGGTAAGAATTCTTAACCTTTTTTGTGTCATGGACTCCCTTTGTCAGACTGCGGAAGCCTATGGACCCCTTCTACAGAATAATATTTGCAAATGAATAAAATAAAATACATAGTGCTACAAAGGAAATAAATTATATAGAAAGACAGTTACAAAATAGTTTTTAAATGTCATGGATTCCAGGTTAAGAACTCCTGTCTCTTTTTTTTTAATCTCTCTGTCCTTCTGTCTCTGTGAGTCTCTGTCTTTGTCTCTATTGCTTTGTCTCTATATCTGTCTGTCTCTGTCTTTCTCTCCTTCCCCTTTCCTTTTCTCTCTCTTCTCAGTCTCTCTCTATCTCTCCCCTACCCAGTCTGAAACCTAGATCTCCAAGCAAAGGTTTCCAGAATCCATACCCCCTGTGCCTGAAATTGATCCACTTATCTTTGGAGCTCCCCTTGGGTTAAACTCAGTGTGCAAATCAATCCCTTTAATTCAAGCCAAATAATTTAACAATATTTGTATCTTCATCCCTTTAGCACAGTGCCAGGTACATAGTAAACACTAATAAATGCGTTTTCACTCTATCTACAATAATGATTGGGACGGTCAATACACAAAGAGGCAGAGCTCTGTCAATGGCACCTTTTATACCTAAAGTAAAAAAATTTAATGCTGGGAATTAACTCATTGCAATTTTTAAAAATTCAAAAATCAGATACACTTATAAAAATGTATCTATCAAAATGTCAATGAGGCAAAAGTACCTAGGGTCTGCCCTACAAGGACCTTAATCAGACCCTGATTTCCAGAGTCAAAAAATGAATCATGTACAAAGGCTTCTGGGGATGAACTTCTCTAGATTTAGCTAGACTGGTCCTCAGATGGCAGTTACCAGAGGGCCTGCACTTGAACCCTTTCCTACATGGTAGATCTCCTTGGCATGGCTGTGGAGAGCTATTCTGAGGCATTGGAGTAGCTAGAATTCTAGTCTGTGCAAAGCTAACTGGTCCCTAGGGGACCTGAACCTGTGACCTGGGCCTCATTAACACTGTTGTCTGGCCAGATAGCGCATGGATCCAGTGGGAGCACACTAAATATTTGCTTTTGATGAGGGTGGATGAAAAATATATTGGGTATTTTTAATAGTCAAAACTCTCAAACCTCAGGACTGGGATTCACATTTTGACCACTTGGTGGCGCTATTATTCCACTTACAATTTGTAGTCAAGGTTTTTGGTTCTTTTGCTCTCTCTCGCTCTCTCTCTCTCCCTCTCTCCCTCTCTCCCTCTCTCTCTCTGTTTCTCTCTCTGTCTCTCTGTCTCTCTGTCTGTATCTCTCTCCCTTTTTTCTTTTGGGTTTTTTTTGGAAGTAAGGAATACATTTCTTGGTCAAGGGAAGAAGATATTTGGTTCTGGTTCTCTGTTCTAATATCTTGGGGAGTAGACAACTTAGATGAGCATATCCTACCTTAATGGAAAGGGACCCAAAATGGGGGTGTAGCTCTAGCTCTGCTTTAACTACTTGTGCAACTCACAGCAAGTCATCTTCTCTTTTCTGGACCCTTTTTTCTCCATTTGTAAAATGATCAGATTTGACTAGATGACTTCTAATTTTTCTTCTTGCTCTAAAATATAATGAGCCTATAAATCAAAGAGGAGTAACCACAAGGCAGGGCCAGCTGTGGAGATTTCACAGTTAGGTAAAATATCTGCTGATCTTTTCTAGTTAAAATGTTCAAGGGTTTTTCATATGGGATGAACCAGTGGGTGCCCCTTTGGTGCAAGGCACCCCACAGGAACCTTGTTTGAGCTTGGGGTAGTGCCTGGCACACAAGTGCCTAATGAATGCTTGTTGAGTGACTGACTGTGCTCAGTGCTCAGTGCCTGAGCCCTTACATATACTACTTCAGAGATGTGCTGAATGGAAAGAAAGAAGTAGATAGCAAGAAAAGACCCTGGAGACAGCTGGTGAGGGCACAGATGTGGGGGACATAAGGCAGGCATAGAAAAGACTGATGCCTCTCTGGCATGTTCAGTTATCTTCTTTGACCTCTAGGGCTTTCTGAAAGTAGAGAGAGATTGGAATTTCACATCAGTGTGAGGAGGGAAACTGAGGAAAACAGGAGTATAGTTAAAAAGTTTGGGTGGGAAGGATAGATTCAAGCATTTGGTGGGAGGGAGAGATCCTTATAAAGGGGTACAGCAAAGGGTGGAGAGGTGGGAGTGTGAAAGATCACAGGGTATAGAACCAGAAGAGACTTTGGTTCAATTACCTCATTTTACATTATTGGAAAACTGAGACCCAGAGAAGAAAAATGACTTTCCTGTTGTTGTTTCAGTTATATCTGACTCTTCCTGACCCCATTTCAGGATTTCTTGGCAAAGATACTGGAGTAGTTTGCCATTTCCTTCTTTAGCTCACTTTACAGATGAGGAAACTGAGGAAAACAGGGTTAAGTGACTTGCACAGGGTCACACAGCTAGTAAGTGTCTGAGGCCAGATTTGAACTCTTCCGGACTCCAGGGCCAGTGCTCTATCTACTGCACCAGAGCCAGCACTTTATCCACTATACAACATAGCTACCCCTGTGACTTCCCTAAAGTTACATAACAAGTTATTGAATCTGGTCTCTTTGTCTCTTTGTGGTTGAGCTGTGAAAAGGGAGAACAAGTCAGAACTGAATAAGCTTATATGAAAGATTCACTGACTGAGGTGACAGGGGCAGAAAGAAAGTTTTTTTTTTCTTATTCTCCATGAATACAATGCTTTTTACATTCACTATTACAGGAATGAAACCATTTTGGCTTCATTGACCTTTGAAAAAGTATGAGCATGCTGGTAAATGTTTAACAACCAGCTCTCTAAAAAATACATAAAATACACTTTTAAAATTTATTCTGCATCATTAACATGCTCTCCATGACTTTGTTGACAATCAGCAAAACAATAAATCAAGCTCTAATTTATGGCACTTCCCAATTCCCAAGATATAAATGCTCACACTGAAAATTTAACAATCACCTCTGATTGTTAATGCCTTTGGTTTTTCAATATTAAAGATATTTCCTGATATCCCTCCCCACTACTCTCCACCCCATACATATAGAAGCTTCCCTTATTATAAAGAGAAAGGACAGAAACAAAACCAACTTAATAATTGCTGTGTTCATTGGTATATGTACTATTCAATGCTCCTAACTCCCCATTGCTCCACTGAGACCAGGGAGATGTATTTCATTCTCTGCGCTATGGAACCATTACTGGTCATTGCCTTCATTCAATTGCCTTGAGTCAGTTTGTCATTGCCTTAGGTCAAATGCCTTTAATATTGTTTTCAGCCACCTTCATAATCATTGTACAGTTATCCCTTCCATATCCCAAGAAAATCTGCATAAAATTTTTTGATCCTCCCTCCGTTCCAGAGAAATCTGAATTATTAAAGTATTAAAAATAAAATATATTGATATTATACAATGGTATACATATATTTCATGCATTTCTGAGTTTCTAAACTTTTTCTATGTCATTTGCTGGCTTTCACATGTCACCTACAGCTTCCCCAAAACTCCCCTAAAATCTACACTTAATTTCTTATGCCTACTGGTGATATATTGAAACCAAGATGGGGAAAGTCATGATGTGGAAGGGATACCTGTATTCCTAACTGACTTATTGCAGTTAAAATCTCAGAGTTCAGAGGGATCTCAGAGACCATGTAGTCTAATTCACCCCTAAACAGAAATCTGGTTTCCAACTTGGCCAAAAAATATTACTTTAGCCTCTTCTTGAAGACATCCAATTGCAGGGCTAGGAGACTGGGAGTGGGTGGGAATACCACCTCCCAACACATCTCATTCCTATTCTTAACGGCTCCAAAATTTTGGGCAATTTTTCCTAATACCAAGCTTAAGTTGGTCTTTTTGCAACTTCTGTCCTCTGCTCCTAGTTGTTCCCCTCTGCAGCAAAATAGGACAGATCGAATGCCTCTTCCATATGACAGATCTTTAAATATCTGAAAGTAGATTTCATGTTGTTACCCCTTCTCCCTATTCTCTAAATTAAACATATCCAAAGCCTTCAATCCATTCTCATATGACATAGGCTCAAGATCTCATCACATTCTCCTTTGGCCGCTCCCCAGCTTATTAATGTTCCTCCTAAAATGTACCTTTCAGACCATTTCAAATTTTAGTCTGATCAGGAGAGAGTATAGAGGGACCATGACCTTTTAATATCTTTTATTAAATTAAAAAATTTTTTATAGTTCCAAATTCTCTCCCTCCTTTCAGCTTTTCCCCCACCCATTGAGAAGGCAAGAAAAATGATACTCATTATACATATGAAGTCTTGCCAAATTTGTTTTGGAATCAGCCATGTTCCAGTGGAAGAAAGTAAGAAAAACAAGAGAAAAATTCACTTCTGTCTTCACTTTGAGTCCATTAGTTTTCTATCTAGCAGTAGATAGTATTTTATATCATGAGTCTTCTAGATTTGCAATAGATCTCTGTATTGATCAGTTACTAAATCTTTCATGATTGATTGTCTATATAACATTGCTGTCACTGTATAGATTGTTCTCTTAGTTGTGTTCACTTTACATCAGTTCCTATAAATCTTCCCAGTCTTTTCTGAAGCCATCTCTTTCATCATTTTTTATAAATAGTATTTTATTTTTTCAATTACATGTAAAGATAGCTTTCAACGTTCATTTTTAATAAGATTTTGAATTCAGATTTTTCTCCCTCCCTTCCTTCTCTCTCTCCTCCCCAAGACAACAAACAATCTGATATAGATTATATATATTCAGTCATGTTAAACATATTTCCACATTGATCATGTAGCAAAAGAAGAAACAGAACAAAGGGAAAAAACATTAAAAAAAACCAAGAAAGTGAAAATAATATGCTTCCATCTGCTTTCAGACTCCATCAGTTCTTTCTCTGGATGTGGATAGCATTTTCCATCATGAGTCCTTTGGAATCCCTTCATCATTTCTTACAGCACAACAGTTTTCTATCACATTCATTCACTATAGCTTGTTCAGCCATTCCCCAACTGGTGGACATCCCTTCAGTTTCCAATTTCTTGCCAACACAAAAAGAGCAGATATATATATTTTTGTAAATATGGATTCTTTTCCTTTTTCTTTGTTCTCTTTGGGGTATAAACCAAGTAGTGGTATTGCTGGGTCAAAGGATATGCACAGTTTTATAGCCCTTGGGCCATAGTTGCAAATTGTTCTCCATAGTGGTTGAACTAATTTACAACTCCACCAACAATGTATTACGCGCCTATTTTCTCACATCCTCTCCAGAATTTGTCATTTCCCTTTTCTGTCATGTTAGCCAATCTGATGGATATAAGACGGTACCTCAGAATTGTTTTAATTCACATTCCTAATTAGTAGTGATTTAGAACCATGACTTTTTCATTCCTGAAAGTTGTGTATGTTAAAATATTAGATAGGGTAGATATGATAGCTATCTGGAGAGAAATGAATGGAAATAGAAAAGAATACACCTTTTTCTCAGCAGTGCATAGTATCTTTACAAAAAACTGACCACATATTAGATCATAAAAACTTCAAAGTTAAATGCAGAAGAGCAGACATATTAAATGAATCCTTTTCAGATCACAATGCAATAAAAATTATATTTAATAAGGAACCATGGAAACATAGATTAAAAACTAATTAGAGACTAAGCAACCTAATCTTAAAGGATGAGTGAGTTAAAGAACAAATCATAGAAATAATCAATAATTTAATTAAAGATAACGACAATAATGAGATAATATATCAAAATCTATGGAATGTAGCAAAAGCAATAATCAGAGGAAAATTTATATCTCTAAATACTTATATCAATAAAATAGAGAAAGAGCAGACCAATGAACTGAGATGCAATTTAAAAACCTAGAAAAAGAACAAATTAAAAATTCCCAATAAAACACTAAATTGAAAAACTTAAAAATTAAAGGTGAGATTAATAAAACTGAGTGTAAGAAAACCATTGAATTAATAAATCAAACTAGGAGCTGGTTTTATGGGAAAAAACCCAATAACCATTGGTTAATATGATTTTTAAAAAGAGAAGAAAACCAAATTACTAGTATTAAAAATAAAAGGGTGAATATACCACTAATGAAGATGAAATTAAAGTAATTATAAGGAGTTATTTTGCCCAATTAAAGGCCAATAAAGTTAGCAATTTAAGTGAAATGGAATGATTGTGATGGAATACTACTATACTAAAAGAAATGAGGAGCTAGCTGACTTTAGAAAAAACACAAAAAGCCTGGCATGAAATAACAAAGAGTGAAATGAGTAGAGCCAAGAGAATATTGTATACAGTAACAGCAATGTTGTTCTAAGAACAACTTTGAACAATTAAGAATTTTTAAGTGTTATAAATGCTCAAACTACAAAGCATCTGTGAAGGAAGGTGCTATTCACATCCAGAGAAAAAATGGATAAATAGAAGTATATGTAGTATGATTTTACATCTACATACACATCTTTCTGTCTAATGGTAACTTCTCTAGGGTGGGGTGGGAAGGGAGGGAGAAAAAAGTGTGCAGCAGAGAACAAAAGAAAACTTAGAAGGAAGCACAGAAAAACAGGGAAGCTTTGAAAGTGATGTGAAGTATTTATTACAATAGCTGGGTTTTTTTAAGTAAACAGTATGAAACGGAAATTCATAGTTTTATACTGAATCTTCTTTTTATGTTGTACAGTGTACATGGAAATGTTCTCTTTTTTGTCTTTTTGTTATTTAAATTCAAAATGAATTTCAAAAAATTAAAAAGCAAAAATAATCATGTAATATATATAATTATGTATGCCTCCTATTATATTCATAACATGTTATGTATGCCTCCTGTAATGTAGCCTTAGGTCACATCAGCTTTTTTTGTCAGACTTATTACACTATTGACTCATATTAGGCTTTAGGTCCACTAAAACCACTAGATTGTTTTCAGACAATCTACTCTGTAGTCACACCTAGCTCACCTTGTACTTGTAAAGTGAATTTTTTGAGCCCAAGCGTATTAGTCACTCAATGAGCATTTATCAAGTGCTTACCATATGGCAGACACTGTGCTGGGGATCCAAAGAAGGGCAAAACAAAAAAAAAAGTTCCTGCCTTAAGGAGCTCGTATTTTAATGTCATTGTAAATAGCTAGATACATGTAAAATGCATACAGTGTGGTTGGAAGGTAATGTGATACGAAAAGACTGGGAGACTGGGAAAGATTCTATGTAGAGGGTAATATTTGAACTGGGTCTTGAAAGAAACCAGGGAAACTAAGAGGTTTGCAACTAAGAGGTTTGTCCATGCAAAGGCACAGAGATGAGAGATGGAGCGTTGTATTACAGGAATTGCAAGTAAGTGAAAGTAACTAGATCTTAAAGTGCTCAGAGGAGGGTAAAGTGTAAGAAGACTAGACAAGTTGGAAGGGACCAAGTTATGAAGAGCTTTAAATGTCAAATAGGATTCTATATTTGATCTAGGAAGTAATGGGGAGTCATTGGAGCTCACCAAGAAAGGGGCTAACAAAGTTAGACCTATACTTTAGAAAAAACTCCTTAGCAGTTAAGTGGAAGATGAATTGGAATGGGGAGAGACTTGGGGTAGGGTAGATAGGTGGCACAATGGATAGAGCATAGGAATCAGGAAGATTCATCTTCATGAGTTCAAATCCAGACTCAGACACTTACAAGCTATGTGACTATGGGCAAGTCACTTAACCCTGTTTGCCCTAATTCCTCATCTGTAAAAACGGGCTAAAGAAGGAAATTACAAACCATTCCATTGTCTTTGCCAAGAAAACCCTCCAAAATAAGGTCATATAAAATTGGACATAAGTGAACAAAAACAAGAAAAGAGACTAAGGCTGGGAGACCAGAGAAGGTTATTGTAATAGTTCAGATGAAAAGGGCCAGACTTAGGGTGGTGGTTGTATGAGTGAAGAGAATATATATATTAGAGATCCTGGGGAAAATAGAAACAATAAACTTTGACAGTGAACTGAATATGTGGGATGAGAGAGAGTGACTGAGGAGTTGAGTATAAATTTGAGATTTTAAGCCTAGGGAACTGCAAGGCTGGGGGTGTCCTTTACAGTAATAGGAATATTCAGAAGAGTGTTTGAAGGTGCAGGAGGATGGAGATAATGAGTTCTATTTTGGATATGTGTTACAATGCCTGCCTATGAAGAACACATAAGGCTCTTGTTCCTCTCTCCCCTGATTTAACAACAGCTCCAATTCTCAGTAAGACAAAGGCTAATGAAAAAAAAAATGGAGAATGAAAAAGTCAGCTGCTCAGGTGGTTGCTTTCCCTACATGATGCTAACCAACCAGCTTAACTCATACCTCTGCCCTCCTCCCTATCCTCATTGAATTGACTATTAGGATATTATTTACAAACAACCCGGAAGGATTTTGCTGTTCAAGTAGTCCATGGCTTCCCAATGCCAAATATGTAGATGTTCCCAAACATCTGGATGTTTCTAAATATCCTGATGTTTTAAATTTTTGTGGACTCAATTTAGATGTCTTAGGAATAGTTTGGTCACCTACAACCATATAAATCTTTCTTTGTCCAGGCTGTCAGTTTCATTTTTGTCTTAGAAGAAAGAGAAATAGACACTAAGACTCAATTCAACTTAATCCAACAAATATTTACTGAGCATGTGTACTGGGTGCAAGACACTGTGGTAGGCACTTAGGACTAAGCATGGATATAATATAGTTCCTTCCATCTAGGACTCTAAGAGTTTACAATCAGTAAAGGATGTAAGACATGTGCATACATGGTAGAAAGGGATGAGTGCTTTGGGAGTAGGGGAGAGACAGACAGAGAGAGATAGAGACATAAAGATACAGAGAGACAGAGAGAGAGAGAGAGAGAGAGAGAGAGAGAGAGAGGAGAAAAAGAGAGACAGAGAGACACACACAGACATACAGAGATAGACAGAGACTCCTTTTGGTTTTGAGTGTAGGGGAGAGACTATAGCAGTAGTGTAGGTAATGAAGCAATTGGTGAAGGTTTCATGGAGAAGGAAACTTTTGATCTAGACTTTGGAGGATAAGTGGATTTTGACAAGTAGAAATGGAGGAAAGGTTATTCTAGATAAAGTAAACACTGACTGAGAAAGTCAAGAGAGTGCAAGGTCTGGTCAGGTACAGATTGATTGCAGCTTAGGTTACAAAATGGGAAACAGTAAGAGTTCATGTTGTAAAGGAAGGATGACCTTATTCTTGTTTGGGGCTGTAGGTAGGAGACAAGTGGGTAACTACTGAGAGGGAACGGAATGTGAGGTATGTGAGGGGAAGAGAAAGTTTGTAATGACACTCTAATGGCAGTAATGGACAATTAGGGTGGAAAGGGAGGGAGAAATAAGCATTTATATGGTGTCTCCTATGTGTCAGGTGTATCTCTAAGACCTTAAAAATATACTATCTATGAGGCAGGTGCATTATTATCCTCATTTTACACTTGAAGACCCTGAGGCGTACAGAAGTTAAGTGACCTTCCCAGGGTCACAGAGTTAGGAAGTATCTGAGGCCAGATTTGAATTCAGCTCTTCCTAACTCCAGTCACCAGCTGCCTCTGATCGCCTAAACCCAAATTCTGAGTTTGGGCTTAAAGTATCTGCTAAAAAATTAATACCTTATCCATAATACCAATTCATTCCTAAGACATCTAAATTGAGTCCACATGACTCTAAAATATCAGGATATTTAGAAACATCCCGATGTTTGGGAATGTCTACACATTTGTCATTATGTAGCCATGGACAACTTGAACAGAAAAATCCTTCCAGGTTGTTTGTAATTGATGTCCAACAGTCAATTCATTGAGGACAAGGAGAAGGGTAGAGGTACGAGTGAAGCTGACAGGCATTTGCAACACTGTGCCCCAAAGAATGGACAGAGGGAACTAAAAAGGGAGGATGAAAAAGTATGAAAGGGGAAGGGTATGACATGACAATTAAGAGAGACTTCCCTGAAGACAAAACAACTGAAGAAAAGTGGCAAAATTGCTCATACCCTTTGGCCCAGCAATACTACTATTGAACATATAGCCAAAGTAGGTAAAAAGAGAAGAAATAGTCTCATGTACAGTATATCAAAATTTTCAGAGCAGTACTTTTTGTTTTAGGGGAAAAACTGGCAACTAAGTAGGTGCCCATTGATTGAGAAAATGGCTAAGCAAATTGGTATAGGAAAATTATTATATCATAAGAAGCCATGCATATGAGGAATTTACAGAAACTTAGGACGATTTGTTGAAACTAATGCAGCATAAGCAGAAAAGAGAAAAAATAAATATACACTCAAATGCAAATGGAGCAGAAATTTCTTCACTTTGTATATGCCTTCCAACAATGCAAAATATTGTGACCCATTTATGCTAATTCCCATTGTGCAACTCTTGTCCACGTTTAAGTTTGACACATCCAATGTTCTAGGGGCTTTCTTCACTTTCTCCTAATATTATGAAAATACCCGAGGAGCTTTAGACTGTTCAGCACATAGTAGGTCTTTCGTAAATGTTTATTAACTGACTCACCCTTGTTGTGTGACTTAGACCATCTTCTTTTTGCATCATACGTCTGAGTCAACAGCTTTACTTGTATTCTTCCTCAAAGTTCCTTGTTTGTTATTTGTTAGCAAGTTGTACATAATAAACTTGCAGTTTCATGTGCAATCATCTTTTTTATTACACTGTTATGGAAAAGCTTGTTTTATTTATTCCATAAATTAAAAATAAAATAAATAAGAGATAAAAAATGAGAAAAAATATACGGTTGCTTGTTGATGCCCATAATGTACTTCTCCATTTCCCTTTGAATAATATCAATTTTTCACTTCTTTGAGTACTGTTGCATTCTGTCTCATGGTCATATCAGCATAAAGTAAAACAATAAGAAAATACCTTCAGAATTAAAATCAATGCAATAGTTAATCTTGCCTCCGGAGGACTGATCATAAACCCTATATCCCTCTCTCAGTAAAGGTGGCACTACAGATACAGAGTGAGACATGTACTGTTAGCTATGGTCAATGTATAGGTTTATTTTGCTTAAAGATACTTCTTTGTTACCAAGGAGAGATCTGCTGTAGAATTGTTGGATATCAGGAAGTGACTGCACATAAAAATGAATCCATGAAACATTTAAAAAGAAGCTAAACAGCAAAACATCTGTTATCCTTTGCTCTCTCCTCTCCTTTGTTTGTGGAAAGGGGAAGAAGAGATTGTAGGGGGTGGAAATAAGCAATACCTTCTGTTGAATCTCTTGGCCTTCTGGCATCTCTGTATATGTACTGATGCCCAGATCAACTCAGAAGAGAAGAAAGCCTCCTGAAATGTCTTCACAGCCTGTCAGTTTGAAAGCATCCAATAAAAGGTTGTTGTCTGCCTATCAAGATCAGTCACTGTATGCTAGAAATATAACAAAGGAACTCCGCAAGCTGTCAGTCTCCCTTTCCAAAGCCTTGTACTATTAAAGTGCCGATTTGCTTTTATTTACACTCCCTGAATACAAAATTTTAGTCACTTAATTAAATGGGAGGGGAGCCTTCTCCCAAGTCCCATCGCAACAGTAGAGGGTGGGAAACCAGAAGGGAAAAAATAAGCAAAGGAGAGGGAGACTATAGTGGAGGGGTGGGGGGAGGGAGGTGAAGAAGCAGGAGGAAATGACAATCCAAGATCAGTTTCCTTTTGGATTTCACAACAGACTGAGTGATCTTGGGGACTGTCAAGTTGGAGTAAGGGATACAAGAGGGTTGCTGTTCAAGGTCACAAATTGTTTCTAATTGGCAGGATGCAAAGGGTTTTGGTGATTTGACCTAGATTTTCCTATCAGTGGGGAAGTCCTGAATAAATAGGAAAAAAAATTAAGTTCTTACTGTGCAAAGTACCATGCTAAGCATTGAGAATACAGATAGAAAAATGAGACAGTTCCTGCTCTCAAGGAGCTTATATTCTAATGAGTGGGAGAAGACATACGCAAGATTTCAGCTGCAAGTTAAGTGGAAAGGTCCCATGTTCCTCAGGGTTACAGTAAAACCAATGATTATGCCTCTTCTTGTCTGTGCCAAGGCCTTTGGTGACAAGAACTTAGTTTCTCAGGCTTCAGTAGGAGGGCTAGAGCACCCATAGGAGCAGTTGCCTGGCTACATCTCCACAAGGATGGCTTCCCAGGATGTCTGAGGGCACTAGGTTGGATACTTTGCCATTCTCAGGGCTCTTGGGTTCAAGGTCCTATGCTTCCCCACTCAAAGATGGAGGGGAGATGGTGGTCAAAGTGGTGGTTTGACCTGCCTGTAATATGCTGCCTCCCACCTGACACCTCAGGGTGGCCCACTACTTCAGCTAAGGTGGTGTGTCCTTTGAATGGCAGTTGGTAGGGATACTGGCCCCTCTTCCACAGGTGTTGCTTCCCCAGATGATGGCTATGAAGCTGAACTGGAAGCAGAACCAGAAGTCCTGGGGGGGGGAGGAGCGGGGAGCAGTGCTGCTAATACCAGTGGTCTTGGGTGCATCTGTAAACTGTTGGTATTTAGTTAGCAATTGTTACTTGTAGTGATGAAGAAAAATATCCCTTCTTCACAATGATTTCTCCCCTCCATGATGATTATAAAGGAAGTCCTGGAAACAGGTCTAGGGTTTGAGGGCCACTATAATTCCAACACTCTTTAGTTCAGCGTCCTGGGCTGTCTTCATCAGGGTCTCAGGGAAGATGACAGTCAAGGTGATAGTGATGGTGGTTTGACTTGGCTAGGACATGCTGCCTCCTGTCTCCTCCGCACGTTGTCTGCTATTTCAAGTCCTTGATTGCAAAAATTTCACTAGAGAGGAATGTGATATCCACAGAAGGAGACTCATGGACTTCACATTATAGGTACATCTGGCACAGAAGTTACATATCTATTTTACAGGGTGAAACTTCAAAGGAGACAAAGGGGAGGAGAGAGGGAGATGATAGGGGAGAGGAAGAGAGAAACAGAGGAGAGGAAAGGAGGGAGGGAAGGAAAGAGAGAGATTGAGGGGGGAAGAGACAGAGACAAAGAGACAGAGATGGGGAGGAGGGATTATCAAGTGCTTACTATGTAACAGGCACTGAAGATAAAAACAAAGCAAGCAAAATAGTTCCTACCCTCAAAGAGCTTATTTTCTAATGGTAGAAGATTACATATAAAGGAAATAAGGGTGAGATTTGCACTGATGACATGGTTGGAGATATCCTAAAAAAACAGGTAGAGAACTGGAACTGAGCAGGATAAGATCAAAATTAACCTTTCATAACGCAGGGGGCTTCAGGGTAAGAGAAGAAAGGGAGGGGAGATAATAAATGGTCCAAGTGGAATCCAGTACATAGATGTCCTGGAAATGCTAATAACCTTTCACCTAAATTCTAAACAGAAAATTTGAGCTTGTCTTTTAAGCTTCATTGTGTGCTCTTTGCGACCTTATAACAATGCTTCCTTATTCCCAAAGAAAGTACTTCTCAATTACCACAAGATCCTCTAAAGCCAAGACAGAGCATTTGCAGGCCTTAGGCAAGGCTGGAAAATTATATCCCCTGGGTATTTTGTCCACTGGAGACATTGAGCTCTCACTGTAACTTAAAGGGCTTGACATTACAGAATAAATACTTACTTACATACCAGGGAGAGCAGAATTTTCTCATTAGAAATCTAATCATTTGTAAAATAAAAGAACAAATTGTTCCTAGTCATACATTCCTAGTATGTTATGTCTGAGGCAGCTGTTTGCCTTCCCTCCCCCTCATCCCAGCTCTCAGCTCCCAGTTTTCAGCCCTGACCTGATGTGATTCACCTGTAAGGGGGGCAAATAAAAGTAACCTCCTGTGTTTGCTCTGTTCTTAAAGATCTCCAAGAAAGCAAGTGTCATAATTTCTTCAGCTTCCTTTAGTGTCTATGATATGGATAATGCTCTAAAGTCCACCAACTTTCTTTGCTGTCTTTTGTCCATTTTATTTTATTTTCTTGCTGAAATGGGCACACCAAAAAATAGGGGGCTACTAATAACTATTTTTTAAATATTGACATGGGAAAATGGATGAGTGAGCTGTTCTGAAATGGCAGAAGCCATTTCCTCATTTTCCCAATGAATGGGCATCTTATTGTTGTGTTGTTGTGTTTGTCCTTCATTCTCAAAGAGGACCATGACATCAAGATGATGACATGACTTGCAATTGACGTCGATTTGAGTGAGGTAGGGCTGTGCAAGGTCACCAGCCTCACTTTCTCCTCCTGAGCCATCTGGGTCCAGTGGCCTGATATTCATCAGGACTAGTGGAGATGGCCCAGGATGCATTGGGAGACCCTGGCCCTTTCAGGCTAAAGTCTTATCACATTCTCACTTTGAGTGAGATACATCCATTCAATGAATAGGCTTCTTTAAGTAATTACTCAAGGGATGGCCCCTTTAATAAAAAGAAAAATCATACTGGGAGGGGAAGACCCTCAGAGTTCCTGAATAAAAGAGAAACAATTATTATTATAAACATAATAACTGACCTTTGTGTGCTATTTTAAAGTTTGCAGAGGACTTTTGCATACATTATCTCATTTGATCCTCAAAACAACCCTAAGAGGTAGGTATCTCAGGTATTATTATTTCCATTTTACAAATTAAGAAAATTGAGGCTTAGAGAGATTGATTAGCTTGCCTATGGTTGCATAGCTATTAAGTAGCCTAGAAAATATTTGAACTCTGGCCTTCCTGCTCCAAATCCAGATGTTTATCCATTTTGCTATATGGCCTCTGTCCCTACTATTTATAATATGATTAGGAACTAGAATGAAACTAAGAACATATTGTCTATTCCCCTCTTCCTCCCCCATTTTATAGAGGAGGAAACTGAGATCCAGACAAGTAAAGTGAGTTATTCAAAGTCACATAGCTCTCCAGTCCATTCATCACACAACTGCCAAATCAAAATTGAAATAAAGCATTTCTAGAGTATAGGGCCTGGAATTCAAATCAAGCCTCAGACTATTACCAGCTGTATGACCCTGGGCAAGTCACTTGACCCCATTTTTCTCATCTGTAAAATGAACTTGAGAAGGAAATAGCAAGCCACGCCAGTATCTTTGCTAAGAAAGCCCCAAATGTAGTCACAGAGAGTCAGACATGACTCAAACAACTCAACAGCAAAGCATGGATTTATCCATATCTTCCCTCTTCAAATGAAACTTTAATAGCTCTCCATTTCCTGTAGGAAAAAAGGACCAACTCCTCTTTTTGTCATTTAAAACTCCAAAATTTGACTCCATCTTAACTTCTTAAAGCCAAGGCTGGGGAACTGGGGCCTTAAGGCCATATATGACCCTCTAGGTCCTCAAGGACAGCCCTTTTCCTGAATCAAAACTTCACAGATTCGGTGAAAGGGCCACACCTGAGGATCTAGAGGGCCACATATGGCCTAGAGACCTCAGGTTCCCCACCCCTGGCTTAGACTGATTCCATTTGATTCCTCACATGTACTCAGCCAATATGTCAATCTGTCTCCAACTTCTCTTTCAGTACCTCATGCCTGCAGTGCTCTCTCTCTCTCTCTCTCTCTCTCTCTCTCTCTCTCTCTCTCTCTCTCTGTCTTTCTCTCTGTCTCTGTCTCTTTCTCTTTCTCTTTCTCTTTCTCTTTCTCTCTCTCTCTCTGTCTCTCTCTCTCTCTCTGTCTTTCTCTCTGTCTCTCTGTCTCTCTCTGTCTCTCTCTCTCTCCCTGTCTCGCTCTCTGTCTCTGTCTCTCTCTCTCTCTCTTTCTCTCTCTCTCTGTCTTTCTCTCTGTCTCTGTCTCTTTCTCTCTCTCTTTCTCTTTCTCTCTCTCTCTTTCTCTCTCTCTCTCTTTCTCTCTCTCTCTCTCTCTCTCTGTCTTTCTCTCTGTCTCTCTCTCTCTTTCTCTTTCTCTCTCTCTCTCTCTTTCTCTCTCTCTCTCTCTCTCTCTCCCCCCCCCTTTCTCCCTGTCTCTCTCTCTCCCTCCCTCCCTCCCTCCCTCCATCCCTCCCTCTCTCTCTCTCTCTCTCTTACCTCCTATCTTTGGAATCCCCAGTGTCTTTCCCGTTTCTTCTGCCATGAGTCCATTTCCGATTGTCTTTTCCTCAAATCACTTTGTATTTATTTTGTATAGATGTTATATTTACTTATCTGTGTACATGAGGCATCCCTCCAGTAGAACATAAAGTCCTTGGGGGCACGGATTGTCTTATTTCCTAATTTATGTCCCCAGAAAATAGCATAGTGACCAACCTGTAGGAGGTGTTTAATACATATTGTTGTTCCATCATTTCAGTCATATCTGATGATATTGTGATAAAAAATTGGGATTAAAAATTGAAATAAAATCTCTGAAATATTGAAAAAAACAGAAGATATCTGATATCAAAAGCAACTGTTCTGGAAAAGAGGTCAAGAAGAGAGAATTTATGAATCATTGGACTTCCTGAAAATAATGATTTTTTTTAAAAAATTAGCCTGAGCCCTATATTTTAGGAAATACAAATGAAAACTGCCCAAATCTATTGCTTTGCCAAAGGGCAAAGACATTTCAAGAAAGGATCCTCCAAAAGAAAAGTCCTAGGAATGTCAGAGACAAAATTTAAGGCTCAAGAGTCAAAGAAATATGGAAAGTATTCAAAAATAGCTCATGTACCAAGGAACTACAGTCAAGAACACAGAAGACTTAATTGTTTCTACTGAAAGCAAGAAATACTGGAATACGATATTAAAAAAGACAAAAGATATGTAGGTTTACAGTGAAAAATTTCTTACCCCAAAAAGCTGAATGTGATCCTACAGGGTAAAAAAAATAAATGAACATTTAATGGAAGAAAGGACTTTCAATTATTTCTGAAAAAAAACCAACCAGAATTGAATAGGAACTTTGGAATACAAATAAGACTTCAGAGAACCGAGAAAGTTAAATTTATTTGAGGGGTTAGAAAGAACTATATGATGTAGTGCTGACTTTCTAATAGAAGGAGAAAAAACAAGTCTCCCTTCAATCCTAATGTCTTCAAAGGGTAATGAGGAAATTAAATAAGAGAAGATAGGCGTCTTGGAGGTATGGCGTATAGAGTGGTTTTATTCTAAGGATTAGAAGAGGGGAAAGAGAAGGGGGAAAAGAAGGAGGTAGAATTTGCTGTTTCTCATCATTGGGGTATGAGAGAATATAGACACATATGGAAGGACAGGTGGGGGGAGTGGGCGTCAGAGGTACTTCTGATCTAAAACAGAGTTGAATACACGCACATTTTGGTACAGGAGTACAACAAATTCAACAGGAAACAACTGGTGAGATAGAAGGGGTGGCATTTAGGAGGGAGGATAATACCAGGGAGAGAGTAGTCACAAAAACTTCTTGATTTGGAAGGGGGAGCTAACAGGTGAAAAAAAGAACTAAACTTTAAGGGGGTACCCTATCTTAGCTGAATAAATTGTGGGTTATGCATGTAATAAAATATCATTACTTCAGAAGAAAAGACAAAAGAGATGATTCTGGTGAGTCCTGGGTAGAAAAACAACTTTGAAAGACTTAAGAACTCTGATCAAAGCAATAATTAGCCATATTTCCCAAGACCTATGATAAAACTTATTATCTAGCTCCTCACAGATACAGTGATGGATATAGGTGCAGAAAAATATATTTTTGGACATGTCACTTTGCATTCTTGGTTTGCTTGACAATACCATTTGTTTACAAGGGTTTTGTTTATTTGTTTGTTTTTACTCTTGCTTTCTCTTGGCTAGCTGGGGCCAGGAAACAAGTAAGGCAATGGTTAGCAATAGTAATGCCAAAAAAGTAGACCATTGAAACATTTTTTAAAATGCACAAAAGAGAAGTTCAAAAGGAAGCACCAACAGGACAGGTTTGAAAGCAACATGTAGAGCTTACTATATACATTTAAAAGAAAATCAATGTGCAATATAGACTCATAGTTTCATATAGATTCCCTTTTTGTGTTTTGCTGTGTGCGTGGAAATGCTCTTCTTTTGGTGTTTAAGTTTAGGATAACAAAAAAATTAAACACATCAGTAAGAGCTTCAAAGGAGACTATACTCCTCACATGCTCAAAAAAACCAAACAAAACCATCCCAACGCCCACCCCCCAAACCCCAGCAAAAAGTACATGAAGGAAGACAGAATGGTCTAAAAAATGAGCAGGTAAAACCTAACCAAAATGGCAAATAAACAAAATGAAGACGGGTGCTGAAAGAATTTCAGATCTATTGTAGAACAACTGAATCAGCTAGATCAATCAATGCAAGTATTTATTAAGTACCTGCTATGTATCGGGCTCTATTCTAAGCTCTGAGAATATAAATACAATCAATAAAAAATTCTTCTTGCAGAGTTTACTTTCTAATGGGAGAGGAGGAAGGAGAAAAGATCCATATAAGTGCATACAAAATAAGTCCCATAAGCAACATAGAAGGAAAAAGCAACCAGGTGAAATGTCTTGAGAGATAGCCTCAGCTGGCTACATTCTACGAAAATGAACAAGAATTGACAACAGTTCAATTCAATGAGCATTTGTTAAGTATTTACTACGTACAAGGCACTGGGCTGGGTTTTGGGTACAACAAGAAAAAAACAACATAGACACTGTCCTCTGTAGATACAACATGTGCGTCTTAAAGTCGAACAGAAGAATATGAGAAAGCGAAGAAAGAAAAAAAATGGCATTAAATCAAGAGAAAAGGAAAAGATATTTAATTTGGAGGGGAATGAAGAAAATGACCAATTTTGAGAGTACAAGGATGAATTAACACAATGAATCAACAACAGGTTTATTATAGTAAAGAAAACAACACAGAATTATAGTTAATGCAGATCATTTGGAGGACATATGTATAGGTATAGAAAATCACTGAATTATGCAAAGAATCCAAAAAAAAAACTCCATACAGAATAAAGTGACAGACCTTGAAAATAGAAAAGACCAATGTGCCTTGAGGATATGCCACAAAACTGAAATTTCAGGATTATTGACAACTCAAGAAATTTGGAAAAATAAAAGAATCTGAGATTTTCTAAGAAAACTTCTCAGAGACTGCAAAAAAAGCTGTTCTAGATACATCTTTAAAAATTCAGAAGTCCCCTAAGGACTAAATTAATATTTAATACCTCCAGGCATGTTATAATGAAATACTTCTCTTATAACAATAAGAGAAAAATGCTACAGTACAAACTGCTGGAAGACAGACAGAAATTGTATAACAAGAAACACTTACCAGGATCAGACAAGACTTTCAAAGATCATAAGAAAACAAATGGAAAAGTTAGAATATAACATGTACAAAATTAAAAGGCTAAGTCTGGTCCACGAACCCAGAATGATTGTCTCAATAAAACACAATATACTCTATTGAAATAAGAGTCATCTAGAATAGGGTATCATAGTTTAAGTGGAAAGGAAACAGGAAACAGAGCCTACTTGGAGGCTCTGACTTCCCTATGTGACCTTGGGAAAGTTACTTTGCCACTCTGGCTCTCAGATTTCTTATCTTTAAAGTCAAGGCATTAGCCTAAAAAGATGATCTCCAAGGTCCCTTCCTACTCTAAATCTTATGATGTGAAAAGAAATCAAACTTTGAAAAGTTTGCAAAAAAGACGCATCTACTTGAAAGAAGTCTTCTAACAATAGTCAAGTCACAGCAGCCCAGACTTCTCAAATCAAGATGAACCAGTTACAAACAATGTGAAGACCCTCAGAAAGTTTTATTGGCCACATTGCTGAAAGTTTCAGTAGAAGGTTTCAGATAAACTAGTGGGGCAGAGGAGGGTGGGGAAGGGCGGTGGAGAAGAAAGGAATTAGTTAAAAAATTCAGGAGGGAGAAAAGGAGTAAGGTAATGACAAAGGGAAACCCTTACCTTGGGTGGTGGGGAAGAAAGATACCTTTACAGTCATTAATAAAAAATAGAGGAACTTTGTTTAGAATGGTTTGGTTACATTTGGAATAATGATAGAAATAATATGAATAAGAAAGTGTGCATTCTTCTCCTTACAGGATGACTGAAGAAAAGATAAAGCCAATAATTGTAAACAGACCAAATTTTTCAATAAAAAACTGGAAGAATAGAAAGGAATAATATATTTATTCCAATCATGAAACAGAGGAAGATTTTTATCAAACAAACAAATGGGAGAAATTACTACAGACAAAACTGATGGATTTGGATTTTATATAGATGGAAGGATTGTGCACAAGAGAAAACAATAACTTTAAAATTGAAAGAAAAGAAACAGACAAGGGGAAAATATTGGCAGTAAATAGATCAAGGTTTGACATCTAAAATCTCTAAGAACCTGACTACAAGCCAAATACAACATGAATATATTGGAGCAATAGTCACAAGTTTGTTCATAGGATCAACATCAGATAATAGATTTTGAGCTGGAAAAGGCCTCAGGGGCAATCTAAGCCACACACATACATGCTCTTTTTTATTGTCGATTTATTGAATGACAACATTAAAAAATACATTTTAAAAAGCTAAAATAAAGACAAAGATAGAATCCTCTCTGGAGAACATGGAAAGAGACGCAAAGAAAATACCTTTTTGGTTTATTTTCCATTGATTTGTTTGAGTCTCCTGTTAATTGCTAAGGATTTTCCTCCCCCACCTGCCATATGCAAATTCAGGTCTTGGTACAGTAGAAGAAGCTGTGGATTGTGAATCAGTTTAAGTTTTAGTCCTGGGTCAGCTATTAACTAGCGTCATAGCGTGGGGCAAGTTACTTTTACTCTATGTGCTTCTGTTTCTTAATCTGTAAAATGAAGGGGGTGGGGGTAGTTAGGTGGTGATTAAAAATACTTTCTGAGATTCCTCCTAGCTTTAACATTCATCTATAGTTCTGCTTCAGCGATCAGAAGGCTCTTTCACTTGCTGTCCCTGGTACTTGAAATGTTCTTCTTCCTCATTTCTGCCTCCTGGCTTCCTTCAAATTTCACCTAAAAAGTGAGACTGGGGACTTGGCACAGCACTCTTTGACTTCAGTCCAATTCACTTGCATGTCATGGCATCACCTCCCTGATGTCATGGTCCTCTTCAAGAACAAAGGACAAGCAGAAGCATCTCACCTTCTACAGGAAACTTTTCCTGATCTAAATTCTAGTGCCTTTTTCCTGCTGGTTATCTCTGACTTGTATATATGTCATTTATACATAGTTCTTATCATGTGGTCTTTCCCATTAGATTATGAACAAGACTATCAGCTCCTCAAGACCCAAAGAATTCTTTCTTCCCCTTCACTCAAGGTAAGGGTTTCCCTTTGCCATCACCTTGCTCCCTTACTCCCTCCTGAGTTTTTCCCATCTTTTTTTTCTGGTTTATCTATAACCTCCTACTGGAACTTTCAATAATTTGGCCAATAAAATTGTCTTTTAGATCCAGATGAAATCTTAACATCATCTAGCTAAGTCCCTTCTTTAACATATGAAGTAAGAAAGTCAAATTCACAAGTATGAGAACTATATGGTGAGAATCAAAGGATAAGAGTCTTTAGTTAGATGGCAATTTCTGAAAAGGATCTGGAGGTCTGGGTCAAATAAGCTCAATTTGAGTCAGCAGTGTAATGTAGCAATCAAAAAGCTAATATGAACTTGGGCTTCATGAAGAAAGGCATAGAGAATGATACAATTATTCTAGGAACAAGTAGTTGACAATCCCTCTGTATTCTGTCTAGGGCAAACCACATATAGAGTAGTATCTCTAGGAAGGAAGGAAGGAAGGAAGGAAGGAAGGAAGGAAGGAAGGAAGGAAGGAAGGAAGGAAGGAAGGAAGGAAGGAAGGAAGGAAGGAAGGGGGACAAAGGTTCCTTTTAGCTCTTAGAATCTGTGATTCTGAAAGTGAATCCCAGAAAGGTAGGGTGGTTTGTCCAAGGTCACCTGGGCAGTAACTAGAAGAGCAGGGATTTCAACCAGGTCCTTTGATTTCAAGTTAGCATTTATTCTACCACGTCCAGAAATTGATCACAAGAGTATAAGAAGCAGATGCTTTCAGTGGGTTGGGGATGGAGGGGGTGGAGAGTGAGTGAGTGAGAAAATGAGAGACAGAGACACAAAGAGAGAGAAAAGGAGGAAGGGAAAGAGGGAGGATGGGGAGGGAGAGAGAATGGGTGTGTGTGTGTGCGTGTGTGTGTGTGTGTGAGAGAGAGAGAGAGAGAGAGAGAGAGAGAGAGAGAGAGAGAGAGAGAGAGAGAGAGTTCAGTGACTAATATTACTTCCATAAAACACAATGGACTGAAAAAGAAACATCACATTTAAAATTCAACAGTCAAGCTAGTATTCAGCTATGTTTATCAAAATGAAACTCATGACCCATAAGTGTTGCTAGAAATCTGTTTCCAAGAGCTCTGCTTGTATTTCCGGTTTCCCCATCTCTCAGAGAAGCTCATTACAAGCTACTCTGGAGAAAATATAAAATACAGTTTGAATTGAGGTTACCAGTATTGTTGTTGTGGTTGTTATCGTGGACTGGACCAGTGATGCCACCTGGAACTTCCAGGACAGAAACTCCTTTTATCAAGGTAGATTTGCCGTGGTTCTAGAGAGTTGCTTGAGTATAGAGAACTTCAGTAACCCAGGGTCACATGACCAACATCTGTCAGAGAAAGGACTTGAACCTGGGTCTTCCTAAGTCTTGATTTATCAACAGTAATAATAATTTACATTTAGTAATTTAGTAACTAGAGTATTAAAGTTCACCACAGACTTTTCCTCAAAACAACCTTGAGATGTAGGTAATGAAAGTCTTATTTTCATTTTATAGATATGGGAAACAGTTTGTGGTAGTGAAGTAGTATGTGGGAGAGGGTATGTGGAAGGAGATCAGATATGGGAGTGGGGGAAAGAACTTTCCCCACAAGAATGCTCTGAGTCCCTTACCGTTCCCTCACACAGTTTCTTTTTTTCTTTCTTTATGGAGGAAATTGGGGTTAAATGACTTGACCCAGGGTTACACAGCTAGTATATAGCTGAGCTTGGATTTGAACTCAGGTTCTTCTGATTCCAGGGCCAGTGCTCTATCCACTGTACCACCTATCTGCCCCGCTTCATATAGTTACACAATAAATCACATTCCCCCGCAACAGTACCCTTTCTCACATACTTCATCCAACATAAATCTCACTCTCTTACCCTAACATGTTGAAGCACCCCCCCCAACACAATGCATATCTTGTTTTCCATCTGTGCAAAATATAACCTGTCCTCCATACATACAATACTGCTTCCACACAGAAACTCACTACAACCTCCTCACCATCCACCTCAAATATACCATCTGTCCTCCTCCCCCTCACCATCCCTGCCTTGTAATATGAGTTTTCTATTTTTCTCCTACTCACATGTTGTCTTTGTATAACTCAGTTGTGCTCAGAATCACTCCAGAGGATTCCCTTTCAGGGTGGCAACCTGACACAGTGAAAAGAGCTACGAGATCTGGGTTTCAATCTCACTTCTGATGTTTACGACCTGTGTGACCTTGGACTGGTCATTTAATCTTTCCAAACCTCTTTTTCCTCATCTAGAAAATGAGGGATTGGATTAATTTAAGATCTCTTTCAACTCCAGATCTATGATCCTAAATATGAATTAATGATGAAGATGGATGAAAGGAAGAGAGGTGTGAGATGGATAGGGTCAACTCTATTCTAGTAACGCTACCCAGATCCATCATATTTCCAAAGATGCTGCCTAAACACGGGTGTTCTTGGCCTGGAATCCATTTATTCATCTTTTTTGAATATCATGATATTGATGCATTTCAATCTAACTAGTTTAACTTTGCTATCCTTTATGTTTTACTTCTTTTAGTTTTGTGTTGTTTTGTTTTTGTTTTTTAGCAGTTAGGTAGCACAGTGGATAGGCTACTGGCCCTGGAGTCAGGAAGAATTGATTTCTAGCCTGATCACAGATGTTGGCTGTGTGATCCTGGACAAGTCACTTAACCATCATTGTCTCAGCTTCCCCTTCTGTAAAACAGGGATAATAATATCACCTACCTCCCAGGTTGTTGTGAGGATCAAATGAGAATCAATTGTAAAGTGCTTAGTGCACGTATGTGCGCAGCAGTGCCTGGCATATAGTAGTTCTATGTAAATGTTATCATCATCATCATCATCATCACCATCATGATCATCATCATCATCATCATCAAACTCTTCACATGAAAACTCCCTCTACCAATACAGCTCTTTACATTCTCAGTTACTTATAGTCTTAGAAACTTACCTAGGACCCTGGAGTTGCCCCAAATAACATAACTAAATCAGAAGTAAAGTTGGGATTGGAACCTGGACTGACAAGAATCATTTTTACCCATAATCTGATTCAAAGTCATACTGTGATCACCTTTTATCTGTGAATTCTAGTCATCAAAATGTCTATTCATCCTTACGAATCATTTCCCCATGTCAACCCAGTGGGGAAAATCAGTATAGATTGAAAAGTTTGACCCTTCTTGACCCTTGTATAGTTATAGAAAAATGTCTTTACCATCTATGTCACTTCTCTATGCCTATATCCAACTTTTCCCCAAGTTATTAGCCATCATAAATCTCTGCCTGATGCACATAGACTCAGTGTCTTCCCCATCTTCAATGCAACAATCCAATAATTTGATTAGCCTTTATTAAAGTCTACTATGCAAGGTGGAGGCAGGTAGGTGACTCAGTGGAGAGTGCACAGGCCTGGCGTCAGGAAAACCTGAGTTAAAATCTGACCTCTGCTACTTACTAGCTACATGACCCTAGGCAAGTCACTTAAACTCTGTTTGCCTTAATCCATTGGAGAAGGAAATGGCAAACTCCAGTATATTTGTCCTCAAAAAACCCATGGACATTATGGTCCATAATAGGGTTATGAAGAGTCAGATGTGACTAAACAATGACCATGCAAGGTAATGTTCTAGCAAAAAGAAAAATATTTTCTCCTCTCAAGAAGCTTATGTTGGTCTGAGGGACAGGGGGTACCAAATAAAAACTGATAATTATATTAATGATAATTCAAAGATAGTTATTACACCCAAGGGGATCAGGATAGGTCTTCCCTAGGAGATAGCACATGAATGGAGCTTTGAAGGAAGCTAGGGATTCTAAGAGGCAGATGTGAGAGATAAGTGCATTACAGGCGTGGGAAATAGTCTATACAAAGGCATGGAAGTAGGAGATGGAGAGAAGACACATTCAAGCCTTAATGGTTGATTTTTACTTTCCCCTCTCCTCTTTTCTCCTATTGAATATTTCTCGTATTGAAAGAGATATCACAGGTTTTCAGAAGGAAAACCCATGGGAGGAGGCAACACATGGCTCCAAGCCTCATCTTAGAAGGGAAAATTTTATTGCATGACTGATAGATAGTAGGGCTCTGGTCAGCTAGGTGATGCACAGAGTGTTGGGCCTGGAGTCAGGAAGACTCATCCTCCTGACTTCAAATCTGGCCTCACACATTTACTAGCTATGTAACCCTGGGCAAGTCATTTTACTCTGTTTGCCTCAGTTTCCTCATCTGTAAAATGAGATGGAGAAGGAAATGGCAAACCACTTCAGTATCTCTACCAAGAAAACCCCAAATGAGGTCATGAAGAGTGAGACATGACTGACAAATGACTGGAACTGCAGATAGCATTCTGGGCTGGGGCCAAGAAGGTTATCATTCAGGTTCACTTCTGTGCCCTCACATCACCTCCTTTGTGTGTCAGCAACATGAATGCTAAGAGGTCAAACATCCCCAATCGCTCAGAGACAGACTGCATTTATGAAATCCTCTCCTGGAAGCACACACAAGTTGGACAATAAAAGATGACATCACGTGACTTAACTTCTACCCCAGCAGGAATTAAATTGTATTCTTGGGAAATTTATATTTTAGGAATCACATTATTTACAGCCTTTATTTATTAGTCCTATTAAAAATCTTCCCTCCAGGAGAAGAAAGTGGCGGGGAGGAGAGGCAAGAGACAAATAGGCAACTCTGCAGAAGAATTACCCATTCTGGGTCCTGCTGCTTTCCCCCAGGCACCTCGGCTTTTAGAGCATGTGTGCAAATAGAGCATTTGACTTGGTGCTGCTATTAGAACATCTGCTACACAGAAGAGTCTGCTAAATCCACTAAAGGTCCGATGAGCTCTTGGGGTGAAAATCTATCTCTTAAAGAAAGAGTGCAGAGTGACAAAAGATGTAGCAATGGCCACACCAAACAGCCTAAGAAAGGGAAATGGTCCAGAGACATAGCTAAAAGGCAATGAGAGACCAACCAAGTATAATTAAAACCCAGGCAAGTGAAGCAGTCAGGCTGACTGGCATAGCCAAAGTCGGTATTTACTAAGCTGGGTGACCTTGGGAAAGTTATCTGACCTTTTTGGGTCTCAGTTTTCTCATTGTAAAATGAGGGACATCAGACTAGGTCAGGGATTCTTAACTGTTTTTGTGGCATGGTCCCTTTGGACATTTTTGTGACACCTGTGGACCTTTTATCAGAGTGATATTTTTAAATAGATAAGATTATAAAGGAAACCAATTATATTGAACTACGGTTATCTAAAAAAATTTTTTTTTAAGTTCATGGATCCCAGGTTAAGGTCCCTTGGAGCTCTAACATTCTGTCATGCTACTGAGTGCCTTCAACAAGTTGGGTATTGACATGAATTAATAAACCACTTGGTAAATGCCCTGTGTCTATTTCCGTCTATCACAATGCTATTTGTTCTTCCAGGATGGGCTCCAATGACACTCCCACCATGAAACTTGCTCTGATGACTCCAACCAGCTTCATTTTAGGGTTCTTTTTATTAATGTTTAAGCAGATGTTGAAGACCCTTCTGTTTCCAGATAAAAAGTTTACCCTCATTCAGCTTATAGTTATAGAGGGATAAAGCAAAAATACAGATACAGATAGAAGATGAAAAAACTACAGAGCTTCCCCTTAACTTAACACAAGCGTCACCGATAATGTTGACCACCCTGCCCCATAACTGTTTCCAATTATTATGAGGACACCATGGAATTTGTTCACTCCATTAAATAAAAGAAGCCTGAACCTGAGGCAATTATGCAAATGTGTGTATTATCAGCATATTTTAAGATAGATGGATAGCAAGATTTCTAAGCAGCTGCTATGGGGCTATAGAAGAGGAATATTAGCTTAGATGTTATGTTAAAGTATGGCAGGAAGCCTTGTAAATAGCTAATGACAAAGGAGAATAACCACAGAAGGAGATTAAAGAGACAAAACAGTAGAGAGAAGGCTTATTTTGAGCAGAAGAGTCCTTACTCCAACAGATAAAAGGAAAGGTCTGCAGACTCACTAATTTCAGTCAGAGAGGACAGAGTCCCTGGGGTGGGGAAAACTTCAGGTTCTACATTTTTCTTTTCAGGAACACATTTACTTAATGGCAAACACATTGCTACAACAAATATATCTAGGCTAAGGCATAAATGCTGACTCTATGGATGAAGTGCTGGGCCTGGAGTCAGGAAGACCTGTGTTCAGATTTGGCCTTAGACACTTACTAGCTGTGTGACCCTGGGCAAGTCACTTAATTTCTATTTGCATTAATCCACTGAAGGAGAAAATGGCAAACCACTCTAGTATCTTGGCCAAGAAAACCCCATGGACAGTATTGGCGTGATATGATCCATGAAGTCACAAAGAGTTGAACATGACTGAACCACTGAATAACCACAAATCATAAGGTTGTACATAATGCCAATACCAATGGTCAATGTATGACAAGATAACCATTTGTAATATATCTGAAGTCACATTCAGGTTCCTAAAAGCTGTTTGTATTCATTATCTATTCAAAATCACTTCTTACACATCTCTCTTTTCCTGGACCCCTTGACCAGTCAGAATTAATCATATGGCATCATAGTAATATTAAAATACATTCACTTAGAATGGGAAGTAAATAATAAGAAATGAAAATAGATAGTAATTACTTTATCCCTTATTTCTCAAGACTACTTTCCCCAGACTTTCAAGGACGAAATATGTCTAAGTCCATCTGTCTCTTCTCCATCTCTCTCCCCTACCCCCGATCTTCTACAAAACAAGAGAGAGAAAGAGACAGCATAATTTTACTATCTCCCAATTAATTTTTCTTTCTCTACACCATTATGGCATGGGTCCAGATCTGCACAAGAAGTGATTTTAAATAGATAATGAACCATGTTCCCTACTATTGAGGAATTTCCAAGCATGAATTACAGATGACCACGAATACACTGGCTATTTTCCATGGCTCCTCCTCCAGTCTGCTTCCAGCTCCAGAATGCTCAAGTCTATACCAGCAGTCTTTGGTGCTCACCAGGTCTTTCTGTCACCTTCACCCAGTCACTGTTCTGGGAGCAAGACCTCAGAATTAATGTGTCCTGATCCTCCAATCTCTACCTTCACCTCTGCTGGGACTCTGATCATTGGAAGAGATCAAGCCTCTCTTGGTTTTCACAGATCTGCACTGATAATATAGCACACTCTTCCACCTCAAACAAGGGGGTGTCCTTGGAATAAAATAAGTGAAAATAGTATTTTTAATACACCTGAACTTCCTTGAGTCTCTTGGTCTCTTTATGGCCAGAAGAGACCTCTGATGTTGCTTGAGATAATTCTGAGACACCTGTTGAAAGAGGGCACAGGAAAACTCTTCCAATGCAACTCATTCCTCCTGGTTAGGTGCTGATGCCTGCTTTATAACTTGGACTAGCTCCTTGCTTTACCAGGCCCCAGCTATGCCTTGACTTGCCAATTCCCACTTTACTGTCTGCTTGGTTTGTCCACTTCGGTCTTGCCCTGACCTAGAATTTGACCTGTCTTCATATAGTTCTAACCTAGAAGTCCTCTAGCATCAAGCACCATCTCACTGGGCTAATTATTAGCTAGCTACAATATCTATCTTTCTGCACTTCCTCATAACCTTGCCACCAACCACTGGCCTGTCCTAGTTGACCCCTCTCCCAGTGAGCAAGATATAGAGTTTATCTCAGTTGAACTCAAATTACTTTGACTAATCTTAGACATCAAAAAGTCAACTCTGAGGACTTCTTCTGACCACATGCTGCCCTCCTTCCTTCAACATATAAAAATCTTTCTAGACTCCCTAATCAGATTCTCATTTAGGAATTCTCATGGCTTAGTGATCTAGGATCAGTGATATGCTGAAGTAAGCTTGTAGCAGTCCTTGAGAGTGGATTGTTAAATTTTCAGTGTGAGCAATTAGATGTCAGGAAATTGGCAAACCTGCACATCAAGGCATGATCTGTTATTTTGTTGGTTGTTTCCAGAGGTTCCCAAAGTGGGTGGAACAATCCAGGGGGGATGTAGTAGACTCAAGTGCAATTGAGGAACATTGGATAAAAATAAGAGGGTGGGGGCAGTGGAAGAATAAGGAAAGAAGAGAAGGTAAGAAAATTTTGAAAAACCATACATGTTTCATCTGTTGTGTAAACAGAGTTAAAGTTATAGTGATTACATTATTTTCCAAATAAACAAACAAAATGCAAGTTATAACAGATCAGTGGTCAAGTTCCCTGACAGGTCTTAACAAGCAAGTGTAGGCAGGTGAAGATGTTATGCATTGTTGGGAAATCCAGTATGCATCAGCAAGAATATGTACGTATAAAGACTGATTTACAATATGATACTATATGGCTACATGAAGCCATATTTGCATAATCAAAATTTCAATGCAAGAAAAGCCCCCACAAATGTACAACAAATTTTTAAATTTAAAATATCATTTAAAAACATCATATATATTTTTAAATAATACAATTAAAAAACATTAAAGTGCTAAAGAAAGTAGATTTCCAGGGAGGGCAGGGCTGAATAATTTTTTTTTGAGAAAGTGGCAGTAATCCAAATAAGTTTGGGAACCTCTGGTCTAGACTTAAGAATGTTATGGAGAGAGGGGGGTGGAGCCAAGATGGCGAAGTAGAAAGACGCACATACACACAGCTCCGTACCCACAAACCACAGAACGGCTAGAGGGGACCAACCCAGGGCGAATTCTGCACCCAGAGACCACGGAATATTGGAGCGAGGGAGATTTCTGTTTCAGAGAGACCTCGAAACCTCTTGCGGGGGGTCCTTCGCGCCGTGGACTGGGCGCCGGGACGGGGAGCAGAGGGCAGCCCTGCCGCGGCAGCAACACCGTGAGGAAAAGATACAAGAGGGCTACGGGGACGGGATCTCCAGTGGCCACGCGGGTCCCTCCACCCACAGAGGGACCTGCAAACCTCTCGCAAAAGGTCCGTTGCGCTGCAGACGCGGAGCCCAGCCCGGACCTGCGGTGGCCGTGGCTCCGAGAAGTACAGATCCGAGAAGGCTCCAGAGACGGGATCTCCAGCGGCGGCACAAGCCCCCCCACCAACAGGTGACTGACAGGGGTAGGTGAGAGAGTGTCTTTGGCGGGTCGAGAGGGGAGTGGGGTGCCCCCATGGTTCGGGCCCCCCCAGGAGATAGAAGCTGAGAGGCGACTGCAGACAGGGGCTCCCCAAACAGGCAGGAGCCTGGATCCATTGTGGAAGGTCTGTGCATAAACCCCCAGAGGGAACTGAGCCAGAGAGGCGGCCCTGCCCCTGACCACCTGAACTTAATTCTCACACTGAATAGCAGCCCTGCCCCCGCCAAAAATCCTAAGGCAGGAAGCAGCATTTGAATCTCAGTTCCCAAACGCTGGCTGGGAGGACCAGGAGGCGAGGAGGGTGTGAGGAGAACATTCAGAGGTCAGGTCACTGGCTGGGGAGAATGCCCAGAAAAGGGAAAAGAGATAAAACTATTGAAGGGTACTTTATCGGAGAAAAGACACTTCCTCCCTTCCTTTCTGATGGGGAGGAACAATGCTTGCCATCAGGCAAAGACACAGAAATCGAGGATTCTGTGTCCCAGCCCAACCAATGGGCTCGGGCCATGGAAGAGCTCAAGAGGAATTTTGAAAATCAAGTTAGAGAGGTGGAGGAAAGACTGGGAAGAGAAATGAGAGGAATGAGGGAGAAGCATGAAAAGCAGATCAGCTCCCTGCTAAAGGAGAACCAAAAAAATCTTGAAGAAATTGGCACCTTGAGAACTAGCTTAACTCAGCTGGCAAGGGAGGTGCAAGGGGCCAATGAGGAGAAGAATGCTTTCAAAAGCAGAATTAACCAAATGGAAAAGGAGATTCAAAAGCTCACTGAAGAAAATAGATCTTTCAAAACTGGATTGGTACAGATGGACGCTAAGGACTTCATGAGAAAGACAGATATCACAGAACATAGCATGCAGATTCGAAAAATGGAAGATAATGTGAAATATCTTATTGGAAAAACAACTGACCTGGAAAATAGAATCAGGAGAGACAATGTAAAAATTCTGGGACTACCTGAAAACCATGATCAAAAGAAGAGCCTAGACATCATCTTCCATGAAATTATCAAGGAAAACTGCCCTGAGATTCTAGAACCAGAGGGCAAAATAAATATTCAAGGAATCCGCAGAACACCGCCTGAAAGAGATCCAAAAAGAGAAACTCCTAGGAGCATTGTGGCCAAATTCCAGAATTCCCAGGTGAAAGAGAAAATATTGCAAGCAGCTAGAAAGAAACAATTCAAGTATTGTGGAAATACAATCAGGATAACACAAGATCTAGCTCCCTCTACATTAAGGGATCGAAGGGAATGGAATAGGATATTCCAGAAGTCAAAGGAACTGGGACTAAAACCAAGAATCACCTACCCAGCAAAACTGAGTATAATACTTCAGGAGAAAAAATGGTCTTTCAATGAAATAGAGGATTTTCAAATTTTCCTGATGAAAAGACCAGAGCTAGAAAGAAAATTTGACTTTCTAACACAAGAATGAAGAGAACCATGAAAAGGTGAACAGCAAAGAGAAGTCATAAGGGACTTACTAAGGTTGAACTGTTTACATTCCTACATGGAAAGACAATATTTGTAACTCTTGAAACATTTCAGTATCTGGGTACTGGGTGGGAGTACACACACACACACATGCACACACGCACACATACATAGAGACAGAGTGCACAGAGTGAATTGAAGAGGATGGGATCATATCTTAAAAAAAAAAATGAAATCAAGAAGTGAGAGAGAAATATTGGGAGGAGAAAGGGAGAGTTATATGGGGCAAATTATCTCTCATAAAAGAGGCAAGCAAAAGACTTATTAGTGGTGGGATAAAGAGGGGAGGCAAGAGAAAAACATGAGGTCTACTCTCATCACATTCCACTAAAGGAAAGAATATAATGCACACTCATTTTGATAGGAAAACCTATCTCATAATACAGGAGAGTGGGGGACAGGGGCACAAGCAGGGTGGGGGGGAGAATGGAGGGGAGGGCATGGGGAGGAGAATGCAATCTGAGGTCGACACTCATGGGGAGGGAAAGGACCATAAGAAAATAGAAGTAATGGGGGACAGGATAGGATGGAGGGAAATATAGTTAGTCCTATACAACACAACTAGTATGGAAATCATTTGCAAAACTGCTGGGGATGGAAGCTCAATTCTATGTGGACAGTCTCGGGCGGGTAAAGGTGGGAACTTCTAAATCTTAGAGTTCTCACGAGACCCCCCAGGAAACGACTGGGAATCGAGGTGAACCGAGCTATCTCATGTACTTCCGCCTCTTCCCGTGAGAAACGTGATGGGAGAGAGCTCTCCCCGCCCTCGAGATTGTCCCGGATCTGGGCACACTATTGTTATCTAACAGCACGGTATTCAGATGCAAACTATGCTGCTGGAGGGTTTAAGTAGGATCAGGAAAGCCTGAAAGTGCTCTTGGGCGGAGGGGCGCGGAGCGGTGAGGACAACAAGGCTCCGCTTTTCCTCTCTCTTCTCTCCCCTCCCCCTCTCTCCCCACTTATACTTCTACTTCCAATCTCTTACTGTAAGATCTTTGCCTCCTTGGGAGATTCTTCGCTCACTCCTAAGGAAGAATTCCCCTGCACTTGTAACTAGACCCTGAAATAAAGCTCAACCCTTGTTCGACTCTGGGACGTCCTTTCTCTCATACGAGCATCCGGTTTGGCCAACCGAAGACCTCGGGATAGAGGTAAGAAGACTCGGGTAGCCCTCAGGCCTCTAGGCCTGGCACAAAACTAAACAGATTTGGCCTATATTGAATTGCTTGTCTTCCAAGGGGAAGGGTTGGGGAGGGAGGGAGCTAAAGAAGATGGAACTCAAAGTGTTAGGACCAAATGTAATGTTCTTACCACTGGGTAACAAGAAATACAGGTTAAGGGGTCAAGAAAGCTATCTGGCCCTACAGGACAAAAGAGAAGAGGGAGACATGGACAGGGAGAGAGGATAGAGGAGAGAGCAGATTGGTCACAGGGACAATTAGAATGCTTGGGTTTGGGGGGGGAGGGGATAAAAGGGGAGAAAATTTGTAACCCAAAATTCTGTGAAAATAAATGTTAAAAGTTAAATAAAAAAAAAAAAGAATGTTATGGAGAAAATGGTAATAACACAAATTAACCTTAAAAGGGTATTGGGGCAGCTAGGTAGTACAGTGGATAGAGTACCAGCCTTGCAGTTAGGAGGATCTGAGTTCAAATGCGACCTCAGTCACTTACTAACTATATAACCCTGGGCAAGTCACTTAACCTCAATTGCCTCCCATAAAGTTGCATTGTGCATTTTCAGATATCAGTTTGTTAAACATTTACCAATACATCCCTGCCTAGGATCATAGTATTCAGAGATGGAAAGGATAAGGTCACCGATGACCAGAGAAGCTGCGATTTACCTAAGGGCACATGATAGTAGAACCAGGATTAGAGCCATGTATTAGGAATTACGTACAGCATAAAGTGCGTCAATATGCAATCAAGTCTCCATAATTAGGAGACTGCCAAAGGGATTCTCAGCCAGCTATGATTCTTTGATCTATAAAAATGGAAGAGACCAGTAGCAGGGACAACCTGATCTAAGTAGTCAGATGCCAAAAGGCATTTATATTTGGCTTTGGAATATATTATAGGATTTTCTTACAACAGATCTGCCTTTCTAATTATGTTTTGCTTAGGATAACATTAAAATGAGGTTGCATTCCCTGAACATTCACCAGCTGGGCTGGGGAGGTAGATAGTCTGAGACTGAGTGTGATGACAAAGAGAAGCTGGCCCGTGATTAAAAAATCATAGCTAATGCACATGTGAATAATCAAAAATCTACAATATCTCCTCTAGGCACCATATTTCCATTTTTTTTACCTTATTTAATCTTCTGGTGCCAGGACATAACAGATACTGTAAATATGCAGCTAAAATATCAACAGTCATCTACAAAAGGTGAGCTGGAGTTACTCTGATGTGTTGAAAGATTCATGATTTCTTCCTCATGAGAACTCACCCCATGCCTTTACCCTCAAGGGTAATTCTTATCTGTATGCCCAGTACAAGGAGTAAAATGTTCCTTTAACATCCTGGAGTTGCCAGTGTGTCATTCAGGGCCATTCATTTGTTGCTCTTTGTTTCCAGGCTTCTCCCCTTCCTGGAGAGCACTCACTCCCCAGCTCTGCCACTTAGAATTCCTAGGTCCTTTGAATTCCTTTAAACTCAGCTCACAACCTACCTTCTATAAGGCTTCTTTCAGCTTCCTTCAATCTCAATTTGTGGCTGTTTGTTGTTTAATCATTTTTCAATTGTGTCTGACTTTTCATTACCCTTTTTGGCATTTTCTTGGCAAAGATACTGGAACAGTTTGCCATTTTCTTCTCTGGCTCGTTTTATAGATGAGGAAACTGAGGTTAACAAGGTTAAGTGACTTGCCCAGGGTCACACAGCTACTAAGTATCAGAGTCCAGATTTGAACTCAGAAAGATGAGTCTTCCTGACTCCAGGTCTGGCACTCCATTCACTGTGCCACCTAGCTGCCTCCATCTTTTATTTTGTATCTTATATATATTATGCTACATATTATTTTACATACAATACATATTCTTTTGTTTATATCTTATATATATGTATAGATACATATCTGTGTGTATGTATATGTGTATGTGTGTAGATATAAACATATTTCCCCCAATAGAATGAAATCTCTTTGAGTACAAGGATTTTTTTTTATTTCTATCTTTGTATCTTCCAGTGCTCAACACACGGTAGACAATAAATGTTTGTTGACATTCTCAATACATGAATGCAACCGAGCACATCTTCTGGGAAACATGAGAATAGAGCAGGTTAGCTTTCACCAGCAGTTTTCTCTAGCAGACTGACCACATTTTTATGGTCAGTTAGTCTTGAGTATATCAGAACGACACACATATCAAAATATGATGCTTCCTGTGTTGAGGATTTGGTTTTTTGTTAATTCTGTGAGTTGGATTTTTTTCTTTTATAAGAGGGGATTTAGTAGGTGAGGATAAAAAAGAGGGTGGAGGCAGATGCTCTGCCCTACACTTCCATGACTGTTTATCAGCCTGTCAGCTCAGCTTGGCACAGACATTTTCACATTTGAAATGCGTTGGCAGGGTTGGGAGGGGGCGGGAACATGATAGCATAGGGTGTTACCCAGCTGGTGTCATGATATGGACTAACTCTAATTTGGGATTTGACAGGTTCCAAATTACAATCTTCCAATCACAATCTCCAACCTAGACTGGAATCAAGTTTGAAACAATTCGTGGTGTTCATGTTTGATAACAAGGGGTGGTAGTAGAATATTATATTGGAGATGATCCTTTTCTAATCTTACTTTCTAATATTCTGTTCTTTTTTGCATCAAGAAACCACAGAGGGAAACACAAGGAAGAGAAGGAGTATTTTATTTGATTTTATTTTTCTCTGAGTCTGATAGATTTCTTCTAAGCCTGGCTAAGTCCAAATCAATATATGAGCCTTGATACAATGATTTCAATGCAACAGTAGGCTCAGAGGAGGCTGGCAAAAATTATATTGGAAAGTGTGATTCAGGATTAAGAAACAAAAGACAAAAATGGTGTCATTGATTATTCATGAGTCTCATGTTTATGTACCACAAATAATTGCCAGAAAGAGAGTTGGAGGGTACTACATATGGTAAACATTGAATAATATAACTTCCCCCTCCAAATAACTTCATTTTTCTTGTTTTTTTAAATAATTTTTTATTTCCTCTCAATTATGTATGAAGACAATTTTTAACATTCATTTTAAAACAATTTTGAGTTCCAAATTTTCTCTCTCCCTCTCCTTCCCCCTTCCTGAGACAGTAAACAATTTTTTATAGGTTATACAAGTTCAATCATGTAAAACACATTATCATATTAGTCATGTTGTGAAATAAGACAGAAATCCAAGGAGGAAAAAACACCAAGAAAGAAATACAGAAAGTTAAAAATAGTGTGTTTTGATCTACATTCAGACTCCATCAAGTCTTTTTCTGGAGGTGCACATTTTTCATCATGAGACCTTTGGAATTGTCTTGGATTTGTTTGTTTATGATTGTATGAGAAAGCAAAGCCATTCACAGATGATCATCACACAGTATTGCTGGTTCTGGTTCTGCTCCCTTCACTTTGTATCAGCTCATGTAAGTCTTTACAAGTTTTTCTAAAACCATCCCATTCATCATTTCTTACAGCATAGTAATATTCCATAGTAATATTCCATATACCACAACTTGTTTAGCCATTCCCTGATTGATGGGAATAAATATCACTTTTTAAAAATGAAATTAACTATTTTTACAGGCAGGAAATGATGGCTTTCCTAGGACATGTGGAACTCATTTCCAAATCAGCTGCTAGGTAAAGCTAGAGGATCAACAAAGATTAGTTTAGAAAAAAAAGTTGGAATCAGCACCAAGTTAGGAGAGAGACTAGAGATGAGAAGCTACTTTAGGCAATCAAAACAGCTCCCAAGGAAACTATTTACAGGATCTGCTAAGGCACCAATACATAGTTAAAATTCAAGACATTGACTCTGATTTTCACTATTCCTTAGGGAAGTTTACTAAAGTAAGAGGCACCACGAAAAGGAGGCCAGAAGAGCTCAGACACTGCCTTCTGACCTCAGTAATTGGGAGACTGTGACATCCAGGAACCTTTAGCTTAGGTTATAAATTCAACTGCAAAACATATTTAAGGAAAATGGCAGAAGAATATGGGCAATATCATTTCACATAAAGGCAAGAAACTGTGGGTAAAACGTTAAGCCTATAGAAAAACCAAGTCATCCCAAAAGTATTTAGAGACTGAAATGGAGGGACAATGTTTTAATGGTCCATTATCACTTCAGTGTATCACCTTTTCCACTCTCTATCTTAACCAATCCACACCTTCAAATCTCATGTGTGTGATTCTTGTCCATTTTCTTCCATAAATCCTCCATAAAGGATCTGACATTAAATTAGGCCTTTGTTTAGTGGATGCCAGTGCAATACTATGACTGTCCATAGGTTAACCTCCATTCTCACTGCATCTCTAGTCCACCTCTTTTTCTTATGATACATATCATGAATAGTGTCCATATATCAATTTTCCTCTGCAAAAGACAGCATTACTATCTTAACAAGGAAAAAATTTTGAACCATAATTAATAATAATAATAACTAGCTTTCATATAGTACCCTCAGATTTGCAAAACACTTTATGTGTTACCTCACTGAACCCTCACAAAAATTCCATAGGTAGATACTATTATTATTCTCCATTTTACAGATGGGAAAACTGAATCTAAGAAACTGAGGCATTGTTACTAAATATAACAGTGAGGCAGGATTTGGACTCAGGTCTTCCTGACTCCAGATCTATCTTTCTACCATGCTACCTAATACCTAATAACAACTGCTTTGCAAAACACCTGTACTTAGCTTCCTTTAAAAACCAGTAAACTGAAACATATCAGTTCAGGAGAGGAGTCCTGTGGAACCGAGGGAAAGAGAAGCACAGACCCAAGGTAACTGTAGCAGATGCTCTTGAGACTATCAGCCAGCAGATTAAAAATAGCTGTAAGTCACCTACCTAAGCCCAGAGAATATTTCCCCAGGAAAAATCCTGGAACAAGGTGATCAGCTGAAGGAGTAAACAGTCTCTTAGCCTGTGGGGATAGGAAAATCACTAAGAAGGGTCCCACTTGCTGTGGCTGAAAGGGACCAGTGCAGGACCAGAGCTGTTTCAGACAGCCCCACCTCAGTAAACTGGGAGGAGATCTTGAGCCCCAGAGAGGTGGAGCCTGCAACCACCAACACCAGGACCCCAAGTGTGCCTCAGCACCCCAGGGGAATCAGGAAGACACTAGTGCAGACTGGATCATCAACCACTGAGCTTGCCTATGCTTTAGCTCAGTTGAAGAGACCTCCTGTGGCCAGACCACCTCACCCCCACACTTAACGCAGCTAGCTCCAGGGTAACTCTGGGGAAACCTAAAAAGACCTCACCTGGCCTCTGCTTTCCAACACCAGCCAGCTCAGCACCAGGTAAGTTGCAGCATTTTAGCTTCTTGCTGAAAGAAACAGAGATCACAACACACAAAGCCTCAAGTTCTATGCACAAGAACTGTGGGATAGATCCCCCTGTGCCCCAGAAGCAGAGCAAAAGGGTGATCATCATGAGTAACAAGCAAAGCAGAAAAGAAGACCATAGAATCTCTCTATGGGGACAAGCACCAAAACACGAATACCAAAGAGGTTAGCCTTGAGACTGTATTCCCATCTGAAACTTCAGAAGGGAATGTGAACTGGTCTCAAGACCAAAGAGAAATCTTGGAAGAGCTCAGGAAGGATTTTAAAAGCCAAATAAGAGAAATAGAATAAAAACTGGCCAATGATTTTAAAAATATGAAAAAAGAAATCATAGAAGAATTTAAAAGGAAAACTGGACAAATGAAAAAAGAAGTACAAAACCTAACTGGAGATAATAACTCCTTAAAAGGAACAATTGGACAGATGGAAAAGGAGATGCAAAAGTTAACTGAAGGAAACAATTTGATAAAAATTAGAATTGGGCAACTACAAGCTAATGACTCCATGAGACATCAAGAATCAATCAAACAGAATCTAAAGAATGAAAAGATAGAAGAAAATGTAAAATATATAATTGGAAAAACAACTGACCTGGAAAATAGTTCCAGGGGAGAAAATCTAAGGATTATTGGTCTACCAGAAAGCCATGATGAAAACAAGAGCCTGGACAATATCTTCCAAGAAATCATCAAGGAAAATTGTCCAGAAGTCCTAGATCCAGAGAACAAAATAGTCATGGAAAGAATCATACCAAGGAATATCATTGCCAAATTCCAGAACTATCAAGTGAAGGAGAAAATACTGCAGGCAACTAGAAAGAAACAATTTAAATATCAAGGAGCTGCAGTCAGGATCACACAGGACCTTGCAACTTCTTTAAAAGATCGAAGGGATTGGAATATGATATTCTGTAAAGCAAAGGAACTGGGACTACAACTGAGAATCAATTACTCAGCAAAGTTGAGCATAATATTTCAGGCAAGGAGCGAGATATTCAATGAAATAATAGATTTCCAGATCTTCCTGATGAAAAGGGAAGATCTCAATAGAAAATTCAACCTTCAAACACAGGTCTCAAGAGAGGCATAAAAAAGTAAAAGGGGAAAAAAATAAAAACCAATAAACCATTGATTAGAGAGATGCAAATCAAAACAACTGTTAGGTACCACATCACATCTATCAAATTGGCTAACATGACAAAACAAGAAGATGACAAATGTTGGAGAAGACATGGGAGAGTTGGAACACTAATTCATTGTTGGTGGAGCTGTGAGCTGATCCAAACCATTCTAGAGAGGAATTTGGAATTATGCCCAAAGGGTTATAAAAATGTGCATACCCTTTGACCCAGCAGTATTGCTTCTAAGACTGTATCCCAAAGAGACTATAAAAATGGGAAAAGGTCCCACATGTGCAAAAATATTTATAGCAGCTCTATTTGTGGTGGTCAAGAACTGGAAATTGAGGGAATGCCCATCAATTGGGGAATGGCTGAACAAATTATGGTATATGACTGTAATAGAATACTATTATGCTCTAAGAAATGACAAACAGGTGGACTTCAGAAAAACCTAGAAAGACTTAGATGAACTGATGCTGAGTGAAATGAGCAGAACCAGGAAAACATCATACACAGTAATAGCCAAGGTGTGCAAGGACTGTTTCTGATGGACTTAGTTCTTCACAGCAGTGCAAGGACCTAAAACATTCTCAAAGGACTCTTGAGGCAAAATGCCATCCACATCCAGAGAAAGAACTATGGAATTAGAACACAGAACGAAGCAGACTCTTTTCTCTTGTGTTATTTTTGTTTTGTTTTCTCACAGTTTCTCCCATTTGTTTTAATTCTTCTATGCAACATGACTAATGTGAAAATGTGTTTAATAAGAATGTATGTGTAGAACCCATATAAGATTGCATACCATCTTGGGGAGAGAATGAGCAGGAAGAGGGAGAAAATTTAAAACTTATGTAAGTGATTGTTGAAAACTGAAAACAGATAAATTACTTAAAAACCAGTAAACCCCATGATGTTCTTCTCTCTTTCTTCAGTAACAATAGGCTGCCATTTCAATGTAAATTATATATAATCTAGGAATTTCTATGTTCCTTCAGTCTCATTAAAGTGGAATTCTACTTTTTCATATCTGTAGTGCATAGTTGTAGGAATAAAAGCAAAGACCAGAATCTCAAAATCTGATTTTAGCTAATGGAGATTGTTTTTGGGGATCTGAGCTCAGCTGTGACATTAATAAACTCTTACCCCCCCACACTTCTCCCTCCTCCAACCCTGCATTCTTCTTCCCTCTCTTTCCTCTTCCTCATACTTAAATCCTATACAGTAGCCTCTCCAGTGCAGCTGTGTAGTTAGAGACTGTCAGCATTTCTCTCACAGGAAGGTAGATCTCAGTGGATCAACCATCACGGAGCCATGAACATTATAGCTGCCAAAAGCATTGGTCAGTGGTGGCCATGTGAGACAAGGGAAGGGGTGGTGAACTTTGACTTGCCTTTATTAGGCCACTACACTTTGAAGTAAAAGTCATGAGTTATAACCCTTCTAGATAGTCATTTGTCTGACATGGAGGACAGTGTTTCCCATCTCAGCAGTGGCAGGAAATGAATTGAGATGAAGCAGAGAGCATGTTGGGAACCAGACACATGGGGCATATGAAAAGATGCAATCAAGACCTGGACACAGGATACAACCTGACTTTACCTGAGCAGAGACAGCAGGAGCGACAAGCAGTAGAAAATCCTTGAGATCAAAGGAGTCTCTAGAATAATAATAAATAATAATAAACTATGACTATTGTAATGATTATTATTTATGTTGCTTATATAAAGTCCTTTTCCCACATGGCCTATATAATTGTGATCATATTGGAGGAAGCCCCAAGCAGTGAAATCCAAGATCATACCATGAAAATAATATTAATTGCAGTAGCCTGTACTTGTACAACATCTTTCATTTAGAAAGATTTTCCAGCTATATTATTTTGCTTAATCTTCACAAAAATCCCATGAAACACACAGGGAAAATACTATCTCTGTTTCATAGATGAGGAAAACAATCATAATATCAATTATATAACAATGATAAAAATAGCATTTCTGTAGTGCTCTAAGAATTACAAAGCGCTTTACAAATATCTTCTTGTTTTGTCCTCACAACAACCCTCTAAGGATGTTGTCATTTTTCTCCTTTAACACATGAGGAATAGGAGACAGGCAAAGGTTAAGTGATTTATTCAGGGTCTCATAGCCAGTAAGTGCTTGAGGCAAGATTCAAACTCAGGTCTTCCTGTCTCTAGGTCTAGCACCATTTCCACTTCATCACCTAACTGTCAACCAGAAAGCAAAAATGCATCTCAGAAAGGTTAAGTGATTTTCCTGCGTTCACAAAGCTAATTAATGTAAGACCTGGGATTCCAACTCAGGTTTCATAATTCCAAGTCTATTCTTCTTTGAGTATAGCAGACACAGTAACTTACTTCAAAGAGCTTATAATCTTCTAGAAGAAACAAGGTATTACCCAAGTGCTTATCATATAAATTAGAAAAATAAGGGCAAAAAAGAATTAAAAAAGGAAGGATAAGAAAATCAAGGAAAGGATGGCCAGTTGAGGGAACAAGACCACCTTTTAAGAATTATTAATTTAATTTTTCAATTAAGGAGCATTTATTTTTCCTCCCTCCCAAGCATCCTCCAATTGAAAAGGCAAGCAGAGGCAAACAGCATGTTGGAAATCAGGCATGGTTTCCTCATAATCAACATGCATAGTCAAAAATTCCTACTTTGTCCATGTCCAAAGATATATATATATATGTCTCATTCTGCCACCTGGGTTCATTACCTTACTCAGTAGGTGGATAGTGTACTTCATCCTTACTCCTTTGGACTCAATGCTTGATCATCGTGTTTTTGACAGGAATTCTTAGGAGTGACTTTGAAAGGTACTTGTTTATTAAGTTGTTATTGTAAAATTACTCTCTTGATCCCATTTGCTTCATTCTGCATCACTTCAGGGAAGACTCCATGAAGGATTTGGGACTTTAATTGAACCTTGAATAAAAGGTAGGATTTCAGTAGGCAGAGACAATCTAATCCAAGCACAGGGTAATAGCATAAGCAGAAAAATTGTATATTTGTCTTTCTTTGTATCCTTAGTACTCAGCATAGTGCTTGGCACATAGTAGGTGCTTCATAAATGCTTGTTGACTGACTGAGTAAACCTTTTCCAGCTTTTCTAGTATATAGTGCTCTCTTCCTCTTCACATGATTTTATAACTTCTGTGTAAACGTGTTATGAGATGGACTGGAGGGTGTGTACATTGATGGATCAATTATCATAGTATCTGAAAGAGAAGAAAACAAGAATGGAGAAGATATTTCAGATATTATTATTATTATCAAAAAAGATTACTGAGAGAATGTAAGTAACTACTGACCCATAGACTTAACGTCTATCTCTAAATATTTTTACACAAGATGACCTACGTGTACATCAAAGGTATCCTTGATGAAGGTATAAGAAGGGAACAAGATTACTTTTGCAAATGATATCTTACAGCAGACAATATCTGTACAATCATACAATTAACTGAAAGATGTAGAAAATGCAAAATCACTCTATACTTGTTTCTTGGCATTAACAAAACATTTGACAACACATAGCAAAAGGCCCCAGTGGGGGGCCCCCAGTAAAATGTCTCCTAGCATATGTCAAAATTCTGCAAGGGTCCTTGAGAGATGTATCAATGGAGATCATTTTTTTTTTCATAACTCTAATAATCAAAATCCAGCAAGGCGTAACACAGAAAGGTGTTTACTCATGAGAGAGCTTTGCTACCATCATATAGGGATGTCTGGAAATGGAAGAGTGGTCCCATGTTGATGGTGTAGTTCTCTAGATTTTTCTGAGTGTGGTTGACGTTGTGGTGATTGAATCAATCTCTACAACACTAAAACTGTCAGAGTATTTGAATATATATATTAAATCCCCAGAATAGCTTAGAAGCTCATGGAAAATGTAGTCTAGCTAACTTTTCCCCAAGAGCACAAATTGCCAGGTATGCTTTCGTTTGCCTTTCACCTGATCTAAAGTCTGAAATTGTACTGTGACCCTTTCGTATTCCTCATTCATACTTCTTCGATTATGAGGAAGGAGTCACCTCTTGACTTGGAGAATTTTAAAGTATGTCTTTCTTGACCTTGTAGAGTTTGTTTTGGTTTTGATTCATACCAGATAATCCAAGATTAGTTCTTGGTCCAATAATAAGATAATAGTTACATCTGGTTTCTCCTGTAGTATTTTCCTTGGAAAGAATATATGTTCTGCCTTCTAGGGCTTATACTATCTGGCACATATATTTTATGTTTTTTACCCATGCATATGTTTGTTTCCCTGGTAGAAGGTGAATGAGAGTACCTGGACAGCAATGACTCTTGTTTTTGGTTGTCTGTCAGTACCTGGCACATAGTGGGTATTTAATAAATGATTGTTGATTGATTGATTGATAGCACCCCAAATTCCACTAAGGGGAAAGTTCTAATCCACTCTTCCAGAGACTCGGTAAGGTAAAGAATCATAGAATGAGCTTAGAAATCATCTAGCCAAAATATCTCCTTTAATATGTTTAGCATTTTTCTGGGGACACTTTCCCCCAAATTTCACTTTTTTATAGGTTGAAGTCCCAGAGGATCACTTGACTATTACTCAGGGGTAACCCCGAGGGGTTAGGTTTTCAATATTGTTGCTTACAAGCCCCCACCAATCTGCTTTTCATTGACATCAGAATGCTAGACATCAATTACCTTTTAGAAAAGGGTATTTACCAAGTAGTATATTAAGAACATTAGGTACAAAACATCTCCTTAAAGTCTGGGATACACTCTCCTCCACATACATACAAACTTCAGGGGAAGAATGATCTTAAACAGAGGGTAAAATGATGGTAAGTGTGACTTTTTTGTTATTGGTTTTTTTGTAGAGAACAAAGTGGCCAAAGAGTAAAATCACAACTGGTTACTGGAAGGTCTTTCCTGAGTCCAAAGCTGAGAGTCCACTCTGGTGCAAGTCACATTTCTTTAAGCTGCTTCACTAGACTGTCCATGAATTTTCTGAGCAACTGTGGAACATCTCCCACTACTTTAAGTCCGCAGGGCTTAGTTAGCTTATTTGGGTAGCCAATTATGCTATTCCATTCTTTACCTAATTGACAAGGAGTGCAACATGGCATAGGGATCACAGAATGTAGATAATATAGCTTATCTCTTTTTAAAAACCTACTAATGTCTGTTGGTTGATTGATTGATTTAGGTATGAGTCCCTTACATGGATAAAGAAATTGGGATCATGAGAAAAGAAGAGATTTGCTCAAGCCCACATAGCCAGTAAATGGCAGAGCCAAGATTTCAGTTTTCTTTCCATTACACAGAACAATCTCAACCAGGTCACACAGTCAATCACTGTCACAGCCCATCACAGAACTCAGGTATTTGGCTTTTCCCCATCCCCATTCAGTGCTCTGTATCCTCAGTCACATTCTCCTATTAGAGAATATTAGTTCTGACATACCTTCTATGGTATGTAAGTATGGTGGAGGTAGGTGGTCTGGAAGGGAGAGTTCACAAAAAACATTGGGGGCTAACTATCTTCATGAAGCATGAAATGGTTCCAGAAGGGAGGCAGTGAGGAGGACTTGAGTAGGAAGGGGCTCCCTGAGGGAGTATCTTTTCTAACTGAACTAGTTAGATATAGGATGAACAGGGGGTAGGGGAGAGAGACCTATTAAAAAGATGAATAGCCCTCTGCTGTCAACAGGACATGGTCAGGTTGACCCTATGGGTTTTTCGTGTCAGATTGCAATGATGAATGAGAAAGAATCCATAAAGCAAATCATGGGCTTTCAATTTCACTTTCACCATGGTACAAAAATACAGCTTGTCATTTTCAAGGTTATTTAAGTAAAACTTTGAAATGTTGGGGAAGGAGAGAGATTGAGCTTCTATTTCATTCTGTCTTCACTTCTCTGCAAAAAATAAAAATAAAAACCCACAAATTCAAAGTTACAAAGGTTCTTTTTGCTATACGTATAGATAAATGAATTCAAAGTGATATCATTATATAGTTAGAAGAATGTCAAGCATCTTTCCTAGAATCCTGTTCATTCGCCCCAATAGGATCCCTCAAACCATCTAAGCAACTGTATCAGAACAAGCAGTTTGATATCTTGGTACCCATTAATCATGTATAATATCGATACATAAAGTTATCACTAGGAGGTTAAAATCTTGTTCCTATCCAAAACATAGACCCAATCTAAAGCCCAGCTGTGTACCTACATATTCCAACAAATAGGGCAGGACAGATTGACTCATAAAGTTCCCATGATTTCTGGGTGGAACTCATTCCCAATCAGTTAAGCAATATGAACTATCTGTCTAAGACACAAGCAACCTGCTCCTGTCTGGATTACTTAATGTAGGTTCTATATCCTGTTGCTCTACACACAAACTGTTCTGTGTCCCCCACTTGCTTGATCTCTTAGGACTTTGGACTGTCTTCTTGACAGTACCTGGGTATCTCTATTATATACTCTGTATCTCAGAGAGGAATTGTTCTGTCCCTATCTCCGACCAAGGAAATGTCTGCCATCCCTATTAACTACACCTTCTAGATGTATCTTTGAGAACTTCTGACTGACCACTTTCTTGCTTGCCTACATCTCCCAGATGCCCCTGCAAGACAGATTTCTGATTAGTAACCACCTTACTCCAGTGATTAGGACATATATAGATTTACAGGTAAGTCTTTTTATAATATTTGAAACAGGTAAACTTGTACTCTTTTCCCTATGCTCTACTCATACTGTCTCATAATCAATGTTTTCCATAAGTCTTTTAAGTTGTGAGAAAAAGAGTGTCCTACAGGAGTAACCCATGGGGAAGTCTGAAAGTATATTAGCAGTATTCAACACTGTGTAAGTTTCATGTGATTACAACACTAATTAGATTCATTTTATGAACTGAGCAAGCATTACTGTACCACTTGGTATTTATATATAAATGGTAAGTTCATGTAAATGAGCATAATCATGATTTTAAAATTTTTCTTTTTTCAACTTCTTTATTCTCCAGTATCTCTATTCACCACAGTTTTCTGAAGGGAATTTCATCTTCAAGCATAATAATGTGATGTCAGTGTTTTGGATCCAGCTACCTGACATTCAAGGTTTCCTTCACTTCTATTCTCTCTCTTTTTTTTACTTTCTGCAGAATAGCTCAGGACAAGAGTTGTAACTAGGAACTTTTGTGCCAGAGTCAAATACTATAAATTCCCTCTGGAGCAAAATAGCATGAATCATGGTGTCAGCTGAGTAGGAGGGGCAGGAAACTGACCTATAGGAGAGCCAGGGTCACTAGGACACCACAATAAGGCTGGTACTTGAAAAACCATGCTAAGTAGGATACAGGTGCAGTCTATCACCTGGTAGCTTCCTTTTAATGCTAGTTCTTGCTAAAGGCTAATCTCTGTTGTTTCTAGACTGTCAAAGGACTGTGTATTAGTGCTATCAAAATGCCATCTAAATTCAATGCTCTCAAAATATAGTGCCCTTGGGCAGAGACTTAGCCACCCTACTCTAGTTGCAACTTTGCTTAAGACAAAATATTGTTTCCTTCCTAACATTTTCTCTTACATTCCATAAAGGCATCCAGCCTGTGGGGGAATATTTAAGAGATTGATCTCAGGTATTCTATACCAACCTAGTTATCTACATTTTTCTTTCTGAAATGTAAACATGAAACTGTATATTTATCAAAACAAACAAATGGAAAGCAGTGGCAGCACAGTAGATGGGATGCTGGAGTTGGAGTCAGGAAACCTAAATCTCATTTTTGTCAGTTACCAACTGTTTAATCATAGCCAAGTTACCTAATCAAAGCTTAGTTTTTCACATTACTAAAAGTGGGATAGCCACACTTGAACTAACAACTGCATAGGGTTTCCTTTTGAGGTACTTTGTAAATTTAAAATACCATATAAATTCAGTTGTTATGAGAAAATCATAGAATCTCAGAGCTGGAAAAGATTTTAGAGGTCAACTAATTCAACTGTGCCAGGTACAGGTCTGATTGTGTCATTCCCTTGATCAATAAACTCTAATGCAGACTTGCACACCATATGGTCCTCAGGCCACTTGAGGCCAGACAAAGGATTTTGGACAGTCTGAGAAAAATGTAGGTTTGCCACTGCACACTTTCCTGTTTGTCATATGATCCACAGCAACCAACCATCATCAGTCTGTGACCTAAAGACCTTCAACCTATTTCAATTTTGGTCCCTGTCTACTGCCAGGTTGTGCAAGTCTACTCTAATGGCTCCCATTACTTCAAGAATCAAATACAAATCCTGCTTGTTGTTTAAAGTCTTTCAAAACCGGATGTTAGTCTGTCTTTCCAGCCTAATTACACATTACATTCACAACAAACTGGCCTTCAGTATCTTACTGCATGATATTCCATCTCACTTTTCTGCACCTTTGTGTTGGCTGTCTCCCATGACTGGAATTCACTCTCTCTCACCTCCACATTATGGAATTCCTAATTTCCTTACAGAATTGGTAAAACATTACCTTCTACACCATCATTTTCCTTACCCTCTCTCCCCCAGCTACTAGTGCCCTCTCCCCCAAATTACCTTATATCTGTTTTGTATACATAGATAAACATGCTCCCTTGCATATACACATATGTACATACATAGTAGGAACGATCTTCACTTTTGTCTTTGTATTTTCAGCACCTTGGACAGTTCTATGCTCATTGTATGTACTAAATAAATGCTTTTTGATTGACAGATCATCCTCAAAACTTTAGCCTCTACTTAAAAACCTCCAGAGAAGGGAAACTCATTATTTCCCAAGGCAGATCCTTACACTTTTGAGTAACTGATTCTTAGAGAGTTTTTCTCAACATCAAGACTAAGTCAACCTCTCTGCAACTTCTATCCATTGTTCCTAGTTCTGTCTTAAGGGCCAAAAAGAACAAATCTTAACCCTCTTCCACGTGACAGCTCTTCAAATACCTGAAGATAGCTGACATGTCTCTTTTAAGTCCTCTCCTCTTAAAGTTAAACATCCTTAGCCACTCCCACTAATGTTTTTATGGAATATTCCTAGATCCTTCTTGCATGGTGTATTTCTAGGCCCCACACCATTCTTGTTGCCTTCCTCTGTATCCATTCCAGTTTGTCATTGTTATTCTTAAGAGCTACCTAAGACTGAACACAATACTCCAGTTGCCCTAAGATCAGATCTGTGTATAGCAGGACTATAACCTTCCTCACTCTGGACATCAAGCTTCTAATAATGCAGCTTCGATGGTAATAGTGTTTTGGTTGCCATGTCAGGCTGTTGACTCAAATTGAGAATGCAGTGTACTCTACTCATGTAGTTGACTTTTTGCATGCAAATGAAGAATTTTGCCTTTTCCCCTGTCAAATTACATCTTATTTTATTCAGCCCTTTGTTCTAGTCTATTGAGATCATTTTGGACCAAGAGTCTGTCATGCAACGTGGCAGGTATTCCTCCTAGCATTGTGTCTGTTGCCTGCCAATTTTATATAAGCATGCCTTTTAGGCCTTCATCCAAGTCATAGACAAAATGTTGAGAAGAGCAGGGCTAAGGATAGAGCCCTGTAGTGCTCCAATAAAAAAATTATATATCTCTATGCTGGCACCAACCAAAAGTCACCTTTTTTAAAAGTTCATTTGTTTAACTGATTCCCAATTCACTTACTATTGTCTCACTCACCTTTTTTTGCCATCTTGTTCCCAAAAATATTATGGAAAGCTTTGTCAAATGTCTTGCTGAAAAATGTCATATGGTCATGGCCTTCCTTTAATCTAATGATCTAATGACTGTCAAAAAAAGGAATTGAGGTCAGTCTGGCATAACTCTTCTTATGATGCTATGTTAGCTTTTAGTGGTCACTACTTCCTTTTCTAAATGCTTAAAAAGCATTCTTTCAATGATGTATTGTTGCCAGGAATTAAAGGTAGCAATTTGAAGGGAAGGATATAAAAATAGTGCATTTAATTTTCCTCCAAACTTTCCCCAACCTACTTGAATAATGATGAAGGTGTACCCCTGAGGGGGTATACCCCTCAGATCACCTTGTACTTGCACATATAGGGTCTGCCAATCTATTTTAAGCCTAAAAAGATTGTGAAGCAAAATTAATTTAAAAAGCATAAACCTCAGCTTTAAATTGCACTAATAGCTATTTTTGAATCTGCCTATAAAGGGCAGTCTTACTCCATGGGAAAAAAAGGCTTTCTCAGATAAAAAATCAAACATGACCTTTCCTAATTTCCAGACCTACACTTAAGGGTTTTGATGGATTGAAAATAATGAACAGGTTGACTATAAACAAACAAGCAAAAACAACAGCAGAAAATAAAGTGATCTGTGTGCTCCAGATTCTTTGTATATAAAAATGTTTTTTAAAAAAGTTTTCTTCTAAAGAATTGCAGTCCTTCAAAAGGAGGAAAATACTGCTTAGTTTGAAGTCTTCACATTTTCCCAGTCCCCTGTCTCCAAAACTCCTATGAGTGTGTGTGTGTGTGTGTGTGTGTGTGTGTGTGTGTGTGTGTAGGGGGGATTCCATCTGAATAAGAATCAAAGCACTTTGTACATCTTCGTCTTCCATTCCTGACTTGTCAAAGGCATCATCACTTTCACTCTCTACCTACTCAGATGCCATTGAAAGATGCCACTCAGCTTTACTGACATTAGAAATCTAAGTAATTTATTCTCAGTTGGGCCTGAGTACTGTAAGGGAAATCTATTTTTGTTTGTTTGGTTTTTAGTCACTTTTAGTCACATTCAACTCTTCATGATACCTTTTGGGGTTTTCTTCACAATGATACTAGACTGGTTTGCCATTTCCTTCTCCAGCTCATTTTATAGATGAGGAAACTGAGACCAACAGGGTTGAGTGGCTTGCCTAGGGTCACACAGCTGGGGCCAGATTGAGCTCATGAAGGTGAGTCTTCCTGATTCCAAGCCCAGTGCTCTATCCACTGGGTCATCTAGCTACAAAGGAAGCCTTTTACTCCTCCCTAATAGATTCTCTATCATACTCTCCAGGAAGAGTAGGAAGGTTCTTTACAATATCCCTCTCCCACCCTCTCAGCAAAGGACCTTGCTTCCAACTTTACTGAGAAAATAGAAGTCATTGACTATGAGCTAATCCCTCATTTGATTATGCCATCCTCAAGCTGTGGCCTATATTTCTCTTCCTTTTCAAAGTCCTTGACAGAACTGATCTGCTGTCATGAATCTACTTCCTCAACTCTCACTAACTTCCCAACCTACTGCAATCCACATTCCAAATTCATCATTCAACTGAAACTACCTTCTTTAAAACTGCCAATGATTTCTTAATTATCAAATCTAATAGCCTTTCCCCAGATCTCAGACTTCTTCACTTTGCTGTAGCTTTTGACATTGTGGACCATCTCCTTTGGATATTTCCTCTTCTATTAGTTCTTCTATCGCTTCTCCTGCCTCTCTGACCACTCCTTCCCAGTCTCCTTTGTTAGATTTTCTATGCCATGCTCCATGTGGTTGTCTCTCAGGATCTAAGACCCTTTTCTCTCCATATATACTCTTGGTGATCTTATTAACTTCAATGGGATTCCATTAAATTGTAACCTCCTTGAGAAAAGGGACTGTCTTTTACCTCTTTTTGTATCCCAGCTTAACATAGTGCCTGGCACATAGTAGGTGCTTAATAAATGTTTATTGATTGATTGATTCAGGTATCATGTCTATACAGATGCCTCTTAGACCTACATAGCTAGACCTAATTTCTCTCCTGAACTTCAGTACCACATCACCAACTGCCTTTTAAACATTTCTACCTGAATGTCCAATAAGGATCTCCCACTTAACATGTCCAAAATTGAACTTTCCCTCCAAACACAATCTTTTTGTAAACTTTCTTATTTCTGTCAAGGACATCATCACCATCCTTCCAGTCCAGTTACATCCCTAACCTCAGTATTACCTTCAACTACTCATTTTTCCTTACCCTACTAATCTATTCAATTGGCAAGTCTTGGCAATTTTATCTTAATAACATCTTTCACATTGATCCTTTTTCTCCACTCACACTAGTGCAAGCCCTCATCACTTCTCACCTAGGCTATTTGGGTCAAACAGCTAGTAAGTGTCTAATGTCAAATTTGAATTCAGGTCATCCTGCCTCAAGGGTTGCTGTTCCAACCACTGCCAATCTATTCTCCTCACAGCTGCTCAAGCATTATCCTGCTTAGCAAAACTGTAGTGGTTTCCTTATTACAAACTCCTGAGAGATATTATTTATCTATTATATTAATAACTAATTATTAAATTAAATTTATCTATTATATTATAACTATATCTATTATATTAATAACTAATTATTAAATTAAATTAAGATGAACAGTTTTTCTCTCTATTTCTTCATTCAGGTACCAGTCCCTCTAGGCCAGTCAGTCTGTGAAGGACATTGCTGGCAAATGACATTGCCCAAATCTTCTTGGACCATGCTCCTCAGCCTTGAGCAGGATCCCACCCAACTAGAAGACCTTACTTTTGCTTAGAGTGAAAACAGAATCTAACCTAGGTGCATTCCAGCCCTAAAGCATTAAACCCATGTCCTTGCACTGCTCCATTGGAGTTTAGGGTGACCCAGCTCATGAAAGAGAAAACCAACTAGAGTGGTCTGGGTAGAGATGGATTCCTTTGTCCAAACTGCTAGAGGCATCTGAATCTCACGATCAAGCCTTGTTCTCAGTAGAAGGAGCTAAAGACTTTTATCCCACTCCTCATTAATATGTCTACTCCCTCATTAATTGTTTACCTAGTCAGAGGCATTCTCTTTTCTAAAAAACATAAAATATTCAGTATTTCCATTAGTTTAGTTATGAAAAGAAATCAGGGACCCTCAATTTATTATCAGCTAGCCTATTTAATAATTTGACTATTAATTACCCAGAAACTCTGTTTCTCAGGCTTTTCATTTATCTCATTCCTTTGTTTCCAATCAAAGACTTTCACAACCTGGCCCAAACTACCTTTTCAGGCTTGTTGTACATTATTCCCCTTCCCTCGCTCTTGACTCCCACCACCCTGGACTGCTCTATGTTTCTCACAAAGGACTCTAGTTTGGGGGCTCTATGTCCCTGCACTGGCAGGACTGCATGCCTGGAATGCAATCTCTATTCACTTTTGCCTCTTAGAATACTTCTTTCCTTCTAGAAGGAGAAAAATAATCCCCTTCTACATGAACTCTTTCCTAATGTTCCAGATGCTACCCTCTTCAATAAACTTGCATTTATTATGCATTATTTCTATTTTACATGCCCCACCCCAAAGCTCTTTGAAGAAAGACACTATTTCATTTTTGTCTTCATATCTCCAGAGCCTGGCCCATAGTAGGCATTTTATAAGTACTATTTGATTAATACTTCCATTTTACAGATGAAGAAATTAAAGTTAAATAATTTGTCCATGATTACACAGCTAGTGAAGGAGTGAGGATTTAAATCCAGGTCTTTTGACTTTAAGTGGTATGATACAGTGGAAAGCACACTGGGAAGTTAAGAGACTTGGCTTCACATCCTACTTTTGTCACTTACTACACATGACCTTGGGCCAGTTACTGATCCTCTTTGGACCTCAGTTTCTTTATCTATAAAATGAATCAATTGCACTTGAGGAATTTTTTCCTCCTGCTCCAAATTCATGATCCTAAATTGAAAATTCATTCCACCATTCTCTGTTGCTTCCTACAGTACTTTGGGTTTAGTATTTCTCTTTTATTCTTTAGCCTTTTAAGCTAAAATTTGATCAAGTGCCCAGAGAAGAGCCCGTTTTCACACATTTTTTTTCCCCATCTGGATTCACACCTGTTTGGTTTAGATGCCCAGGTCAGGGATTGAGTAGGTGTGAATTTCAGGCTGATCATTATGGACTTGAAAGTCAATTAGAATTCAAAGCCGTCAACTAACATTGGAAGCAGCATGAAAATACCTGAGTAATTTTTTTTTGATTGACGTTTCAGTTGGCTCAAAAACAGCTCCTGGGCAGCTTCTAGAAGAGTGTCTGCCAACCCAAACTGGACAGGTAGAATATCTCGGTTCTCTATAACAGACTGCTTAATTTTTTTTTCATCCTTAGCCTGAAGGCTTTCAGCTGCTCAAAGAGTAGGGATCAGGAGTTGGGGGAGGAGAAAACTGATCAGGAAGTAAGGAGAGGGAGGAAGAAGACCAAGAGGGAGAAGAAAATTAAAGGAGTCAGTTTTTCCAATCCGTAGGATCAAATCCTGAGCTGAAAGAGACCCAAGAGGTCATATAGTCCATCCCATTCATTTTACAGATAAAGAAACTGTGACCCAGAAATTTTAAATGACTTGTCCATTTTCACACAGGTTGTAAGCAGCAGAGTTGGTATTCAAACCCATATTCTCTAACTCCAGATCTAACAAATGCTTTCAATCAATCAACCAATGGACAAGCATTTATTAAGTACCTATTATGTTCCAGGCTCCATGTTAGACACTGGATGATCAAAGACAAAAGTAAAGCCATCTCTGCTCTCCAGAAGTTTGCAATACAACCCAAAAGAGATAGTATGCACACACATTTACATACACATACACATACATATATACTGTGTATATGAGCTGGAGAAGGAAAGGGCAAACCACTCCAGTATCTCCGCCAAGAAAATCTCCAATGATATCACAAAGAATGAAACATGACTGAAATGACTGAACAAAACCAAAAATTCTGATGATTTTCAAATCTGCCTATATTTTCCCAGTCTTGCTACTAACATCCATATCTCACATCACCAGGTGCCTTTCAGACATCTTGGACTGGATGTCCAGTAGCCATCTTAAACTCAATATGAACAAAATGAATTCATTATCTTTTCCCCTAAACCATTCTCCACCCCCACACTACCTCCTACTTTCCCTATTACTGTCTAGGGAAATATCATCCTCTCATTCCCTTACGTTTACAACCTAGGAGTCATCCTGGATTTCTCATTGTCTCTCTTTTCCCATATCCAAGCTGTTGCCATAGCCTAGCAATTTCCCCTTGCCAACATCTCCCTAATATGCCCCCTTCTCTCCTCTGACACTGCCACCACCCTGGTGCATGCCCTCATCACCTTACTCCTGGACTATTGAAATAGCCTTCTGGCAGTTCTTCCTTCTTAAATTTTCCCACTCCAATCCATTTTCCATTCTGACACCAAAGTGATTTTCCTAAAGCTCAGATCTTACCATGTCACCTGCTCCCCATTCATTTAACTCTAGTGGCTCTTTATCACCTCAAAAATCAAACACAAAATCTCTGTTTGGCTTTCAAAGCCCTTCCTTTATAACCTATCTCACTCCTGATTTCAAGTGAGAGAGGGCTGTGGAAGGTTGTCAGTCTCACTTTCTCATCCAGAGCCATCTGGGTCCAGTGGTCAGATATTCATCAGGACAACTGGAGATGGTCCAGGATGCAATGGGAGACCCTGGCCCTCTTTTCAGGTTCTCACTTTGAGTGAGGTAACACCTATTCAGTAAATAGGTCTCTTTAAGAAATGAGTCTAGACATGGTCCCTTTAATTAGAAAAAAAAAATAAAGCTGGGAGAAGACCCTCAGGGTTGCTGTTCCAAAGAGAAATAGTTACTATTGAAATCAAAGTCTACCACAAGTCATGTCATCATTTCCCTGATGTCAAGGTCCTCTTCGAAAATGAAGAACAAACACAACCTGTGAAAAGACCCAGCTGCTTGAATGGGGACCCAGTCAGCTGGGTAACTTGGCTCATCCTCTCCCTCTCTCTCTCCTCTCCTCTTCAAAAGGTAGGTAAATTTTGATGGCCAGAAGCTGCCCAGTTAACTTGAGGTTTACTAACTAGATTTCTTTCTTTTTTTCTTCCTTCCTTCCTTTCTTTCATTCTTTCTTTCTTCCTTCTTTCCTTCTTTTCTTTCTTTCATTCTTTCTTCCTTCCTTCCTTCTTTCTTTTCTTTCTTTCTCTTTCTTTCTTCCTTCCTGCCTTCCTTCCTTCCTTCCTTTCTTCACAAAACTTTAAAACCAGTTCACTCTGAAGCTCACGGATCGGACCATAATAGGTCCTTGTCCAAGCTCCAATTAATGGCTGCATTTTGGTCCCTCTTGACTTAGAGTGAATGTCAATGGTAACTGTTTCTCTTTGGAACAGTAGCCCTGAGGATCTTACCCTCCTAGCTTGATTTTTTTACTAATTAAAGGGGCCATCCCTTGGCTCATTTCTTGAAAAGGCCTATTCACTGAATGGATGTTACCTCATTCAAAGTAAGAATCTGAAAAGGTCTTAGTCTAGGAGGGCCAGGGTCTCCCACTGCATCCTGGACCATCTCCAGTTGTCCCGAAGAATATCTGACCTCTGGACCCAGATGGCTCTGGAAGAGAAAGTGAGGCTGATGACCTTGAACAGTCCTCTCTCACTCAAATAAAAGTCAACTGCAAATCATGTCATCATTTCCCTGATGTTGTGGTCCTCTCTGAAATGGAAGGACAAATGCAACAATCCCTTTTTAATCTTCTTCCATCCTACTCCCCAACATACACTCTTTGATCCATTGATCTGTATTTTCTCTAACTATTCCAGATGCCATTCCTTCCTCATTTCTGCCTTCTGGCTTCTGTTAAGTCCCTAAAATCCCATCTTCTACAGGAAGCCTTTCCCAATACCTCTTAATTCTAGTGTCTCCCCTCTTGTAGTTGTTTCCTTTAAATGTAAACAGTTTGTGCATATTTGTTTGCTTGTTGCCTTCCCTCATTACATTGTGGGATCCTCGAGGGCAGGGACTGTCTTTTGTCTCTGTTTGTATACCTAGCACTTAGCATAGTGCCTGGCACATAGCAGGCATTTAGTAAATGTTTAGTGATTGTTGAGTCCAAGGGATCCTCTTCTCCCCTTTGTGGAGTCCTCATGTGGCATTCTCCTTAGGTATCATGTTGCTTTCCTCAGGGCTCCTCATAGAGTGCTGAAACTGCCTTTCTTCAGAGTGTCTATTTAGTTTTCAATGTGTCTGCTGTTCCAAGGACACTTTTCCTATACCAAATGAAAAATCCAATGTCTTCCAACCTTTCCAAGTGTGCTAAGTCTTTCTCTGGGGTGGGATGAGGAGTCCAAGGCTATATTCCCTTCCTGGAAAAGTGATTCCCTCTCCTGTGCTCATCTCCACCCAAACACATAGTATTACCTGTTCTCAGATCAAAAAATCTTCTTTCATTGCTAGTGGAAAAAAATCCAGTGACATTTTATCCTCTTTCTATTTCCTATCCTTTTTCCTTCCTAGAGTGTGCTCCTACCACCTCTTATTGGTGTTAAGAGAAAGAAAATCCCACCAAGGTGTATCCTCCATGAAAGTAGTAGTAGGCATAGAATTAAGAGCCAAGATGTGTTTAAAGATGACCTAGATCAATACTCTGATTTTATAGAAGAGAAAACTGAGGCCCCAAAAGTGAGAATGACATTTCCAAGTTTAAATGGGAAATGACTCCATGTCCTTTAACTTCAAACACAGGGCTCTTTCCTTTATATTTTCTCCTTTGCTGGTTTGTTGGCCCTATGATCTGGAGACTTGGGTCACCTTAAAGAAAGGAGATGGAGTCTAGCATGTTTTAGTAGAAGGAGTAAAAGACTTGAAATCAGGAAAATCTGGATTTGAATTCTACTTCTTTTGTTTACTTGCAGTATGGCTATGGTCCTTGGTTGATCTCTCGGACATTTACGGCTCTGAATTCTTGGATCTTAAATATATACATGAGGCAACTGTCAATTTCTAGCAAATTACATACCCGTCTTCTGTCTGTTTTGAAAATTCCCTCTGTTTTCTACTCTGTTTGGCCAATACTAACAACCAAGAATAAAAAACAAGCCTAAAAACTCCTCTTTGATGATTAACCCAAAGAGACACTAGCATAGAGTTAGCACAGAAGGAACTGTAACAGACAAGAATGTCCATTCAAGAGTTAGAATAAGCAGTAATAGTGTCTCAGAATCCTTTTCTCTGTAGAGAGGTAGAGTGTGGGGCTATGGGTGAGGAAGTTGCATAGACTGTCAGAAGCAGTTGAGTCATTTGGTTTTGCTCTGCTGGGGGAGGGGCTACATTTGCAGCTGTGATCTATATAAAAAGGTGTCAATAAAACATTTTTAAAAAGTTTTTTGAACAGAAAAAAATAAAGATATCTGAGCTAAGGACAGGCACTGAAAAATTTCCTTTGCATCATACAGATTCAGCAAGGAGTTAATGGAAAGCTTAGAAATGGCCAGAGAATTAACTGGATTAAATCTCCGCCCGTCAATTAAGCCAATATATTTGAGTATAATACTATTTAATTCTGTACTGGGAAGAGTGCAATAAATCAAAGTTTACAGATGTCTTCAGCAAACCCTTGATGGATGAAACAGTGTAACTCAGAGGTGCATGGAAAAAAATCTCAAATAAGATCATCTCCCATGTGATTAATATAGCTGTCTGCACTGGCATTTGCTCCAGAAGGTTCCTATCCAAACACGTTTAACATCACACACCTTTTGTGACAACTTTAGTTACCTGAACTAACCAGGCAAAAGGTGTTTAAGCAACTGAATCATCATATAGCTTAGCATTGGACCCTGGTTATGAAATTCTACTTCATTCTTAATAGTTAATTTATGTAACACTTTAACTTTAACACTTACACATGCCTTCCTCTGAGTAGCTCTTGAAATTGGTTGTATAAGTAATATTATGCCTGTTTTCAAGAGGATACAACGAATGCTCAGGAGGTATCTTACTCAAGGTCATACAAGTAGTAAGTATTATATCCAGGACTCAAATACAGTCCTACAGATTCTCTCTCTACAAAATATTATTGTACTTATGTACAACATAAATAAGCTGTGGTCAATGTTATATGACTTTATAAATTGACTGTAGGGGGAAGGATAGGAAGATTGAATGAGTAAGGGCAAGAATCATCTCAGGTTCAAAAGAGAAATCACAAATTCCAGATCATCTTCAAGTTCCTACGACATCTAAAGAGACTGGAATAAAAAATGTTATTGCCTTGGGATATTCTCCAGGGCCTTTTACTTTACAGATCACTAATAGCTAACATTACTATTACAAGGTTTACAAAGGATTTTGCATATATTAATTCATTTTCTGTAAGGAAGGCACTCTAGGCATTTATTTTTCACATTTTACAGATGAGAAATTGAGGCATATGAAGATTAAATGATTTTGCCTATGATCACAAAACTGGGAAGTAACAAAATCAGAAGCCAGACCCAGCTCTCCTGACGCTGTGTAGCATGTTTTACACTATATCATATTACCTTTCAGAAAAAAGGAATATTCTAAAGTTACATTAAAATAAAATATTATATATTTTTTAAAACATAAAGTTACTTTAGTACTATATAGCCCTTGACCAATAACACAGACAACATGCTCCAGATGCCAATGTATGATGCCTTCATCCCAACCTCTTCGACTGTTTTCCTATTCTATGAACACTTAGATTTGCTAGGGAGAGGATAAAGGTAGGATATTGTCACAATCAGGTCCCAATACAAAACAAGACTGTTGGGAATGGTAGGGAGGATAAGGTTATGAACCCTAGAGTTCATTTTTATTACCTCAGGAGCAGTGAGGCAACAGCTGATTCAACTGTTGGATATGACCAAATTCTTTGCCTTTGGTGCACTTAGATTTCAATGAAGCATATGGAAAACTCTCTCGTGTTATGCTTGTGAATAAGATAGAGATACATGAACTAAATGATAGTACAGTTAGATGGATTTGGACTTGGTTAACTGATGAAACCTAAGGCGTCTTATTAATGAGTCAACATCAATTTGAAGAGACTTCTCTAATGGAGTACTGTAGGGATCTGTTCTTGGTCCTGTGTTGTTCCATATTTTTATTAATGACTTTGGCAAAAGACATAGATGACATCTTTATCAAATTTGAAGGTGACACAAAACTTGGAAAAGAGGAGGATGTTGGGATGAGATATATATCAATGTCCAGATGACAGAGTCTGGATCCAAAGATCTTGATAAGCTGGAATAATGGGCCACATGAAATAATATGACACTATGAATAAAGATAAATTTGGGGGCTCCATAAATCAACTTCACAAATATAATATGGTTAGACAAAAGTTCTTTTCAAAAAGATCTGATTGTTTTTAGTGACCTATAAGATCAGTATGAGTTAATGGTGTGACAGGTTAAAAAAAAAGTTCATAATACCCCTAGGCTGCATTATGAATGGCCTGACACATAGTAAGTACTTAACTTGCTGGTGGGAATCCAATAAAGTATTTCTCATCCAGTATCTGGACTCTTGGGTGATTATTCCTTGACCAGAACCACCATTCTCCAGGCTTCCCCTGGCTATAGGATCCCTAGTAAGCAGGGCAGAAAAGGATCAGGAAACAGAGAACATCAGAACTGAGAGAGCCCTTAGGACATAAGATGTCAGGGTTGAGGAGAATTGCTGAGAGGCAGATTTGGCCTCTTTGGCTTTAAGGAGAAAGCTCATAAAGTGGAATGAGCTGGCCTGGGAAATAATGGATTTTGTTTCATGAGAACAAAGTCTGGTGGGATGGCCACTTCTGAAAGCCATGAAAAGAATTCTTACAGAAACAGAAGGCCTGTGAGATCCCTTCCAGCCCTAATATTTTGTGTCCAGTCCCAGAATAGAAAGAGGAGTAGGGACAATGTCATATAAGAATATCCTCATACAAGAAGAAGAAAACAGGAATATTTAACCTGGAGAAGAGAAGACTTGGTGGGTATATGAGATAGCAAACTCCTTGAGAATAGGGCTGTCTTTTGTCTTTCTTCATATTCATGGCACTTAACACACTGGTATAGTAGGTGTTTAATAAATGCTAGTTGATTGAACTGACTGGCCCAGGCCTGACTCAGGCCATTAAGTCTTGAGAACAGTTTCATTGCTTTTTTAGAGGAAAAGTAGCTCAGCCTAAATAACAGCAACCTTGGTAGATACTACTCCTACAATATCCTCTGAAGTATGCAAAAGGCTGTCTTGCAGAAAAGGGATCAGATTAGTTCTTCTTGGCCCCACAGAGCAGAATTAGGAGGGATGGGTAGAAGTAACAGAAACACAGATTTTGGCTTGACATTCCTAACTGTTAGAGCTATCACAAAATGGAATGGGTTATCTAAGATAGTAAGATAAGTAAATAGTAAGATAGTAGTGAGTTCCCTCTCATTTGAGGTCTTCAAGCTGAGTTTAGGCATCTGATTGTTGCTTATTTTGTTTCAGGAAAGAATCTCAGTCAGTTTGGACTAAGTTTGGACCTCTGAGATACCTTACAACTCCTTTGTTCTGCAATTCTGTGATAGTAGATGTTAGCCACTCACATTGATAAGATACTTTCTAGAACTTCATCATAGAATACTATTCAAATGAAGTTGGGAGTTTCTAAAAACCCATTAGCTCAGTGGATTACAGTAGAAGAGGAGCCCAAAGGGAAAACATTGGTTTCATTCATGAATGAGTCCATCAGGATCATCCTGTTAAAAAAATCACATACTGTACCCTTGCCCTAAGCCATTTGTCCTATAAATGGATAGAACTGATCCTAAGAGGCACAGGGGGGAAAACGTGAAGATACACTCATGCAAACCACTACAGGAAAAAAAAAATCAAAATCATGTCCTTCTTAACACCAAGGATTTAGAAATCTGTATTCACAGGAGAGGGTGGGTTTTTTTGTTATTGTTGAAATACTTACAACAAATGCTCATAATAATTTTGTATTAATATATAGTGGTATTCCTAAGAAATAGACTCATTAGAGGTGCAAATATGATGAATTCCTGGGCAGGCTAGCTAATTGTAAGACAGACTGCCTCATTGGTGAAACCTTGGACTGGTCATTGGTGAAGTTACTTATAAGTCAATGGACAGTTGACTCAGATTATTTGCCTTGACTAACATTCTACTATGATGCCTCATTAAGGCAGGGAATTCTCAAAGACTATGCCAGCAGAATGAAAGCCTACCAAACTGGTGAAGTGTCTAGCACAGGTCCAGTAATGGGCTGTATGCCTTTCATACTGGGTTTGGAGAGAATGATAACTAGCAATTTTGGTCCCAGGGGCAAACAGCATACCTTCAAATCAACTTTTTGATTCATACTATAAAAGGAACAGGAGAAGCAGCTGGGTGGTGCAGTGAATAGAGCACTGGCCCTGGAGTCAGGAGAATCCAAATTCAAATCCAGTCTCCAGACACTTACTAGTTGTATGACCTTGGGCAAATCATTTAACAGAAAGGCAGAGAGAGAGAGACAGAGAGACAGAGAGATAGAGACAGACAGAGAGACAGACAGAGAGACAGAGACAGAGACAGAGGCAGAGAGACAGAGACAGAGACAGAGATTCTAGGCAGAAAGACAGAGAGAGAGAGAGAACAAGAATTCATTAAGGTAGATTCAGCTGAGTAGAAGATGAGACTAGTCATTTGATTAAAATGTTGTGTCCTGTAAATTTTAGTGCCCTAGGACAAAGTCCCTCTTGCTCAGTCTACTGAAAGGTCAGCTACCAGGAGTTTCACCAGGAATAAAAAAAGAGAAAAAAAAATTATGTTAGTTTATATGGTATTGACTATGAAAACAATAAATTATGGGTTCTTAACCAGGAGTCTATAGATCTATGAATAAATTCCAGAGGGAATGGGGGGTGGGAGGAGGATGGAATTACATTTTAATTTTCACTAACATTTGGTTTCCTTTGTAATCCTACATGTTTTGTTTTGTGTATTTACCTTAAAAATATTCTGGGAAGTGGTCCACAGTTTTCATCAGACTAGCAAAGGAGTCCTTAACACACACAAAATAAGAATTCCCGAAATAGATGTTCAGAAAAGGAAGAAATCCATATTGGCTGTAGTATCCACAGAAGGATTTTTGAAGAAGGTGGGACTTGAACTGGACTCTGAAAAAGATTTGTAAGTAGGATATAAATCAATAGAAACATGACTCATTCATGAATGAAACCAATGTTTTCCCTTTGGGCTCCTCTTCTACTGTAATCCACTGAGCTAATGGGTTTTTAGAAACTCCCAACTTCATTTGAAAGGGTGAGAGAGGAAGGACATTCTAGGAGAGAGGAGCAGAATGAACAAATATACCATTAACATGTTAAACATGTGGAAACTGTCATGGTGGGAGTGGAGAGTACATCTTGGGAAGCATAGCAGTAGTATGAGTGGGTAAGGTGGGACTGGATTCCTGAGAACTTCAAAAGTCAGGTGGAGAACTTTCACTTAATATGTAGGCAAGCGGAGATTCTTTTAGGTAGTTGTGTAGCTGAGTGACATAATGAACAACATGACCACAAAGCCAGGACTAAGGGTAAGTGGAGTAGTCAGCTACCCAAGGAAGAATTTGCAGAAAAATACAAGGTACTTTTAAATATAGCTTTTCATAAATGCATATATTTTAATGACAGGAATTTATGCTTTTCAGAGCACATAGATATTTATTTTGTGACAAGTTGCATGTGTTACTGTCAAGGCTCAAAGCTTCCATTAGAAAGAAACTGACAAGTAGTACAATTTTCAAATCTTACCTAAGATCACAAATGCCTTGTTCCAGCTCTGCATGACAGTGCTGTACTGGGTGGTGCATTAAAGAGGAAAGAAGGTAGAATAGGGAGGCAAATATTACAGTATCCAAGTCTGAGAGGATGAGAATCTGAACTTGGTGGTGAAAGGAGAAATGAAAGGGAGGGTGTGAATGCAAAAGATGTTTTGAAGGAAGGAGCAAACCCAGTCTCAGTTTCTTCAGATGTAAAATTGAAAACTTCCTAGGTTAAAATGAATACAGACTATAAACCACATGACAAAATTAAAGTGTCCCCAGTGCACTTAGAAATAATAGGGCAAAAGAAGTAGCGTTGGGGGTGGAAGCTCAATTCCATGTGGACAGTCTTGGGCGGGTAAAGGTGGGAACTTCTAAATCTTAGAGTTCTCATGAGGCCCCCCATGAAACACCAGGGAATCGAGGAGTGAGACCGAGCTATCTCGTGTATTTCCACCTCTTCCCGTGAGAAACGTGATGGGAGGAGCATCCCCGCCCTCGAGACTGTCCCAGATCTGGGCACACTTATTGTTATCTAACAGGCACGGTATTCAGGTGCAAACTACATGGCCGGAGAGCTTAATTAGGGTCAGGAAAGCCTGAAGGCACTCTTAGCACGGAGGGACCCTGACAGGACAGAAGGCTCCGTTTTTCCTCTCTTCGCTCTCCCCTCCCCCTCTCTCCCCACTTACACTTCTACTTCCAATCTCTTACCGTAAGATCTTTGCCTCCTTGGGAGATTTCTCTCTCCCTCCTAAGGAAGAGCTCCCCCTGCACATGTAACCAGGACCCTGAATAAAGCCTAACCCTTGTTCGACTCTGGAAAGTCTCTTCTCTCATACGTTTATCCGGTTTGGCCAACCGAAGACCTGGGACAGGTAAGGTAAGACTCGGGTAGCCCTCAGGCCTCTAGGCCTGGCAAAGTAGGGTGTCAGAAGTTGCTGAGAAAATAACTCAAAGGCGTGTGAACTTTTCCACTTGAATATTAGATGCCTAACATGAAATGACAAGACAGTTAGAAGGATGGCTGATCAAGTAAAGTGCTCATTCTCTAAATTTGTTGCAAGTGGAAATTTTGGTCCATTTCTATAACAGGTTCCCAGAGACATGTTGCTAGCCTGAGTGGGTGTTAGAGCCTTCTCTCCTGAGCCTGTCTGAATGCTTGTAAATGATGGCAATCAGTACTCAAAATATTCCTCAATAGGTTATGCTGCAAGAAGCTGGCAAATGCATGAGTGAAAGCTCTTAACCTCCTTTATCGTTTGAAATCCTATTATAAGCAGAGAGAGATCTATTTTTATTTCTAACTGATTCTCAATATCATCTATATCTATATCTTACCTAATAGAGGCAGCTTGGTATAATCAAAAGACCCCAAAAACATGGGTTTTTATCTGAGCTCTGACATTTAATGATTGTGGAGTTATATCTGACTCTATGTGGCCCCATGGACTTTGCCCACAGGATTTCCTTGGCAAAGATACTGGAGTAGTTTGACATTTATTTCTCCAGGGCATCTCCATTTTACAGATGAGGAACTGAGGCAAATAAGGGTTATGTGACTTGCTCAGGGTCACACAGCTAATAAGTATCTGAAGTCAGAGCTGAGATCAAATCTTTGTGACTCCAGTGACTCTGTCCGCTGTATCACCTAGCTGTCGCTATCTATAGAGAACATGTCCTGAAAGTTTTAGTGCAGTTCTAAGCTTTTAACTTCAAAATTATGCTTCAATGCTACAAAAAATAATACTTGAGAGGTCACTTAAATTTAGAAATACTTGTGTATTTCTTATTAAAATTCAGCATAACCATCATCTTGTTGCTCCAATCATCACATTGATCCAATGGATTTTTGAATTTTGTAAAATCTTTTGTCAGCTGCTGTACAGGGACTGAAAGAATTTCATTTGCTATCCTTAGTCTGAAGATCATCCAAAGAATGAGGTTTTGATGCATATCATTTTGATATGATCCCAAAAGAAAAAGTATAATGGAGATAGATCAAATCACTGGGAAATTTTTATCCAGAAATTGTCACGCACATAGCACATAGTGACAAAGTACCTAGTCATGTTAAAATTAAACTTAAAAGCTTATTATTCAAAATTAGATAAGTGTGAAAATTGAAATAAATTTTCAAATTATGTTTTTTGTAAGTTTGTAACATTTCTACATCTCAAATTGTCAAAGTTTAAAACTACATGAAGAGGGAGGAATTGTGGAATAAGGCAGGAAATTTCCTAATTCTGTCAAAGTCCCCCCACAAATAACTTAAAATAATGTCTCAAAGTAAATTTTAGAGGTGAGTACAGCAGTCATCCAGACTAAAGAAACTTGAGAGGACATTAGGAAAGAACTGACCACCCAGGGTGGTAGTGTGGCCTGATTGAAGTACAAAGACCTCCAGGCATGTACTATGTCCACAAACAGTAAACCCTGGGGGCAGCTGTGTTACAAGCAGCTTTAGCTTCTGGAGGTTTCACCCCAGGATGGTGTCAGGGTTGGACAACTGAGCAAGGGAAGATTGTGAGAGCCCTTTATTGGTGTTGGACACAGAGCTAACCAGACAGGGTCCCAGGTTATGACTGTGGACAAGGAAGAGTGAACACATGTCATTGGGTATGGTTGCAGAGGGCAGGGCCCATCTGGTTATGATCCCTCCCAGGAAAGTAAAGGTGCTGGTTTCAGACCCAGGGGAAGAAGGTGAGCTGATGCTTGCAGCTGCCTGAGAGTCCACAGACATCAAAAGAGTTTAGGGTGGCAGCAATGCTAGCAGCATCAGTCACAGCTCAGAGATAGAAATGCTTATCTGAGGTCATTTATAGACCAAGATGTGAGCTGGAGGGGCAGTGACCACAAGTGGCTTTGGAATGTTAGATGAACTAAGAGGTCAAAGGCCCTCAGATAAGATACATAAACAATAGTATAAAAAACCCAAAGCCTGGGATATTATCCCCCACATTGCTGTAGCAGAAGTTAACAGTCAAGAAACAGGTCATTTGAATAAATGAACCAAAAATCCATTCATAGATGGCTACTATGGTGATAGAGAAAATCAGGTTCAGACTTGGAAGAAAACAAAACAACTCCTTGTAAAGCTTCAAAGAAAAATGTAAAATGATCACAAGCTCAAAAAGTTCTTGGAAGAGCTTGGAAAAGACTTTAAAAATGAAATAAGAGAGGTTGAGGAGAAATTCAGAAAAGTAATGCAAGAAAAATACTAAAAGAAAGTCAACCTATTAGAAAAAGAATTCCAAAAAACTTACCAAAGGAAATAACTTCTCAAAAATCAGAATTGGGAAAGGAGAAGCTAAGAAATCAAGAAGCAATAAAGCACAATCAAAAGAAGGAAAAATAGAAGAGAATGTGAAACATCTCATTAGAAAAATAACTGACCTGGAAAACATATCAAGGAAAGAAAGTATAAGAATTCTCAGACTACTTGAAATTTATGATTTTTTTAAGTCTATACAGTATAGTTCAAAAAATTTTTAAGGAAAATTGCTCTGAAATCCTAGAACTAGAGGGTAAAATAGAAATTGAAAAAATACACCAATCACTGCCTGAAAGAGATCCCAAAATAAAAACTCACAGAAAAATTATAACATTAAGTTTCAAAGCTCCCAGGTCAAGAAGAAAATATTACAAGCAACTACAAAGAAACCATTTAACTACTGTGGAGCTACAATCAGGATAGCACCTTTTATATTAGAAGACTGAAGGGTGTGAAATATGATATTCTAAAGAGCAAAGGAGTTGGGTTTGCAACCAAGCTGAATGTAGTTCTGCTAGGGGGAAAAAATGAATATATAATGAACTAAAGGACTTTCAGATATTCTTGAGAAAAAGAACAGAACTGAATGGAAAATTTTACTTACAACAGTTAGGAGAAACATAAGAAAGTAAAGAAGAAACACTAATTATAAGGGATTTAATAAGGTTAAAGTTTACTTCTAATATGGGAAAATGATATTTGTAATTCTAAGAATGTTATCACTAAGATAGTTTGAAAAAGTACACATATATACATACACATACATAAGGCATGGAGTTGAGTTGACTATGATGGAATAATCTTAAAAAATAAAATTGGGTAGGGAAAGGTGAAATGGAGCAAATTATCTCAAATACACTACCTGAAAGCCATGATCAAAAAAAGAGCCTAGACATCATCTTTCATGAAATTATCAAGGAAAACTGCCCTGATATTCTAGAACCAGAAGGCAAAATAAGTGTTCAAGGAATCCACCGATCACCGCCTGAAAGAGATCCAAAAAGAGAAACTCCTAGGAACGTTGTGGCCAAATTCCAGAGTTCCCTGGTCAAGGAGAAAATATTGCAAGCAGCTAGAAAGAAACAATTCAAGTATTGTGGAAATACAATCAGGATAGCACAAGAGCTAGCAGCTTCTACATTAAGGGATTGAAGGGCATGGAATATGATATTCCAGAAGTCAAAGGAACTGGGACTAAAACCAAGAATCACCTACCCAGCAAAATTGAGTATAATACTTCAGGGGAAAAAGTGGTCTTTCCATGAAATAGAGGACTTTCAAGCATTCTTGATGAAAAGACCAGAGCTGAAAAGAAAATTTGACTTTCAAACACAAGTTTGAAGAGAAGCATGAAAAGGTAAACAGCAAAGAGAAGTCATAAGGGACTTACTAAAGTTGACCTGTTTACGTTCCTACATGGAAAGACAATATTTGTAATTCTTGAAACTTTTTTCAGTATCTGGGAAGTTGGTGGGATTACACATACACACACACACACACACACACGCACACATGCACACACACAGAGACAGAGCACAGAGTGAATTGAATAGGATGGGATCATATCTTTAAAAAATGAAATTAAGGGGTGAGAGAGAAATATATTGGGAGGAGCAAGGGAGAAATGGAATGGGGCAAATTATCTCTCATAAAAGAGGCAAGCAAGACTTTTTAGAGGAGGGAAAAAGAGGGAAGGTGAGAGAAAAACATGAAGTTTACTCTCATCACATTCCACTAAAGGAAGGAATAAAATGCACACTCATTTTGGTATGAAAACCTATCTTACAATACAGGAAAGTGGGGGAGAAGGGGATAAGTAGGGTTGGGGGGGATGATGGAAGGGAGGGCAATGGGAGGAGGGAGCAATTTGAAGTCAACACTCTTGGGGAGGGACAGGATCAAAAGAGAGAATAGAAACAGTGGGGGGGGGCAGGATAGGATGGAGGGAAATATAGTTAGTCTTACACAACACAACTATCATGGAAGTCATTTGCAAAACTACACAGATATGGTCTAAATTGAATTGCTTGCCTTCCCAAAGGGAATGGGTGGGGAGGGAGGGATGAAGAGCAGTTGGAACTCAAAGTTTTAGGATCAACTATCAAGTACTGTTCTTGCTACTAGGAAATAAGAAATACAGGTAATGGGGTATAGAAAGTTATCTGGCCCTACAGGACAAAAGAGAAGATGGGGAGAAGGGAAGGGAAGGATGATAGAAGAGAGAGCAGATTGGTGATAGGGGCAATTAGAATGCTCGGTGTTTTGGGGTGCGGGGAGGGGACAAAAGGGGAGAAAATTTGGAACACAAAATTTTGTGAAAATGAATGTTAAAAGTTAAATTAAAAAAATTATCTCAAACAAAAAAGGTGTGAATGGAAGAACTGTTCTAGTGGGTGGAGAGGATAGGGTGGAAGGCAAGAAACAGGCCATTTGAAAAAACAAACCAAAAATCCATCCATAGATGGCTAGTATGGTGATAGAAAAAATCAGGGTTCAAACCAGGAAGCAAACAAAACAACTCCTTGTAAAGCTTCAAAGAAAAATGTAAAATGATCACAAGCTCAAGTGCAAGAACTTAATTCTCATTAGAACTGGGTTAAAAAGGGAATAACATATTTAGTAGAGAATAAAAGTCTTCTTGACTTACAGATAAATAGGAGGGCAAGGGAATAGAATATGGGAGAAGCTCTTAGGAGGGGGTATGGGTGAAGAAATGTAGGGCAAGAAGATAGGATAAGGCAGAAATTTTTAGAAAGTTGTGTGGATTAGAGAGGCAGTGGTCAGAAGTAAATTAGATTTCTGAGGAAGGATAGGGCAGAGAGAGAGAGAGAGAGAGAGGTAGGGAGGGAGGGAGGGGGAGAGAGAGAGAGAGAGAGAGAGAGAGAGAGAGAGAGAGAGAGAGAGAGAGAGAGAGAGAGAGAGAAAGAGAGAGAGAAAGAGAGAGAGAAAGAGAGAGAGAGAGGACAGTTAGGAAACGTACAATAGAGGGAAATACACAATTAGTAATTATAACTTTGAGCTCATCTATAAAACAGATGAAGAGCAGAATGGATCAAAACCTAGAACCCAGCAATATGCAGTTTACCGGAAACACATTTAAAAATGAGAAACACAAAAGAATGAAAATAAAGGCCTTGAGTAGAAAACTAAGTAATAGAAATGCTAAACCCATATGCACCTAATGCAATAGCATTCAAATTTCTAAAGAAAAAAGTAATGAATTACAGATGGAAATAGATAGCAAAACTACAATAGTGGGGGATTTAAACTTTCCGCTCTCAGAACTAGATAAATCTAACTGAAAAATAAATAAGAAAGAAGTCAAGGAGATTAATAGAATCTTAGATAAGCTAGATGTGATAGATATCTGAAGAGAATTGAATATGAATAGAAAGGAATATACCTTTTTCTTAGCAGTATATAGTACCTTTACAAAAACTGACTATATATTAGGCCATAAAAACTTTATATTTAAATGCAGGAATAGTAAATGCATCCTTTTCAGATAAAAATTTCATTTAATAAAAGACTATTAAAACACAGATTGAAATTAAATTATCTAATATTAAAGAATGAGTGGGTTAAAGAATAAATCATAGAAATAATAATTTTATTAAAGGTAATAAAGAGACAACATATCAAAACTTATGCAATGCAGCAAAAGTAGCAATCAGATATAAAAGATATTTATAACTCTAAGAGTGTTATCATTACTAAGATAGTTTGAAGAAGTATACATAGATAGAAGGCATGGAATTGAGTTGATTATGAAGGAATGACCCTAAAAAATAAAACTGGGTAGGGAGAGAAAAAAGTGGAGCATATCCTCCATTTATATCTCTAAAAGAGCAGATCAATAAATTGATAATTCAGTTTTAAAAGAAAAAACTAGAAGAAAATTTAAAACTCCAATTAAACACCAAATTGGAAATCCTGAAAACTAAAAGTGAGATTAATCAAATTGAATGTTTAAAAAACTCACTGAATTAAAAAAACTAGGAGTTGATTTTATTTAAAAAAAAAAAAACAAAATAGATAGACCATTGCTTTATGTGATTCTTAAAAACAGAGAAGAAAACCAAATCACTAGTATCAAAAATGAAAAAGGCAAATATACCGCTAATGAAGATGAAATTAAAGCAATTATTAGGAATTACTTTGCCCAATCATATGCCAATAAATTTAACAATTTAGGTGAAATGGAAGAATACTTACAAAAACATAAACTGCCCAGATTAACAGAAGAGGAAATAGAATATCTAAATAAACTTATTTTGGGAAAATAAATTGAACAGGCCATGAGGGTCCTAAGAAGAAAGCATCAGGATTAGATGGATTTGCAAGTAAATTCTTCCAAACATATAAATATCAACTAATTCCAATATTAAAAAATTACTTGAAATAATAGACAAAAAAGAAATCCTTCCAAAGTTCTTTTATGAAACAAATATGATGCTCATATGTAAATGAGGAAGAACAAAATAGAGAAAGAAAATTATATACTAATTTCATTAATAAATATGGATTCAAAAATCTTAAATAAAATACTAGCTAGGAGATGACAACAATATATCACAAAGTTATACAGTGCGACTAAGTGAGATTTATACCAGAAATGGAGGGATAGTTTAACATAAGGAAAACTATTAACATAATTGATTATATCAATAGCAAAAGTAAGAAAAATCATATGATTATATCAACAGATGCAGAAAAAGTTTTTAAATTACAATACTCATTCCTACTAAAAACACTTGAAAGCATAAGTATGAAATGGTTTTTCCTTAGAATGCTAAGAAACATCTACCTAAAACCATCAGCAAGCATCATTTGTAACAGAGATAAGCTAGAAACCTTCACATAAGATCAGGAGTGAAACAAGGATATCCATTATCATGGATATTGTATCAGAAATGGTAGCAATAGTAATAAGAAGAAAAAGAAATTGAAGGAATCAGAAGGGTCAATAAGGTAATAAAACAATTTCTTTTTGCAGATGATATGATGGTATAGTTGGAAAATCCTAGAGATTCAACTAAAAAGATAGTGGAAACAATTTATCATTTTAACAAAGTAGCATCTATAAAATGAACTCATTTAAATTAGTAGCATTTCTATATATCACCAACAAAGCCCCGCAAGAAGAGATCGTAAATGTACCTGCCAAGACAAACCCAGAAACTACACGAACATAATTATAAAGCACTTTTTATACAAATAAGTCTGATTTAAATAATTGCACATATATTAATTATTCATGGGTAGGAGAAACCAATATAATAAAAATGACAATTCGACCTAATCTACTTAACGCCATACAAACTAAATTACCAAAAAATTATTTTATTAAGCTTGAAAAAATAATAAAATTTATTTGAAAGAACAAAATATCAAGAAAATCGAAAGAATTGATGAAAAATGTAAAGGAAGGTAGTCTAGCAGTGCCAGATCTTAAACTGTATTATAAAGTGGTAATTGTCAAAACTATCTTGTACTATCAGTGATCATTGGTGGATCAGTGGAAGAGAGCAGATATAGAATACACAGTAGCAAATGATTATAGTTACTTTGTGTTTGATAAATATAAAGATTTAAGCTTTCAGATGAAAAGGCATTGTTTGGTAAAAAACTGTTGAGAAAACTGGAAAGTAGTCTGGCAGAAAATAGATACAGACCAATATCTTATACCATCTACCAAAATAAGATTAAAATGGATACGTGACATAGATATAAAGATATCAAATAAATCAGAACATGGAACTCATCTATCAGACTTATGCATAGAAGAAGAATTTATGAATAAACAAGAAATAGAGAGCATTATGAGGTATAAAACTGATAATTTTGATTACATTAAACGTAACCCTTTTTCATAAATAAAACCAAGGCAGTCAAATTAGAAGAAAAGCAGAAAATTGAGCTGGGGAGGTGAGGATGTATGGATAGTTTCTTATATAAAGGCCTCATTTAAATGTATAGAGAACTTTGTCAAATTTATAAAAATATGAGTCATTTCCCAATTGATAAATGGTCAGAGGATATGAACAGGCAGTTTTTGGAAGGAGAAATCAAAGCTATATACGGTCATATAAAATGCTCTAAATCATTATTGATAAGAGAAGTATAAATTAAAACAACTGAGATATATTCTCATACCTATCAGATTGGCTAAAATGATAGAACGGGAAAATGCCATATGTTGGAGGGGATGTGGAAAAATTGGAACTCTAATACACTATTAGTGGAATTGTCAACTGATCCAACCATTTTGGAGAGTATGCTGGATTTATGCACAGAGTTATAAAGCTACGCATACCCTTTAATCCAGCGATACCACTGTTAGGTCTGTTTCCCAAGGTGATCAAGGAAAAAGCTTAGATCCTCTAAGATATTTATAGCAGTTCTCTTTATGGTAGCAAAGAACTGGAAATTGAGGAGATGCTCATCCATTGGAGAATGGCTGAACAAATTGTGGTATATAATTGTGACAGAAGACTACTGTGCTGTAAGAAATGATGAATAAGTTGATTTTAGGAAAACATGGAAAGACTTGCATAAAATAACAAAGAGTGAAATAAGCAGAACCAAGAAAATGTTGTATACAGTAAATCAATATTGTCTGATGTGTATATGTGAATGACTAAACTATTCTGAGTTATATGAATATTGAAATCAACTACAAAGGACCTGTGAAGGAAGATGGAAGCTATCTCCAGAGAAAGTTCTGATATCTTGAAGTATGTGTTATATGGTTTCACATATATATGTGTCAAATATTGGCCTTCTCTAGTGTGGGGGTTGCAGGAATGGAGGGAAACAGCTTGGAACTCAAATATAACAAACTAAAAAAAACAACTACATGAAGACTTATGGTTCCATAATATGTGGATGAGAGATAGGACATGCTAAATGAGAGACAGACACAGAGCTAGAGATAAAGACAGATACATATATATATGTGGATATGTGTGTGTGTGTAAATATGATAGTGATAAGAACAACGTACTCATTGACCTTGCTTTACAAAGCATTTTCCTCATCATAACTATGTGAGATAGGTTAAGTATTATAGTTCCCATTTTTCAGAAGAGGAAGCTAAATCTCAGTGGCATAATGTATTGGGAGAGGATGTACCCGACACCTCACAGGAAAGAACTCTTTATTAGAAATTGGAAGACCTGCCAGGAACTTGGTACATGACCTTGAATAATTAAGTCTCTTTACTTCTTTTTTTTAATAGCATTTTTTTTCCAATTATGCATAAAGACAATTTTTAACATCCATTTAAAAAAAATTGAGTTCCAAATTTTCTCCTTTCCTCCCCTCTCTAAGAGAGTAAGCAATTTGATAGGTTATATATGTGCAATCATGTAAAACATTTCCGTATTAATCACCTTCCTTCATTTCATTTTAAGAAGTCCTCTTACCCTGTCTGACACAGGGTGAAGTCTTTGCCTGAAGTAGGAAGCAGCCTCATTTAGGGGAAAGACTTGTGAATTTCCAGTCTGAGCCCCAAGGATCAGATCCTGACTCTTCTTGCTATCTGTGTGACAGGAGGCTACTTCATCTACCCGGGTTTGCAGTTGTCATCTGAAAAATGAGAGAGCTAGACTAGATCGGTGGTTCCCTAGGCCTCAGACCCACTGGGGATTCATAACAGTCCAAGGGGATTACACCAAAAATTCACGAATGGCTCCATAAGCAGGAAATAATTGCCCAGTTATGCTACAATCATATTTTTTTTCTCTGTGATAACAAGCAAGGGGAAATTTGAAGCATTATTTTACACTTGTCAATTTTAATTTGGAGCTGTGAGGGGTTAAGTTGTCATTGTAGTAAAAAGCTTAAAGAATGAATCTAAAAGAATATTATGAGTAGAATATTAGTTTACCCTCAGGGTTCACAAAACTTTTTTTTGCCAAAAGAGGTTCACAGAATAAAACAAAAATGCTGGAAGCCACTAAATAGTTTGCCTGTGGCCCTTCCCAAATACAAATCATATAGTAACCTATTCACTAAATGCAATTCACGTCTCTACAAGGCAGCCCATTACGTCCTAGACAAACTATAATTAGAAAACTGCCTTTTGTTGAGTTTGCCTCCCTCCGACTTCTACCACTGGTCCCACTTCAGTTCTCTGGGGCTGATTCGTTTCGACCTGTCATGGTAGCCGCTCAAGAACCTTTTGAATTATTTTTGTCACCTCACTTATTAGCTTTGTGTTAACTGCAAATTTGATGAATGTCCCCTACGTCTTTTTCCAAACCATTTGTTAAAAAAAATTGAACAGTGTAGTTTTCTTATCAGTTAAAATGGTGGGATTTTACTATTTTATTATTGTCATTCAGTTGTATCAGATCCTTTGTGACCCCATTCGGGGTTTTCTTGGCAAAGATACTGAATGGTTTGACATTTTCTTCTCCAGAATATTTTTCAGATGGAGAAACTGAGGCAAACAGGGTTCAGTGACTTGCCCAGGGTCATATAGCTAATGTGTCTGATAATAAATTTGAACTCAGGTCCTTCTGACTCCAAGTCTGGTGCTCTATGCAGACTGAGGCACCTGGCTGCCCCAGACTTGTAATTTTTTGTTTTACAACAACAAAACATTTATTAATTACTTACAATGTGCCAAATATTCTGCCAAATGCTAAGGATACAAATAGAAAATTGAGACAATTCTTGCTCTCAAGGAGAGAATAAGGGGAGATAGCATGTAACAGAGTGTTCCATTGCATGACAGATGGAAATGCAAGGAGATAATTATGTTCCAGAAAGCAAAGTAACCAGAGACATGTCATGGAAGCTAGATGGAGCAGAGGATAGAGCACTGAACCTGGAGCCAGGAAGACCCAAGTTCAAATCCTGGATTTGTATTTAATAATATTTGAAAGGCATATACTGGTTAGAGGCAATGTGAGTACAACTTCTGTTTCTGACACATGTTGGCTGGGTGACCCTGGGCAAGTCTTTTAACTTCAAAGTACTGTAGGAGGTTAGCACAGGGTATGGTATGGAGTTCTTGTTGAAAGTTGTGTTCATCCTTCATTTTTGAAGAAGACCATGACATCAGGGAAATGATGACATGACTTGCAGTTGACTTTGTTTTGAGTAAAGGAGGGCTGTGCAGGTCACCAGCCTCACTTTCTCCTCCTGAGCCATCTGGATTCATCAGGATGACTGGAAACTGGGATACTTATTGACTGATTGACTCTGGGCAAGTCCTTAAGATAGACAATGGCAGAGACGGTGTGGACATGTATTGGTAGAGTAAGCTTCCTCATCTACAAATTCCTAATGCCAAGGAAACCACAAGTCACTTCTCCATATCCCCATCCTCTTCCCAATAGTGGGAAGGTTAAGCATGGTGGTATCATTGAAAGATGGCTAAATTTGGAGTCAGGAGATGGAGGCTTATGAATTGGTTCTGACGCCTGTGAGCCATGGCTCATTAAATTTCTCCAAAATTTCAAAACTCATTTTCCTCATAAATAGGGATAATAAGACTTTCGTTATCAAGTAGGGCTTGAGGAGTGGGAGGCTTGCAAGGTTAGCGGTGAAGTTAAAGAGAGCTAGCTGGATTATGTATCAAGCTAACATTTATGCTTATCAGGAGAGAATTCCTATGAGGCCTAAGGTCAACAGGCTATATCTGCTCTTGTGTAAATGTCAGGTAAAAGCTCAAGGGGCTTCGCTTTAAAGGGGGCTCGCTCTCTGTAAGGCTTAGTGGGGCGGCTGCATTATGTGTGAAGAAACTAATTTGTATGCTTATTGGGAAAATATTCCTGTGAGACTCAGGCCTATAGGACTCCTCTCCTCCTGTGCAAATGGCTAGTGTCAATCAGGAGGCTGGAGATGATGCGCCCAGAGGATGATCACGGAGCCTTACCAAACAGTGTTGTTACCTGATTCCTCGTAATATCTCTACAAAGGTCTTGGGCATTCAACATAATATGCACATTCCCTTTGATTATCTCCCAGGTAGATCTCCCCAGAGAACTTGTGGGCTAGTCTTCATGCACGAGAAGTTTTTGGTTTTGTTTTTAAGTGGTTATTACAGACTGGTGGTCCTAATGAAAGTAGGAGAAGTGTTTCGAGGTATGGTACCAACAAACTCTGCCATGGAGGCTAGGCTAGTTTTTCTTTCTCTCCCTCCCACCCCCCAAAAGGTATTGATACAGAGCTTGAGACTTCATTGGTTCAGGTGGTTACCATAGTTTCCTGATGGCCTAAATACAAAAGCCTGCTCAAGAGTAACCAGGGATTGTTTCCCCTTCAGGCTTCTGACCTGTGGCCTGGCATGGCCTACACAGGTAATGGAGTTGAATCAATGACATATCCTTGCTGAATATACTTTTCCTGCTATAACTACGTAAACTTTGTTCTGTTAACTGTCAGAGAGTCTAGAAGTGTCTCATTTTCTTCTAATTCCTAAACTGAAGCACCAGACTGGCCTGAACCAGACCAGCCCTGCAGGTCAGGCTCCAGAAGGCTCTGTGTGGGAGGGATTATGCGTTAGAAATTTTGTTTCCAGAGCTTTTTTTCTAGAGATGATGAAGTCGGAATGCAGCATGACATTTATTTTTTTAGATCAGTCAGGAAAGGAATTTTTTTTTTTTACTTAACTATATATATTTGTTAAAAAGAAGTTGTTGTTTTTTCTAATAGTATTAGGAGGTGGGGCAAGAGCAAGAAAAAAATAGGCTCCTATTCATTTAAAAATAAAATATAATTTATAAAAAAAGTTTTATGTATATAGTGATATATATTGCACACACATGTATATATACATACGTATGTGTATATCCATCTGTCCATATATATATGTATATGTGTATGTATGTATGTATGTATGTGTATATGCATTTTGAAACAACTAGGTAGATAGAGGTCGGGAACTGAAGTCAGGAAACCTGAGTTCAAATGTGACCTCAAACACTTACTAACCTCTGTTTGCCTTGGTTTCCTCATCCGTAAGATGGGGATAATAATAGCACCTACCACCCAGGGTTGCTGTGAGGATCAAATGAGAAATTAATAAAGTCCTTTGCAAACCTTAAAGCACTGTATAAATACGATTACTTTTCTTGTTATATTAATGGATTTAAGGCTCCGTTGTTATCCTTCAGTCATTCATTTGAGCCTCACAGCCACTTGGGAAGTAGGGGCTATTATCTTTGCTTTACAGTTGAGGAAACTGAGGCAGACAGAGGTTAAGTGACTTGTCCAGGGTCACACAGCCATTAAGTGCCTGAGGCAAGATTTGCCCTCAGGTCTTCCTGACTCCAAGCCTTATGCTCTCTCTATCCACTGCACCTCTTCATAGTATCACCAGAATCTAATTGGTCAGTGTTTCAGGATTTCTGCCAGAACTTCACAACTACCACAACCGTCCCAGGGCGTGCAAAGTCCCTTCAATGTATCTTGGCAGGCATTCCTTTGTGCTACTACTGCTCTCTCACAGTCCTATAAACATGCTCATGTCTCTCCTATTCTGAAAAAAAATTGAAGTAAATCCTTCCAGTTCTGTTATCTATAGTCCTATTTCTCTTTTGCCTTTTGTGGCTAAACTCAAAAGAAGCCATCTACAAATGGTGCTTCTTTCTGCCCTCTCACTCTCCTCTTAATCTCTTACAGTCTGGCCTCCTACTTCTTCATTCTATGGTAACTGCTCTCTCCAAATTCACTAATGATCTCTTAGTTACCAATTCCAATGTCCTTTTCTCAATCCTCATTCTCCTTGACCTCTCTGCAACCTTTGGCACCTTTGATCACAATGTCCTCTTTGAGACTTTATTCTCTAACTTTTCAGGACACCTCTCTCTCCTGGTTCTCCTCCTACCTATCTGACCTATCCTTCTCTGTCATTTTGCTGGATTCTTTTCCAGATCACACCACTTTACTATAGGTATCCCTCAGAGGTCTGTCCTGTACCCTCTTCTCTCCTCTCTCTATACTGCTTTACTTGGCAAACTCATCCGCTCCCATGGATTTAATTACCATCTCTCTGCTGGTAATTCTCAAATCTATCTTTCTGACCCTAGTCTCTACTAACCCCCATTCTCACATCTCCAGCTTCCTTTTAGACATCTCAGACTGGGTGTCCAGTAGACATCTTAAATTCAATGTGTCCAAACATAATTCATTATTTCCCACCCTAAATTCTTTCCCCTCCCTGTTACTGCAGAGGGCAACACTATTCTCCCAGACCAAGCTCACAACCTAGGAGTTATCCTAGATCCTTCTGGATTCTCTCTCACCTTCCATATGCAAGCTGTTACCACGACCTGTTGATTTCACCTTTGCAGCATCTGGTCTCTCCTCTGACACTGTCACCACTCTAGTAGAGGCCCTCATCATCTCATGCCTTAATTAGCAACCACCTCAAGTACCTCCCCACTTCAGCCCATCCTCCATTTAGCTACTAACTCGATTTCCCTAAAATGCAGGTCTGATCATGTCACCCTCTACTCAGTAAATTCCAGTGGTTTCCCATTGCCTCCAGGATCAAATACAAAATCCTGTCTGGCATTCAAAAGCCCTTCATACCCTATCACTTTTTACCTTTACCAGTTTTTTTACACCTTACTCCCTACCATGTACTCAAGTCTAGTGACACTAGTCTCTTCTGGGGCTGTTCTGAGAACAAAGTACTGCACTTCTTGGCTCTGGGCACTTTCTCTGGATATTCCTCATGCCTATAGAACACTCTCTCTCCTCTTCTCTGACCGCTGACCTCCCTGCCTCCATTAAGTCCCAACTAAAATCCTACTTTTTACAGGAAGCTTTCCCCAAACCCTCAATTCCAGTGCCTTCCCTCTTTTCATTATCTCCTATTTATCCTGTACCTGGCTTGCTTTGTACATATTTGTTTGCATGTTGTCTCCCTGCAAGACCTTCCAGGGCAGGGACTGTCTTTTGCCTCTTTAAGTATCCCCAGCAGGTAGACAATGCCAGGCATACAGTAGGCACTTAATAAATACTGATTCACTAGTCGATTACTCTCTCTCATTACATGGAGAATTTATTGAATGTTGGGACTTATCCTTGAAGCTAAGAAGACCTAGTTTCAAATCCTGCTTCTGACATTTACTGGCTGTGGAAGCTTGGGCAAGACACTTAACTACCCTGGTAACTCTTAGAAAGTCTAAGTTGCAGAGTAGGTGCCAACCTGCATTGGAAGAGAAAGTTTCCTCATCTGGAAGTTCCATATATCAATGAAATCATAGGTCTAATCCCTATGACAGCCTATTTATTTACGTCTGCCTGTCCATCATTTATTATTTTCATTTTTCACCAACGTGTTCAGGGACCCCTACATTAAACTATTATCAGAGATTTTCCTGGTCCTCTAGGTCCTCAAGTGCAGCGCGTTGACTGAATCCAAACTTCACTGAACAAATACCCTTAATAAAAAGATTTGTTCTGTAAAACTTGGACTCAGTCGAAAGGTGGCACCCAAGCACCTAGAAGGCTACATGTGGCCTTGAAGCCGCAGGTTCCCCAACCCTGAGCTTCAGCCTAAAGGGATGAATCTTTAGTGATGGAATTTCAGTTACTTTGGCAAGTCAATGGAAAAAGTATCTGTGGTCATTAGTCAACATAATGCAGCTCACCCACTCTGCCGGTACCAGCCCTGGATGACATCTCAGTAAGCTATTCTTGGCATATTGTCACTGTTTGAATGAAACCGACATAAACAGAAGTAGGGGGGAAACTCAAAGACTGGTTATTAATCGCTCTACCACAGAGAAAATGAGGTGGCACTGAAAGAGAAAGTCTGGAAATAGATCTTAAGGAGAGTCAGTGATCCAATTTTGCAATAAATAAACGGCGGGTCGTTGGAGATAGCAACAAAGACCCGGTTAATTTGAAGTTACTGTTGAGGGATGTGATGCCCTTGTAACTGCAGCAGAGCATTATAAATAGGGTTGGTTGGAAGAGTGTCAATTGGTTTGAGGCTCTCAGCTAAGGAATACCAGAGCTGTCAGTAACTTAGGAGATCAGTTTTGATTAGGTTTTCCATACTCTATTGTCACTAGGGTTTAATTCTCTTTTGGTCTATATAAGTGCCATCAGTCAATAGTTAAAAGCAAAGAAGTGAACATCTGTCTTTCAGCTAGGCCTCCTTACTAAAAGCTGTTCAGAAAGAAAAAAGGATAATGAAATAAGTAGAGCAATATATGAACAAATAAAATATAATTATAAATGGAATTAATGGAATCAAATAAGAAATAGGCTTTCTCGTATAATAATCTAAAATATTTAAATGGACTTCTGATCTTATTGATTTTGGAAATTCTTGCCAGGGGTGCAGATTGAATCTCTCATATATGACTCTTATCCATGTCTTTTTGCCTTTAGAGGGTCCATCCAGTGATAAAAACCTTCTTTACCTTCTTAAGAGGTCTCCAGGGTACCAACCAACTCTGGTTGTCTATCCATCATCCTTTATCCTTATCACATGACCAGAGCAGCTTATCTTCCTATTGTACAGTTCCTTGATGATACCTAAATCCTTCATGGGTTACATGTTGTAGCCTACTCACATGCACAGTATAACTTTCCCCTGCCCTTTGTATAAAATGAATTTTTAATTGTTCAGAGACTGTCCTATTCTACATCTTCCACCATAAAACAATACCAGCATAATGTTGGTATTTTTCAAAGGGCCTTTGCTTCCATGAGAAATTTGGGATCACTGAAGGACCTTTGCAATTTGCAAAGGCAATGTAGCTCACTTTCTTCTGACTGTTCAATTCTGATTTCATCTAGTCTCCCATCAGTACCATTCTATCTCTGACATAACTACTGATGGACAAGCTTTACAGACTGACATTACAAATGTATACCTGGGTAATCAACAATCTTTGTCTACTTGATCTTTCCTTTGTGGATGGTCAAGTCAAACTCCTTTGAGGGATTAAGATTTCTTTTAGGTAGCCATGCAATGCTCCAGACCTTGACGCAACTAATAACAGTCATTCCCACCAAAAGCATCTGGAGGACTTTACCATTCACAGGGAATCCTTCTTCAACTTGGACTCTATGTTGGATTTCCTCTATCACTGTGGCAAAAAAAGAATGTATCTCTTTGTCTTATGCCTGGCCTGATCATAGGATAACAGGATCAAAGGGCTTAAGCTTTACATCATTATTTCATTTGAGCCTTACAATAGCCCTGCATCCACCAATTATGCAAAGGTTTTTGTTAAAATTCAGCTAGTAAAATTCCAGTGTCTCCAGTGCCAACCTGTTGTTCCTACAAATTAATGGAAAGGACTTGTATGTTTACATTTTTAACAAAGGGATTTAAAATTCACAGGAATTTTCCTTCATAAGATTTTTTTTTACAGGCTAGAAAATACTATTTTCAAGTTTTTCAAGAGCACAGAGAAGAGAGTTTGTATAGATGACACACATTATTTTCACAACAAAAACTTCATTTTTAAATGTCTTGCTAACTACAATGGTTTCATAATATCATTAACTAACTGCTCAAGTCATAATATATACTTAGGGCAAGGTTCATCACTAGCTATCATACATATAATTATATTTTTCAAATAATGTTGATAATTTTGAATTTTATTTTTTTCACCTTGTTAGATCTGACTAGATCTTAGTCTAGCAGTATGACTGAAAAAGAGCTAATTACAATAATAATTACTATTTTAAAAGCACCTACTATGTGCTATGCACTGTGCTAAACACTTTACAGATATCATCGTATGTGATCCTCGCAACAACCCTATGTTAGAAATAACCAAGAATTCTATCTGGCTATGAGTGAATTTAGAATAAAAGAATGTTATTTTACATCTAAGAAGACAGGGAACTTGGCCTTCAAGCAGAGCCCAGCCCAAGTCACTGTAATACTAGTTACATGAGTCTTTTGGAATTCATCCAGATTTGAATTTTGTGCCTTGAACCCCATCAGTCAGCATTCCAAGGTTCACTAAACCTCACCCCTTGATTACATATTTATTCTTTATATTTTTAGTCTATTTGTCTACATCTGATAGCAGAGGAATAGGAATGTTCAATTGTTAAGGGAATTGACAAAAGCTGTGAGTTTGAAGATATATCAATGACAAAGGTGGGTTTATGGTCCTTATTCCCATCCTTTGCAAATTAGGTCTGGCCTGGCAGCTGCTCCAGATATATGGGAAGAAGCCTTTTCAGAACAAAGAGAAGTAGTTCCCCACTGCTGCTCTGTACAAGCAGGTCTTTTTGTCTCTGACATTAGCCATCAGTATACATATGTATAAATGTATACACACACATACATGCATACATGTACACATATACATGTATGTATACACACACACACACATATATAATTTTATATACGTTTTGTGGAAACAAAATTCAATCATTCCTGCAGAGCTATTATAATTCTCATTTTACAATTGAGGAAACTGAGGTAAACAGCATGTAAGTGATGTGCACTAGGTCTGAGATAGTGAGCTTCTGAGGCTGGGTTTGCCTCCTCTTCCTGACTCCAGACCCAGCGCTCTAAGCCATTGCACCACCTGACTGTCTAAGGAAGGAGGAAGAATGTCCACTCTACCATTTTTCTTCTTGTTTGCTCCTGCTAACACTATTGGTATTTTCTTGGATCTGTCATTTCTTTGCAGGAATCTTTTAAAACCATTTACCCATTTTGTTTAGCTAAAACTATATAGTATAATCTGTAATTCCCCTTAATTGGGCACAAGTAAATTGTATTAAGTTGCAGTACAATGAAAGGGAAGGAGACAGGGCACCATTCTCAGAGTTAGGCATGTTTGCCCATCCCTCCACTCAGGAATTCTCACTTTTTCCTTGGGAAACTCCATACAGCATGCATGATAAATGATCCTCTGTCAGGTACTAACAAAGAAGTATGATAATGATAAATATTAGTAAATCTTAATTTCTTTCTCCTTTTTAGATAAAAAATAAATAGAAATCAAAGTTCTAACATTTTGTTCCTGAACCCCAGTGGATCTGGAAACTCTCTGGGTTCAACATAGCCTATTTTAGTGGTCACTGTTGTATATTCCTTTGCAAACCCTACCCTTTATAGGCTGTAGTAGAAGGAAGGGATGACTGAAACAGAAATTTGAAAGCTATCAGGGGATTTGGGGCAAGACCTGGATCAGAGCAGTGATATGAAACCCAAGTTTTCTCGGAGAGGAGTTAATGGGTAGCAAAATAGATATCTTCACCACTGCTTTTGATTCAGGTCAAGATCTAGAAAGTTTTATTTGGAAAACAGTCTTTGGCTATTGATCAGAGAACACTTTATAAAATTCTGAGATCTAGGAAGGAGGTCCTTGGGGAAAAGTCAGATGAACAATGGTTGTTTGTAATCCCGAGAAGGAGTTCTATAAGTATGGAAAAAAATGTGTTCTCCTTACAGAACTTCGTTCAGGGCAATCATGCTTTGTGAGCTATATTGGACCTCTAAGGACATGAGCATGGGTTGGAGAACATTATCTAGCCCTGGCATGTACTTATACATCAGTTAGTTATGAAGGACTCTGAGAAGAATCAGAAACTATAGGAATAAATAGGAAAAAAGTCTATTTCAATATGGAGATCTGAGGAGTAGGTAATCTGGTTGTACCTGAACCTTACACTGTAGGCTTCATAACGACAGTAGCCAATGAAAGGTGATGGAGAGGAAGGGTAGGGAGTTTCAGAGTGGAAGAAAATCTTGGAAATTTGTTATCTGGCTTTAAACAGGGTAGGCATAATTAGCAAAAATGTGAAAAGTGACTTTACACTATATGAGTTTTATTTCAAAGGAACTAAGAAACAGGCAGAGGCTCTGAAATGGTCACTACATTTATCATGCTAGGGTACCAACTGTACATACATACATACATACATGCATGCATATACATACATACATGTATACGTCTGAAGAACTTGGGTTGCCTTCCCTCAGGCAAATAATTACTTTAATTACTCTTTACATTACATAATTACTCTTATGGTTCAGAATTAAATAGATACGTGTGTGCATTCTCATATGTATCTGTGTTTTGAACGTGTATAAGCTAGTGTATCAAGGATTAATTTGTTTGTTGGGAATACTATGCCCTTCAGTAGAGACAAAGTTAGATTATGTGAGTACTCCGTAAACACTGACCATGTGTCCATGCAGGTCTATCAGGAGAGGTAGAACTCATATTAGTGTAAAGAAGTAAGTAACTTCCAGGGAGCAGAAGGAAAAATCTTTCATGAAATTCAAGCATGGCAACAGGGAGAATACCATCCATTTGACCAAGGAATCCATTGGTCCTCTGAATTTGGCAATTGGGGAACTGGTTTGGAATTAGGAAGTTTTAGCAGATTTGTCTTCTTCATGCTAAGTGTAGGCAGATAAGTTTCAGGCTCTAAATGAATTCTGGTGAAAAGCTCCATGGGTTTGGTAAATTTGTGCATTAGGATGAGAATTTTTCTATGTGAAGCACTCCTCTGTACAAAGGAGAAACAAAGAACCCTGCTTTCTAAGGGAAGAATGACTTGGCAAATGTCAACATTCCTTCTAACCTCTTTCTATGACTGGCATTAGGATTTCATTAATTGGGATTCCTTACAGGTACAGATTGGTTACACAAGGATTTATTGGATTATATAGGGATGAAAGTTGGGTTTTCCTATGAAAATTGGAACTATTTAATTATTTGGGGATTAAATTAATTCACTATGGGATACTGAATGATTGTTATTGATGAGTGAAAAGGGGCACTGTCTATGCAGATGCACTTCATGTTGGATATGCTACTATTCTCTGTAGTGATTTCTGGAGGTATCTGCCATAGATTGTCATGTTGGAGAAAACAGGCGTGGGGTAGTCCACATAAATAATTTGGACCTTTGGAATGATCATTCAGTGGAACTCAGAATGAATTAATAGGATAATAATGAATAATAGATTGAGGATCAGAAGAAAATGCCATTATTAAGGTCCTGCTATGTGCCAGGCACTATGGCAAGCAGTTTCTAAATATTAAGTCATTTATCATCTCTGCTTTATAATTGAGGAAACTAAAGCAGACAGAGTTAAGTCCAGTTAAGTGACTGGCCCAGAGTCACAAAGCTGGTAAGTGCCTGAGGTAAGGATTTGAACTCAGGTCTTCCTGACTCCAGGTTTAGCATTCTAACCAACGAGCCACCTAGCTGCCTCTAGGTAGAAGGGATTTTAGGGGTACTCTAATACAACTCTTCATTTTATAGATGAGGATAGTGACTTGTCTAAGGTCATATAGGTTGTGAGTATCAGGGCCACTATTTCAACCTAAGGTCTTCAAGTCAAAATCCAGGTGCTTTCCATTACAGTATATCACCATTTGTATCTGACTCTTGGGCAATGTCTGGATTCAGAACTGGGTCATCCACTGCTTTCTAGGGGATTCTCAGTGATCTATCAGCATGTGGATTGGGTCAATTCAGTAACACCTCATGGGACTATCCAGGAGATAGATGTGGGACATGGGGTTTCAAATAACTTGGATAGAAAGTCTATTTTAGAGAGCTCGAAAGGTCACTTTTCAGATAGGTTTAGTCCTAAGGTAAGTTGGCCTCAGAATTATATTCTGGAGATGTGGGCATGCAGGGAAGGGAAACTCTGGACAAGGTGGAAGAAGAATCATAATGGGAAAAAATTGTGGACCAAGTAATGAATTGAAGATAATTTATTGATGGTGATAATAATGGGATTTTCCCCAAAAAAGTTAGGGGAGATCAAAAGATCATGGATTTAGGCAATATTCTCATTTTCACAAAAGAGAAAACTGAGGCTCATAGAGGTAAAGTCATTCACCCAAGGTCATATAGCTAGCCCAGAGGAAACTGAGTCCCAGACTTGTTCAGAGTTAGACAAGAATGAAGTCACATAGCTAAGTCTAAGAACCCAGTTCTAACAGACACCCCCCATTACTAATTTTAAATCAGATGCTAAGCTCAACAAGTTTCACAGAAAGGAGGCAAGCTTTGTGTGGCCCCAGGACCACAGACTAGATTGTAATTCAGGTCCACAGAAATAAAGAGAAGATTCCCCCACACACACACACACACACCCTGCACCATTACCATCACTAGTCCCTTTTCTCCTATGATTCTCTTCTTTTTAAATGTTTTCACCAATTTATTTATTTATTTATTTTTAGTTTTCAGCATTCACTTCCATAAGCTTTTGAATTTTAAAATTTGTCCCTCTTCCTCCTTTCCCTTCCCCCTCCCCAAGCTGGTGTGCAATCTGATATAGGCTCTATATATCCAGTCATATTAAACATATTTTCACATTAGTCACATTGTAAAGAAGAATTAGAACCCATGGGAGGAACAACAAGAAAGAAGAAATGAGAGAAAACAGCAACAAAAAAGAGGTCAAATAGTATGCTTTGATCTGCATTCAGACTCCATGGTTCTTTCTCTGAATGTGGACAGCATTTTTCCTCATGAGGAGTTGTCGTAGATCCTTGCATTGCTGAGAACTAAGTCTATGAAAGTTAGTCTTAGCACAATGGGGCTGTTCCTGTGTGCAATGTTCTCCTAGTCCTGCTCACTTCACTCATCATCAGTTCATAAAAGTCTTTCCAGATATTTCTGAAATTAGCCTGCTCATCATATCTTATAGCACAATAGTATTCCACTACATTCATATATCACAACTTATTCAGTCATTCCCCAGTTGACGGGCATCCCCTTGATTTCCAGTTCTTGGGCACCACCAAGAGAGCTGCTATAACTGTTTTTGTACGTGTGGGACCTTTTCCCATTTTTGTGACATGATCCTCTTCTTTCATGATCAGCATGAACTGCTGGTGGTTTAGAAGCTGGTCTTATGCCAGTGAGGGATCTGTCTCCAGTCAAGAGACAATATTTATTTTAGAGAAGGCTCCTTAGGCAACAGACTGCTATTGGATGCTACAATGTGCTGGAGGACCAATCAATGCAACCCCAAAGGGGCAATGGAATTCTCTTTTTGGTATTTGCACAGGTCTAAGGTGGGTGACCATCTTCAGGTAGAAGAATAGTTTTGCAAGGTCTGTGAACTCTTGCGGCCAACAGACTTGCAAGGGACTATGAGAATTTTGTGTTTGTTTGGGATTACTACTGATGTGGCCCAAATTCTCAGGTTTCTGGTTTGCTTTTGACAGCTGTAATGGGGCATGTCTTGGGAGGGGCTATAAGCAAACTATTCTAGTTTACTCTGCCAAACCCAAAATGACAAGCAGTTCATATTATTCGTGGTGGCTTCTTGTACCCAATGGATCAAAATGATTATAACAGGGAAGGAATAAATGGCTCTCAAATTACCCACATTGTAAAGTTAGACTGATGTCTAATTTTTCGCCATGTGGGTAATGAAAGAATTTTGAGAGAACATGAAAAATTAGTTCTAGCTTTATCTAACCAACTATTCATAGTTATCTAGGCAAACTAAGCTGATAAACTCTAGCGTAGACCTTCACTGCTTATGGGCTGAAGTTCTGGGATGTGCCATGCAAGTACTTATAGAGAGAACCAATCAGGTATCACAGGCCTAGGCCTGACCTGCTTCTCAGGCCTGAGAGAGAGGACCCCTATGTGATCATAGAAGCTTATAGTCTGCAATGACCTGGGATGGGGAATCTCCTTTACATATGTGCCCCAAGGAGGACAACCCTCTACTAATCAATCAATAAACATTTATTAAATACCTACTATGTCAGGCATGATGCTAACCACCTTTGGGAAAGTCAGATTCAGCTTCCTATTTCAGTCTAGGTTCTACTGTTTACATACCAAATTACCCAGATAGATATGATGAGTGAATGACAAGTGGCGTGTCACTTGGGAAAGTAGCTTTTTAGTTATTGGGGTGATTACTTTTGTACTGAAGACAGTTATATTAGGGTTTGGAGTATACCTTCTTTTGAAATCGATCTACATGGTATAAAGAACATATGTAATGATGTGCTTTCTGTTAACAGGAGGAGGGCTTGCCAGCATCCTGAATGGCGAGGCGTCACAAGTGACACCCAGGTCAGACACTATGACAAGTAATCGACCCACTGGCATCATAACCTACTAAGATTAAAATTTTCAAAAAAGGTGGGATAGTATTGGGATAAGGAAGCAACATGACATGTCAGGCTAATTCTTATGCTTCTCTGGTTGGGCCAGCTCTAGTCATCCTCATCTACATCTGACCACTGGACCCAAATTGCTCAGAAGGAGAAAGTGAGGCTGGTAACTTTGCCCAGTCCTGCCTCACTTAAATCCAATTCACTTGCAAGTCATGGCATCACCTCCCTGATGCCATGGTCCTTTTCCGGAACAACAGACAAACCATGACTGCACAACTACAATGCTTCTCTGGAAAGAATTGTGAAGAACTTAGCTTCACAAACTCAACATGTCCAAAACAGAACTTGTTATCTTGCCAATGTCTTTTAATTCTTGTGCCTCCCCTCTTTTAATTATTTCCTATTTTTCCTGTACATATTTGTTTGTTTGTTGAATCCTCCGTTAGATTGTGAGCTCCTTGAGGGCAGGGGCTATCTTTTGCCTCTTTTTGTGTCCTCAGCACTTAACATAATACCTGGCATATAGTAGGTGTTTAATAAATGTTTATTGACCCTGCAAACCCAACTCTCTTGCAAACTTCCCTATTACTCTGGAGGGCATCTCCATGGATCATGTACTTCACTCTACTGAACCAAGTAGACGGTAAAGATTCTCACACAATTAAAGGTCTCATTATCCTGTGACCTTGACTCTCTGGAAGATGAGACAGGAAAACCACAATTGGAACACAGGTTTAGAGTCAGTGGTTTTTGCAGAGTATTCCACACTCTCAAGTGCCCATTTGTTCATTCAGCAAAGATTTATTAAAAAGTTACCATGTGCCAGGCACGGTGCAAATCACAGGGGATACATGGACAAAAATGAAACAAACTCTGACCCAAGGAGTTTATATTCTACTGAGGAAAGAGGCATGTACACAAATAAGTGCATTAAAAATAGATATAGAGTAACTAAGGGCACTAAAGATGGGGGAGCAGAGAGGGAGAATCAGGAAAAACCTGGAATACAGGATGGCAGTTGAACCAAACCTTGAAGGAAGTATGGGACTGGAAGAGGCAAAGATGAGGAGAGAATGCATTACAGACATGGAGAGTCTCTGCAAAATCATGGAGGTAGGAAACAAAATACGTACGTTTATGGAATGGCTTACTAGGGTGAAAGGTATAGTCTGAGGTCATTGTACTAAACAAAAGAATCAGACTTCACATCTTTAGTGTCATTAACGTGATCAGCTAAGAGTGCTCCTCTCCTATAGTTTCATGGATCAATAGTGGGTCACAGGGAATTTATACTGCTCTACCAAACTTCTACCACTAAAGGCTGTTTACTTCTTAAACTTTACGAAGTGATTCCTCTATTTTCCTGTGTCTTGAACCACTAATAGAAGGCTATGATGAAGCCGTGGGCTACAGTGTGGTCAGTGGGTCTGTTGCTCAGTCATTTCAGTCATGTCCTATCCTGGCAAAGATACTGGAGTGGTTTGCTATTTCCTTCTCCAGCTCATTTTAGAGATAAGGAACTGAGGCAAATAGGGTTAGTGACTTGCCCATGGTTAACAGCTAGTAAGTGTCAGAGGCTACATTTGAACTCAGGAAGATGAGTCTTCCTGACTCCAGGTCTAGCACTCTATATACACTGTGCCACCTGGTAGCCTTGTGGTCAGTCATAGAGTTTAAATACTTTACCAGTCTGCAGTACCGTTTTTATCAAGATACTGACCCAACCAGCAAATTTAATGGATCACCAACTCTCTCACTCTAAGCAGTACTCATAAGCAACATATTACCAATTTATATATCCCTTGGAGCCTAGCACAATTCTATATACACAGTCATTGCTCTATAAGTGTTTGATGAATGAATGAATAGATAAATTTCTTCAAAAGCAACAGTATAAAAAAGAACTAGAGGACATTTGGAACAAGGTCTGGAAATATTATTACCAATAGTACTATTACAAATAATAATAATATACCAACAATCCCATACTATATTTGCATAGCACATTACAACCTATACAAGTCGCTCAGCTTCTACTTGCCTCATTTTTCTTATCTGTAAAAGGAGTAATCTATAAGGTCCCTTCTAGTTCTGAATCTATGATCCTATGACTATTAAAAGTACTTTCACTTATATTAACTGTATTAATCCTTGTGAGAAAAGCAAAGTTGGCATTCTTATCCCCATGTTACACTTGAGTACCTTATCTGGTTTAACTCCCAGTGTAAAGGGAGATACAAGGATTAGAAAAAGGCTCATGGAAAGCAAAGAAAATGACTTAAAGACTGGCATGTGGGATGCATGATGAAAGGAGAGAAAGTGTCTTGAGAAAAAATAGCAGGGGGGAAGAAATTTTTCCCCCAAAAAATATAGATATGTGAGAAGCAGCATGGAATAGTGGAGGGAGGGCAAATTTTGAAACAGAAAGAGCTAAATTCAAATCCTGCCTAATCTACATACTAATTGTGTGACCAAAAGCAACTCCAAACTCTCAGGATCTTAGCAAACTATTAAAGAACATGAATTACAAATGAAGGGCCAGCCCTGTATTAGTGGAAGGAGTTTCCACACTAGGAATTCTTAATGAAATCACACATCTAGACTCCTCAGAAAATTATTATAGGAATTACTAACATCCTCTCGTTAACTTTATGACTTTTCCCTCTTTCCAATCCACCTGTACACATTTTTATCTCCTTACCTAATGCCTTCCTCAAACCACCTCCTTTGTCTACTTATTTATTCATTTAGTCTCTCTCTCTCCCTCCTCTCCCTTCTCTCCCTCTCTCCCTTCCTCTCTCTCTCTCTCTCTCTCTCTCTCTCTCTCTCTCTCTCTCTCTCTCTCTCTCTCTCTCTCTCCCTCTCTCTCTCTCCCCCAATCTACTCACCCACTATCTTGTTTGACTATCTGCATGTGTTGGTGCATCAATATATCTATGTTCTACATGTGTCTATTTGGGTCTTCCTATGTAGAAGAAGATACATAGCCATGAAGTAATGTGGTGGAATAGGACAGAAGTAGAATGTGAATCAAGAGTCCCAGTTTCTAGCCTTGATTCTGCCACTTCTGACCTTGATCAGATCACTTTTCTCGTCCTTAGCTACCTTACCTGAAAAAATGAAGGCATTCCATAGATGATTACTAAGGGCAATTTTTGATTGCATATTACTAGATTGTAATTTGGGACTTTGTGGGGGGTTTTTTTAATCCATCTCTAGCAACTTACATAAAGACAATCCTTCCTCTCAAGCAACTCACAATCTAATGAGAGAGACAACAATTAAACAATTCTATACAGATATAATTTTATTTTTATACACTATATAATTTAATAATTATATGTAATGTACTATATACAATTTTATATAATAAAATATATAAACATGATATATAAGGGATATATTGGAGACAAACTGAGAGGGAAGGCATGTGCATTAACTGGGAAAGCCTTTTTGCAGAAGGTTTGATTTTAATTACAATTGAAGAAAGCCAAGGGAACCAGGAGACAGATAAAGAGGGAGGGGATCACAGGCATGGAAATAATGTATGGAAAGCTCTTTGCAAACGTTAAAATGCTATATGAATGAAATGACAATTAGAGTAAATGCAAAACATGATATAAGGGAAAGGGGCTGGCATCCTCAAATTTCTGCGTAGGTGAGGTATGAATATAAATCTTTATAAAGGTGGGTATTATGATTTAAGACAATTCTAAAGGATTCATGATGAAAAAGCCTATCAACCTTTTGGGAAAGAACTGATAGAGTCTGAATGCATATTGAAGCATACTATTTTTCACTTTCTGTATTTTGTTTGGTCTGTGTTTTCTTTCACAACATGAATAATATGGAAATTTGTTGTGCATGATTGCACATGTATAACCTATATCAAATTACTTATCATCTCAGGGAAGGGGGACAGAGAGAGGGCAGGAGAGAATTTGGAACTCAAAATTTTAAAAAAATGCTAATAATTGGGTTTTCATTTGATTGCAAAAAAATAAAGTATTTTTTAATTTAAAAAGTAAAGTTGTGTGTCTCTATGTGTACTTCAGTGTCTGTCAGTGGTTCCCAGACTGGATTTCATGAGCCCCTCAACTTCTGTTCCCTTCTCCTCCCCTCTCAAAGCTGCTCTTAAATTCACTAATACTGCTTCCATTAAAAGGGGACAACCTTGCATTTTTCTTATTTCCTTTTTCTCACCTGACTGCAGGAGAAATGACCACGTCCCTCACTTCTCTGCTCCTTAATCAATGCCCTCTCCCCAGAGTCATCAGTGCAGGGCCAACAGCCATTGACAGAGGAACAGTAAGGAATTCTGCTTATCACAGATAGACAAATTACAATCTATTGGAAATACAACATTCATAGAGGAACAGCTGAGAACTGAATAAAAAGAGATGGACTTAAAATTCACCTGGAGGATACAAGACATATATAAAGGGACTTGTTGATGGTGGGGACTGTAAAAGGGGAGACAGGTGATTGAGAGAGGTTATAGAATCACCTTCCCTGGAAGTCCTTCCATACAGCATGGCTCCTGATCAGTTCTGCCTGAAAACTAGAGACTGGGCAAGGTGACCTCTCAAAGTCCCTTTCAGCATTAGGATTTTATTATTCTAGTTTAAGTTATCCTTAGCTGCTGTTGTAATTGTTGCTATTTAAATGCTTTTTGAAAATTGGTTATCTATGTTTTTTTTTAAAAAGATGAATCTGAAAAAAAAGTTATTCCTGGATGTTTAGTTTTCATTTAAGATATTTTCTTCATTTTATTTTTGTAACTTAGGCTATTTTGCATGGAAGCTGGATCTCAGTGATTTCACAGTTCATCCACTCCTGCTGTTTCTGCCTCAAGTCTTATTTCTTATCCGTTTGTGACATGACAATTAGTTGCTGGGGAGAAATCTGTGAGTGTCAGGAACAGAGGAATTCGTAATTTCAGGTGTGGGATGACATTCAGCATTCTTCCTTGAGAGACGTGTTGGCTGTTCATCTGCTGTTGTAAAAGATATTTCATCTGAAAACAAATTTCCAGACCTTGTCCTCAATATCCTCTAGTTCTTTTTTATACTCTTGCTTTTTAAAAAAAAAAATCATCTATTCAGAAAGTCCAAATGGATACATGATCTAGGTATAAAGATTGATACTGTAAACAAATTAGGGGAGCAAGGAATAGTGTATTGGTCAGATTTATGGAGAATGGAGAAATTTTTGACCAAACAAGAGATAAAGAACATTATGAGTGCAAAATGGATAATTTTGATTATGTTAAATTGAAAGGTTTTTGCACAAACAAACCCAATGAAACCAAGATAGGAAAGGAAGCAGAAAACTGGGAAAGAATTTTTTGCAACTAGTATCTGTGATAAAGGCCTTATTTCTAAAATATATAGAGAACTGAGTCAAATGTACAAGAATACAAGTCATTCCCCAATTGATAAATGGTCAAAGGATATGAACAGGCAGTTTTCAGAAGAAGAAATTAAAGCTATCTATATATCTATATAAAATGCTCTAAATCACTATTGATTAGAGAGATGCAAATCAAAATAACTCTTAGGTACCATATCACACCTATAAGATTGGCTAACATGACAAAATAGGAAGATGATAAAAGCTGGAGAAGATGTGGTAGAGTTGGAATACTAATTCATTGTTAGTGGAACTGTGAGCTGATCCAACCATTCTAGAAAGCTGATCCAACCATTGGAACTATGCCCAAAGGGCTACAAAAATGTGTATGTCCTTTGTCCCAGCAATATCGCTTCTAAGACTGTATCTCAAAGAGATCATAAAAATGGGAAAGGGTCCCACATGTACAAAAATATTTATATCAGCTCTCTTTGTGGTGGTGAAGAACTGGACATCAAGGGGATGCTCATCAATTGGGGAATGGCTGAACAAGTTGTGGTACATGAATATAATGGAGTACTATTGTGCTGTAAGAAATGATGATCATGAAGACTTCAGAGAGGCCCCGAAGGACTTATATGAACTGATGCTGAGTGAAAGGAGCAAAACCAGGAGAACTTTGTATACAGTAACAACCACAGTATGCATGGAATTTTTCTAGTAGACTTAGTCCTTCACAGCAATGCAAGGACCTAAAAAATTCCTAATGGACTCTTGGCAAAATGCCTTCCATAGATGGCAGAATGAAGTAGACTGTTTTCTTTTGTGTTTTGTTTTGCTTTGTTCTTTCTCGTGGTTTCTCCCATTCATTTTAATTTTTCCATGCAACATGACTAATGTGAAAATGTATTTAGTAAGAATGTATGCATAGAACCCATATAAGATTGCACACCATCTCAGGGAGAGAGGAGGGAGGGAGGAGGAGAAAAATCTAAGATTTATGGAAGTGATTGTAGAAAACTGAAAATAAATTAATTTTTAAAAATTATCCATTCATTCATCAAACACTTATAGAGCAATGATTGTACGCATAGAATTGTGCCAGGCTCCAGAGGATATATAAAATTTAGATCACATGCTGTCCATGCCTCCTAGAGCTTACAGCCTAGTTGCTGGCGGGGGTGGGAAGACACTACCACTAGCTACATACATAATATTTCCTAGCAATTTCATTAGAGAGTTTCAAAACAAAATTTCATGTGAGGTCCAAGGGGGAGAGTTGTTTGAGTTGGGTGATTATGATGATGACAACGATGATAGCTCATTTTTATGTAGCACTTACTATGTGCCAGGTGCTGTATTAAATACTTTACAACTTTTATCTTATTTGATCCTTACAACATTCTTTTGAGGTGCTATTAGCATTCTCATTTTACAGATGAGGAAACTGAAGCAATGAACAGTTAAGTGACTTGCTCAGGGTCACACAGCTAGAAAGTATATGAGGCTAGATTTGAAATCAAGACTTCTTGATTCAAGACATGGCACTCTATACACTGTATCACCTAGCTTTTTAAAGGACAAGTAGGAATTAAATAGCTAAAGAAGAAAAGTAAGAATATCATAGGCATAGGACCAGCATGATCAAAGGTGCAGAAGTAGGAGAGCACAGGACATATTTGGAAAAGATTGTCCATATTGACCAGGAGATAGTTATGGGAGGGAATAATATGATATAAGGCTGGTTATGTAGAGTGGAAACAAATTGTGGGGAGCTTAAAAACCAGACAAAATAATTTGGCCTTAATTCAGTAGACAGTAGGGAATCACTAGAGATTGTTGAGGGACATGACCAGACCTATGTATAAGGAAGATGAGTCTGACAGCAGTGTGAGGGATACGTGGAAAGGGCAGGTGGAATAGTGAGGGGGGGAAGACCAGATAGGAAGCTATTATAATAGGCAAAGCAGGTGGTAAGTGAATGTCTGTATTATGCTGGTGGTAATGGGAATAAAGAAGCAGAAACAGATGCCAGAGATGTTGTGAAGAAATGTAATGGATGGGATATAAGAAGGGAACAAGAGGGAGGAGTTAAATATAACACCAAGGTTTTAGCATGGAACATGGAATGAATGATGACGCTGCAAACAGAAATGGTAGAGTCAGAAGGAAGAGAAAAACATTAAGTTTAGTTTGAGACATGCTATGATGTTGGCTGTGACATCAAGGTAGGTCAAGGTAGAGATGACCAGCAGATCAGGCATAGAGAACATCATGGATTTAGAGCTAGTCTGTGTCGTTTTGACTGAAACAGGACCAAATGCCATTAGCAATGAGTTTTAATGACTCAGTTTTGCTTCTCTGTTTGGTTAACTCTAGCCAGTCGTCTTGCAAGTGTGTGCTATTGGTCACAATTAAAACTACGTGAGACAATATGCCTCACAGATCATAGATTCCAAATCGGAAAGGATCTTAAAGTCCACATTATACAATCCCCTCCAGTAATGGCAAGCAAAGTAGGATCTTTTGCTGTTTTTGTTTCAGTATAATCAAGTGCCTCTGATTGAATCTTGCCTTTATCAACCAAGAGTCTTTACTAGGAATGTATTCAGAAATAAGTTTCTTTAACTTAAAAATAGTATATGTATTTGTATTGTTAATTATTTTAATGTGATTAAAGATCTTCCCCATCCATGAATGGGCCTGCCCATTAAGAGGTGTTTGATTGGACAGAATTTGTAGGAAGGCCCACACCTTTTGTTAATGAGGCCCTGGTTCTCAAGCATTGGGATACTAACTGGCTCTAAAAGAGGTATAAATACTCCGAGTTGAGGTTTTACTTCGGGGCTTACTAACCGGAAGCCCAGATGTTGGTGCTTTCCTCTCTGGTAACTATGGTAGGACAGTTGGACCTGTCTGTTGATTTGTGATATGTTTTGATTACGGTCAGACAGTTGAAAGTCATGCATGTTGATCTATGATTTCTCTGTATTTTCTCGGAAGTTCAGGGTGCTGACTTTTTTTCCTAAACCAGGTGAATGATATATGTGCTTGATTAAAGTGACTGTTAACCCCTCAAATGTTGCATTCCTTTTAGAAATGCAGATCTAAGAACTTGTGATAGCAGGCTCCCCTATGTAGGTGAGGGGCCTTACTGACACACCTCCTCACTTTGTATCAGAGGAAACTGAAGGCCAAAGAGTTTAAGTGACTTACCCAAGGTCATTCGGTAAGGAAGAGAGTCAAGATTTGAACCAAAGTCTCCTGACACCATTTAACCCTGTTTGCATCAGCTTCTCATCTGTTAAATCAGGTAGAAAAGGAAGTGGCAAACCATTCTATTACTTTGCCAAGAAAACCTCAGATGGGGTTATGAAGTGTTAGACATGGCTGAAAAATGACTGAACACACACACAAACACGCCTCTGACTGCAAACCCATTTGGCCTCTGCTATCAGCCTAAATCCATTCTCAAGACTAGAAAAAATAACGGGAACTTCAAAACATGGGAATCATTTGCATAAGGAAAAAAGACAATTTGCCTTGTAGACGGGAAAAGTCTTATTTATGGACAAGACTAGGTTGATGAATTGGTTAGAAATTAAAAGAATTGCTTAAAGACTGAGAATGTTAAGTGGGTTTGAAAGTGTTAGAAATCCTGTTGTTTTCCAGAGCTGTATATCTTTATAAAGAGGATGGAGGCAGTGATATCATCTTTGTGTACTCTCCGTACCCCTCTTTCAATTAAGATCTGTGCCTTCTTCCTAGGTGTAGCTCAGGTGCCGCCTTTTAGGACCATAGCTTTAGAGATTACCTTCTAGTCCAATTTTCTCATTTTATGGATGAGGAAACTGAGTCCATGCTGGTAGTAAGTAGCAGCACTAGGATTTGAACCCAGGTTCTTTAATTCCAAATTTGGCACTTGGAGTGGATGAGTGAGAGTGAAGAATTGTGAGTTACTCCTCGATTGTAAACCTGTGTGATTGGAGGAAAAAACAGAACAAAACATCCTGTCTTAGAATTTTAAATGGTGAATCTAAATTTTAACTTAGGCTAACAAAGTTGTCTTCCCACAAATTAATGATATTGAAATTAAAACTTTATTCTTGTCATCTTAAGACACAAGTTTTTCAAATACAGACATTGTTTTTCAAACATTTTCAATGCTTTGTGTTCCCATTTGGGGTTTTCTTAACAGAGATACTGGAGTGGTTTGCCATTTCTTTCTCCAGCTTATTTTACAGATGAGGAAACCAAGGCAAACAGGGTTAGGTTGCCCAGGGTCACATAGCTAGTAAGTGTCTGGATCAAGATTTGAACTCAGGAAGAGGAGTCTTTCTGATTCCAGACCCAGGACTCTATCCACTGAATCATCTAGCCACCAACCACTTGATCCATCACACAAAGACAATTATGAAGCCTTCCCCAAGTTCCAAACCTACATAATCCCTCTTCCCCTCTTCTCCCTCTAATTTCTCATAGTAATCTGGACATTTCCTATGTATTATATCATAATTATCCCCTCTCACTGCTGCCTCCACCTCACAGGTTACTTTCTATCACCTCTGTTTATACCTTATACATACCTACTTAGTTACACCTAGTCTCTCCAATTAAAATGTACCCTCCTCTAGGGCGGGTCCTGTTCTCCCCCTTCTTTGTATTCCCAGTGCTTAGCACAGAGCCTGGAACAAAATAAGAGCTTAATAAATACCTGTTGACTGACTGGTTGACTTATTTGATTCCCCCAAGGAGCATGAGCTCCTTGGCTGTAAGGACTATAATCACCTTCTTGTATTCCCAGTGCCTGTTATAATATTCTGTACTCAGTAAGTGCTTAATAAATGTTGGATGAATTATTGAATTTTTTGAGTTGCTTCAAGTTCAAAAACTAAGGATCAAGAAAATCAGAGCCTAAAGAAGAAAGCCCTTCTCCCCCGCAAAAAACACATCATGTCAATTGCCAATTCAGTGTGATTGGCTCCTCTTTCAATCCTATAAATGAATAAAAATCATGGGTTTTAACAGAGGTTAACAATCAAGCTCGTTGACAAAGAAAAGTACTGGAGTTACTGGCCACTGTTTGGGATGGCCAGGTAAAAGGTCTTAAGAGTTGACCGACTCTAAGTATGTGAATAGTACAGTTTTCCTGCAGCCTTTTTCATAGCTACAAAATTACATTCTTTTGTCTCTATAGACACTTGAGCAAGGTCAAAAACAAGGAAGGCTAAGGAGAAAGGAGACAAGTGGATGGGGGAGGGAGATTAGACACTATCCCTCATTACACTAGAATTTTAAACAGCAAATCTAAATTTTAACTTGAGCTGGCAAAGTCACATTCTCACAGATTAGTGATGCAGAAACATATTCTTTGCTCCTGTCATCTTGAACAACACACTGACACAACGGGGGTCTGGTGCAGTGCTTCTGCAAAAATTAAAAGAAAGAAGAAAAGCGAAGAGGTTGGGGGACACCTTCTAGGGCTGCCAGACCTTCTCAGTAGGCAAGAAATCAACTTAACAAATATTACTGTCTTCTTACCTGATGCACTGCCCTGATTCTGGATGTTGTGATGGATTTTTTTAAAGGGCAAATATAAGATGTGAGATATAGAGCTAAAGGATCCTGAAGGTCATTTACTCCAGCTCTCTCATTTCACATATGAGTCCAGAAAGATTAAGTGATTTGCCTAAGGTCACATGAGTAGTAAATGAAAGAGGGAAGATTTGAACCAAGGTCTTACAACCAACCCCAAAGTCAATGCCCTTTCCCACTCTACCACATTACCTTTTTTCTAAAGTGGATTTTAGTGGTATTTATTTTTGTTTTTATATCACTTAAATTTCCCCCTGTAGCCTTTCCCCTCTCTTCATTCAGAGAGCTATCCCATATAACAAAGAATTTATTTTTAAAGGCGTGTAGCATGTGTTATCTCAACAAATAGTTATTAAGTACCTACTATGTGCCAGGCACTGTTCTAAGTGCTGGGTATATACAATGAAAGGCAAAAGACAGTCACTGCTCTCAAGGAACTCCAAAAATACTACATTTCCACAAGATTTGTACAGGGTATCAATTGGAGACAATCCACCAAGGAAAGGTACCAGCACTAAGAGGGATCAGGAAAGGCTTCTCGAAGAAGATAGAATTTTTCTGGGACTTAAAGGAAACCAGGGCAACCAGATGGCAGTGGTGATTCTTATAGATGAGCTGGACAACAGCTGGAGTACAGCTTCTGTGTACTGGTGCATCTTTGTTTATAATATGTCCCCATTATTCACCAGGGACTGTGGGCATCATTAATGTCCTCTTCAGGTCAGTAGCACCACCACATCTGACTATGTCCTCACCCAGGAAATGAACGGGCCAATGGGAACTTTGTTTTTCTTCCAGAAGACTTTAGAGTGCTATTGGCAATATTTATTAGACTTCTTTATTGTTTTAATTCAGCATCTTTATGCCATCATTTGGGGAGCTAGGGCTCAGGAAATTACAAATCCTCTGCAGTGGAAGAAAGGGAGAAAATGACTCAACTGATGTCACAAACCAGTACAAAGAGCCGAGCCAGAACAGAGGCTTTGCTCACCCTTAAACCTATCCTCTAGCCTTGCCTCTGTCTTTCACTTCAAAGTATTGGGCTATTTCTTTTATCTGTTGAGTTAGCTGCCTGCTCAATGAGCCAGGTTTAATAACTAGGACAATTCTTATCCTTTTTTTTTCACTAGGTAATAAGAAGCTGCTTTGTTCTCGAGTTGCAACAAATGAGTCTTTCACTGTTCCTGGGAATTCAGGATCATTTCAATCAATTCAGACCACATCTGGAGTATTATGTTCAATTCTGGGCACCCCACTTCTGGAAGGACATTGATGATCTGGAGAGTATCCAGAGGAGGGCAGCCAGGATAGTGAAGGACCATGCCAAATGAGGGTCGGCTGAAAGAAATGGGCATGCTGCCCAGAGAAAAGAAGACTTGTGGGGGAAGGGCGGGGAGCACAGCAGCTGTCTTCAAGCATTTGAAGGGTTGGCATTTAGAAGAGGAAACTGTTTTCCTTGGCCACAGAGAAATGGGTGGAAATTACAAGAGGCAGTTAGAGGCTTGGTGCAAGGAAACTAGCTTCCTAACAATTATAATTATCCAAATATGTAATACATTTCCTGGAAGTAGTGAGTTCCCCCCACTAAAGGTCTACAAACAAAGGCTCAATGACTACCTGTCAGGTATTGTATATTGTAGATGGAATTCTTGGCCAGGTACATATAGGACTAGATTCCTAAGATTCTCCTACTCTATATGGTTGGAAGTAGGAAAAAAACTGGAATGGTTCACTTACCACCAACACTACATGTGGGACAAAGCCCTGGAGCTGGAATGCCATATTTGAGGAAGAGAAAGTAAACCTGAAGTTGTAAGTTCAGCATCATAATGTCCCACCTCACTATAGTCTCTGCCCTTGTACTTGGGAATTTTAACATGCATGTTGATGTGTCCAGGCTTCCTAGCTTATTGATCTTCCCAACTCCCATGACCTCCATCTTTGCTCTATATCAGCAATAATAGATATGATCATACACATAATCTGACCATCATTCATAACTGATCATGCTTCCAAGTGATGATTCAAGCTTTGGGAAAGAGGGAAGAAAGGGGAAGATGAAGCAACGAAGAGGGGAAAGAAAAAAGGAATAGAAGAGAAGGTAGGAGTGTCCTGAAGGGGTTTGCATTTGCTCAGAGTGGGTGGGTCTATGTAAAGTCACTAAAAGAAGAATCAAACACCATTCCTGCTACCCCCCCTCCCTCAATTAACAAGCTCCACCTCAAGTTCTGAATTCTCGTCATCTACAGGAAGAGACAGAGCTGCAGTTGAATGCCTACTCTATGTACAGTGTACCAACTTGCTGTGTATTATTCCCAATCACCTTGTGATGTCTTTAGAAAAAATAAAGAAGATGAGTTTCACACGGAACCTAGGAGCATCATCACCACTTTACTCTCGCTCAGTTACCTGGTGTCAGAACCATCTGGGAGTCAGTGGCTTAAAGGTGCCCATTGTTTTGTGTTTTACCATCATGGCACCCTGAAGAGTGAGTGGTCTGTTTCAATGAGTTATTTATCATCTTATGACTGGCACATTTCCAGCTCTTTGATACCTGGGCTTCAAAGTCAACATCTGTGGAGATGATCCTCTCCTGCTCCTATCTCTCCTTGTTCTCTCATCCCTAATTACCTTAGCCCTACTCCCCCACATTCCAAATCATCCACTGCCCTCCCATTCCATTATACTATCTGGAAATCTTGATATATTGGGTTTTTTATCCTAGTTTTTTTATCCTAGTTCTCATTATTTCATTTCCTTTTCTTCTTGTTTACTATCAGACAATTTGTTTCTTCCTAAAAAAAGTCATCCCTGGTCATTCTCTTCTCTACTCATACTCCCCTTCACTAATGGTCCAAGAGGAAGAGTAGGGATGCTCCTTTTTTTTTTAATTAATTTATTTGTTTTCAGTTTTCAGCAATCACTTCCATAAGTCTTAAATTTTCTCCCCTTCCCTTCTTTCTCCCTCCTCAAGACAGCATGCAATCTTATATGAGTTCTACACATATGTTCTTATTAAATACATTTTCACATTAGTCATGTTGCATAGAAGAATTAAAATAAATGGGAAAAACCATGAAAAAAGACAAAACAAAACACAGGAGAAAATAGTCTGCTTCATTCTGCCATCCAATTCCATAGTTCTTTCTCTGGTTGTAGAAGGCATTTTGCTTGGAGTCCATTGGGAATATTTTAGGTTCTTGCATTGCTGTGAAGGGCTAAGTCTGCTAGAAAAATTCCTCACACACTATGGTTGTTGTTGTGTACAAAGTTCTCCTGGTTCTGCTCCTTTCACTCAGCATCAGATCATATAAGTCCTTCCAGGCCTCTCTGAAGTCTTCCTGTTCATCATTTCTTATAGCACAATAGTATTCTATTACATTCATACGCTACAATTTGTTCAGCCATTCCCCAATTGATGGGCATCCCCTTGATGTCCAGTTCTTGGTCACCACAAAGAGAGTGAATATAAATATTTTTGTACATGTGGGACCTTTTCCCAGGGGTACTTCTTGATCTTCCCTTCTTCCATATGTTCCATTTGCCATCATAACTCAATAGCAGCTCTTTCTTTGAGTCTCTCTCCATTCATGTATATCATCTAATTCAGCTCCTAGTCAGTATTATTTATCTGTCCCCAGGTCCTTTTCTCTCCTTTCTGAGTCAATCAACAACAAACATTTAATAAGTATTTAGCATGTACCAGACACTGTACTAATTCTGGGCATATAAAGAAAGGCAAAAATGGTCCAAGAGCTCAAGGAAATCACATTCAAATAGAGAGATAACATATAAATAAACATATACCAACAGAATACCTGAACGGTAAACTTAAAGGGGAAGGCTCTAGCCACTAAAAAGAAGAGATGGGGAACCAGGTAAAGTGCCTTCCATAGGATCTGATTTGAGCTGACTCTCGAATTCTAGAAGCCAAAGGAGAGTAGTCCAGGCATGAGGAAGAGCTAGAACAAAGACTTGGAGGTGAAATGTCATGTGAGGGGAAAGGAAGTAGACTTGAAGTCTCAAGGAGTTCAGTACATGGATTGTACTGTTCCATCCCACTTCAATCCCCACCTACATCCCGGGGGATTTTAGCATACATTCCCTCAGATACCCTGGCCAACCAGTTCATCAGCCTTTTCAATTCCCATGGTGTTGACATGTAGTCCACATCAACATCAATCTACAGGGAGGGCCATACACTTGATCCAACCATCACCGGTAGTTGGGCCATCTTCATGACCCAGGATCCTTCTTCATAACTATAGATTGCTTTTCTTAAGTCTCTCCTTCCCCAACCTCCCTCCTCCAAATCATTTCTGAGGAATTCCATTCCCTGCACTCCTCCCTGTTTTCTACTCTTGCTTTCATTTCCTTGTTTCTTATTATTGATTCCATAGTGATCCTATAAGCTGTTCTTGAAATTTCTTGCCCATGTGTCCTATTATATCTCACCAATCCCAATCCTAGGTTAGCCCCACTATCTCCTTTCTCTATTTCTACTAATGTACGCTTAAATATTCCTGGAAAAAAGTCACACAACTATGATGAATGAGTTTGCTACATATTTATATAATCTAATCTCAGACAACCTTGTTTTTCTTCTTAATTGACTATTACAATCTCCATAGCAATTATTCTCAAACTTTTCCTGCCTCCTCAGAGTTCCTATACCACTTTCTTCCCCATCTCTCCTGATTGTACTTTGTCATTTTGCAATATTCATTTTTGATTGTTTTATGGGTCATTCTTTCCACCAATGATCTCTTCACTGATAAATTTAATGCCTCTGCCTTTCTTCTAATTCTTTATTTTTATTGCTCTCTCTATAACTTTAAAAAATTAAAATAGTATTTTGTTTTTTCCAATTACATGTAAAGACAATTTGTAACATTAATATTTTATAAAATTTTGAGTTCCAAATTTTCTCTCCCTTTTCTTTCCCTCCCTAAGATGGTAAGAAATTTGATATAGTTTATATATGTGCAAGCACATAAAATGTATTTATGTATTAGTCATCTTGTGAAAGAAAAAACATCTTGCCAAAAAATTACAGTTTGCAAATGGAGAAAAAAACACACAAAAAATAAAGTGAAAATAGTCTGCTTTGATCTGCATTCAGACTCCATCAGTTTTTTCTCTGGATGTGGATTGCATTTTCCATCATGAATCTTTTGAAATTGTCTTGGTTCACTATATTGCTGAGAAGATCTGCAACTTTTAATATAAATTTCTGTCTAAACACTCTCTGCCCTTTACTTCTCTGACAATACTCTCTCTTAATTCTCCTACCTGTCTTATTACTCTTTCTCAGTCCCCTTTGCTGGATTGCCCTCCTTCAGTTTCTCAAGTATGGGCATTTGCCAAGGCTCTGTCCTGAGCTCTTCTCACTTCTCTTTCTATACTCTTTTCTTTAGTCATCTCATTAGCAAACATGCATTCTTTATTTAGATGACTCGAATCTAAATAGCCAGCCTCAATCCTTCTCCTGAACTTCAGTCCCAGTATCATATGATCTTGGGCCCCTCCATTGGGATGGGGCCCAGACAGTGGTTGTGAATGCCTACTGAACATCTTGTCCTCATTGTTCCATAGGCATCACAACTCAACATTTCCAAAATAGAATGTATTATATTATTACTAAAACCTATCCCTCTCACAAAATTTCCCATTCAAGTCATGTTTCAGTTACTCAAGTTTCTACCTTGGAGTCATCCTTGAATTTTCCTTTTCCCTCAATCCCTATATCAATCTTAGACTTGCCAAGTCTTTTCTATCTTGCCTCTATAACATCTCTTAATTTGTCCTCACAGTCTATATGCTACTTCATGCCCTCATCACCTCGCACCTGGACTTTTGAAATAGTTGCCTAATTGGTTCCTTGCCCATAGTTTTCCTCAACCAATCCATCCCCTACACAACTGCCAAAGTGATATTCCCAAAATGTAGATCTGACCAGATCACTTCCTACCCACCACCATATACGCACATGCCACCAAAAAAACAAAATAAAACAAAACACGTCAATGGCTCCCTATTGCCTCTAGGAGAAAATATAAAATCCTTAAGGCAGCATTTAATCTCCACAGTGTGATTCTCATCTACCTTTTTCAGTCATTTCGGGTCACTCCCCTTTAAACATTATTCTTTCTAGTCAAATTGCTTTGCTTGGGATTTCCTGTTCATGATGTTTCATCTCCCACCACTACACCTATGATGAGTTTAATGTCTGGAAGTTACTCCATCCTCAAATCTACCTCATAAATTTTCTGCCTATGAATGGTAAAAGTCTTATCGCTAAATGTTAGGCTAAGTTGTGGGCTAATTAAGTGTGTGCTATTACATATATTTCCATTTTATGATTTTAAACCAGTGAAGAACGGCTTAAAAGTCTTGATACTTAGTCTGACTTGATGATAATAACAGAAAACACTCTTACAACTCTCTATGTAACATCCAAAATAGCTCAAACTTTTCGACAGCACTTTATATTTTAATCAGGGACTTGAGCGCCATGGAGTTTAAGAATCCATGGTGCCACATAGTAGCCCCAAATGAAAACATCCTGCCTTCAAGAAACTTAAGTTCTATGGAGGGTTCAGGAAAGGATATACAAGAAGTACACAGATAAGAAAATATAAACTATATATATGAGATAATTTGGGGGAAGATGAAAAAGCCTAGCAAGTGGAGGGATAAAGAAAACCTCATGAAGGAGATGACACTTTAACCCCATTTTATAGATGAGAAAGTAGAGGAATTAAGTAATTTGCTCATGGTCAGATAGCTAGTATCAGAGCAAGGATTTAAATCTAGATCTTCCTCATACCAAGTCCAGTCCACTATACATGATACCATTCTGAAGTGAGAAACGCTTACTAAGTGCTTGCCTAGAAGAGGAGTGCTTGCTAGATGCTAGAGGGAGAAAATTACATAGTCCTTGCTTCAAAGAGGTTACAATTTGGTCACCATTCTTTTTCAATGAGACTTTTCCTCTCCAGCCCAAGACACCACTTTCACCCCATCAAAGGGCTCCCAGAATCAGTGCCCAACTATCTTGTCCTTCAAGTAGTCTGGACAGTCATCAGAAAGCTCACAGTGTGAGATGACTGACCCAATTTGCCCTACCCTAGAGGCAAATTTGACTAATTTCTATTTCAACTTTCAAATGGGAAAACTAAAGCAGACAATAATTACTTTGATGCCTTGAGATATAAGCGTGTGGGTTTTCCCTCCAATTAAGCAAATCAAGATCCTTCCCTATTTCATGAGCCAGAAGATTCATCTTCTGGTAGTCACGTTTCTGGTAACAAGCCTCTTTTCCACTTAGCTAGGCTGGTCTCTGAATGATAAAATACAGTCTATCACAGCCCATGTTAATAGTAAAAGCGCTTGAAGATTGCAAAGTGTTTTCTTTACATATGATCTCTCATTTGACCCTCCCAACAACCATTATCCTACCCCCTCTCCTTTTTTTTTTTCAGGTGAAGAAATTAGACTCAAGTTTGAGGGATTTGAACATGGTCAAATGACTATTAAGAGTCTGTGGCAGGATTTGAACTCAAGTTTTCTTATCTCTGAGTCCCATACTCTACCCAAAACACCACTTTGCTGCCTCTCTCAGAGAACCTAACAAAACTAGTGTTTTGCTAGAGCAGCCTTCCAGAAATGAGGGAATTCTTCATCCCATAAGATGGTGTTGAAGGAACATTTCAGTTAGAGATTGAAGTGGTAACTAGTTTCTAATCTATTATGCATCTTCAGGGTCACCTGATCTACCTAATTTGAACACATCTGAATCAGATAGGATTAGTTTATGTAGTAAAGGGCAGAAATTTTGTGGCACTCTAGGACCTTAGAATTGAGAAGGAGCTTAGAAGTCATCTAGTTTATATTCCTCACTTTACAGATGAAGAAATTGAGGTTCAGACTCAGTTTCTTGACTTGATCAAGGTCACATAGATTGCAAGGAATGGAACCAGTATTTAAACCCAAGTCCCACAGCCCCCAAACCAGCATCCTTTCTACCACATCCTATTGAGCTGTCCTAATATGCTTCCTGCAGTCCTAAAACAGCAGAATTAAGACTGTTATGAGAAATCTATCAACTGTTTAAAAATTTTTTAAATTTCCTTTATTAGATATTATTATTCAAGGCTTAAGGTCAATTCTCTTGAAATATTTGGTTGAAGTTTGTTTTCTGTTAATATTTACCTTACCTGGTTAAAAGCCTGACTCATGGAATGCTAATATTAAGGGAAGACTTTTTGATGTTCCTCAGATAAGAAGCTAAAAGGGAGTTTTGAGTTTCTGAAGGTGATTTAGCTATTTACAAAGGGATTCATCTGACATGACTTTGTAGGCAAGTAAATGTCCCTCTCAATCTATTCATTGTGAACGCTTTAAATGTAGTTTAATCTGTAACCTGACTCAATTTACCTATACAGTCATTTTAACTAGGTTTGCTTCCTTAAGAGAAGTATGAGATAAAGATTCTGTTTAACTAAGCTTGTTCAGCTTCTAGGACATTGAAGGAAACATGGAATTATGAATCTGTCTTTTAATTTTTATAGCCTAAAAGAACATACAAGATTGCATTTGTAAAAGAAATGATTTCTCTGTCTCTCTGATGTAATTTCATCTATAAAAAGCCTTGTTAGAATCCTAATTTTTGTTCAGGGTTATTTCTCTACTTCCTGAACCTCTGCTTAAGAATAATAAAACCTGAGTTTTTGCCTCTAATTTCTGCACTGTGGTAGATTTACTTTGTCAGCAGTAACCTACCATACAAACTTAAAGAGGAGCTATTTCTCCCATAACAGATCCCTACTTTAATAGAGGATCAGTCTCCCCTATCCTACTCACAGTTCCAGCCAAATACAGGAAGCCTGGAAATATGTAAAAAGGAAAAAGAAAAGCATTGCTAGTTTCTAACATGCACCCAGAGTTCATAACTCCACCAAATCAAATAGCAACCAAGTCCATCAAGCGTTGTAGGCTTGCCAAGGCCATCTGACAAGTGACCCACAAACCCCCTGAGTGTGTTTGCAGTGGCTTATGCCAGGTCATGACATATTAACCGAGGATTTGCAGCACATGGGTTTGATTACCCCAGATGCAGTTTGGACTTAATGGGCTTGAGGACAGCTGGTGGCACACATGGCCTGCGTCTTCAGCAAAGCCAGAGAGGATCACTTAAAAGTCTGAAATTTACTGTGCACTCTGTCTCTGGGGGTGCCTCCAAACTCCTCCTGGCTCCAGTTGCAGAGGCAGCAGGTTGGTCTTTCCTTACAAAGGAAGACAAGAGGGAGGGATGGGAACACAGAAGAGGAAGGTGAGGGTGGCCATGTTCTTCCAGCAGTACTCCTCCCCTCCCCCCAACCCCCACCTTTGACTTACAGATAATGCATCCAATTTTTAAGTATGCTTTGTGATAAAAACAAGTGAATTCTTCCTTATCTTCTACTTTGTCATCTCAGAGGTATTCAGGTGTGTGTGCACAGAACATGGATCTAGTACACTTGATTCACTCTTTCTAGGTATAAATATGAACAGAGATCATGGATTTAGAGCTGGAAAAAACCCAAGAGACCAAAGATTTTTTAATGTTTTTTCTATTATGAATCCACTTGGTAGGTAGTCTGGTGAAGCCCATAGATGTCTTCCCAAAAGAATATTTTTAAAGGTTTTAAAGAAAAATGTTTAATTTTTTTAAAAAAAAAGAAGAATGTTTTAAAATACATAGAATAAAGAGGATTGCAAAGGAAACCACTGTTATTCAAATTAATCGACAAAATATTTTTAAACAAAATATTTTTAAAAATCAAATGAATAGACACCAGATTAAGATCCCTGTTCTAATCCAATCCCCTCTTTCTACAGATAAAGAAATTGAGTCCTGGAGAGGTTAAAATGAACTGCTCAAAGTTACACTTCATAATAGCTAGCATTGGGGGAGCTGGGGGGCGTAGTGTGTATAGCACAGGAGGACCTGACTTTGAATCTGGCTTCAGTTGCTTGACACTAGCTACGTGACTTTGGGTAAGTCACTTAACTTTGAGTGCCTTGCAAAAAATAGTAAGAATAGCTAGCATGCATGCTTCAAGGTTTGGAAAATGCTTTACAAATATTATTTCATTAGATCTTCGCAGCAACCCTGGGAAGTAGGTGCTATGGTTATCCCCATTTTATAGGAGATAGTAACCATAATAATAAAATTATGATAGCTAACATTTATGTTAGCCTACTATGTGCCAGGCACATTGCTAAGCACTTTAGAATTATCTCATTTGATCCTCACAACAGTCTTGGGAGGTAGGTGCTATTATTATTATCCCCATTCTACAGATGAGAAAATTGAGGCAGACAGGTTAAGTGACTTGCCCAGGGTCACATGACTAGTTAAGTATTAGAAGCCAAATTTGAACTCAGGTCTTGCTGACTCCAGGCTCAACACTCCAGAAAATAGTGTCACCTAGCAGGTGGTAAGTAGAAGGATCATAATTCAAACACAGTTCCCTCGACGGCAAACCTGGTGTTTCTTCTGCCTCACCACACTATCTTTTTGTCTAGGCTGTTTAGCTAAGTTAGTTAGAACATTTGTGAAGAAATAATAACAGCAGATGCTTATGTCATGTTTTAGGGTTTACAAAGTGGTTTCTCATTTGATTAACCGTCTCATTTGATTGCCAAGACAGTCTCAAAAGAACTGCAATACTCCTTTTGGAAAGAAACCCCAGTGGTGAAAGGTGGTTCAAGCAGATGTCAGAAACTCAGGGGAGAGGAAATTCTGCAGCTTTGAGGAGAAGCAGCTAGTGACAGATTCAGAAGCAGAGGGCAATGGCCCTTGTGGAAGCAAAGTGGAACCTTAATGAAGTAATATCCAACTGCTAGAAGTCAGAGCCAAGAGAAGTTGTCAGTGATCCTGAGAGTGTGAGTTATCTGGGTAATGTTCCCTCTCTCCCTGATGAAACAGGCATTCATAGATAGTCAAGCATACTCTTTAGTGTATTGGGAATCTTTCCTTGCTATTCTGTCCTAATTAAAGGCTATGTTACTGAATTTGTCCTTCTAGGTGTGTTGGTAGAGAATTCACTGGGTAGAGTTTCAAGCTGTAGTTTGCTTAACTGATTATCCACATGCCTGTCCTCAAACACTCCTCACCGAAACTGGGGTAGCAAAGGGGTTCCAAAGGCACATGGGACTCATGCTATAGATATAGGATTCTATGATGCCTCCCATGTGGAGAAGAAAAGTAATGTAATTTTTTTAAAAACATACTTATCTTGGGGTAGTTTGGGAATCGGAAAAATAAAAAACTTTCTGGGGGAAAAGAAGGAGAATTAGGCAGTAAATAGAAGAGGTAAAGTAAGGAAGGATTTCAATAAAGGATCACAGGATTTAGTAAATAATATTATATTGCACTCAAAATACTGTTTATTCTCTCTCTCTTCCTCATAATAAAATCATCTAAAATTCACACTAGCTTTGAGTTGTTGAAGTAAAAAAAAGGAAAGAGGGGGAAAAGAAATGCATGATAAAGTGCACTGGAAATAGAGGGTATGGGAGGTTGTCTCTCAAAGTCTGTGTAGCATCTGGTTTAACAACAGCCTATAAGAAAGCTTTTCCAGAGGCTAGGTTGGGGGTTCAACATGTTTGTGCTGTTTTCTTGCCATTTCAAAGTGTTTTTAGCAAAAGGATCCAGAGTCTTGGTCTGCAGCATGGAGTCTGAGGAAGCTGACTGGATCACCTTATATCAAGGTCATAGCTCAATCCCAGTAAGTGACAATAAGCTTCACCCAGAGAAAAAACAGAGATTGCCCTCCTCACCCCAACCAGGCATCTTGCAAATGTGTAGCATTCATCATGAGGGGGAAAAAAACCAACAAATGAGAGACTGAAGATAGCTCCATGCTGTATCTCCCCATTAACACAAAGTGCATGTCCTATTGATGAGAGGAAGATATCCCAGAACAATTACTAGCTTTCAGGGGATTTAACTTAAGAATTTTCTCTATAGCAGAACATGTACTGTCCTTCACATACAAAAGTGCTTCTGCTGACCTGAGAAATACCTAACAAGCTCTGTCAATCCTATCTGCTGACTACAATATGGAAGGAATGGGTTTAGATGATCCCCAAAAGTTGTCCCTTGAATTTTATGTGTATTTGCAGATCATTGCAATATAGTCTGAGCTTTTCTTGATTCAATCAAACAAGCAAAAAAATCATTTGTTAAGCACCTACTATGTGCTAGGCACTGTATTAAGTACGGGGGTATAAAGAAAAAATAGGGAGAATGATGATATAGTTATTAATATGTTTATTTACTTTGGGATAGAGAATAATGCAGAGCTTTTTGAGACAAAAAAAATAAAAAGTGCCTGTCCCCAAGGATCCTACATTCTAATGAAGAAGAAAAGACATGTATTTATACATAGAATAAGAACACACACAAAAAAATAACAAAATCTGAGGAATCAGGAAAGGCTTCATGTAGAAAGTACCATGAGCTGAGCCTTAAAGGAAACTAGAGATCCCAAGACTGGTCCTTTGGTTTGCCTATTACTCTCTCAGCAGAAATCAGTGACAACCATTCCCTTAGTTGAAGTTATAATAATAAAAATTAATAGCTAGCATTTACATAGCCTTTTAAGATTCACAAAGCAATTTGCACGTATAATTAGCTTTAATCTAATTTCCCAAAGACAGAAGAACTGTCTATTTAATTTAGATCGGCCTCTGCAATCTTCACTGAATTATCATGACCACCATTCCAACTACAAGTATAATTTAAGTCTACCACTCACATCTCTTCATACCTGAATTACCAGGACAATCTCCCTGACTCTAGTCTGTGCAGTCGTCAATATCACCATCTGACTATACTGTGGTTCTCCAACAAATCTGTGATTTCATCAGTGTGGATATTTCCTCCAACAATGCACTTCACAACCCATCTCTGTCTGCCCATCTTGGGCAAATCTGATCCCTACCCTCCCATAACTTTGCCTTAGGGTATCCTTCCAATGTGCAGAGGGCCTCCTTTTTATTCTCCTGACATCAGGGGGACAGGGTTCCTTTGGTTATCTATCCTTTTCATTACATGGCTGGCTCATCTTTTTTTTTTCCTAGTCATTCAATTTTTTGAGAATCCTCCTTTCTTCAAGGTTCAATTCAAGTACCACCTTCTGCACAAGGCCTATTCTGATACCCTCAATTGTAAATGCTCTGCCCCTTGCCTTTCCTTGAGCATATTCCACGATTTCTCTCTCTTTTTAATAAATCACACAATATTTTTGCATACCACTGGTAAACTCATGGGGGATACTTAATATAAAAGAGATTTTAACATGTACAACATGTTTAAAGTTGTTTGAATAGAATATTCCTGGTACCTAGAATGACTTTGATCTTGATTCCTCTACATAATTCTCCCATCCCAGGGTTCTACCTTCTCTTGTTCATGTTTATTTGCTGAAATCTTGTCCATTTGTTAAGACCCAGTTCATGCTCCCTTTGCTTCTAAGAAGTCTTTCCTGATCCCCTCAGCCAGAGGGGGATCCTTCCCTCCTCACAATTCTCACAGCACTTTGTATCAAACTCTCTTCTATTTCATATAATAATTATTGTGAATAAATCTGTCAGCTAACAAGCATTTGTTGAGTGCCAACCATATACCAACCACTGAGCTACATGCTGGGGATATAAATACAAAAGTAAGACCATCCCTGACTTCAAGAAATTTATTTTTTATGGCAGGAAAACAAAATGTTCACAAACGAGCGAATACCAGATATATGGAAAATAAACACAAAGTTATTTTGGTAGGCCCCTGTAAGAGAAAGAGTGATGTAGAGATACCAACAAGGATAATCAGGAAAGGCTTTGTGAAAAACTTAGGACTTGACCTTGACTTTAAGAGGAATGAGCAAGGGGTTCCAAGAGGTAAGAGGTAAGAGGTAAGGAGACAGAGCATTCTGGGCATGGATCTCCCCAATTAAATTGCAAGCTTTTTCACTAAGGGTAGGGACCATGTCTTGTTTACTTTCATGCATCATACACAGTCCCTTATACTCAATAGTTGCATATTAAATATTTAATTTAATTGAACTGGTGACATGCCAGCCCAGCACTCTACTGAGAACAAAAACGGAACGGGAGCATACTGTCTCTGCTTTTCCATCTTGCTGCTTGGTTAAATTCTCCAAAGAACCCATGACAGAGTTCAGCTGTATGGGAAGAGATAAATCAAGATATTGATCTAAGGCAGCAGTTCTCAAACATTTTGATCCCAGAAGCCCTATATAGTACACTTTAAAAAATTATGAAGGACCCCATTATGCTAAAAAGTATTTTCATCCAAAAGAGTTTTTATTTATGTGGATAATATCTTTTGATATTTACCATATTAGAAATGAAAACTGATAAAATGTTAAAATATGTAGTCATTGAAAATAATAACACACTCATTAACATGAATTACATAAACTAAAAATAGCTATACTTTCCAGAAGTAAAAAATTCAGTGGGAAGAGAGGCATTGTTTTACATATTTTTGCAAATCTCTTTAATGTTTGGTTTAATGGAAGACGGGTAGATTCTCATATCTACTTCTTCTAATCCGTTGTAATAGGTTGTTTTGGTTGAAACATATGAAGAAAATCTGGCCTAACAGATATATTGTTCAAAAAGGAAATATTTTTGTAGGCAAATAATGTCTTAGTATTAATATTATTATTAAAATGGTCTTGACCTTGAAGATCCCCTCTAAAAGGATCTTGAAATCCCTAAAGGTATTTCAACCATATTTTGAGAATCTGATCTAAGGAACAATAAATGGGGATGGGGACGGGATGAAATGGGGAGGATAGCATTGAGTTAGTTGATATTGGCTACCAAGCCATTGAAAACTTATAGTCTGCTGCAGTATCTCTGGAGTGACAATACCTCTATAATAGCAGAGAGTATGGATGCCCTTTGGTCCCTGGGAAGAGACTAATGATTACTTTCCAATAACAGCCACCATCTATCTGGCCAAATGCACAGCAACTCCCCAGCTGTTCCCTGAATATGATCCTTATATTGCCCAGAAGAGAGCATTAGTGAGCAGTTGAAGCATGAAAATATGTACTTGTTTCTGTATCCCAAAGCAGTAGGAATTTTGGGGAGAAATGGACATAGAAATCCTTAGATAGATTAAAATACCTCCTTCTCTAGAAAATACCTTCTCATTTCAGCCTCTTTCTTCCTCTCTCATCCTCCATCTTTAGATGGAACTCTACTAGCAAACATTACATGTGTACATATGTATATGTGTGTATACATATGTATACACACATACATACATGTGTATATACATACACATACATGTGTGTATATAGATATATAGATAGGATCTGTTATTTGGGGGATGAGAATTTCAAATATGAGATTACAATCAATTGATTGTTACCCATCTAACTTAGTAGATAAGTCATAAGGTGTTTTTTGAGAGACATAGAAGCTAAGGCATTTGCTGAGGGTCAAATAGAATCAGAGGTATAATCTGAACCCAGCTCTTCTAGACACTAAGCCCAGAACTCTGTGCCATTGCTACTTTTTATGTGCTTTTAAATAGAAACACATAAATACTTTTTATGATTGCCAAATTATCAACAAACAATGCTATCTAGATGATTCTGATTATATGTAACTTCACATTAGGCAAATGTGACTTTATGTAAAGGATTCTGAAAGAAATCTGCATTCCAAATATATAAATAAGAAATCTGCATTTCAAAAATGTTAACTTTACTGCATAGCACTGTGTTCTCTTTCTCTCTTTACTCCTGCCCCTTCACTCAGCAATCTGTGACTTCCCATCCACTCCCCACCAAAAAACAAAACAAAACAAAACAAAACCAGAAACAAAAACCAAACATTAAAAAAAAAGCTTCTAAGTGAAAACAGAATAGACTCATGGCAAGACCACCACAGCTGCCACCACCGCCAAGGCAGAATGGCCCACTTCTGTAAAGTGTAATCAAATCTTGCAATTTTGACCCTCTTGAGTCAATTGTATTATTCTATATGTGGTGTCCTATAGAATATCATTTGCAAGAGTCTATTTTTCATTTCTTATATCTTCATCAAGAATATCCTGTTTGTGTGTATATAGATAATTCCCATAGAAATTCTGTAAAACTGGGGAAATAAGCATATGAATAAGTACTTGTTGATGTTTCTTGGGACAACCAATACAGAGGGTCCATTAGTGTGTGTGTGTGTGTGTGTGTGTGTGTGTGTGTGTGTGTGTGTGTGTGTGTGTGTGTGTGTTTCTCGGGGACAGACTCTATAGATGGTTAGTGAAGTGGGTTCAGAATTGTATTTGATGAAGAGGAGAAACGGATTACATTCGAATCCATTTGAAAATTATACCATGCTTTTTTAATGACTCCCAAGTTTTTCTCTGAAACAAAGGTCCATTTTAAAAAATCAATATTATCCCAATGGCCTTATCTGGCTGTGAATTATAGTCCCCCACAGTTTCTGAAGAATCAAATATGCAGATTACCAAAAGTAATAGAGGGGCTCGTGGTATTTACGAGTTGGCTTCAGCATATTACAATCAAGCATTATACAGGACAAGTGGTATAAAGGACATCATTGAAAAGTGAAAGGAAGGGATAACGAATGGATAGCCCATGTGCTCCACTGGGGGGGGGGGGGGGGTGAGAGAGAGAGAGAGAGAGATCCAAATGAAAATAGAACCCTATAGAGGATTTATGAGAGGACATAGACAAGAATCACATAGGAATAGAGGACATGAATCTTTTACACCATTGGAGGGAGTACTCATATTAAGAAGATCACAGATCCATCAAATATCAAAGTATGCTAAATTGCTAACATCATTACTGAGTTACTGATTAAAGTATCTCTGGGGCTTTTGAAGATTCTGCTTGAGTTAAAATACTTTGAAGATTCGAGTTATTCAGAAACCATCTGAATCCCAGGAAATCTTGAGACTATGTATAGGATTTTTTTTCATTTAACAATCATATCTCAATTAAACTATAATGAATCTCTGAGAGCATCATTATAAAACCAAAGAAATAGACATAATTACCATTGTATCTATACTTGTACAATCATGGCTATTCATGTGTATGTATAATAGTTTATATAATTGGAATTCACTGATTGAGACTGGTCTAAACATACCTGCATTCAAGATTGGGGACAGTGTTTTTCCAAATCCAGACCCAGAGGGTTTAGGTTGTCAAGCTAAATCTGAACATTCTATTCAAGGGAATTCACCTTAAACTCAATGTGGTTTCCATTGTTTACATGGAAAAGAGCAGATTGATCTGGGCAATATCACTTCTAAGAGTAAATATTATATAGGTAGTGACAAGAAAAACATGAGCAATATTTAATGTGCTTTATATTATATAGACTTATCTTGGCAAAAGCTGGCCAGCCGTACAATCATCCTCTGGTGGGTAGACCAAAATATTTGCTATTTATTTCTTCTGAGAATTTCCATCAGCACCTACCAATAATTCCTTCTAATGACAAGACTCTTGAGTCAGTTGTATTACTCTAAGTATGTGGTCTCCTATAGAATATCATTTGTAAAAGTCTATTTTTACTTTCTTACCTATTCATCAAGGCTGTCCTATTTATGTTCATAGCTCATTCTCATAAAAATCCTGTAAAAATGGGGGAATGGGAATATAAATAAGTACTTACTGATATTTTGGGGAGCAACTAATAGAGAAGGTATCATAGCGTCTACAGGTCCTAGCTGAAGTTGAATATAAATGGATGGGTGTCTGCTGAATTTATTTTTATTTAGCACACATACGAAGTAAAGAAAATGAACATAAATGCTAAACTGGTTTTTTGGGAGAGGAAAAGAAGCTCAAGATCTATGTTAACTTCCTCTCCCCACCTGGGATCTTTCTGGATCCCACGTCAATGTTGGTAACGATTGAATGTGCTGTTATGAGTCAATATTCATCAAATGAATGAATGAACAGTAAAGCTACCTCATAACACTGCTAGAATTAATTCCTTAAACAGAAAATTCTCTTTGGAACTGATCCCTAAATGTGTTTTGAACAGTTTAGATGCTGTTAACTATAGAGTGTGAATATTTTGAAAGTATAAATCAGGGGTCCTTAATCTGGCATCTTTGGAGATTATCTAGTGCAGAAGTTCCTAATGTGGGGTTGGAGAAGTTTTTTTCCCCAAAAAAATTTTGACAGCTATTTTGATATAATTGGTTTCTTTTGTAGTCTTGTGGTTTGTCATTTCCTTCTTCAGCTCATTTTACAGATGAAGAAACGGAGGCAAACAGTAATCCTGTTATCCAGGATCGCACAGGTCATAAGTACCTGAGGCTAGATCTGAACTCAGGTCTTCCTGACTCCAGACCCAGCACTCTATCCATTGTGCCACCTAGAATCTGAGGACAAAGGTTCTAATCCTGTCTCAGTTACTTCCTTGTGTGATCTTGGGCTAGTAGATAAACCTCCCATAGCTTCATGTGTAAAATATGTAAAATGAATGGTTTGAAAATATGACCTCTGAGGTTCTTTCCAGTTCTAGATGTTTGATCCTATGACTCTTTGAATGAATTTTCCAAGGCTTTGGAACCTCCTAGATGGCAGTTCCACATGTCTCCAAAATGGAGGCTAAATGAGATTTCATACTGATAACCAGAGGAGCCTTTCAGAGCACCCATCATGAACCTACAATTCCCTGAAACCAAAGAATAAATACTATGCATTATTGTCTACTCTAAGCAGGCATTCCTAAAAGGCAATTCATGGTGTATACATAAAATATAGGTGACATGTTGCATAAAGCACTGGACTTGGAGTCAGGAAGACCTGAATTCAAATTGGGTCTCGGACACTTACTAGCTATGTGATCCTGGACAAGTCAATTAACTGCTCTGTGCCTCAGTTTCCTCATTTGTAAAGTGGAGATAATAGCAGCACCTACCTCCCAGGGTTGTTGTAAAGATCAAATGAAATACCATTTAAAGAACTCTGCAAACCTTAAAGCTCTTTGTAAATGCTAGCTATTATTATTATTAAAGGCCATCCTCTATTTCTGATTAATGAAAAGAATAAGGCATATAGAAAATACAGGTATCAGTATACAACATTTCACTGACAGCACAAGGCAAACAAAATGACAAGTTACCAAATGGCTTTAATGAGAACATGTTGAAAAAAATCATGGTATATAGACATGAGATCATTTGCAAGCATAATCGATACGAACAAAACAAGTGAACAGATCAAGCAAACAGAACCTTGAGTGGTCAGTAAACCCCTCCAACCAAGTCAAAGGAGAATTCAGTTTAAAAGTGAGCCATACATCTGGGCACTCAGATTCTTGAAGGATAATACCACAATCTTTTTGGTATGAGTTTCTCACCAAAGATAGCAAGCCCTCCTTCTGTACCTCAGTAAGACAGTTCTGATGAATGTTTGTGGCTGAACATTTACCACACTGTGAATAACTTGGTGTTGAGCCTCTCTGAATTGTTAGGCTGGTCTCCAGGTGACAGGCATATAATCTGGCACTGGGTCCATACTTGAAGCCTTCCCATTTCAGTAGGAACTATCAGAACTTGCTCTCCTTTTAAAACCTAGACTAGGGTCATCTCTATTCCAAGATGAGGTTAGTTCCTGCAACTGCATTTATATTCAAGGACTGGGTGCATAGAGGGTAGCTGCTATCTCCAGTTCTAAAAGCAAGCCTGTAGTTGAGACTCTTACTATGCAGTTCATAAGCCCCCACTAGTTTCCTTCTCATTAACAATCAGACAGTAGGCATAATTAACCCTTTACTAAGATGACATAATAAAAACAGTAGTCACAAAACATTCCCCACATAAAATTGTTACATTTTCCCCACAAACATACACAGTGGCCATGGAAAGAGTGTGCTCAAATTTGGCATACATGGTGGTGGTTGTCCTTCGTTCTCAAAGAGGACCAAAATGACATCACTATCCTAGAGTCAAGTTTCAGTGTGTCCAACTGTGGCTGATGAGACCAGTTACAAGTTTGGAATGCTGTACCATAGGTCAGGCACAACAATGGTAGTGATGGACACATGTAAGATACACGTGTGGCCAAAGCAACTCACTACTCCTGTTGTTACATGGTCCCTTTGGGTATAGTATGTCAGCTGAGTAGGTTGTCCAGGTGGATTCCCAGGGTGTGCTTCTCTCCATTGCCAGAGGTCGGTCTCTGGAGTCCACAGCTGGCTTTGTTCTCCTCTTCCTTGAAGCTGTTTCATCTGAGTGGCTACCTTTCTGTACCTGCATCCATTTGGAGCGTGTGCCTTTGATCCCTCACATGTACCTTGAACTCTTTCAAATGAGGATCTCTTGTATTTCTGAATGAAGAGTCTTCCTCTGGTAAGACCCTGTTACATCTCATGACTCACAAAGAAGGAGAAAGAATTCCTTTCTCCAACCTGCCCTCCCACCCCAACTATGGATCTCTTTCACAAAGTTTTCTCTATAGCCCACAAACTGTCTTTTGAAAGTCACCAGGGGTATACCCATCTTCCATCAGCCCATAGGATTTTCTTCTGATTCACTTAGAGAAAGCTGCTCATGCTTCATAAAGGGATCTAGCTTAGAAATACCTTCATACTTAATTTAACACTTCATTAACAACTTGTAATTACATTCTGAGCTTTAAGGGTGACAAGCTGTCAAATGTCAAATCCCTTACACATTAAATTCTAGGATCATAGAGTTAGAGCTAGATAGAATCACAGAGGCAATCTAGTCCAAATCTTTTTTGCGACAGCTAAAAACACTGAAATCCAAGGAGGCTTAAATGATTTGCCCAAGGTCATGTGGGTAGTATCAGAGATTGGATTTGAATTCAAGTCCTGAGCCAGTGTTCTTTCAATAAATACACAATATTTCAAGCACATGTGTCTCATCTCCTCAATAAGATTGTAGGTACCTTAAACGCAGAGGTCAGGTCTATTAATTCTTCTTGCTCCCAGCCAGAATTTGGCTCATAATAGTATCCAATTAATGATTGTTGAATTAAATAGAACAGACCAGAGACCTTTCCTTCCTCAATTCCCTTTCCTTGGGAACTGTCTAATCATTAGCTCTCCTTCCTGCTACATCTAATTTCAGTCCCTCACCTTGAAGTGCTTGACCCTTTCCTCTTACTCTGTCTTTTTAAGCCACTAGAGCTTAATAATTGTCTTTAAGTCATGCCTCCAACTTCTTTTTATCTTTTCCTCAAAGACCTTATTTTTCAACGCTTTAATGCTCTCCCCTGGATCTCCTCCAAATTCATCATGTTCCTTTACAGATGCAGAACCAAGAAGTAGATTCAATAGGAGTTGAACCAAGGTCAAATACAATAGGAGAACTGCTTGTGCTTTTATATTAATTCCATTGTCACATTGACTTTTATAATATTTCCGACTCAAGTTCAGTTATCATCTAGTTTGACCTCGAGACCTTGGAACAAGATTTGAGTCCTGTCTTTGACATTAGTTGTATGACCTTGGGCAAGTCATTTTATCTTTTCTGAGAGATTGCTTTCCTCATCTGTAAAATGGGAGGTGATACTTGCACTGTCATTTTCACAGAATTGTTCTAAGGATCGAATGAAATCACAGAGGCAGCTAATGGGTGTAGTGGATAGAATGATGGACCTTACACTAAACTAATTTATATATTAAATGCAATTCCAATTAAATTACCAAAGAGTTATTTTACTGAGTTAGGAAAAAAACATAACAAAATTCACTTGGAAGAACAAATGGTCAAGAATATCAAAGGAATTAATTTTTAAATATGTAAAGGAAGATTTTTGCAGTATTGGATCTTAAATTATATTGTAAGTCAGTAGATATCAAAAGTATCTGGTACTGGCTAAGAAACAAAAAGGTAGATCAGCGGAACAGTGTAGATGTACAATTTACAACAGCAAATGACTTTAGTAACCTTGTGTTTGGCAAGTGTTAAAACTTAAATTTTGGGTATAAAAATTCCTTATGTGCTAAAAAAAAAAGTTGTTGGGTAAGTTGAAAAGCAGTCTGTCAGAAACTGAGCATAGACCAATATCTTGTACCATTTCTCAAGATAAGATCCTGGGCAAGTCACTTAATTGCCTCAAGCTCCTCATCTGTAAAGTAAGGATAAAAACAATAGCACCTACTGCCAGGGTTGTTGTAGTGGGGATAAAATGAGATAATATTGGCAAAGCACTATGCAAACTTTGAAATGTGATATGTTAGCTATTATTATGTCTACAAAGCATTTTGTAAGTCTTAAAGTGATGCATAAACTATCGCTATTCTCCTAGACTCATACCTTGCCAATTACTGTTCATCGTCTGTTTCTACAGTTTCTACTTCCTTCAAAGTTGACCATCTTGTTGGCCTCCATTCTGTTTTTTATCTTCTTTCCAAAATATCAATTGACTTTGGAATTTGACTCCTATATAAGGTGTCCCAAAAGCCTTAGTGCAGCCTTAAGCTATTATACAGCTCCCAATGCTATTGAAAAAGGAACTAAATAAACATGTTCCAGTGCATTTCAAGAAAGGGCTTTTTTTTGGAGGGGGGGCATGGGCGAAGAGGAATGTTTGTTTACCTCTATTACAGATATAATCCTCCTGGGTATGGGATCTGAACTCCTAAAAGGAAAAGACTGTGTCTTTGGGATCTGGACCCCAAAAAGGAAAAGCCCCTGGACTTTCCCACATGACTCAGGTCCCTGACTTTCTCCTGAGACATCCACTCATCCCAGTAATTCTTTCAATTGTCCTTTCACTGCGGCCCCATGCCCAAAATTCCAGTTCTCTGTTACCTGTAATCTAACCCAGCCCTTCATTTACTTCTGGAAAGCCCTGGATCTCTTCTCACTCTTGATTCTTTCCCTGTTATCTCCCAGTCATCCCAAAGCTATTGGTCACTGCTTGATAATACCCGGATCTTCTGACAGTCTTTTTGTAGATAAGGTCCATCTTGCCCCCCATTAAATCACTCAGTTTCAATCTGGTCCGCTTGTGGATACAAGGGTCACAAATGCTCAAATTCTTAAAATCTGGCCAGTGTCGTAGCTTCTTAAAATCTCACCCACCCCAACTGGTGTTCTAATAAACCTTGTCTCAGACTGAAAGAAGACTTGGGTCTAATTCTATGAGGCAGGACTCCCTGCCATTGCTTGCCTTTGAATTTCAGAATTCCTAACACCCCTCAACCTCAACAGTCCCGAAGCATATTTAAACTTACTTCAAACATAATTTAGAAAAGAAAAGTAATAAACGTTTATGTAGTATCCAAAATTTTACAGAGCACCTTCCTCACAATAACCCGGCCATTTTGCAATTATTATTATTATCCTCATCCTAAAGATGAAATAATTGCATTTCAGAGAAGTTATATGATTTACCCAAAGTCATACAGTCAATAAGTCATCAGTCTGGGAACTGGAAGAAGGGTGACCCCAATGCACTTTTCATAAAACCATACTTATGCCCAAGTACTAAGCACCATAAGGTGATGAACTTAAGGATGTGTAATTAATTATTAGACTATCAGCTCCATGAGAACAGAGAACACATCTTCTTCATCTTTATATTATCCACAATACCTAGCATGATACCTTGTAATAAATAGGGAACAAAAAATATTTATTGAATGAATGAGTACAGTGTTCAGACCATGTGGAGCTGTGAGCTGATTCAACCATTCTGGAGAGCAATTTGGAACTATGCCCAAAGGGCTACAAAAATGTGCATACCCTTTGACCCAGCAATATTGATACTAGGACTGTATCCCCAAGAGATCATAAAAATGGGAAAAGGTCCCACATGTACAAAAATATTTATAGCAGCTCTTTAAGTGGTGGCCAAGAGGGGATGCCCATCAACTGGAAAATGACTGAACAAGTTGTGGAATATGAATGTAATGGAATACTATTGTGCTATAAGAAAATGATGAACAGGAAGACTTCAGAGAAACCTGGAACTTATATGAACCAATGCTGAGTGAAAGGAGCAGAACCAGGAGAACTTTGTATATACCAACAGCCACAGTGTGTGAGGAATTTTTCTGGTAGACTTACTCCTTCACAGCAATGCAAGGAATAAAATATTCCCAATGGACTCTTGAGGCAAAATGTCTTCCACATCCAGAGAAAGAACTGTGGAATTAGATCGCAGAATGAAGCAGACCATTTTCCCTTATATTATGTTTTGTTTTGTTTTATGGTTTCTCCCATTCTTTTTAATTCTTCTATTCAACATGACTAAGGTGAAAATATGTTTAATAAGAATGTATGTGTAGAACCTATATAAGATTGCAGGCCATCTCGGGAAGGGAGTGGGGAGGGGGGGAGAAGGAGGGGAAGAGAGCAGGAAAAATCTAAGATATATGGAAGTGATTGTAGAAAACTAAAAACAAATAAAATGATTTTTTTTAAAAAAAGGTCTAAAAATGTTTATAACCTCTCCCTTCTACATTCCCTCAGCCATAGATGGGCTACCTTTCTTATAAAAATTGTCCTCCAAAATTCTTAATGTAGCTTTGGGTTATGACAGCTTAAAAGCAGCACTAAGACTTTTGGGACACACCTGTATGTGAGTACACACAGTCTTTCACAGAACTCCGTCTCTGAGACCCCTAATCTAGCCCAGGGCTTTAGTAAAGATGGGGACTGGGAGGAAAGAAGGGAGAGCATGAGAAAGTCAGGCATGACAAAGTGAAAAACATCCAAACTTCAGGAGGATTGGTTTAAATGTTAGTGTACAGAGACTGCCTGCTCATTTTATAAAACATAGAGAGGAGGGAAATGCTTTTGATATTCTTAAAAGCCACAAGTCAAGGAACGCAAATGTGCCCTCTTTAACAAAACCAAATTAAAAAAGCGGTTGGGAATTCTTTGCATAGTCAAGTAGAACCAGTTTTCCCCCAACCTTTTTTAAGGGCATATTTGTTCTCTAGAAATCACATATCCTTAAGCCCAGGAACACACATAGATCATTTTTAGCAGCAGCAACAGCAGCATATTACTTTAGTACTGCTGTGTTCTTCCAAAGAAGAAAATGCACAATCCATCACACCAAGGACAGCTTCTACTAAACTGGGAACTGGCAGTTTAGAATGAATGGGAAGGAATCCCAAGGAGTCTTTCTTTGACTCCCTAAAATCAGGAACCATAACAAGACTGGACGTGTACTTAGTTACCTCAAAGAGATCAGGACCAGTGATTACAAGGAAGTAATGTCCCTTTGTTAACCAAAAGAAAGATCCCTTAGTTTATCTGGGGACCAGATCTAGAGAGAAGGCCTTCTGGTTTACCTGGACCCTGAAAGACTTAGATTTGCAAGAAGATATTTTTCTGGTGTGAGACTCCAGAATTTACATGTGCTATTGTTTCATTTGGTAAGCTTTATAAAATCCTAGACTTAAACTATGTATTTTTGTTCTACTTTTCTGGAGAATTTTGTCTTTTATTTCCCAATTACAAGAAAATGTAATGTGGAAGATGGTTGGATAGAGAGGGAATTCCCAATTTGCAGAATGAACGGTGTTGGTCTGAACCTCTGCAGAAATGCTTGTGTATTAATAAGAAGACTTGCCCAGGGCTGTCCATATGGCAATAAACAGCAGTGCTAGCATTCTAACCTGGGTTCTCTGATTCCTCATACAACACTCATTCTACTCTACCACAGGCACTGAAACAAACAGAAGGTAGCATCTCCAACCACTCTGCAGTGTGGGGCCCCTGCCTATGGCTAGTGGACCTCTCCTGATATATAGTGGTAACCCTCTACATCCCACTTGATTTGCTCTTTGAGGTATTTCCTGTTATTACACATTGAGGAAAGGTCCTCCTTAGTCATAGACCCCTGGCTATGTTCTCTGGCCATTCTACTTCAACTTCTTCATTTGACCAATGAGGAAAATGAAGCACAGGTTGATTAAGAGTCTTGCCCTAGGTCACCTAGGGAGCAAACGAAACTGGTGGGATTTGAACCCAGAGTTAAAGAAAGATATCATGTAAATACAGCTAGTTTTCTCTCTCTTAGTTCAAATAATAAATCAGGTGATCAAATTCATTTTGCAGAGTTGCACTGGGCTGGAAACAATGACCGTATTTTACATAATTATTACTTTGAATAATGCCAATTCACATACATGTGAATACGTTGTGGGATTTATTAGTTTGTGGAGGAAATGGATAAAATTTGTGTGCTATGAGTTTAAGGAGAAACATCTCCTCAAGAATAGTTACCTGAGAGATCAAAGAGAAACATGGTAACCCCAACCCTTTCCTTACCCATATTTTTCTCTATGCCTCTTTTTAGTTTTTGTAACTGGTTCTAGGTAATGATTCCTGCCTAAAGCCTCTTGTCTTCCACATGGTTTGGTGGGGGAAAGCCCTGTTTTGGGGAGTTACGTTATCTAAACTCAAATTCCCAAACTGCCGTTTTCTACTTGTGTGACTCCGGGTAAATCATGTTACCTCCTTGGGCCTTGTTTTCCTCCTCTGTAAAGTAAGGAATTGACCTTCAAGCTCTAAAATGAGGGGTTTGGATTAGACCATGTTTTAAGTCCTTCCTAGTTCTAATATTTGTAGATTCTTCAGTGAGATCTTTAAGAAAACAAAATTCTTTCCCCAATGTGGTTTTCCTTTGGCCCTAGGGGATTTTTGAAAGTCTTGCTTCCCGCTCCATCTAGTGGTTTCTTTTTCCTGTTCCTGGGCTCTAGCTGAATATCAGTCCCCAGCATGTTAGGGTGTTGTTGGTGGTGTTACTATTAGCAAAAAATCAGAGTAAATCTGGACATTCCCCCCCAATTTTAAACGAATAGATTGTCCACTTATTGCTGGTGCTTGGGTCACTGTGCCAGGGAAGGGCACAGTCTGGTCTACATTACCTCTTGCCCATTTATGCCTGTTTTCCTTTATTTAACTCAACATTTGCATTTTCTTTTCTGCTTGTCAGCATGAAAAACTGTAATGTAGTGATGCCTTAAAGGTCAGCATGATACCTTCACAAAGACTGATGAGGCTATTTTCTCAGAAGATGAATCTGTTGTGCTACATTTGATGGTGAACTTTGAGAGCACATTTTCCTACCCCCCTCATTATCTGGAATAGCTCTGCTGTTTTGTCACCCATGACCGGCTCCTTCCATTTTTTTTCCCTGTATTTTTATCTTAAGTTTTTTCTGTACCATGTTGGTAATTTCTAATTATCAATATCTGTGCCTGGGTGCTGCTCTGAGTCTTGTTTCTGATCAGAATTTGATAAGCTTTAAGAGAGGCACTGGTGACACACCTGTATCAGGGGAGGAAAGAAAGGAAGGAAGGAAGGAAGGAAGGAAGGAAGGAAGGAAGGAAGGAAGGAAGGAAGGAAGGAAGGAAGGAGGAAAAGAGAGGGAAAGAAAAAAGGAAAGAAGGAAGGAAAGAGAGAGGAAGGGAGGGAGGAAGGAGGGAAGGAAGAAAAGAAGGAAGAAGCGAGAGAGAAAGAGAAGGGGAGGAAGAAACAGAAAGAGGGAGAGAAAGGCAGGGAGGGAGGAAGGAAGGAAGAAGGGAAGGAAGAAAGAGAAGGAAAGGAAGAAAACAATGTATTTTAAATGATATTGGGAAATAATAAAACAACCAATTCCATCAATCTTTTAAGTCCATGAAACTGTTCCAGAATCCATTCAGCAGCACAGTTAAATGGATAGAGCGCTGAATGTAGGACCAGATAGGTAACTTCAAATTGGATCTCTATTACCATAGCTGTGTAATCATTGGAGCTCTCTGAGCTTCAGCTCCCTCATTCCTAAAATGAAGAGTTAGATTAAAGAACTGCTAAGGGCTCTTCTGGGTCTAAATTCATGATCTCCATCATCTATCTCAGCTTGAAAACAAGCAACAACAAAACCTACAACAGCAGCCAGTATCGATAATAAATAGTAATATCAAATATTTTAAGAGAATATTATAACTAAATGGGATCCAATGGGATCCAATCCCTAGATTTTACTGGAGAAACTGAGGATTAAAGATCTTAATAATTATTGGTGTTTATAAGTGATATGTCCCTATGCAAAGACTGGTCGGAATAGGCAAGTAGAGCACTTTGGTCTGTAGCTGCTCATGGTTCACAGGCGTTTCAGATGGAGACCCCAGAAAGAGAAGGGACTTGACTTTGGGAAGGTAGGGCTCATGCAAAGGGTAACAGTAAGAAGCGGTGGCCAGAGAAATTCTAGATGATCATGCAAAGGAAGAAAATAAAACATAGTTCTCTTGAGTTTAAAACAAGCAACTGGGGTGAGTGATAGAGCTAAGTAAATAAGACACAGAGGTTGAATCCAGACAGTAACCTGGAACAGAATATGTGGTGAGGGTCTTCCATCCAGCCCATAGTTCAAAGTTTACAACTCCCCACTGAAAGAAGAGTTCATCCTTGTTTGCTTATGTAATCAACCGATTCCTAGTTCTAGATCTCCTGGAAAGAAAGAGCAATCCCACTGACCCTCTTAGTATCTGAGTCATAGATATTATTTCGAAGTTTTAAATTTAAATCAAATTAAATTTATTTATTTATTTTAATTATTGTGACCCTGGGAAATAATATCTAAGATCCTGGGAACCATTATCTAAAAAGGAATAGCAAAATCCACCTTACTATCTATCTATGTATCTATCTCTTTATCTACCTATCTACCTATCTATATATGAATTTACTTAATTTTAATTAATTAATTGATTAAAATTTTTTGTTTTAACAGGTATCCTATTTAAACCACAGTTAATCGTTAAATTGTATATACTAGCATATATGGAGAATTGTATATACTAGTGTATATATAGAATTATAGTTATATATATATACAAATATATAAGGGAAGAGAAGATTGGGAAAACCGATAACAGGAACATTTAAAATATCATTTATCATCACCCACAGACAAGGAGCTCATTAAAAAAAGATAATTTGTTAATTAATTTTACTTATCATAAATAAAAATTATAAATATAGGTTATTTATTATTTTAATAACTTCCCAGAGTGGTGAGAATTTTTTCTTCAGGATTGTCCCTAAGGTTAAAAAGAGTCACTAATCAATTAAAGTAGTTGGCTAAATGAGTAAAGCTACTTCCAATGGTCATGGCTAAGGGAAGCCATCTTCCAAGAAGGGAGGGGAGAAAAGGAATTGGCTAGAAAGAAAGTCATACTCTAAAGGAGGAGTAAGTCAGGGTAGCCCTGCTCAAACAGAAGTGGGGAAAGGGAAGTGACTGGTAGTTCCACCTACCTGCTCATCAATGGTCAACCATTATTACACAAAGTCAACAGTAAGTTAGACAGGATTGGGTAGACCTTGGGCAGATACTAGGTCAGAACTCACCTATAATAATACATAGATCTTTCACTTTTCTCTCAGCTAGTATCAGAAGCTACTTGTAACGATAGCCATCTTATACCTTAGCCAGTTATAGACAATCCACTACTCTTACATGATACCAATCTCTGCCCTTAGCCATAGACATCATTTTAGAAAACAAGTAACTCAGTTTGCAAGTTGGTTGTTTAGCACTCAGAACATGATTTTTCCATAGAAACTATGCGATTAAAAGGGGGTAGGTTCATGGGTTAGTTTTTTTTAAAAGAATAGTTAATTTATAACCCAGCTGAAATGCTGAATACTTGCAAAGAATATATTTGAAAATTATGTAATTATGATACAAACGAAATATAAAAATCAAACAACATAAAAATGATAGATGAGGAGTCAGTATCTCTCTGGTTATACACTTCCATGGGGACAGACAGGACACCTAGAAGCCTGAAACTGGGATCTGAGCCAAACGTAGCTCAACCACTTCCAGTTTCCTCAAAAGCTCTGTGGCTCCACTGATGTGTCTGATTCTCCATAAGACTGATTTTGTTTTCTTTTGTTTTTACACTGAAAACATTTACACATCACCCCCACTCCCTGAGAGTTCTCTTGTAACAAAGTAAAACAATTAATTAAAAGCAGTAGTACCATGGCCTCACCTGAAAGTTGCCTGCAATCTTCTGTAGTACATCTCCACCTCTCTATTTTATTTAACACAGAGTTGTTCTCTCTCTCTCTCTCTCTCTCTCTCTCTCTCTCTCTATCTCTCTCTCTCTCTCTCTCTCTCTCATGCACACACACACACGCACACAGACACACACACACACACACACACACACATGCAATTCTGCACCCTAAGTCCATCACCTCTGTCATGGATAGTATACTTTATCACCAAACATCTGGAATCTTGAATGGCCATTGAATTTATATTCCATTATATTCCATACATTGATCATTGTTCTTAAAGCTTTTAGAGCCCTTTACTTTTACAATGTTTTCCTTATTCTCCGGCTTCTGCTCATTTCACTCTTGATCAGTTTAGAAGTACTCAAAATCATTCATTTTTATTTTATTTGAACCAATAAATACAAAAATTGCTGAGAGAATTGCATAGCAGTATGAAAGAAATTAGATTTAAGTTATCTTAGAGATTAGATTATAATTCTTTCATACCTTAGTAGATAATTTCATGAGTTGCTGTGGCCAAGAATAAAATCACCACCTAATGATCAACCTTTTGGTGATGACTTCTCTGAATTTAACTAGGCTGATCCTCAGAACAGGAAGAATCCATTGGCAGGACCATAACTTTATCCTTTCCAGCTTGGTAGGATCTACCAGAAACTGCTATTCATTGGCATAGCCTTCAAAAACCCAAGGTCACAGTCACCTACATCAATGCATACACACACATGTGTAGATGTTTTTATATATATATATATATATATATGCATATATATACACATATATATGTGTATATATATATACACACACACATATATATGTATACATGTATATATATATATGTATATGTATATATGATTCTAGTGAAAGATCCTGAAGTTCCTCTCTGTAAAATATAGTTATAACTCTTATTTATGTTCAGTTGATTTCCAAGGATCTCTAAGCATGTTATATATGAGATTTTGACAGTCTTCACAATAACACTTTGAAGGGAGAAGGAACACGTATTCACTCCATGCAAAAATAAGAAAATGAGGCAGAAATCATTAGCTCAGGAGTCATAAGTTGAACTACTGGTGGAATAAAAATTTAAAAAAAACCCTCTAATTTTCAGGACCTAAACTTCCTTGTTTCTCTTCTATACACACCCTGTTCTACAGCCCATTAACTCCACCATGCTCCTTTTCTATAGTCTTCTATGTCTCAAATCTTCCCTTCTGAAAACTTCTAACTTCACCAATTTTTGTCTCCCTCCCTGTGATTTCAGAGGTCACAATCAATCAACAAGTGTTTATTCTATTTCTAACTATTTACTTATGTTTACTAGGTACCAGGAACTATGCTTGGTACTAGAGATACAAAGACAAATATGAAATAGTCTTTGCCCTCCAGTTGCTTATAGTCTATCAGGGAGACAACATATACATGTATAAGTATATACAAGGTGTATATAAATAAGAGGTCATTTTGGTGGGGAAGATACTGCAGATAAAGAGATTCAGGAAAGGCTTCATGTAAAAGGCAGCACTTGAATTGAGTTTTGAAGAAAATGGGATGAGCTCCAGGCTTGGAGTCAGAAAGACTTACCTTCCTGAATTCAGTCAGCCTCAGATACTTACTAGCTGTATGACCCTGGAAAAGTCACTTAACCCTATTGCCTCAGCTCCTCATCTGTAAAATGAGCTGGCGAAGGAAACTATAAACCACTCTAGTATCTTTGCCAAGAAAACCCTAAGTGGGGTCACAGAGAGCTGGACATAGCTGAAAAATGACTAAACAGCAGCAACAACAAAGAGGTGGAGTTGAGGAGGCAAGCCTTCCAGTCATGATGGACAATTAATACAAAGGCACAAGAACGAATCCAATATGAGTGCCAGAGATGCCACTCCCATTCCCCTCCCAAAGTGTGTTCGTCCTTTGTTGCCAAAGAAGACCATGCCATCAGAGAAATAATGACATGACTTGCACTTGACTTTGTTTTGAGTGAGGGAGGGCTGTGCAGGTCACCAGCCTCACTTCTCCTCCAGAGCCATCTGGGTCCAGTGACCAGATATTCATCAGGATGACTGGAGATGACCTAGGATGAGGCAACTTGCCCAAGGTCACACAGCTAGTGAGTGTCAAGTGTCTGAGGTGAGATTTGAGCTCGGGTCCTTCTGACTCCTGTGCTGGTGCTCTATCCACTGCACTACCTAGCTGCCCTTCCCCTCCCAATGTTCACTGGCTCTCATCCTTCTAGCAGAGCAGCTCGGTTGTATGGAACAGAACCCAGGCAAACTGTCTTACAGAGAATCCAGAAGATTGATGAGAGACTGGGCTAACACTGGGTTAACAGAAGAAGATGCTTCTTTCAGGATCATGAATTCCTTTAATCCTTCTTCTGCATTCTAAAGATCCTGTCACTGGAGGGTCAGGTGTATCCTTCTCCAGAAATCGGGCTGGTGGATTAGAAGAGGATAGCTTTAGAACTGAAAGGAACTTCGAAAAGGAACCTCTTCATTCTACAGATAAGGATAGTGACTTACACATTCCTGACTCTCTAGCATTTGGGATTAGGATGGATCCATGCCTGTTAAGCTCCCAGTTTCATCTGGTAACTGAATGAGAACATTCTTGGTGACCAGATATCAATAAGACTGTACCTGTTAATTGTATTTAGGAGTTTGGATGAGTCACTAGCATAATTGTTCCTATTTATTTGATGCGTTTAACATTATGGCCTTCTCTCTATTTTGCACATATGACATTCTTTCTTCTGTTTCTGTGTCTTTCTTCTATGCCTAATTTATCCTCTTTACTCACCTCTATCCCTTAGAATTTCTTTCTTCTTTCAGGGTTCAGCTAAAACATCATTTTCTACTCCCCCCAACTACCAGTGCTCTTCTCCCGTTACCTTGTATTAAATTTGTATTTATTTTCTTCATATTTATCAGGTATACTTTGATGTATGTACTTATCTTCTCCATTAGAAAGTAAGCTCCTTGAAAATGGGGATTGTTTCATTTTTTGTTGCCTAGCACAGTATCTGGCATTTAGTAGGTATTTAATAAATGTTTGTGGATTGGTGGTAGACAGAAGAAAGATTTTCTAATTTCTGATGATTTAGAGTAGGTCCAAGGAAGTGTTATCAAACTCTAAGGAATACATAAACATCTCTGCAGACTGCATTTTACCTTAGAAAACCATATATTAACATTATCTATGTTCTATTTTAAGATTTTTACTTTGTTAAATATTTCCCAACAACATTTTAATCTGGCTTGGGGCTGGGCCATGTGTTTAGTGGGCCACATGCTTAGACTCTGGGTCTAAACAATTTTAAAATCTAACGTTAAAGTTCAATTTATGCTACTGGATATAGATGAGCTGATGATCTCCCCCCATAGACAAATCTGTCAGCCTCCAGAAATTGGACCTAACCATAAACCTTTATAAAATATCCCTTTCCAAATATTTAACTCAGTTACAACTGCATGTTCACAGATTTCAAATGTGCACATGCTCCACTCTATCTGATGTATGAAATAACTTATTTACTGAACAGAGGTCCTTGCCTTAAGGCTAGGAATGTTGGAAATGGACAATTTTAGCATGACATGACTACAGGTCAAACTAGATTTTGTTGCAAATTGCCTTTCTGGGGACATAACCATTATAGTTTTCAATTCTCAATGGTCACAAGTGGGGTTCAAGGTCAATCATGTAGGTAGTCATAATCAACAAATAAGACAAAAAATTATTCATTCAAGCTTAGGCATTCACCTTTAACTGACATTCTATGCTTCAATTCCTGGGATAAGTAGGAACAGGAAAAAAATGCAAATATGTATATTGTAATCATGTAAAATGTAGAATCCAGGTAAATGAGCCTAATTCTTCTCCTTCAAAAGCATATTGTCTAAGTACATGCATACTGCCTTCTTCATCAAATTAATGAACTCTGCAGTGTTAGATGAAGGGACAGAAAAATAAACTTTGATTAGAAAAAAAGAAAGGGAGGGGAGGGTTACTTTATCATCCTCAATTAATTATGAAGGTCTGCAGCTGGTATCTAGCATAAGTTCTATTAATGATTTTTGAAGAGGCTATTTCTTAGTGAAACTGAAATTTCTGTCCACATATTATTTCAAGTCGAACATTCTCAGTTCATATGAATGGTTTGGTATGAGGAAATGAAAGATCAGATAGAAATGAAAATTATTGAGGTAGGGTTGCCATGTCCTCTGAATGAACGAACTCTGATCTCCTTGGCTAATTATTTCATGCTTTTCCATGATAAAGTGCCTCCATAAAATAAATTGAATAGACCATAAGTCAGCTTCCGAAGAAAAGGCTTCACGACCAGAGGATTTACAAGTGAATTCTATCAAACATTTAAAGATCAATGCATTCCAATATTAAATAAATCATTTGGTATAATAGGCAAAGAAGGAGTCCTACCAAATTCCTTTTATGAAACAAATATAGTGCTGATACCTAAACCAGGAAGAGCAAAAACAGAGAAAAAAAAAATTATAGATCAATTTCACTAATGAATACAGATGTGAAAATCCTACAAAGAGTATACATTGTGACCAAGTGGATTGTATACCAGGAACACCGGGATAGTTTAACATAAGGAAAACCATCAACATAATTGATTATAAAAATAACAAAAATAATATTATCATATCAATAGATGCATAAAAATCTTTTGGCAAATTATAACACTCATTCCTGTTAAAACCACTTGAAAGCATAAGTATGGATGGATTTTCCTTTAAAATGCTAAGAAGTGTCTACCTAAACCATCAGCAAGCATCATTTGTAACAGGGAGACGCTAGAAACCTTCATGATAAGATGAGGAGTGAAACAAGGATGTCCAGTATCACCAATATTATTCAATATTGTATTAGAAATACTAGCAATAACAATAAGTGAAGGATAAGAAATTGAAGGAATTAGAATGGGCAGTGATGTAATAAAAATTCATCTTTTTGCAGATGATATGATGGTATACTTGGAAAATCATAGAGATTCAACTAAAAAGATATTTGAAACAATTAATAATTTTAGCAAAGTAGCAGAATATAAAATAGGTCCACATAAATCATCAGCATTTCTATATATCTCCAAGAAAGCCCTGTAAGAGGAGATAGAAATAAAATAACCATAGACAAACAATAAAATAACCATAGACAGCATAAAATACCTAGCATAAAATAACTGGCAAGACAAACTCAGGAACTATGTGAAGATAATTATAAAATATTTTGTACAAAAAAAGATGTGAATAATTGGAGAAATATTCATTGTTTATGTGCGGGGAGAGCCAATATAACAAAAACGACAATTCTACCTAAACTGATCTGCTTATTCAATAACATTCCAATTAAATTACCAAAAAATTATTTTATTGAGTTAGAAAAAAACAATAACAATACATTTGGAAGAATAGAAGGTCAAGGATATTAAAGGAATTAAAGGAAAAAATGTAAAAGAAGGAGACCTGGCAATGCCATATCTTAAGCTGTATTATAAAGCAGTAATTATCAACACTATCTTGTACTGGCTAAGAAATAGAAAGGTGGATCTGTGGATCCGAGTAGGCATACAATTTACAGCAGCAAATGACTATACTAACCTTGTGTTTGACAAATATAAAGGTTTAAGCTTTTGGAATAAGAATTCACTATTTGATTGAAATTGTTGGGAAAACTGGAAAGCAATCTGGCAGAAACTAGGTATAGACCAATATTTTACATCATTTTCCAAGATAAGGTTGAAATGGATACATGACTTAGATATAAAGGGATATATCATAAGTAAATTAGAAGATCATGGAACATATTACCTATCAGACATACATAGGAGGAGAATTTATGAGTAAACAAGAGATAGAAAGCATTGTGAGATGTAAAATAGATAATTTTGATACATTAAATATAACAGTTTTTGTACAAATAAAACCAATTTAGCCAAGATTAGAAGGAAAATAGAAAAGTGGAGGAGAAAATTAATAAAAAGTTTTTTGGATAAAGGTTTCATATTTCAAATACACAGAGAACTATGTCAAATTTATAAGAATATGAGTTATTCCTCAATTGATAAATGGTCAAAAGATATGAACAGGCAGTTTTTAGATGAATAAGTCAAAGCTATAAGTATATGGGGAAATGTTCTAAATCATTATTGACAAGAGAAATGCAAATTAAAACAGCTTTGAGATATCATCTCATACCTATCAAATTGACTAAAATGACAGAAAGGGGAAATGATAAATATTGGAGGAGATATGGAAAAATCAGGACTCTAATATACTGTTGGCGGAAATGTGAACTGACCCCATCATTTTGGAGAGCAATGTGGAATTATATCAAAAGAGTTATAAAACTACGTATGCCCTTTGACCTAGCAACACCACTAAGGTCTGTTTCCCAAGGTGATCAAGGAAAAAGGAAAAGAACCTATATATTCTAGAACATTTATGGTAACTCTCTTTGTGATGGCAAAGAACTAGAAACTGAGGGGATGCCCATCAATTGGGGGATGGATAAACAAGTTGTGGTGTATGATTGTGATAGAATGCTACTATGCTGTAAGAAATAATGAGCAGGTTGATTTTAGGAAAACATGGAAAGACATGCATGAAATAATAAATAGCAAAATGAGCAGAACCAGGAGAATGTTGGATAAAATAATAGCAATATTGTTCAAAGACTGTGAACAACTAAGCTATTCTGAATATTATAAATATTCAAATCAACTACAAAGGACGTATGAAGGAAGATGTTATCCACTTACAGAGAAAGAGTTGATAACTAGAAGTCTGCATAGTGTGATTTTAGACATTTATCTATGTTTACATATATTTTACATCTGTATTCAAATATATATTTACACACATATATGTTTAACACAGGTATAGTTATGTATAGCTACACCTATTTGTGTTAAAGAGTGGTCTTCTCTAGTGCATGGTGGAGAGAATGAAGGGAAACAGTTCAGAACTTAAAATGCAACAAAAAATTAATTTTATTTTAATAAATAAAATATGTTCCTGCTGATAAAAAAAATCTTGAGAATACCAATCTGATCTTACACAGAGTTGGGGGTCCTCTGAGAAAAGAATGTTTTCAAGACTTTTAATATCTAAAAAAGATCTATACTCTTGTCCTAAGGTACCCACACCCTGGGCAATGAAAGGTGAGCTTTGAGTCTTGTATCATTGCGTGCCGTGCTGACATTACCCTTGACAAATGTTGTTAATCTATCCCTGTGTCCTCTTGGTCAAATAGTTCACTTTAAATCAAATGAAATGGTCGAATGTATGCTTGCCCCCTTGGCAACTGAATAGAAAATAATGACTTCATTCCGAAGGCCATAAAATAGCTGTGATTTGCATGTTGAGCGCCCTAACTTTTCTACTGAGTTTCTCTTGTGAAGCCTTTAGTTAGACCACATCTAAGACTATGTTTTAATATGTATTAGCATGTTGGTGACTCTGTATTTATCAATAATAAGTATATGTGCCTTATATCAGAGACTCACATGTTATAAAAGACTCAGGGATACTTTGGGGACTCTGCCTCACTTTTCTGAATTTCTCATCTTTACCAAACATTTGTTAAACATTTACCACGTACTAGGTTCTGTCTGGATTCTAGAGATTCAAAGACAAGATGAAGAGTCCTAGTTCTTAAAGGCCTTATGTTCTACTGGTCACCAAACAGATTGACAAGAAGGAAATGAAAACCATGGATGTCTGCAAAAAACAGCATGAAACATTTAAAACACTTGTCAACCTGAGAATCTGACAATTATAATTACTTCTTATATTTGTTATTATTCAGTTGTTGGTCATGTCCCTTTGTGACCCCATTTGGGGTTTTCTTGGCAAAGACACTAGAGTGATTTGCCATTTCCTTCCCCAGTGGATCCATTTTGTCAGGCAATCAGAGGTTAAGTGATTTGTCCAGGGTCACCTAGGAAGTGTCTGGTGCTAGATCTGAGCTCAGACCTTCCTGATTCCAGGTCCAGTACTCCAACCACTGAGTCACCAGCTGCCTCCATAGAATACTTCTCATAGAATATATTCAGTTTCTCAATGAGTCTCAATGATCTCAAAGATCAGCAAGATAGTACCATCAAGTGCCTAACTGCCATGGTTACAGACTGCTCAAGAAGTCACAGCACACATATTCTAACAAGAAAGCAACACCTTTGAGTAAATACCATTGATTCATTCCCCCCTCCCTCCCTTTCTCCCATCTTTCCTTCTTTTTCTTTCTTTCCTTCCTTCCCTCCTTCCTTCCTTCCTTCCTCCCCCCCTTCTTTTTCCCTGCTTTCTTCTCTTCATTCAAACAACACAAATTTATTATCTTATATATGAGCTAGTTGCTATATAACAAAAGTACCAACAGATGGCTCTCAACCCTTGCTAGTTACTGCTTCCACCAACCAAGCCATTTCAGTCCACAAGGATATTAAAGGTAGAATCACAAGACTTTGCATTTGGAGGGGGTTTTAGAGATCATGTACTCCTGGCTGTATAATGTCTCCTAGCTAATCGAGACCAATGCTGCACACATCAGCATGCCATTCATAATATTACAGAAGAAAATTGTATTAAAAGAAGCAAGAAAATCAAACATAGACCATTAAAATATGATGTAAAGGCAAATGTTCTTGGGCTAGTTATTTCACTTATAGGATGTCGATCTAAAAACAGTCATACAGTTCAGGAAGAGGAAAGAAAAAAGAATACGCATTTATATAGAGCCTTCTATATGCCAGGCAATATACTGAGTATTTTTATAAATATTATCTCATTGGAGAAACACAACTCCAAGAAGTTGATACTATTATTGTCCTTAGTTTACATTGAGGAAACTTGCCGAGGGTCACGCAGGGTCTCAGCTCAGGCTTGATGTTGGAACAAAATAAGGCACTCGCAAGTTATTGAACAAAAGGGGGTTTATGATGCCTTCCCACAGCAAGGTTATGCAACAAGGATACAGTAGTACTTAAGCTTCTCTGGATTCAGGTCCCCCTCATCACCATAGGGACACATGACAGGTCATGGTAACTCTTGTAGTTTTCAGAAACCTACGAATTTGAAGAGGCTTCTGCTGAATGTGAATGGACGTTTTCATACTGTTAGGCGACCAGAACGTTGTATCACAGAAATAGGGGTCAATTAGGTCTGGGATGTCTCTTTTTTAGGGAAAATGAATATCTGTTCCAGGAAGGAAGAAGAAAGAGTGTGGTCTAATCCCACATAGGGAAATGCTGGTAGATATTTAGTCCTGTCATGCATGTGATGGCTTGTAATTGCTGATAAAATGGTTTAATGTTTTGAGGGAGAAATTCAGAGGGATTGAGGACTCTTGAATATTAATTTGAATAAATTCAATCCAAACCTGGCCTTAAAAATTTAGATGTATTTAGTGGCTATTATGTAATGTGTCTTTCAAGGATAAAGTATTAGGAGATTAGGAAAATGCAGTATCTATGGTAGTTTTGACATTGTATTATGGAAGGGACATTTGAAAAGAAAGTCACCATGCTTTATGGGGAAAAAAAACCCAATAACTTAGAAACAAGAGAGGTGAGGCCATCATGAATATTTGCAGCTAAGTACTCACCTAGAGACTTCAAAATGTGGGACACACAATGGTAGATCCCAAGATGGTTCTAGATCTTAAAACCTCCACTGCCCATGAATGATCCTATAAATGAGCATTCTTGGTTACAAAGAGGTATATCATTGTCCTGAACGTGAGTTTTCCTATGACAGGCCACACCCCTACCCCCACAAGTCCAATCTACACTTCCCAGTTGAAGTGAGAAGAGGAAACGAATTCTTTTCTCAATCCCCCTCCCTTCCTGTTCTTTTTCATGGCTCTCCACAGCTTGACAGTATACCAAGGGAACCTGTGGCCTCAAGGCCATATGTGACCCTCTAGTTCCTCAAGTATGGCCCTATTGAGTCAAAGAGTGATGCTTGAGGACCTAAAGGTCCATATATGGCCTCAAGGCTGCAAGTTCCCCACCCCTGGTATGCAGTTTCTCAACCAAGGTGAGATGAAATCTCTGGTGTTTTCTAAACATTGAGCAGTAGTTCCCCAGTGCAAGAACTTCACCAGCCTAAGTTATAATCAAATGAAAATAGTAGCTAATTTTTAGTACCCTGGCAACAAACAAACCTAGAGAGCAAACCTTCTGAAATTTTAGCATAATCTCTAGAACACTTCTCTGGAAAGGATATTCCAGTTCCAGCCAGACATATTGCCTTTAGGGATCCCTACCAGATGAAAGGTAGCAAAAATTACAGCCTTTACATAACATATCTAACTTTGAAGCACTAGCAAATAATGAGACAACGACCAGTTGCCATCACCAGTGGTAGAGATTCCAATCACCTGGAATTAGAGGCAAGGAGGTGCTAGCTCAGTTGTATAGATTTTCATGATTTGGTTTACTGTATCTAGATCACTATTTCAATCCAAGACTCATTTGGCTTGCCTCCAGAGAGCATAATCAGGAATAAGGAGTAGAAACTGAAAAGAGCTGAAACTGAAAACACTGAAAAAAAAATTGTAGGTTGGAGTTAAGGAAAAAACTCCCATAATTAGGGCCGTCTAAAAGTGGAATGGACCATCTGGAAGGAGATGGCTCTTCTCTTCTAGAGTTCTTCAAGCAGAGAAGACCATTTGTCAAGGTTGTGTTAGCAGGTAGCTTGGTGGTACAATTGTTAGGTGGACCTGGAGTCAAGAAGACCTCGTAACTAGGTCCTAGTTCAAATCCATTTTCACACACATCCCTTTTTAGGAAAGATTCCAGGACAGAAGAAGGAAAGTTATGCCTAACCCCTGTTGTAGGGAAACGCTGATAGACATTAGTCTTATCATGCATGTGATGCCTTGTAATTGCTGATAAAATCTCAGTCTTTTGAGGAAGAAATTCAGATGGATTGAGGACTCTTGAGCATTAATTTGAGTAAATTAGATTCCTCATCTGTAAAACAGAGATAAAAACTGCACCTACTTCCCAGCATTGCTGTGAGAATGAAATAAGGTAGTGTTAGTAAAATACTCTGTATCCCTTAAAGCACTACGTAAACGCTAGCTAGCATTATCAGTGGTGCTGTGGCTATTTTCATTCTAAGGGTTGGACTGCTCGGATGGCCTCTGAGGAAACGTGAGATTCAGACAGGCTGGGATCCTGAGATGTCTTCAGTTTCTCCCATCTTTTGGCAAGTCTCTGCAACCTAGAAAATAAGTAGTAGTAGCAGTAGCAGTAGCAGCAACAGCAATAAGAGTAGTAGAAGAAGTAATGGTAGTAGATGGAGGGGGTGGAGGAGGAGTAGAATGAGTAGGAGGAGGAATAGAAGAGAAAAAGAAGGAGGAATAGGACTTGTTTTTCAGTATTCTGGACCCTAAGGAGTTTTCCTTAGATATTTTGTTAGTGTGTATGTGTTTGTCCTTCGTTGCCAAAGAAGACCATGCCATCAGAGAACTGATGGCACTTGACTTTTGTTTTGAGTGAGGGAGGGCTGTGCAGGTCACCAGCCTCTCTTCTCCTCCAGAGCCATCTGAATCCAGTGACCGGATATTTATCAGGATGATTGGACATGACCCAGGATGAGGCAACTGGGGTTAAGTGACTTGCCCAAGGTCACACAGCTAGTGAGTGTCAAGTGTCTGAGGTGGGATTTGAACTCAGGTCCTCCTGACTCCTGCACTGGTGCTCTTATCCACTGCACCACCTAGCTGCCCTGTTAGTATGGCAGACTAGCTAAGACAAAGATGTTCTCAGTGAGGAGTTCTGTATTCTAATGTTGATTCTTATGTATCTAATTTCCCTATGTGATAAAGGAGTGAAGAAGAATGGTAATCCTCCTCACAGAGCTACTAAAGATATAATGTTATTTAAAGGAATGTGTTGTAAACAGGGTCAAACATGCAGACTTGTCAAACTTCTCTCAACAGCCTTCTACTCAGTAAACAATGAAAGCTTCCTCTGTATGATCCTCATCTTGAAAGTGCCTCAGAGACGGAAATAACAGAGCCTTAGGAGATTAACATACATGGCGTGCCTAAGCCCCTAACGTCATTCTTATGTTGTGGTATGAACAGGACATTTGAAAAGAAAGTCACAAGACTTTGCTGAAAAAGCATCAGAGACCCTAACAATGCATGATGCCAGCAAGAAGTCAGAGACTGTGTTTAGCCATGCCCTGATCTGGGGACAGGGATTCAAGGGACCATACTAGACCATGGAAGAAGAGGCATCAGCTCACACATTTTTTTTTTTTTTGCCAGTAATCAGCCAGGAAGTAGAAATCAAGCTACAGGGATTGGAACGGATGAATGTCATTACTCACAAAATAAGAGAAAAATGTAGTGATTGAATAAAGATCTCCATAGCAGCAAAGGTGAGATTTAAGCCAAGGTCCTCTGACTCCAAACACAGATTTTGCTTTTGTTGTTGTTATCTTAAATTTATCATTATTTATTTATTTATGCCATTATTTTTTACAAATTGAGTTCCAAATTCTCTCCCTTCTTTCTGCCCCTCCCCGATCCACTGAGAAAGTAAGAAATGTGATTTCAATTATACATGTGAAATCACGCAAAACATGTTTCTATATTAGCCATCAAACATAGAGTTTTCCAGTACACCAAGCTGTTTTTACTCATGAATATCTGATTGACTGGAATTTATTCAATTCAATTCAGCTAATTCAGCAAGTATTTATTAAATACTCACTATGTTCAAGGCACAATTCTACATAGCAGAGAAAGAAAATAAAAAGGCCCTTGCCTTCAAGGAGATTACACTCTGTTGGGGAGATAAAACTTGTATACAAATACATAAAAATTTGAATGTCAAGAGAAATCAATAGGAGCATTCAGAGTTTTATTTTGAGCCACTTTTTGTGAACTTCTGGGAGGACAGTACTCTAGATGTGATCTGACCACTTCAGAGCTCAGTGACTCCATTAGCTCTCCTGATCTGGGGATTGTATTTTTGGGAATTCCCATGTGGGACTGAATTAGCCCCTATAGCAACTGCACTACATTGCTTACGCACAACAAACTTATGGTCAACTGTATACTCTTGAATGTGTTTCACATTAATTGCTGTCAAGTCACGTGAACCTATACTTAACTGATTAGTTTAAAGCTGAACTTGGGACTTCCCAGGCACACCTCATTTGATTGCACCTTGCTTTATTGAGTTTCATAGGTATTGCATTTTGTACAAATTGAAAGTCTGTGGCAACCCTGCATCTAGCATCATTTTTCCAATAATGCGCTCACATCATGTCTGTGTCTCATATTTTGATAACTCTCACAATATTTCAAATTTTTAAATTATTACATATATTATGGTGATCTATGATCTTTGATCATTGATGATACTAATTGTTTTAGGGCACCACAAACTACACCCATATAAGAAGGTGAACTTAATCGGTAAATATTGTATGTATTCTGACTGCTCCACCTACTTACTGGTTCCCTGTCTCTCTCCCTCTCCTCAGGCCTCCCTATTCCCTGAGACACATCAGTATTGAAATTAGGCCAGTTAATAACCCTACAACGTTCTCTAAGCATTCAGGTGAAAGGAAGAGTCCATCACTGAGGCAAACTTCATTGTTGTCTTATTTTAAGAAACTGTCCCAGCCAGCCCAATCTTTAGCAACCACTACCCTGGGCAGTCAGCAGCCATCAACATCAAAGCAAGACACTCCACCAGCAAAAAGGTCACAGTTCGCTGATCCTCAACCAGGCTCAGATGATGGTTAGCACTTTTTTTTGTAATGTAGTATTTTTAAATTAAGGTATGTATACATCTTTTTTTAGGTATAATACTATTACACACTTAATAAGCTATAGTGTCGTGTAAACATAACTTTTATATGTGCTAGGAAACTAAAAAATCATGTGACCTACTTTATTGAAATATTTGATTTATTGCACTGGTCTGAAACAGATCCCACAACGTATCCGAGGTATGCCTGTGACTGAATGGTCGTTACATTTCATCATATGCTTTCAGGCCATTATTCTAACCTGCCGAGATGATTTTGCATCTTGGTGAGGTCACCCCATATACTGACTTTGCCAGCCATGTGTCATCTGAAAATCTGATAAGCATGCCTCCTATTCTATCTGCGTTACTAATAAAATTGTTGAAGAGAAGAGAGCCATGTAATAGAGATCACCCTCCAGACTGGCATTATCAAAATTCATTTAAAGATTCCATTAACCAGTTTATACCCCAAAGAGGCTTGGCATAGTGCTTGGAACATAGTAGGCGTTTAATAAATATTTTTTGACTAATGATAAGGAAAAAATTCTTATATGCTAAAATACTTATAGCAGCAATTTTTTTTTTAATAATGAAGAATCAGAAACAAATGTCCATCAACTTGGGAATGGCTAAACAAACTGTGGTACGTAAATAATTAATGGAGTATTACTGTGCTGTAAAAAAATGATGAATTCAGAAAAGCATTGAAAAGATCTACATGCACAAGTGCAGAGTGAATTAAGAAAAGCCAGAAAACAGATCCATAATACCTACAAGGATGCAAATGGAAAGAACTACCACAAGAAAAAAGTGTTGCAAAATTATAAGGAACCAGCCTGGCTCAAAAGAAAAGCTATGAAAAGACATTCTCACCCCACACCTCTGCAGAAGTGGGAGGTTCACAAGCGTTGTACACAGCACATATTTTTAGATTTTTTTCAATGTACATACTGACTTGTTGATTTTTTTTCCTTCTTTGGTTCTTGGCTTAAAATATCATTTGTCATATGGGATGGCTCTTTGAGAGGGGGAGGAGAGAAATAGGGAAATTGTGGTGATGTTAAAAAATAAACGCTATCAACAAAAGTTTATTTAAAAAAAAACTTTTTGAAATGGTTGTTCAACCTACAACTATGTTGCTAAAGCTACAAATTCACCTAACTGTGCTGTTACCCAGCTTACATTTTTTCTAGCTTGACAAAAGGATCTCATGAGAGACTTGATCAAATGTTTTACTGATACTATGACATATCGTTATTCCCCTTATATACTTGTCTCATAACTCTATCAAAAAAAAAAAAAGACATTCTAGTAGGTTAGAATGATTTATCTTTAGTGAACCCCAGGGAAGACTTCCCCACTTTTTTATGCAATCACAAACCAAACAAAACTTCAAACTCCTGAAATAACACTACACCTACTCAGTTCACTCTAAAGGACAATATTAGTGTTGTAGGGTGATGATGGGGATATCAAAGGTGGAGAACCTGGTTTCCAACACCAACTCTGTCATGCATACGACCTTAGACAAATCATTTAACCTCCTTGGGCCTTAGTTTTTTCATCTGCAAAATGGAAGGATTAATATAGATTATTAAATCAATCAACAAGTGTTAATAAGTATTTCCTACTATACACTGGTCCCTTCTATCCCTAAGTGTATTATTTTCTAGCCTTTTTTCCTTACTAATCTCCTTCCAGATAGTGCCTTGATACTCTGGGAAGGACAAAGCCACTCAGTTGAGATGGCCAGAGAAACCCTTGATCTAGCACAGGTATCCTGGTTTTCCCTCTCCCTCTAATCTTAACCCAAATTCCATCCTGTGCTCCTCTGCCTTAACTCCTATGATATAAAATATACATATATACACATGTATACATTTTATATACATAAAAAATATAAGTATAAAAATATTTTTTATATTTGAGGGCTCATTTGCTGTTAGTTGATTTTTTTAAAAATCATAAAATGCCTTATTTAGTATTCTGGAGCATATCCCTATATTACTTCTACCTCTGCTTATGAAATTCTTGACAAAGAAATCTGTCACTGGAATTCATTCTCTTTGTTAATAGAGATGTAACTGACAACCATATGAAAGTTCTTTGGAAAGTCTAAAGTAAAGATGTAAGATGGTACGATTATCATTACTCTCATACAATTGGAACTCTCAGTTGACAGTCACCAAGTCTCCAATGGCAATAGGGAATTTAGGCTTAGATAATGTGAAGAAAGAGGAGTTTGGAAGTCTTTGCAACAATGGCCAGACTTTGGTTGCTGCTCTTGCACAAGGCCCAGGTTGAAGGAGCCAAAATGGATAGCAAGAGGTTACAGAAGAGACCACAACAAGACCATGGCAAAAGCAGTGAAGGCAAGGCTAATTAACTTCTACCCCAGTTCTCAAGTCCACTGCCCTTTTTTACCCCCAGCAAAATGATACAGCATGATGATGACAAGCCTTTCTAGGTTAACTCATCAGATCCCATGGGATCTACTGTTATCTCTACACAAGGGTAGGGCATGGAAGCTGACCCTGCAATTTCTTTGAGATAGGAATTCCCAGATGAAGAAATCCTCCCCTTCTATTCCCCCACCAATATAGGTCAGTTCCTTCTCTACAACCTATAGTCTTAGAGGACTGTCTATTGTTGTTGACACAACTCTTTGTAACCGTATTTGAGGTTTTCTTGACAAAGATACTGGAATGATTTGTCATTTCTTTCTCCAGTTTATTTTACAGAGGAGGAAACTGAGACAAACAGAGTTAAGTGACTTACACAGGGTCACGCAGCTAGTAAGTGTCTGAGGCTATATTTGAACTCATTGAAGATCAGTCTTCCTGACTCAAGGACCCATGCACTATCCATTGTACCACCTAGCCACTGGGAAAGAGTTGGTATCCAACACACAGCCTCCAGGCTGCATTCAGTTCACAGCACTCTTAAGTATGCCTGCAACTAGATTAAAATGTAATTGGGAAATACTTAGCAAAATAAATTTTAAAATACCATAAAACATAGATAATATTAGTATGTAGTTTTCCAAGTCAATATGTGGCTTTTAGTTGTGCCCTACCTCTAACAGTTCCTGGCCATGGGACATGGGCTGGAGTTTAAGGCAGAATGAGAGAGTTATACTAGATGATCCATTCAGTCCCTTCCATTTCTAAATCAAAGATCCTGTGATTTTCTCGCCTAGACCATTATGTTAGCCTTTAATTGATCTCCTTGCTTCCTGTCTTTGTCCTTGCCATCAATCTTCCACTCTTGCTTGGAATAGAAGACTTTTCCCAGTAGAATGGGCAGATGAGAACAATTTGTTCCAGTGGCCATGAAGGCAGCTGAAGCAGGCTGTATGGAGAGCTTAGAGCTTGCATCCTGAGCCATCATCAGTCATCTTGATTTTTTCTTGCCTCTTGACTTCAATGACTCTGGAAGAGAGAGTGAGATAGATGACTTTGCATAACTCTGCCTCACTTAAATCCAATTCACTCAAAAGTCAAGATATCACCCATCCCATCCATGATGTCACTGGTCCTCTTTGAAAATGAAGGACAAACAATGACAACAAATATCTTTCACTCACCTGCTAAATCTTGCCTTGTTACTTCCATGCTCAAGAAACTTCAGTAGCTCTCAATTGCTTCTAGAATGAAATATCACCTTCTCAGGTTAGCATTTAAAAACCCTTTTCAGTCTGGCTCCAGCCTAGCCTTCCACACTTATTTCATATTGCTCCTCTATGCTCTGTGTTTAAGCCAAATGGTCTGTTTGTGGTTCTGTAAACTTAACATTTCATCCCCTTCCCCCACAGCCTTCCCCCATGGAAGTGTAGAAGTTTCCTTCTTCATCTCTGCCTCATATAATCTGACTTCCTCCTAGGTTCAGTTCATATGCCTCCTATAGGAATCCTTTCCCTATCTCCCTAGTTGTTAGGGCTTTCTCCCTTTTCAGATGATCTTATATTTAGTTATCTCTGTGCATGATGCATTCCATAACACACATACCCCTCTGCCTAGTACAGCATGATCTTGGAGGATTTTTCTTTTTATCTTTCCACCTGTGGTACCAAGCACGGTGTCCTGCACACAATAGACACTGAATGAATGTTTATTTAATTGAAATGAACCATGAGCAACTAACCACCTGCCACTTAACATTTTTGATTTCACATGATGAAAATAAGAGGGTTACAATGTTCTGTCAAGCAAATGAGGCATGTCTTCTCAACCTCCCCAGAATACATGCTTCCCTCTGTGGGCAGGAAGCTCTCCAGGACCACACCTTTCTGTTTTTCCTTAGTTGGTGTTCCTATTAAGGCCTAGAGCAACTGAAGGCCTGCCAGAAGTATTTTGAAATAGGACACTTGTCAGCATTGACTTTGACTTATTTTAGTCAAAGAGGATGCCATGAGTTCAGTCTGAACGAGGAATGATTCACTTTCTATTTGTAGCAAACGTATAGTCTGTGATGGGAAGGCCACCTCACTGTTAGAGGACTACTGTTTGATCAATCAACCAATCAATATGTATTAAGCACCTACTGTATGCCAGGCACTATGCTAAGTGCTCAAGATAGAAAGAGGCAAAAGATAGTTCCTGTCCTCAAGGAGTTCACAATCTAGTAGAGGAGAGAACATGCAAACAAATATATAGGAACAAGGTGTATACAGGATAAATCAGAAATAATTAACAGAGAGAAGGTACTATTGAATTAAGAGGGGTTAGGGAAGGCTTCCTGTAGAAGGTGGAACTTTAGTTGGAACTCAAAGGAAACTAGGGAGGGAGATGAGTACTCAGAGGAGAAGAGGGAGAGCATTCCAGTTATGAGAAACAGGCAGAGAAAATGCCTCGAATTGAGAGCCAGGGAAGGAGAGGTCACTGGGTATAACTGGTCTGCACAGGGACAGCCAGCTGGCCCAGTTGATGGAGCACTGGCCCTGGAGTCAGGAGGACCTGAGTTCCAATGTGTCCTCAGGCACTTACTAGCTGTGTGACCCTTGGCAAATCATTTAACCTTAATTGCCTCACTCCCTCCAAAAAAAGTTCTGCATTTATGCTCCTTCATATCTTTCTAGAGTCAAGTCAAATGAAAAAAAATGAGAACCTAGTCCAAAGACCATGACTCAGAGCACTTCATCTGGAGTAACGATAAGCAGAATTTATATAGGGCCTACTATGTTCCAGCCACGTTCAGCTAAGTGCTATACAAATATTATACCATATTAAGAGAACCTAGATTTGAATCCAGGCTCTTCCCCATACTACCTGTATGACCGTGGGAGAGTCACTTAATTTCTCTAGGTCTCAGTTTCATCACATTTAAAGTAAGGGACTGGACAAAATGACCTGTGAGGTCTCATCTAGCTCTAAATCTATCATCCTTTGACACAGCCTCTAGGGCTATGATAGTACAGTGACTAGAGTGATGGACTTGGAGTCAGGAAGACCTGAGTTCTAAATCTAGCCTCAGATATTTACTAGCTGTGACCCGGGGCAAGGCACTGTGCCCCTTACCACACTGACTATGATATAATGGAACTTCATTTTGTTGTTCGGTTATGTCTGACTGTGCATGGAATTTTCCCAGTAAAGATACTGGAGTGGTTTGCCATTTTCTTTCTAGGATGTCCAAATTTTACAGATGAGGAATTGAGGCAATTAGGGGTTAAGTGGCTTGTCCAGAGTCATACAGCTAATAAGTATCTGAGGGTGGATTTGAATTCAGATCCTCCTGACTCCAGGGCCAGTACTCGATCCATTGCACCACCTAGTTGCCTCCCACCCCTTTTTGTTTTCAACAAATTGTTTCTCCTCTGTTTGTTGTTGTTCAGTCATGTCCAACTCTGCATAATCCCATCTGGAATTTTCTTGGCAGGGATACTGGAGAGATTTGCCATTTCCTTCTCTAGTCCATTTGACAGATGAGGAAACTGAGGCAAACTAGGTTAAATGACTTGCCCAGGGTCGTAGAGTTAGTAAGTGTCCGAGGCCAGATTTGAATTCAGGAATGTGAGTCTTCCTGACTCCAGGCCTAGCACTCTATCCACTGTGCCACTTGGCACTCAGACCTGACATTCAATCCCATAAGACTAGAGAAGGCTGCAGCAGAAAGTAGAAAGACGGTCTCCATTTTGACCTTCAACTCTGCACCCGCAAGCAAACATTCAGATAAGCCATGTATGACTAAGCCACAAAGTGCACATCAGGACATTGAATAGAAACTTCCTACACATTACTTAACACTTAGAGAAATAAATGTGTGATTTCAGCAGTGTGGGTACTCCCTCCACCCACACAGATCTCAACCCTGCTGTCACCTAAGAGACAGATAATCTTTGAGAGTTCCTGTGTTTGAAAAATGCATCCTCCTGCTGCCAAACTGGTGCAAAGGCTCTCTGGACTGAGCAAATATAACCCAATAAACATTTATTATTAGCTTACTACATGCCAGGCATTATGCTAAGGGCTGGGATACAATTATTAAAAAGAAAGACACTCCTTAGCATCAAGGAGATTACAGTCTAAGAGGAGAAACAACACACAAAAGGAGGAAGGAAAGGGTGGGAGGGACAATACCAGTGGGTGTAGGACATGGGGGCATCTTATCTCTGTGTGCAGCAAAGTGGGGTGAATTCAGTCCAGTTTCTGTCCTCTATAAAGGGAGGCATTGGGAAGAATTTGGTATTCTGCCCTCTAATCAGATCAAGGCAGCTAGGGTGTCTCAGCATATAAAGTGCTGGACCTGGAGTCAGGGGGACTTGAATTCAAATCTGGTCTCAGACATTTATCAGCTGTGTGGTCCTGGGCAAGTCACCCAACTCTGTTTGCCTCAGTTTTCACATCTATAAAATGAGCTGAAGAAGGAAATGGTAATCCATTCCTTCCAGTCCAGATCCAGTCTAGTATCTTGCCAAGAAAACTCCAAATAAGGTGATGAAGAATGGGACATGCCTAATCTTGACTTAACAGCAACAATCAGAAAAGAGAAGGGGCTTTGGGAGGTGGTATCAGGTAAGATTGATGGTAGTATAGTTTAGGAGTAATGAGCTTATCTTGGGAGGTCTCTACAGTTGAAATCAGGCCAAGTAGCAAACACAAAGTGAAAAAGCTTATCTTTTGACAAAAGATGAAAATTCCATAACAAAACCTATACTTGAAGCCTTTCTAGCTTGGTGGGGCCTGTGCTTAGCTACCAGTCTTCATACCAAGTTGAGACTTCAGAAAACTTTAATGGAGGTCCTGCTGTACCTAACAGGTACCTAATAAATGTTCATTGAAAATTGGGACCTTATGTTTTCCTTCAAGGTTCTACCAGGTTTTCATTGTCGACTGGCCCTAAGGGATAAGTATGGTCTCAATAGATATCAATTGCAGCTCCACATGAATGGGATGTATAGAGTACTCAGGTCAAGAACTAACTAGTCCCTCTGGTGTGAGGGTTTGCTGAACTCCTTTCAGGGCTGCTCATCCACCTTCACCCAACTTTCACATGTGGCTCTAAGAAGGTGTAGCATGCACAGTGGTTACATCTCAATAAACTTTCTTGGCAGATGGGCTAAATCAGCTTAAGGGTAACCAACAGGCCTCAAACCCATCAGTGAATTAGAGATGTCTGCTCCAAGCATGTGAAGTCTTCCCCCAGTAGAATAGGCAGAGAACAATTTGTTTCAGTATCTATGAAGATGGTTGAAGCAGGTGCTGTGTAGCACTTAAAGGTTGGTCAAACATTGAAGATGCCAAGGTCATCCACTGCATCCCAGGATATCGCCAGTCATCCTGACTTTACTGAACTTTAGTGACTGGAAGAAAGAATAAGGCTGATGATGATGCACCCTTGCATCACTTAAATCCAGTTCATGCAAGTTAAGATGTCTCTATTGACAGAGCTTACAAATGCTCCTCACCTAAGGGCATCTCTATGCATTCCTGAGTAAGGCATCACAGTGGGATTTTTTGCCTACCTATCCCCTCCATTTTTTAAACAGACCTTTCTATTTGATTATGGCAAAGATTAAAAGACCACTTTCTCTGTAACAGTAGCTAGTAAAATTTTTATCCACACGTAACTTGATACAAAATAGATCTTTTTCAGAATTAAAAAAAAAACACAACCCTTTACATGAATTTCAAAATCAATTTTGAAACACAAAAGAAATAAATCCATCATTGATAGCAGAGCCACAGCTGTCTATTTGGACCTCCAATGAGAAGAGTAAAGAATGAGATACCTGGGTCCTATTTCATATAAAAAATATATTGGCTAGTTTGGCTGGTATCCATCCTGGCATTATGAACATGCGACTATACATGTGGTTCTTCTGCCCAAAGCTATCATTTCAAATTTCCTCCAGTTCCTCTGCCTTGTCCTTGATTGCCTCCCAACTGATTCTCCATGTGCCAACCGCCCTGCTCCCCTCCATGCCACAATTTCTAGTCATCTCTTTATATTCTGTACAGGTCTTCATTGTGTATTAATCTATGAGGTAGCAAACTGAATATTTATTGAGGATTGCATTAAACTATTTGATATCCTTCAAAGCATCCACCATTCATTCAAAGTGCACATCTGTTGTCTATAAACCCTGGCCAGACGAATCATAATGCCTGGTTGCTTTCTGCAGAATTCCAAATTCAGCAAATAGTTTCTCAAAATCCATACCTAACACTCCAAAATTTAGACTGGAGATCAACAATTTACCACAAGTCTCTACACCAACTCTGCCTCCAAAGCCACTACTGAATGGGTCATATTGTTACTAATTTAGAAGTTGGTTAAATATAAGGCAGGTCTACTTCTGCCTCTGTCCATGCTCCTCTATTAGCCATAGCCAGTCTACTCTGGTTGGGCCCTCTGGCTCAACCCACTCAGTGGCCACCTCCCTCCCCTTACATCCACTCCGTCATCTCAGGTTTGATGATGTGGTCTAGGGAGATGTCCATCTTCTCAATGTAACAAGAGACTTTATTGCACTTATGTACTTCAATGCTTGGTTGGATTGGGATTGCATCAATGTGGTTGCTGCCCTCAATGGTAGAGATTCCAATGCATATATAACTTCTAATCCTTTGTGACTCTTGTTCATTTCCTCTCATAAATCTTGCATCAGGAATCCAACCAACACACTGAAAGTCATGTCCTGGGTCTTGGAATGTTTCATGGCCACCAGGGCAGTGTTTGAATTTCCATCTCTTCTCCTGATATGAATGAATGAATAACATTTGCTAAGGACTAACTCTGTACAAAGCCCTGTGTCAAGTGCTGGGGATACAAACAAAAAAGCAAAACAGTCCCTGCTCTCAAGAAGATTACATTCTAACAGAGGAAAGACAAAACATATGAAACAGACACATGATGAAACCAATCCCACCAATTCTTTTTTTCTTTTTCTTCTTTTCCAGGAAGAAGTTTTAGAGGGAAAGTAGAAACAGAAGCTTTTGTGACTGGTATAGAAGCTGATTTCAGTTCAGTAAAGGACAAACTTTCTAACAAACAGTTTGAAGGCTGCTTCTCTTATAACTTTGTTTGAAAACTATTTTTAGACCTACTACAATGACTTGGTACTAGACAAATACTTTTCACTAAGTTTAGCAATTTTTAATTGTTTGTCTAAAAATTAATTCAATCATTAGACATCCTTTTTCAAAGTCTTCTGCAATCTGATCTAAAAAGAAAAAAATATTCTATCAAAAACAAAAAAACAAACTACCCATGACCTGCTAGGGTTTGATCAAAGCAAGTATGTTTAAGTAGATGATTTCTATTCAAAATTCTACCCCAGCAGAGATGCAAATTAGGAACTAGATTATCTTTTGCCAAATCTCTTCTGCCTATTTGCAAGTAAAGATATGGTAAAGAGATTATTTCTATCCTTTGTGCTTGTTGTTTAGTCAGTCTGACTTTCTGGGAACCCATTTGATGTTTTCTTGGCAAAGATACTAGAGTGGTTTGCCATATTCCTTCTCCAGCTCATTTTACAGATAAGAAACTGAGGCAAACAGTGTTAAGTGCCTCACCTAGCAAGTGTCCAAAGTCTGGAAGATGAGTCTTCCTGACTTCAAACCCAGCACTCTACCTACCATACCATCCAGCTGCCTTATTTCTGTCCCTGGGCAAAACTAATCTCTTCATTTATGAAGAAGTTATCAGAGAATCGTTACCACCTCTGGCCAAAAATGTTCAAAAATCTATTCAAATCTGCTACTAAACTATATTCCCCCAGGTGAGCACAAAGCCTTTCTTATCTTAGGCTGACCTCTGTGATCTACACACAATTGACATTTAATAAATGTTTCTGGAAATCTGTTGAATCTGTCATAGTGAGAATGTGTCAATAACTCAAGGATGGTCTCATCTTTTGAGTATCATGGATCCTTTTGTCAGTCTGGTGAAGCCTAGAGACTGTCTCAGCAGATTGATTTTAAACACATAAAGTAAAAGTACTTGAGATTACAAAGAAAGTCAATTATATTGAAATACTGCTGTCGAAATAGTTTTTTTAAAAGTCAGTGGTTAATTCTCAGGTTATAAGAACCCTGACTGACGTATTGCGGTTGACATGATACTTACATAGAGACATGGTATGATGGAAAGACTGCCCTTCTTAGGAGTCTGAACAGCTTCTGGTTTGTACTGTCTTGAGCAAATCCCTTAATCTCTTTGAGCCTCATCTTCCTCAACTGCAAAGAGAAGAAAATAACAGATGAGAGAGAGGGGAGGAGTTCTTATTTGGAAAGGGTGGGAGGAGAACTTTATAAGAATGGAGCTGTTGTAACCTTTTTCCATGGCATGGGATTCCCTAATAAGGTTGACCTGAGATTTTGGAAATAGTTTAATATACATCAAGTACTCTTGATTATAATTTAACATATATCAAGTATTCTCTACCTGTGTTATAAACATGAATGGAAAGCCACCAATATAAAACTTAGGACCTGCACTGGGGGCCAATTCTATATTCTCTAAGGATTTTTTTTTTTTTTTTGCAAAGGTGTTAGCTAAATCATAAGCCAATTTAAAGTATGACTATAGACAGCCAGACAGTGTGTGGTTAATGCACAGTCATAAAATATTTTTGAGAGTTCTCGGGTAGGAATGTGCCATAGGTATGAAATTACAGTACATTAGTATTATAGATTTCTTTTCATTACCCTCTGCTATATTTCCTGGGACTAAGCTAAATAATTCTTATCCTGCTGACTATTTACATCCTCCAGATATTAGCAGACAGTCCCAAAGCTCTCCCTTAGTCATCATTTAGTCCAGCTGTACTTATTCAGCTCTTTTAATCTTTCTTCATAAATCAGTGTGTTCTCCTTCATCATTTTTGTGGCTCTTCCTGCAACTCTGCTCCCATTTGTCTATACTTTGTTGATAATTAGGTGCTCAGTGCTCAGTGCAGTATTTCAGGTACATTGTGATAGAGTGAAGAGTCCTTGATTTGGTGTCAAGAGGGTCAGTGGGTTATAATGAAAAAAACAGTGCCTCTAAAGTAGGAGAACCCAGGTTCAAATATTGTCACTGCCACATACTACTTACTTAGGTGACCTTGGGTAAGTATCTTAATCTCTCTGTGTCTCAATTTCCCAACTTATAAAATAAGGGAGCTAGACTAAATGACTGCTGAGGTCCCTTTTAGCTCTATGATCCTATGACTTGGGTTAAAACCCCAATCTTAAATTCTTTGTTATAAGGAATGACTCTCTGGGAGAGGAACGAAAGAGTGATATTGGAAGAATCTCGGAGATAGAAAAACAGAAGATATCAATAAAAATGTATTTTTAAAAAGAAAAAAACTCAGCTCATCTACTTACAACGTGTGATCTCAGACAAATCATTTCTCCTCAATTTCCTTATCTGTAAAATTCAGGGATGTGACTAGTTGATTTCTGAGGACCCTTGCAGCTCTGAATTCTGTCATTCTTAAGGGACTGACCTGTAAAGGTGTGTATTGTTCTAATAGTTGCTTAACTAAGTCATTTCAATTTCCTCCACAGCCCGTCCTTTGTCCTTCGCTTTACACAAGCAAATGCTAAGTCAACAATCCTACGATAGAACAACCTCAACAAAAATTGCACAAGACTAAGAAATAGACCCTATGAAGAAAGAAACTATATCCAGGTATGTTCTATGGAGAGCCAAGATATCACGGACCCACTTGTACAAATTCATTGAGAGTAATGGCATTCCCACTGTTCTCACACCCAGAATTCCAAGTTCACTTGTTCTTCTAGGGTTCTCTCTTTTCGCCTGATTCAAAAGTTACAGCAGACTCAGGAATTTGCCATGCAGATATACACAATGTGATCAGAGCCTCCTCATCATTGCTCTCTGGTACTGGTTTTTATGCATGAAGAAGGTCTTCAGATCCAGTCTCCCACAGACTATTCCTCTTACTTCAGTGTCAGGGGCATATCAACCACCAAATTTGCCCCAGTCTTCCTTTCCTCTCCTATATAAAGAGTCACCAACAGGGCTCCAAGCCCCAAGAGAGTATCTCACACTACCTTTGTCCTACCGGCTTCCTCCCACCCACACACAAACTGCCAGCACTTCAAACTTAGGAATATTTTCTCTCTCAAGCAGCTTCTCTCTCCCTGCCGTTCATTTTTGACGTTTGTTGTTTGTACCGATTTGGCCTTCTTAACTCACTCTTTCAGACTCCCAGAATCTATACCCAGCAGGATGTGAACAACCATATCTTTCCTAATAATGGAATCAATGGTTCATCCTGCTCCCCTTAAATGAACCCAGGCTACCATACCATAAGCCCATACTATTTTATGGTATGGGCCCCTACAGTTTCTCAGACACAGCTGTTCTTCCTTGATGCTCTATCACAAAAATCCTAGAACAGCCAGAAGTCACTTGAATAGATTATATAAAGTTTACATTTATACAATATAGAATATATTTATCTCTGTTGTCTATGACACTGGAGTGGAAAATGCCATATATCTAATTTAAGGCAGGGTTATTATATAATCATAATTTCCAACAGCAATTTTCTAAATATTAAGTAGAATCATGTTGAGAATTAGGGGACTGGCTTTAAGTACTCTCTTTTACAGAGAGTGAAACTGAGGCTCAGAAAAGATAAATGACATTCTTAGTAAATATCTGAGATGCAGTTTGAGCAATTTTTCCTGCCTCCAAACCCAGGCTCTATCTACTTTATCACATATCTAGTCCAACTGTTGAAATCTGGAAAACGAAATCCCACCAAAATACAAAGGTGAAAAAAGATTGATCTTACGTAAGCATTATCATCATTTTACTGGTTGGTTGTTGTCCTTCATTCTTGAAGAGGACAAAAATGACATCACTGTGCTAGAGTCAAGTTTCAATGTGTTTGACTATGAATGATCAGACCAACATGAGCTGGGAATGCTCTACCACAGGTTGGGCACAAATAGTCTGTGTGAACATTTGGACATCCTGTGTTTCCTTTCAGCTGCTTCAATTCTGCTTTGCTCATAGCACCTTCTCTAATGTGAGCATGCCATGCTAAGCAGTTCTGTGCCAGTGTCTCCGGTGTCACACAGTCAAATCCAAAGTTCTTGAGAGAGATCTTGAGAATGTCCTTGTATTGCTTCTTCTGACCACCACGTGAATGCTTACCCTGTGTGTTCTCTATACAACAGTCTTTTTTTGCAAGCATATGTTCTGCATTCAAACAATGTGACCAGCCCATTGGAGTTGCACTCTGTGAAGCATAATTTGAATGGTTGGCAGCTTAATTTAAGTAAGGACCTCAGTATCTGGTATCTTATCCTGCCACGTGATATTCAGAATCTTCCTATGACACTTCAAATGGAAGCAATTCAATTTCCTGGTACAGTGCTGGCAAACTGTGCACATTTCAAGGGATCATCATTTTACTAATCTTTATGATAACCCCTTAAAATATACAATCATGCTCATTTTACAAATGAACTACCAGAAGTAAAGGGAGATTATGCCAGGGATAGCATTGTAACTCCTGACTAAGTTCTGTGGAGTATTGGCAATAGTTTCATGTGTGTTTCTCTAGTTTCCCCAACTATATAATGGGCTTCTTGAGGAAAGAACCCTAATGTCCTTCTCCTTCCATTTTCCCCACCATACCAAGCATAATGCTTGGAACACGGTAGGCAATATACTTGCTTAATTGCATAGTAATGGTTGATTCTGGTCAAACAGAAAATCACTGCTTTAATACTTCTGTTAGCTTCTATTAAGGAAAAACTGGGAAAGGGGAGGGTAGGTGGGATTTCAAAAAGAAAGTCAGTTCAGACTAAGCCCTTGGCAACAAGAGAGTACAAGTTCATAACCTTACTTTGATCAGCATTTCAGAGGGAGGAAACTACAAATACTTGAGGGATCATTTCTTCCTCTGGATATAATGTTCTCACTTAACGCCCATTAACATTAACAGACATAATGAGTCTGCAGCCAAGGGGAAATAGACCCTCTAGTGCTTAATGAACTCAAAATAAAACATTTCCTTTTATCTTAGACATCTATTAGGGTAATTTGAATAATGATATTCATTCATGGAGCACAATACACTTTCATCCTATTAATATTGTCTTAAAGACTCCCATAAAACTTCAATAACTACACTGGGACCATCATGATTCATTTTTTGGTTAGAAGATGTATCTACTGATGAATTAGTACATTTATGGATCCAGCAACTTAGGCAGATACAAGATAAAGGAATTGTTACAATACCCTATCTCCACTCTAATGGATGGTATTGGGTGACCTTGAGATGATAATCTCAATACTAATCACAAAAATAACCATAGACAAAGCTGAGACACATACTTAATGGAAAACAAAGTAATTGCATAGTGATAGAGACTCCCTCAAGTAGAAGAGACTGTATGTATCCATTTATGTCCAAAAGGATGTGGAGGAGACACCTGTGATTTCCTTGGTCTATGGAACTTCTGGTGAGAAAATTCCTTCTACAAAGACAGGTAGGCATCTTGTCTGTAATTTATTATCTTAGAGAGTTCATAGAGCACTGAGAAGTAGTGACCTTCCCAAGGTCATACCTCCCAGCTAGTATGTGTCAAAGAGAAGATTTAAACCCAAATTTAAAGATTAAATTAAAAGATTTAAAACTTTTTGGTTTTAAGACCACTCTCAAAACTGTATCATGCTGCTTCTCATTGTGTCTAAAAAGCTCATTAAAAATGAAATAATATATTGGTCATATCATAACTTCAAATTGAGCAAGTAGAAGTATAAATGGAAGCAAATGCTCTTTTTTTGTAAGTTTATTTATTTTTAGTTTTCAACATTTACTTCCATAAGTTTTAAATTATCTCCCCTTCTTTCCCCTCCCCCCTCCAAGATGGCATGCAATCTGATATAGGCTCTACATATATATTCCTATTAAACATATTTTCATATTAGTCATATTGTATAGAAGAATTAGAACGAATGGGAGGAACCAGGAAAAAGAAAACAAAACAAAAAAGAAAGAAAATAGTCTGCTTCACTTTGCATCCAGATTCATGGTTCTTTCTCTGGATGTGGAAGGAATTTTCCATCATGAGTCTTCTAGAATTGTTTTAGGTCCCTGCATCATGGAAAATGGCTAAGTCTATCAAAGTTGGTCATCAAACAATGTGGCTGTTACTGTGTACAATGTTCTCCTGGTTTTGCTCACTTCATTCAGCATCAGTTCATGTAAGTCTTTCCAGGTTTTTCTGAAATCCACCTGTGCATTTCTTATAGCACAATAGTATTCCATTAAATCCATATACCACAACCTGTTCACCCATTCCGCAATTGATGGGGATCCCCTCAATTTCTAGTTCTTGATCACCACAAAAAGTGTTCCTAGCATTATTTTCTTGTACATGCAAATTCTTTTCCCATTTTTATGATCTCTTTGGGATACAATCCAGCAAATGCTGTCTTAAGGGAGTTTAGATCTCTCTCTTTTGCCCAAAGGGAAAGAACCCAGAGAACTCAAAGGCCAGTTCTTGAGATTTAAATTCCCCTTTTCCCTAACAGGAAGAAAATCAGAGGAAGAGAATGTCTCTGAAATTAAATAAAATTTTTTATTATGCAGGGAAGAAAAAAAATAACATGTGCATGGATACTATTTAGCCTCTGCTGATTAGGACACCAGGTAATGAATGAGAAGAGTTTATATACCTTATAAGCAAAGGAAGGCAAGGAATTTTGTGAGGTAAGTTGGGCTTAGAAAGGAATGAGTCAGTGAGTTCCATTCCCAACGGGTATGTGTGAGGAATTCCAGGTGTCAAAGCTATGGCCCTTTAATACACTAATCAGAAGGCATCCTTGATGATAAGCAGTCCATAGTTTATGGCTTGATAAGATGTCTCAAAAAAACAGGATACTTCTAAGAGCCCCCTAATCAAAGTTAGGGGAGTGGTTTTGGAGATGTCTCCAAAACTCATAAAGTCTTTGAAGATAGGAAAGTTCCAGAAATCACCAAATGGCTCAGTGTCTACTTCAAAGCTGGTATGAGTTTAATTAGCTTCAGAGTTGATGATTTTCTAGGGGGAGGGGGTTCAAGCAAATCAAGGTATCTACTTTCACAGAAGTCTCTACATGGAAGCTAAAGGTGCTATATGGGACTACTAAAAAAGCAGAGCCTGAGAACAATTTTTAAAAATCATGTGCTTTGTGTTTGTTTTTGGCTCAGAAGACATACACAAATGTAGAACGAGAGAAGGGGACATACAGTAATGCATTTCTGTAATTTCCTATTTACAGTAGCAATGTAATTGGGTGAACTTGAGGTAGAGGTAGGGACATGAACAGTCAGATAAAGATCTATTTCCCTGATCCACCTTAACTGAGTTTGACCTTAACTAAAATTTAGCATTACCATTCCACTGGACCCTCAAGTAGTAATTATGTCTCTTGTCCACTAATTAACTCCATCACCAACTTATGAATATCTTTTTACCCATTTCTTGGAACCAAGAAATTTCAGAAAGATGTTTTTTCTGGACCAGATGGTAGCAGTATCAGGGATCACTATTCCCTCAAAGCAGTATTCTTGAATGATGTGGTGCCTTGATTAGGGGAAGGGAATTCTTCCAGATGTTAAACTCTGCATTGGAGCTATAATTAAGAAGTTTTTTTATTTGTTTGTTTAACCTAGGGCAAATTCATTTAAGTTGGAGGAGAGGCATGATAACCAAGGGACAGTCATAATGCACAGGTGAGCCACAAAAAGCAGTTGTGGGAGGGAAGAAGTTTGATCTCCCATTGCCCATACCTGCCAGTGAATCCCCGGTTACCTATATTAATTAAGTCTTTGCAAAAATATACTACATGATTCTAGACTGACTCTCTGTATTTCCATTTTCTTTCTCTGATTATTAACACCACCACCACTTATTTACTCCATTACTACCACCTTGAAGATGACAAGATGAATCAGTAGATAGAATGCTGATTGTGAATTTAACAAGACCTGAGTTCAAATCCTGCCTTAAATACTTAGCAGTTGTGTGACCTGGGACAAGGTACATAATGACTCTCTCTGCCTCAGTTTCTTCATCTGTAAAATGCTCTAATTCTATGATTCTTTCATCTGTCCTGGATCCTTCTCACTCAAAATGCCGTTGAATGAAATCACAGATTTCCAACTCTTGCCCTATACTACTGTCTCCTTAAAAATGCTTATTGCTCTTTAAGTTTTAGATATTAGGATATTAGGATAGGTATTAGGAAACATACTTTAGAGCCTTAGAATTTTAGATGACATCTTCTGAGCTTAAGTGAGAATAGCGAATTTTTAGTAGGTAAGGGACATGAGAGGCAGCATGGTATAATAGATATAGGGCTGGCCTTAGAGGCAAGAAAATGTGGATTCAAGTCTTGCCTATGACACATATTGGCTGTGTGACACTGGGCAAGTCATTTCACCTTTTAGGACTATAGGTAATTCTCTAATATGGGGCCTGGAATTTCACAAAGGGCAAGTAGAGGTAATCATCCTAGCAATGTATCCTTTATCAACAGAGGCAAGTAAATAGAGAGGTCTTACTGGTTTGCCTCTATGTAGTGCCAAAAAACCAGGAGTGAGAGCAGGGGCAGGGGAGGTGGGGCTGGAATGGAAGACTCCTCAGATGGGCAGATCCCTAGAGATTCACTACAGCTAGTGAAAATGGCTTTAGAAGATGGTGGAGTAGAAAGACTCACATACTCTAGCTTTTCCCCCACAGCCAACAAAACACCTAGAAAAAATGACTCTCAACAAATTCTAGAGCAGCAGAAGCCACAGAATGACAGAGTGAAAGAGATTTCCAGCCCAATATAACCTGAAAGGCCAAACAGAAAAGGTCTATCACACTGGACATAGAGAAGAGCACAGCCTTGGCCCAGCAGCACCAGGAGGAATAGGACCAGAACAGGCCTTGGAGGCAGAATCCCCAGCAGCAGCGGTGGTTCCCATATCCCTCAGACCACAAGTGCCAAAGGCAGCTTCAAAGGTCAATGAGAGGGCTTTTTCAAAGGGTAAGAAGGGAGCAGGGTCCTGGAGCCAGGCAGTGGCATGGAGGCAGCAGAAGTGGCAGCAGCAGGATCCATTCCTGGAGCCCTTCACCTGAAGCCCCTGGGGGAATTGAACAGCTGATCTGAACCTCAGCCCTGAGCACAGTTCTGAGGTGTGACAGACAAAGGACTCAAAAGTCAAGTAACTGACTGGGGAAATGCCCAAAAAAGGAAAAAAAAATAAGACTATTGAAGGTTACTTTCTTGGTGAACAGGTATTTCCTCCCATCCTTTCTGATGAGGAAGAACAATGCTTACCATCAGAGGCCTCCAAAATAAATATGCAATGGTCTCAGGCCATGGAAGAGCTCAAAAAGGGTTTTGAAAATCAAGTAAAAGAGGTGGAGGAAAAATTGGGAAGAGAAAGGAGAGCAATGCAAGAAAATCATGAAAAGCAAGTCAACAGCTTGCTAAATGAGACCCAAAAAAATATTGAAGAAAATAACACCTTTAAAAATAGGCTAACTCAATTGGCAAAAAAGAAGTCCAAAAAACCAATGAGGAGAAGAATGCTTTAAAAAGCAGAATTAGCCAAATAGAAAAGGAGGAAAAGCTCACTGAAGAAAGTAGTTCTTTAAAAATTAGAATAGAACAGATGGAAGCTAATGACTTTATGAGAAATCAAGAAATTACAAAACAAAAGCAAAAGAATGGGAAAAAATAGAAGATAATGTGAAATATCTCATTGGAAAAACAACTGACCTGGAAAATAAATCCAGGAGAGACAATTTTAAAATTATTGGTCTACCTGAAAGCCATGATCAAAAAAAGAGCCTAGACATCATCTTTCATGAAATGATCAAGGAAAACTGCCCTGATATTCTAGAACCAGAGGGCAAAATAAATATTGAAAGATTCCACCAATCACCTCCTGAAAGAGATTCAAAAAGAGAAGCTCCTAGGAACATTGTAGCCAAATTCCAGAGTTCCTAGGTCAAGGAGAAAATATTGCAAGCAGCTAGAAAGAAACAATTTGAGTATTGTGGAAATGTAATCAGGATAACACAGGATCTGGCAGCTTCTACATTAAAGGATTGAAGGGCTTGGAATATGACATTCCAGAAGTCAAAGGAACTAGTATTAAAACCAAGAATCGCCTACGCAGTAAAACTGAGTATAATACTTCAAGGGAAAAAGTGGTCATTCAGTGATATAGAGAACTTTCAAGCATTCTTCTTAAAAAGACCAGAACTGAATAGAAAATCTGACTTTCAAACACAAGAATCAAGGGAAGCATGAAAAGGTAAACAGGAAAGAGAATCACAAAGGACTTTCTAAAGTTGAACTGTTTACATTCCTACAAGGAAAGATAATATTTGTAACTCGAGACTTTTCTCAGTATTTGGGTAGTGGAAGGGATTACACACACACACACACACACACACACACACACACACACACACACACAGAGTACAGGGTGAGTTGAATAAGAAGGGATGATATCTAAAAAAATAAAATTAAGGGGTGAGAGAGAAATATACTGGGAGGAGAAAGAGAGAAATGGAACAGGGCAAATTATCACTCATAAAAGGGGCAAGAAAAAGCTTTTTCAATGGAGGAGAGAAGGGAGGAGGTGAGAGGGGAAAAGTAAAGCTTACTCTCTTCACATATGGCTTAAGGAGGGAATAACATGCTCACTCAATTTGATATGAAAATCTATCTTACATTACAGGAAAGTAAGGGAGAAGGGGACAAGTGTAGTGAGGGGGATGATAGAAGGGAGGGCGAATGGGAGAAGGGAGCAACTAGAAGTAAATACGTTTGGGGAGGGACAAGGTCAAATGAGAGAACAGAATAAATGGGGGGCAGGATAGGATGAAGGGAAATATAGTTAGTCTCACACAACATGAATAATATGGAAATCTTTTGCAAAACTACACATATATAGCCTATACTGAATTGCTTGCCTTCTCAGTGGTGATGGGTGGGGAGGGAGGAAGGGAGAGAAGTTGAAATTCAAAGTATTAGAAACAAATATTGAGAATTGTTTTTGCACATAACTGGAAAATAAGAAATACAGGTAATGGGGTATAGAAATCTATCTTGCCCTACAAGAAAAGAGAGAAGATAGGGATAAAAGAAGGGTGGGGTGTGATAGAAGGGAGGGCATATTGAGGGAAGGGGCAATCAGAATGCAAGGTATTATGGGGTGGGGGAGGGAAGAAATGGGGAGAAAATTTGGAACTCAAAATTTTGTGAAAATGAATGTTGAAAACTAAAAATAAATAAACATAAAAAATAAATAAGAATAAAAATATATATTTCATATTTTAAAAAAAAAGAAAGAAAATGGCTTTAAATATGGTTGACTTGCCCCTCTCTGGCACTTAATGAAATAGAATGCTAGTTGGTTTATGAAACCTAGCTTCCTCTATCAGTCTTTGGTTAGAAAAACACAAACCATCTTGGTCAGGTTTTTACTGTCTTGATCTCCCTTTTCTAGACCAGGTTGCCCCAAATCTGGACAAGGAGAATATAGAGGGCAAATGAACATGTCCCAGCAAAAAGATCTAGCTGAGGCTGGCTTTTGTTTATAGAACAAACGAAAGTGAGAGTCTCTGCCCTTACTTTGGTTTCTAAGATACACAAAAGTAAGGGTCCCTGCCCAGGTAGAGATCTTGGGGTCTGGGAATAGATTACATTCATCAGCTAGAATGTACCAGCATGGGTTTCTTTTTAGGGTAACAGAAGAAATGATCATTTGAACAGAGAAGGGAATATTACAAATTAATATTAATAATCAATCATATAGCATTAAAATTAATTTTCTTCACTAAGATAGAGAAGGGGATGGTTTCCATTGGTAGAAGGAATTTCTTTAGCCAGAAATTCCCTATAGCAATGCAATCACAAATCTTTAAGACATATCTATCCATCTATCTATAGACAGATGTAGACACATACATGCTCATCTAGGTTATATATAATCTTCATGTGTTATGGATATACAATAATTAAACAGTGACCTTATCCCTGGTTTATTTTTCATAAACCAACCCATGGGCAGAGGAAGAAAGTATGGGAAAAGGAAACTGCTCTAGTATGGTTAGCAATTAGTTAAAGCTCAGAACTAATGAGGCCAAAGTCTGGGTTCCATAGGGCAATTAGCTTGATTCTATTTCATGACTATAGACCATATTGTAATTGGTCAGCTGTCTCAAAAATACATGCTATTGGTCACAAGGCAAAACCTGGTGAAAGTATGATTGAATCAGTGTACACCAATTACTAAAAGAAAAAACAGTCAAAGAACATGCATTGAGAGATCCATGGGTCAATAGTATCTTTTTCTACTAACTTAATGTCCTAGTTGGGAGAAAAAAATGGTATGGGAGCTTGGGAAGGAAACAGAACCTTCAAAGAATCAGTCTATTTTAAATATTATGTTACAAAAGAGAACCAGGAACACAGTGAAAGTGCTAGAGATATATGCCCTGTTTTCAGAAGAGAATCAAGTTGACACCATTTTTTAAATTAAAAAATGTAATAGGAGTATATTTAGCATTTGGATTTACCACCTCAAGAGAGAGTTTATCTATAAGGAACAAGAAAAAAACAACCTCCAAACACACTTAGAATGTCCAAAATTAAGTGTTTAATTCTGCTCCCCACCTCTGGTTTTCACCTCAATAGTTTTTTTTAATAATTAATGTATTATGAACTTTAAATAATAAAAATGCTCATTTGAACTTACATTTTTAAATAGACATTAAAAAAATACCTTCAACATTCAACTGTCACCTTCATTTTTGCCCATAAAGGAGTCATAATAAAAGCACATAGGTTAAAGATTAGTAATGCTGGAAAAAAAGAGTCTTTCCCAGTCAAGACTCCAGGGGAAAATTGAGTAGCAGAGAAGAAATTTGTCTTTTAATAATATCCTTGAAGAAATTACATTTAAAATTTTTCTGGGATATTATTCGTATCTTACCTAAGAAATGAACATTTTTTTCACTCTCTAATAATGCCTAGATTTTATTTATTTATTTCCTTTCTTGTTCACAGTTCAAAGTCTTTGTAACTCAACATCTGTGTAATAGAATTAGAAGGAGAAAATCATTCACATTTTATAGCTATGGAAAAGCAGTTAAAACAAATTAGGTAACTAATCTTTAGAGCTGTCAACTGTAAGGGACCTATTGTGCTATCCCATAGGGGTTATTATTCCTTGATATTTTAATCAATATCTTGAACAACAGATTTGAGAGAAAGCATAGTAGCTTTTGGGGTGATAACCCCCAAAGGTTAGGTAGCTAGAAACTATATGCAAAAATAACATACTAAAAGAACATTCATTCAAACCAACTTGGACAAATTAGAGAAATGGTGCATTGAAAAAAGAATTCATTTCAATTGGGACAAATATGGCATTAGTGCCTTCTCCCTAACTTTCTTACTGCTACTTTGCAGCCTTCAGAGACTATGCCTTGGAGGTTTTAACCCTTTCACCTCTGAAACATCTGCCTGAGGGCCCCACTGTCTTCATTGGTAACTACCCCAACCCGGCCCACAATTTCAGGCAAGTCCCAGCTATGCTTCATTTTACTCCCTGCTCCTCGACCATGCTTTGATGCTGAGCACAAACTCTGGCACCAACAACACCACTGCTTCAGCATCACCCCAGTAGATTTCTGGACCAAGGTTCTCTTCCCTGGCAACTATTCTCTCCTCCTATTACATCATAGGCTCTTTAAACATGATAAATATGGCCTTTATGTTTGTATGCCTATCATTTAGAGCAGTTCTTGGAGCTGTGCAGGAAATGCTTTCTCAGTCTTTAGGGGCCCCAAATGAAATCTGTGTATACAAATTATGCAGTGTCAAAAAAAATGGAATCACAGAATCTAAGAAGTAGAAGAAACCTCCATGGTCACTTTGTCTAGCCATAAGTGACCAAGAATCCTTTTTACACCATCCCCAGAAGTGGTCGTCCCAGCTCTTCTTCAAGGTCATCCCTCTATTGGGGGGGAATTCACTGTCTCTCAAAACACTCCATTCCACTTTTGGATAGCTCAAATTGGGAAATTTCCCCTTGTGAAGCAGCTAGGGGGCATAGTGGCTTCACCATTATATCTGGGGTCAATAAAACCTGGGCTCAAATGTGACCTCAGACATTGACCCTGGGCAAGTCCTCCAACTGATCTCTGCCTCAGTTTCTTCATCTGTAAAATGGGGAGAAAAATAGCACCTACCTCCCAGAGTTTTGAGAAGATGGAATGAGATAAATGTTTGTAAAGCACTTTGCAGACTTCAAAGTACTATCTAAACAGTAGCTATCATAATTTCATCATTATTGCTATTTCTAAACCTGCTTCTCTGCTCATTCCACGCGTTGCTATCAGTCCTGCCCTCCAGGGATAAGAGGAAGAAGTTTAATCACCATTCTCAGTATCTGATGACAGCTATCATGGATTCCCCATCTCTTCTCCTCCAGGCTGAACATCTTTGGTCCTTTAAATCATTTACTCATATAGTTTGTCTTCCAATCCTCCCACCATTATGGTTACTCTTACCTGCACGCATTCTAGCTTCTCTTGTCCTTTCTAGAATGTGATTCCCTGGGGGAGGAGCCAAGATGGCAGAGTAGAAAGACACACGTATGCTAGCTCCAAACCCACAGCCCATAAAATATCTGTAAAAAAGAATTCCCAACAAATTCTGGAGCAGCAGAAGCCACAGAACAACAGAGTGGAGGAGATTTCTCCTCCAGAGAGCCCTGAAAATCTGACCCGAAAGGTCTATGGTGCACTGGACCTGGAGCAGAGCCCAGCCCTGCCTTGGCCTCGTGGCCCAAGAGGAGCAGATCCCAATAGGCTTCAGAGACAGAATCTCCAGTGGCCATTCAGGTCTCTCCACCCACAGGTGACGGGGGTGAGTGAGAGGCTTTTTGGCTTGCTGGGAGGGGAGTGGGGTGTCTCCATAACTCAGGCCCCCTCAGGAGGCAGCAGCAGAGGTGGCAGTGGACCCTGGGCTCCCTAAGCAGGCAGGAGCCTGGATCCATTGTTGAAGGTCTCTGCATAAATCACTTGAGGGAACTGAGCCCCATGTGGCAGCCCTGCCCCCACCTGAGCACCTGAACTTAATCTCACACTGAATAGCAGCCCTGCCCCCACCCAAAGCCCTGAGGCTGGGAAGCAGCATTTGAATCTCAGACCCCAAGCACTGGCTGGGCAGATCTGGAGGCGAGGTGGAGGTGGAAAGAAAACTCAGAAGTCAAGTCACTGGCTGGGAAAATGCCCAGAAAAGGGAAAAAAAAAATAAAACTATAGAAGGTTACTTTCTTGGTGAACAGGCATTTCCTCCCTTCCTTTCTGATGAGGAAGAACAATGCTTACCATCAGGGAAAGACACAGAAGTCAAGGCTTCTGTATCCCAGCCCACTCAATGGGCTCAGGCCATGGAAGAGCTCAAAAAGGATTTTGAAAATCAAGTTAGAGAGGTGGAGGAAAAACTGGGAAGAGAAATGAGAGAGATGAAAGAAAAGCATGAAAAGCAGGTCAACACCTTGCTAAAGGAGACCCCAAAAAATGCTGAAGAAAATAACACTGTGAAAAATAGGCTAACTCAATTGGCAAAAGAGGTTCAAAAAGCCAATGAGGAGAAGAATGCTTTCAAAAGCAGAATTAGCCAAATGGAAAAGGAGGTTCAAAAAGCTCACTGAAGAAAATAGTTCTTTCAAAATTAGAATGGAACAGATGGAGGCTAATGACCTTGTGAGAAACCAAGAAATCACAAAACAAAACCAAAAGAATGAAAAAATGGAAGATAATGTGAAATATCTCATTGGAAAAACAACTGACCTAGACCTGAAAGCCATGATCAAAAAAAGAGCCTAGACATCATCTTTCATGAAATTATCAAGGAAAACTGCCCTGAGATTCTAGAACCAGAGGGCAAAATAAGTATTCAAGGAATCCACAGAATACCGCCTGAAAGAGATCCAAAAAGAGAAACTCCTAGGAACATTGTGGCCAAATTCCAGAGTTCCCTGGTGAAGGAGAAAATATTGCAAGCAGCTAGAAAGAAACAATTCAAGTATTATGGAAATACAATCAGGATAACACAAGATCTAGCAGCTTCTACATTAAGGGATCGAAGGGCGTGGAATAGGATATTCCAGAGGTCAAAGGAACTAGGACTAAAACCAAGAATCACCTACCCAGCAAAACTGAGTATAATACTTCAGGGAGAAAAATGGTCTTTCAACAAAATTGGGGACTTTCAAGCATTCTTGATGAAAAGACCAGAGCTGAAAAGAAAATTTGACTTTCAAACACAAGAATGAAGAGAAGCATGAAAAGGTAAACAGCAAAGAGAAGTCATAAGGGACTTACTAAAGTTGACCTGTTTACATTCCTACATGGAAAGACAATATTTGTAACTCTTGAAACTTTTTTCAGTATCTGGGAAGTTGGTGGAATTACACATACACACACACACACACACACACGCACACATGCACACACACAGAGACAGAGCACAGAGTGAATTGAATAGGATGGGATCATATCTTTAAAAAATGAAATTAAGGGGTGAGAGAGAAATATATTGGGAGGAGCAAGGGAGAAATGGAATGGGGCAAATTATCTCTCATAAAAGAGGCAAGCAAAAGACTATTTAGTGGAGGGAAAAAGAAGGGAGGTGAGAGAAAAACATGAAATTTATTCTCATCACATTCCACTGAAGAAAGGAATAAAATGCACACTCATTTTGGTATGAAAACCTATCTTACAATGCAAGAAAGTGGGGGAGAAGGGGATAAGCAGGGTGGGGGAGATGATGGAAGGGAGGACAATGGGAGGAGGGAGCAATTTGAAGTCAGCACTCTTGAGGAGGGACAGGATCAAAAGAGAGAATAGAAGCAATGGGGGGCAGGATAGGATGGAGGGAAATATAGTTAGTCTTACACAACATGACTATTATGGAAGTCATTTGCAAAACTACACAGATATGGCCTATATTGAATTGCTTGCCTTCCAAAGGGAATGGGTGGGGAGGGAGGGATGAAGAGAAGTTGGAACTCAAAGTTTTAGGATCAGCTGTCAAGTACTGTTCTCGCTACTAGGAAATAAGAAATACAGGTAAAAGGGTATAGAAAGTTATCTGGCCCTACAGGACAAAAGAGAAGATGGGGACAAGGGAAGGGAGGGATGATAGAAGAGAGGGCAGATTGGTGATAGGGGCAATTAGAATGCTCGGTGTTTTGGGGTGGGGAGAGGGGACAAATGGGGAGAAAATTTGGAACCCAAAATTTGGTGAGAATGAATGTTAAAAGTTAAATAAATTAATAAAAAAAAAATAGAATGTGATTCCCTGAACTGAACACAGTTCCCCAGATTGTGTTCTGACCACGCAGAACATGGTAGAATTACCACCTTCCTCCTTCTAGACATTATTTTTCTCAGTGTAGCAAAGGGCAGGACTAACTTTCTTGCCTGCCATATTAATCGCACCGTTGACTTATGAGGAACTTTCAGTCCACTAACACCCTCACATCCTTCTCAAATTAATTGTAGTCTAGCCATGAATCCCTCATTTTGTAATGGTGGAGTTCTATGCTTGGATTAAAAAATATTACCTTTGTATTTATTCCTATTAAATTTCATTCTATTAAACTCAACCCATTACTGTATCTATTAATTTAAACTTTATTTTTTAATTAGCAGATTAGCTGAATTGCTAGAGCTGTATGATTAATGGTAGGTCAAACTGGTCACTCAGGACTTGGCTCTTCACCATGTGATTACTGGCCAATAGAAGCATGGATTCATGATGATTCACTCTCCTGATCACAAAAACACAGCCATCTTCAACACTTTGACCCAAAAGTAGAAAAGAAAGAAACCACAGTGACAGAAGCAATAGCAGGGCCATAGGCTCTTTTTTTCATGACAGCTCTGGGTGGCTCAGAAGCAACTTTAGTGGCTTGGCCCTTGGGCTTTGACTCAGAAAGACCTGAACTCGAGTTCAACCTCAGACACTTACTGTGTGATTTAAACTCTATCTACTTCGGTTTTCTCAACTGTAACATAGGGATAATAATACTAAAACCCCGCAAGACTTTGAGAATCAAGTAAGATCTATGTAAAGTTCTGGCACAGAGTAGACACTTAATAAATGTTTATTTCCTTCCTTCTTTTACTCCCTTCCTCTCCCTACTTAGAGGCAACACTGAAGTCCCTGTCAACTTAACTCAGACATGCTGTTCAGGAAAGAGGATTTTTTGAGTCTTTTTATTGCCTTTTTGAATATACACTTGATCCCAACTCAGCAACCAATCAACACTCCTTCTATTTATCATCCATTAGCTGACTGGAACCTGTTACATGCTCAGTCAAGTTCCAAATAAGAGAGCACAGCCCTTCCTTCCATCCATCATTATGCACCTTCTAGAGCCACTGTGTAGGTTCACCAGCTCCATTACACTCTCCTACCTGGTTAAAAATCTTTCTAACCTCAACAAATTGGACACAGTATATTTTGAACATTACCCAGGTCCTCAATAAAAAATAATTCTCTGGGGTCCCTGGCAGGCATAACTACTGACTTTTCACTTGTTTCCCCAGTGTCATAGAGAAAAATCTCTGAACCTAAGGTGGCATAGATCCACAGTCCCAACATGGATAGGCCAAATTCACAATTTCTCCCAAATACCAAGTCATGCAGATTCAACTAAAAAGGAACACTTTACAAAGTTTATTGAAGTTTACTGCTGGTTGAATATTCAACAGCATTCTCTCTTGGTAATTTTTTTTTATTGTAAATAGTATTTTATTTTTTCCAATTACATGTAAAATTAGTTTTCAACATTCATTTTTTATAAGATTTTGAGTTCCAAATTTTTATTCCTCTCTTTCTTCCCCTTTTCGCTGACCAAGAGAGCAAACAATCTGATAAAGGTTATACTTTTGCAATCATGTTAAACATATTTCCATATTAGTCATGTTGTGAAAGAAGAAATTGAACAAAAGGGGAAAACCATGAAAAACCAAAAAGCAAAATAGTGAAAATAGTATGCTTCGATCATTCAGACTCCATAGTTCTTTCCCTGGATGTCGGTAGCATTTTCCATCATGGGTCTTTTGGAATTGTAATTGATCATTATACTGCTGAAAAGAACTAAATCTCTTGGGATACTTGAAACAGTATTTCCCAACACAAAGGCAGTAAGGAAAAGAAACCAACAAAAAACACAGGGACAATCGACTTACTGTCTCAAAAGAAAATCTGGTCACCACAGGTCTTTCTCTGACAATATCAAGCTCTCTCTGAAGGGAATTAGAATCTGAAGTCAACATCATTACTTTCGATTCTTTCCAATGGGATGCTTCAGGGAAGGTTTGGGGAAGACACTTCATTCTTCTCCTTCTGCTAAGTACCCTCTAAACTCTGTTCTGGGACTCACACTTACAGAGCAGATTTAAAACCCCAGTAACCTAAAGATGAAAAGTACATCAAACTTCTTCTCTCAAAAGGAAACCTTAATCCCTACAGCAACCCCAGAGTGTGGGATTCTCCCCACAACCTGCAGCCTTCAGGCAGTAAGAGGTCCTGTGGTACACCAAAGGATTTCTGGTAGCCTGAGAAAAATGTAGGAGATATTTTCCTCTACATTTTAAGCAGGCTTCCTGAAATCCTTTGACAGGCCGAAGGTTGTGCAGGGCTGCTCTAGAGTGAGCCTGGGTCTGGCAGATAAGTCCAGAGTCTAGCTATGTAGGTGCTTTGTGGCTTTTGTTTTAGACCTGTGATTTTCTTCATTCATAGAATATCCCTTCACCAATGTAAATAGAAAACATGGTACAATTTATGGTCTTAAGAGAGTTTCTTGGAAAACTGAAGGTCAAGTGACTTGTCATTAGACACCCAGCCAATATGGGTCAGAGGCAGGTATTAAACTGAGAATTCCTAATTCCAAGGCCAGCATTCTATCCATAATATTATGTTGTTTCTTTTTTCATAAGTACTCATGTATATGTATATTAAATGAGATACTTGCAAAAATGAAAAGGCAGTAACTGATACACAGTAGGTGCTTATTATATAAATGCTTATTCTCTTAATACAGTGACTGGCACATAGTAGGTGTTTATATAAATGCTCATTCCCTTAATACAGTAACTGACACATGGTAGGTACCTTTATAAATGCTTATTCCCTTCTTCCTATATACATATACACAAACATATTCAATACGTGCATATAATATCTATGATCAAAAAATAATGGATTGAACACTTATATTTAATGCCTATAGCAATTTCAGAGTTTGGGATTCCCCACTCCAATTCAGAGGTGGATCACATACTGAAGAATAAACAAAGGCTCTAGGACACCTTCAATTCGTTTATTACTTTGGGTGATATTGATTCAGTCAATCAATAGACAAGTTATTAAGGATCTACTATGTACTAGGCACTGTGTAAAGCAATGAGAATACAATAAAAAGCAAAAAATAGTCCCTGTTCTCAAGGAACTCACAGTCTAATGGAAGAGATGATGTACAAACTGCTACATAAAAACAAGCTATAGACAAAATGAATTGGAAATAATCAATTAAGAGATTGGATGGAATCAAGGGACTGAGAATTTTTTTAGAAGGTGAGATTTTGCAGAAGATGATACTTGAAGGAAACCAGGGAAAACAGAAAGTGGAGATGAGGATGGAGAGATTCCAGGCATGCCAGTAAAAATGCCCCAAGTCCAGGCATCTTGCTCAAGAACAAGGTTAGTATCAATGAATCATAAGTACCTGGTGGGATGGATGATGTAAAATAATTGAAAAGGCTAAGGATAAGGCAGGTTATGAAGGATTTTTAGAATTGTAGTAGCATAAAAGAAACATGAGATGTCCAAATTTAGAACCAAATGTTCATATGGACTATCTGTGCCTGAGACCTGTGGCAGAGCCTTCTGAGCTTATATTGGTCTGATCAGCCATAGTCAAAACACTGTACCTTGACTTTAACATCATGATGTCATTTTGATCCTCTTCAAGAATGAAGAAGAACAACAATGAAGGATTTTGAATGTCAGAAGATTTTGTATTTGATTCTAGAGGTGATGGGGAGTAATTGGATTTTAGGGAATGGGTGGGACTTGGAACATGGTAAAACCCTTGCACTTCATGGTCATGTTGATAGCTGAATGAAGGATGACTGTAGTAGACAGAGAGTTGAGGCAGGGAACTCAACTGCTGAAATAGTCCGGGTATGAGGTGATAAAGGCCTATACCAGGATGGTGACAGTGTCAGGAGAGAAGGGGCATATGCAGGAGAATAAACAGGCTTTGGAGACAGATATGGGGGTTGGGGTATGAAAGAGAGTGAGGAGTTGAGGATGACACCTAGGCTGTGATCATGGTGACTGGGAGGATGGTGGTACCTTCAACTGCACTAGAGAAGTGTAATGTTAATGAAAGATCTTCCTGCCCATTAATAGGCCTCATGTGGAGCCCATTAAGGAAAGCTTGTAGGAAGGCCCACACCTTTTGTTAATTGTTAATGAGGCACTGGGTCATAACAGTTGTGATGCCCTCTGGCTCTGAAAAGCATATATATATATATATATATATATATATATATATATATTCTGAGGAGAGGTTTTGCTTTGGGGACTTACTCTTTGGAAAGAGGTTCCTGTGCCAGATGAGACTCTGAGTAGCTGTTAAGAAGCCCTCCGGCTGCTGGTGTTTCTCTCTCTGCTAGCTATATATGTATGTAATGGTCAGACAGTTGGAACTGTCTGTTGATCTGTAATGTATGCGTTGCTTAGGGTCAGACAGTTAGAAGCCCGGTCTGTTGGTCTTTATTTCTCTGCTTGTATTTTCTCTGTTGGTGAATGTAATTAAAGTAAATTGTTGACCCCTCAAAAGTTTCTTTCTTTAGAAAAGCACATCTAAGAAGCTATGCCAGCAGGTCATTCTGAATGTGTGTCAGGGTGCTTGCTTCTACAGGAAATAAGGATGAGGAGAGGGTTTTGAAAGAAAGATAATGAGTTCAGTTTTGGATATATTGAGTATAAGATGTCTATGGGATATCCACTTTGAAGATATGGACAGATAGAAAGACAGATGACATATACATGTATGTATGTATATATGTACATACATTTACCTTGCTCGAGCTGAACTGCCAAGCATTCAAACTATGCTTCAGAGAGTGCAACTCCAAAGAGCTGGTCACGTTGTTCAAATGCAAAATGCACACTTGACAAAAAGACTATTTTATGGAGAACTCACATGGGGCAGGCGATCACATGGTGGCCAGAAGAAATGCTACAAAGACACTCTCATGGTCTGTCTCAAGAACTTTGTATTTGACTGTGCAACATGGGAGACACTGGCACAGGATCGCTCTGCTTGGTGTGCCCACATCAGAAAAGGTGCTGTGCTCTACAAGCAAAGCAGAATTGAGACAGCACAAAGTAAACACAGGATGTGCAAACTTGGAGTATCCACCCCAAATGTTCACATGGACTATGCCCAATCTGTGGTAGAGCATTCTGAGCTTGTATTGGTCTGATCAGCTACAGTCAGACACGCTGAAACTTGAGTTTATCATGGTGATGTCATTTTGGTCCTCTTTGAGAACGAAGGACAACAACCATACCATTTGCTTATATATACATACATAGACATATGTATATACACCTATCTATCTATCTATCTATCTATCTATCTATATATATATATATATATATATATATATATATATATATATATAATCTAATTCTTTTACAAATTAAAAAATCAAGACCCAGAAACTTGATTAGGTCACACAAGTGAGGATTATGTGAAGATGTATGCAAGAGAGTACCTGTATATCTATGTACTCAGATTCAATCCAACAAGAATTTATTGACTCCCCTCTGTATACAAGGTACTATCCTATAAGGCACTTAGCCTGGGACACTCTGCCTGACATTTGGCCCTTAGCTGAGTTTGGTGGATCATAGCAGGGTATTACTTACTCAAGAGTTGTTAGTCTACCACTATATCCCCAAAGACAAGGATGGAGATGGAGAACAGGCACAGTTCTCCACTGTGCAGGGGTTAGGGGAATGGTGCCTCCTCAATCTGGAAAATATGCATAAAATTTTTTGGCCTTCCATTTGTAGCAGAGAAGTCTGAATTGTTATGGTATTAAAAGATAAAACAGTTGATACTATACAATACTCCAGATACATTTTTTGCTTTTCTGAGTTTCTAAACTTTTCCTATGTCATTGCTGGCCTTTGAGTGTCTTCTGTGGCTTCTGCAAAACTCAAAAAAATTTCTCATTTAGTTTCTTATGCCAACCTGTGATATATCAAAACTGTGAAGGGGAAATTTAAAATGTAGAAGGGATAACTATACTCAGAAACTGTTATATGGAAGGCAGCCATAAGATCGGACAATCACTGTCCACCTGCTGGTCTCAGTTAACTGGCAGAGATTATAGAACAAATAGAGAGTAGGTTCAATGGGACCAGTGTGATGGCATTACCACAACACATTGATTATGGTCCTGCCTTGTCTATGTTGTAAGTTGTTCATGTGCCCTAGACATGTTTTTACTATATATGCTCACAGTAGTCAGAAATTCTGTTACAGTTGGTGTGTGGTGTTCAGCAAGTCCCAAATAAGATCCCCAAATTCTGAGGGCAAACAAGGTCAGATGATGGCACCTTTTGAAAAGGAAACTAAGGAGAACCATCCTAAAATGAATTCCATTAGCCATCTTTAACATAAATCAAACTATAAGAGGATTGATAAATGAGCTGCTGGTGAGATAAAGGTATCTACAAAAATCTCATCAGCAAGTTACCAGTCCCAAACTAATACAAATCAAATGTAATCTACTTAATCTGTGCAGAGGCAATAAAATGATAGAAGGTTTTTTCATGACCAATGAGGAAAATGAGGGAAAAAAGATCAAGCGAGAGAATTAATCATTGTATCTTCAGTATTGTCCACGAGATAGAAGTGTCTCGATCAACTGACACAAGTATTAAGGTCCATTTGGCAAGAAGTTTACCTGCCTCACAGAAATTCCTCCCCCTCATTTGTCCTGGCCTGAACTCTAGGTCATTCACCTGACTACGAGCTCCTGGAAGATCAGGTTCCTGCCACAGTGGTCACACTCTGAGCCTATGGAACCAGCTGGGTGCGTGACAGCACTGTGCTCTCAAGTGAGTGGGGTTGAATTGGGACTGGCCCGGGTGGGATGCCTAACTAAAACTCTGATTCCAGTTATGCTGACAGTATACACAATGAATAGGGATGCCTAAATCTCTGAATCCAATTACACCAAAAATGTACACGATGAATATCAAAAAAGGTTGAATTTTTTTTTTAATTTTCTCGTCTTAAAACACTTAACGTAGTAACAGCAAATGGGTATGTAATGCTTTAAGGTTTAGGAGCTGAACTCATTTGATCCTCAAAACAAAAACATGAATTAGGTCATTCCCATTACACAGAGCCAGCAGAGGCATTATTAGTACACAGGGCTTCTGACTGAAGCACTTTTCTGCACTACTCCAAAGGGTTTTACCGAACATCGCATAAAGAGGAAAAGATGATAGATTTGGAGCTGAAATGGACCTTAAAAGATATCTTCTCGAACCTTCTCATTTTACAGCCGAGGATAATAGATGCTCAAAGCATTCAGCACACAATTCAGCTAAATTTTTTCTATAGAAATCACTAAAATCACACTACAAATATTGTTTAATCTTATTGCCGAATTTTCATTTGCAATAGATTTAAAAGCTGTCCTGTCTTTTCTCAAGAACTTATATAGTTTTCTACATAGCTTGAAAGAAACCTAACGCAATTCTTCTCTAAAGAGATCCATAACGGTAATCCACTCTTTTCACTGTATAATGGAAAGTGGGACATTTGGAGTCCTAAGAACTGAATTTTAATCCCAGCCTGGACACTCATTAGTTGTGGGACCTTTGACCCGGTACATTCTTTTCCAGATTTTAGTTTGTTTGTAAAATGGGGAATGATATTTTCATTTACCCATCACCCCACAGGACTGTTTTTAAGCAAGAATGAGTGGGAACTATTATTAAATTCCTGGAAAAACTGCTAGTTTGACTCTAGTGCCTGGGACACAGTAGGCGCTTAATAAATATTTGTTGGCGTGAGCTTCTGGGCTGCAACAACAGCTCCTAAGTGGCCAGAGCTTTGTGGGTGATTTTTCTTAGCAATCCACAAGGGAGTCCGATCACGGAACCCTGGTCAGTTTTCCGCCTGCAAAGCCCCCGGAGTGACAGCGATGGGACTTCAAATCCCAGCAAGCGCAGCTCTCGCAGAAGATCACGGGCCCAGGCGGCCTCGCCACGTGAGGCGCTCGGCATTCTGGGAGCTGTAGTCCCGCCCCTACCGGCGAGCCCCCTCTTCTGAATGGGCACTGGATAACCTGGAAACTACAGCTCCTCGGGAGGAGTGGGAAGCCGGCGCTGCCCCCGGAGCCCCCAGAGGCGATGTTCTTGGCTGAGGTGGACGGAGCAGCCCGGCGCCCTGGGACAGCGGCTTAGGCGGCCCTCTCCAGCCACCCTCAGTTCCACCCCGGAGCCACCATGCACCAGGCCTGCGCCGTTGGCCTGGTGTTCGCCGGCTGCTGCAGTAACGTGATCTTCCTGGAGCTCCTGGCCAGGTAAGAGACCTCCCCCGAGGCTGATGGGCGCGGCCTGGGCACCCCGGGGCGAGGAGGCGCGCCCCCAGCCGGCCGTTAGCCTGGGGCTCGGACGGGCGGGGGGACGGGGAGCAGGGGAGGAGGGAGCGTGAGTGGAGGGGGGAGCGAGAGGGGAGGGGGGAGCAAGAGGGAGGGGGAGGAGAGGGGAGAGGGGAGCAAGAGGGGAGGGGGGAGCAAGAGGGAGGGGGAGGAGAGGGGAGAGGGGAGCAAGAGGGGAGGGGGGAGCAAGAGGGAGGGGGAGGAGAGAGGAGGGGGAGCAAGAGGGGAGGGGGGAGCAAGAGGGAGGGGGAGGAGAGGGGAGGGGGGAGCAAGAGGGAGGGGGAGCAGGAGAGCAGGAGGGCAGGAGGGAGCAGGAGGGGAGGAGGGGGCAAGAGGGGAGGGGGGAGCAAGAGGGGAGGAGGGAGCAAGAGGGGAGGGGGAGCAGGAGAGCAGGAGGGCAGGAGGGAGCAAGAGGGGAGGAGAGGGAGCTAGAGGGGAGGAGGAGCTAGAGGGGAGAAGGGAGAAAGAGGGCAGGGGGGAGCGAGAAGGGAGGGGGGAGCGAGAGGGGAGGGGGAAGGAGAGGGGAGCAAGAGGGGAGGGGGGAGCAAGAAGGGAGAGGGGAGCGAGAGGGGAGCAAGAGGGAGGGGGAGCAAGAGGGCAGGGGGAGCAGAGGGGAGAAGGGCAAGAGGGGAGGGGGAGCAAGAGGGGAGAGGGGAGCAAGAGGGAGGGGGAGGAGAGAGGAGGGGGAGCAAGAGGGCAGGGGGAGCAGAGGGGAGAAGGGCAAGAGGGGAGGGGGAGCAAGAGGGGAGAGGGGAGCAAGAGGGAGGGGGAGGAGAGAGGAGGGGGAGCAGGAGGGCAGGGGGAGCAGGAGAGCAGTAGGGCAGGAGGGCAGGAGGGAGCAGGAGGGGAGGAGGGGGCAAGAGGGGAGAGGGGAGCAAGAGGGAGGGGGAGGAGAGAGGAGGGGGAGCAAGAGGGCAGGGGGAGCAGAGGGGAGGGGGGGCAAGAGGGAAGGGGGCCCCGGAGGGAACCGAGGGAGGGGGGGACCCTGGGGAGAGGGGAGGAGAGGGACTATGGGTCACCTTTGAGAGGCAGGGAGGCTTTCCTCGGCTCTCTGCCCCGCGGCCTCGGGCACAGCACCCCCGGAGGCCATCACTACCTCCATGCCACAGCACCCAAGGCACCCCTGCAGGGCGCCAAGCTTTGCAAAGCCTTTAGCACTAGTTCCTCCCGTTGGAGTCTCACGACACAGATGAGGACACTGAGGCTGGGCCAGACGAAGTGACCTGCCCGTTGCGGCCAAAGGCCCCTCGAGCCCAGCGGACGTTACCCCCTCCAAGCACACTGGCCGCTACCCCGCCTAGCTTGACCAAGCTCATTTCGCAGGTGGGGAGACGCCCCCGGAATCTAGAGGCCTCCTTTTAGAGCTTGTAAGGGGCCTCAGAGGCCATCTAGCCTTCACTTTACCAGATGTGAAAGCTGAGGCCCGGAGACTTTGAGTGATGTATTCTATCTAGGTCAGAGATAGTGAGTTAAGTCGGAAAGCGTTTATTGAGAACTTTCTGTGTGCGGTGTCCGGTGTCAATCACCCTAATCACTTGGTATTCAAAGAAAGGCAAAACCAGGAATCCTACCTTAAAGAGTGTGTGTTTTAATGAGAGAAGCAGCATGCAAGTAACTGTACATACACAAAGTACATAGAAAGTAATGGCGCACCTACCAAATGTAGAACTTGAGCTGAATCTTAAAGGAAGCCAGGGTAACCAGAAGCTGGAGATTAGCAAGAATATTCCTGTTATGAAGGACAACTGGTGCAAAGACATGGAGGTGGGAGATTGGAATGTGCTGTTGGAGTAATAGCGAGTAGGCCAGCGTAGTTGGGTTATATAGTGTGTGGAGGTGAGTCAGAATAAGAATGAAAAGATAGGAAGGTGAGGGTGTTAGAGCAGAGATTTGAATAGTTTCTTTGACTGAGAGAGGAAAATATGAGGGAGTGGATAAGTGTGGCTTGGTAGCCACAAAGATCTGGGTTCAAGTCCTGCTCTGACTCTGGGACACTGAGGAAATCACTTGGCTTTTCAGTGCTCTAGGCAACTCTCTAAATTAGAGGGAATTTTCTTACCTAAGAAGCTCTGCTCTCAAAGAAGTCACAGGTCTTGTCCTTCATCTTTGACTCCAATTCCAGTCTTTGGACCCTTGTATTTGGACTTTAGGGATCATCTAATACAGGAATATTTAGCTTTTGTGTGTATGGTGGACCCTTTTGGCAGTGAAGCCTGTGAATAGATTTTCACAATGAGGATTAGCTTGTTTCCCAGTAGTCCATGGCCCTCCACAGCCACCTCTTGAGCATATATTGGTCAGAGATTTTAGTACCTTTCCTTGTTCATCCTAAAAATTCCTTTGGCTGTCCTGCTGCTTTGATAGGGTCATTACTGAAATAAGTGGTCTACCCCAAGTAGATTCAGTGGAGTTTTTATGTTGTTCCAACTCTCTAGAAGTTAGTTATAAGCAAAATGTTGAGAGTATATTACTAATTATTCATAATCCTAGGATGGCGATAAGAGTCTTGGAAAGAAAAATATTGGGCTCTTTAATCTCTGTAATACCTGAGAGGCAGATCAAAGTGTAAATTAGCAAAAAGACCAGTATAGTCTCATCAGCCATGAGAGGGACAATATGTAGATGTGTGGAGAATCAGTCCTGAGTATGCTATTAGTTGGAATTAAAGGATTGTATAATGTTAGACTATGCAATCAGTTTAGAAACTTAAAGAGTACCTTATGGGCACATTTGACAGGTTCTTGAAAGGTTGTATGTAAATTTAACTTTATAAATCAAATGAATTTACACGTACTAAGGTGACTATTTTTGTCAAGATCTCCAGTTTCATTGGTATAGGACAGAGGTGTCAAACTCAAATAGAAATGAGGTCACTGAATGTTACATTAGAATCCCTGAAGCCAGAATACTGACTTAGAAAATCAAAAATTAACATTATCTGTATTGTACCGTATTCCTGTTTATTTTGTTGGTAATGGATGCCCAGCATGGCAAGCCTGCTTTACTCTGTGAGTAAAGCAGAATTTTAATAGCTCAAAAGAACTTGTGCAGACATTTATATGTGGTCAGTTTCCAACCTGTGGTAGAGCCTTCTGAGCTCATGTTGATCTGATCAGCCACAGACACACTGAATCTTGACTCCAACATAGTGATGTCATTTTGATCCTGTTTGAGAATGAAAGACAAAACCAATCAGCAATTTATTTTGTTAAATATTTACATTTTTTAACTGTTTAAAAAACTTTTAAAAAATATTTACATTTTGATCTGATTCTGGCTGTATTTTAGGCTGTTTGTTGGACACTTGGTATCCATACCCATTGCACCTGACTTGCAATTTAAGGTTTTGGAAAGTTTCCTGATTGCCGAGAGATTAAGTGAGAGAGATTTTCTATCCACTACACTGTGTGTTTTTTTTTTCCCTTATGCTGGTGTCTTTTATAAAGTGAATTAGCATGCTCAAATTTTGTCTCTTTGTTATTCTGGATTTTTAAAAAATAATACTAAGTAACATCAAGTTTTAAATAATATTGAGTAGGAACCATTTGTTGTGGTAAGAATCTTAGTCTGAATGCCAGGAAACTTAGGATCTTATTCTAGCTAGAATAAGTCATTTGACCTCTTTGGGACTTTTTTTCATCTGTGACATAAGGATATTAATCTCTGAAGCCCCTGGAAGTTCCAGTGCTGTTGAAGAATATCTAAACGCTTATACCTCGATGACTTCCTTCTATTCTTGAGGAAAGAAACTGAAATAGCAGAGATTTGCTTAGAGATATAAAATCTTGGAGAAAATGATTGCCAGTCTTTTAATTTTCTGCAGTTTAATGGATGCTTTTCATGAGTTGCAGAAGCTTTAAAAATTTGTCACCTGGTAACTTGTTGATGCCTCTCTAGACTTAGCTGGGCTAATCCTCACAATAAATATGTAGTTTTAAGTTGTCTACATAAAGGGTTTCTAGCTTGTGGAGATATGCCAGAGCTTTCATGTATATGTCTTTAAACCAGGGTCTTCTCTGTACTGCTCCAATGGGAGTGACACATTAGAGTAGAGCTCTATTCAATATAACTAGCAATAGTGTATGTGATACATTTCAGTATCTCATCCAGCCTAGCAGAGTGACATCATCTTCTGTCTTCCCAGGACTCTTGAGAAGAGTGAGAGCTACAGTCAATTGGTACTTGCCTTGACCAGCAAACTTCCACCACTTCCCTTTGATTAAGAGCTATAGTCTATGGAAGCTAAAACTCCTAGTTCCACATTACTCCCATGCCTGTAGTCCCATCTAAGTACACTTCTCCTCCTGAATCCTCATGTAGCTGTTTTTCTCTTTCATTGGGTCCTTAAGAAACTCCATTTTATTATTAACAAATTTCCTTTCATCTTTTAGCTTTCTCTCACACTCTTTCCATCTTCTCAAACTTAGAGATTCCCGGCTTCCCACAGAAGACTCGGCATCTATGATCACCTTCTTCACTACTAGCCATATCTTATTTCATGTCCCCTAGCATGAGGGTTGTCATACTCTGTACCTCACTGCTATTTTCTGTCCTGTTTAGTTTATTTTTCGTTATTTTGGCCATTTTTTTAAATAAATAAGAGGCTTCTTTCTTTTATAGAGTTTTTTTTAGAGGTTTTTCTTTTTTTCTTTTGTTATCCCTCTAAGCTTTGAGAGGCAGCAAGATATGGTGGGTAGAGCCTGCTTTAGGGTCCCTGAGTCCTGTGTGCCTCTCTGATATAGTGTAAGCCACAAAAGGGAGAAGGCACTAAGACTCTTTAAATAGTAAAGCAAAAATAACTTGCATTCTTAGAAGGACTTTCCTCACAAATAGCACTGTACACCATTAAAAAAAACCCAACCAAACATACAACAAAAACGAACACATATGGACTTTGACAAACTTAGTTCTGGCATCTTCAGTGCAAACTGATGGATAGACCATTCTGAGTATTTGTATCCACAGATTTATTCTTCCCAATCAAATTATAAGCTCTTTGAGGTTAGGCACTTAGCCACATACTCCTTTCATATGCCCGTGATGTTTAGCATAGTGTAGTGTGCAGAGTAGGTGTTCTGTTTAGTTGCGTTGATGATGCTAGTTCAGATTACTATATACTTTGTCCAAGGAACCAGATTCTCACTATTATATAGTAAACATAAAGCAATTCTATGAATATTTAAAAAGAAATGTTCATGGACTATGATTAAAATTCTTTGTCAGTTTTTCCTCCTTTTTTGCCCTTTATCTGTTTCTTTGGTCCATTTCCCTTATGTAAAACAGCCTGAGTGAAACCTTTCACTTCATATTAAAGAGAGACCTTTGGATCATATAACTCATCACTTATTTGAGTACCACCATGTGCCTAAGTACTTGATGCACTAATGTTGGGAGAATAGGGTAAGCAAAGTTATATAACATGTATCCTGCATAACTCCTACAAGGCATTCACAGCCTAATTAGGAGACAAGTCATATACATATTAAACAATAAGAAAACAAGACTTCATTGATTATAGGATAGTTGCAGATAAGTGCAGAAAACCCCAGAGGAGAGAGGTCATTTCTGGCTTAGGAGTGTGGATCACAGAGGAGGTGACATTTGAAGGTAGACTTGGTTGAGTTCGTACCAGTTACCATTCTACTAGAGTAGGCTTTATAGCTGCTGTAGGAAGTAATGATAGAAAATGAAGGAGACTTGGATTAGATCAGGGGTTCTTAACCTTAGGTCCATGGACTTCTAAAGAGTCAATGGATAGATTTCAGGGAGTCTGTGAATTTGTACAGGAAAAAAAATCACATCTTTATTTCAATGTGATTGGTTTACTTTATATTTTATGCGTTTAAAAACATTATTTTGAAAAGAGATCCAAAAAAAGAGATCCATAACCTTCATCAGAATGTCAGAGGAGTCTGACACACACAAAAGGTGAAGAAACCTTAGGAAAGGGTTCTCTAACACCCCCTCCAGCTCTAAAGTTTTTGTTACCTCTGGCAGTAACTAGATTATGTTTCTATTTCACTGCTAACCAGGAATTGGATTTGGTGGTACTCAGGGATTTAAATTCATTCTTCTGGGTAACTTAGAACCAAGGACATTAAGGGTAAATCAGATAAGGACTTTTTCTCAAACTAAAATAAGAAATATAAGAACTGAAACTTTTGAGTTCTAACGAAATCCTCATTTTCTCAAGTATTTGAACTTCCCGTATTTTATGTCTGTTTGGGTACCTTTCTAGCGAAACTAATCGATATAGATTTGTTTGGAAATTTTTTAATGAATTTTAAAAATTATTTTAGTAGTTCTTACTGAGGAATAGAATCTAGAAAAACATTGGCATGTAAGGGAAAGGGAATTGGGTTACCACTCACAAGGCATAGATCTCGATAAATCACCTTGTGCTCTTTGGAATTCAAAATTTTTATGCAAAGAAAATAACTAAAATGTCTATTTTCTTTTACCCAAAGATTCTGTTATCGGCACATATACCCCAAGGAGGTCAGTGAACAAAGAAAGGCCTCATATTCACCAGAGTACTTATAGCAGCCTGTTTTTGTACTAGCAAAGAATTGAAAACAAAATAGATCCCTATCAATTGGGCAATGGTTAAATGCATTATGGTAGTGAATGTAATGGTTACTGTAAAGTGTTACTGTGCTGTAAGATATAATGACTGCAGAGAAGGACCGAAAGACTTATGTGAACTGATGAAAAATGAAATAAATAGAACCAGGAAAACAATATGTACAGTGACTACAACAGTGTTAGAGGAAAGAATAATGACAAAAGAGGCAATGCTGTGAAATTTTAATGTCCAAATTTGGCCCAAAGAAAAGATATGAAAAGACAATTCAGCTCCCTTTCTGCAGAGATGGGGGACCATGGATGTGGAATGCTATATAATATCAAACTTCCTTGATACATTGTATTGTGTAAGTTTTTTCTTTCTCTTTTTATTATAAAGGATTGATCTCTGGGAGAGGATAGAAGAGGGAACATAGTAAGAAATGTAGGTTATATGAAAGCAAAAGATCTAAAAAATTATTTTTTAAAAATATTTTTAAATAAATTAACAATGCTAAATACAAGTATGTCTTTTTTTTTATTTTTAAGTTAGGAGGGACCTCAGAAATCATCTAGTTCAACACCCAACCTGAACCATAATGCTTTCTGTGTAAACCCCATAAAGAGAATTTTTGTAAGCAGACTCATATATTAAATGTACTCAGGAAACTTGATACATAAAATAATCTTAGGGATATTATTTTATAAAATAAAACGTTCTTTTATCAAGTCAAGAATTAATACCATTTGCATAAACTTTATTTTTAAATCCTGCTCTTCATTTATCATATTTGCTTAAAGCAAAGTATATCTCTGTCCATGCTACAAGCATCCTAACTCATCTTTCAGATTCTTGAATGACTGCCACATTTCTTTTTTGAAGTGTTCAAAGAACCATTGACTAAGACAAAAATTCTTCATTAGTTTCCCACCCTTATTTGTGTGTGTGTGTGTGTGTGTATCCCCCTTAATAAAATAATATAACTAAAATCTTTTTGAAAAGTCTCCTCCCCTTCATGGCCTAGCCACCTTTTAACTTGAGCATATGAATTATCCAGATCTCACATTTTCATTACATTTTACAATATTCAATCACATCAATTATATAATTTTACTTATAACATAAAACTGGTCACTTCCTCTCATTGCACATATTATATTCTAGTGCATCTGTAACAAAATCTGAGCAATGATTGAGTGGTTTCCAGGGGGTGAGGTTCTTTGGTGCACCTTTGAGAATGGCAGTGGCAGGCTTTTGTTGGGCACAGTAGATCTTCCATTTCTTTTGTGGAGACGATGATAGAGCAGGCTCCTCCTGTTCATTGTTTGAGCTTCATATCATGATTGCTGCACCCACCAGTTGCCTGCATTTATGGGCTGTGTTCTTTACATGAATTGATGCCCTATTAGATCTGTCTCACTCTGGTCTCATAATTTATATAATGATAATACAGAGGGCTGGGCAAGAGGATATAAAAAATACTATGTTCATAGATATAATAGAAACAGTGATCGTGAGACAGAGCAGTGGAAAAGGTATGACCAGGATAACCTAACAAAGTTAAAAGATGAAGCCTTTATTCTGATTTTGAAGATGTTTCCCTTTGGAAGGTTTGTATATCCCCACAGATACCAACTTTGGAATTCTGATTATGCCTTTTTGATGTGTGGACATCATTAGGAGGATGGATTTGTTTATAGGGAGCACCACTGAGAATGAATTATGTTATTTGGGAATAATTAAATAGAATGTAATATATAACATACACAGATATATATTTAATATAATCTATAAAAATTATATAATATAATAAATAAATATAAAAATAATTAAATATTGTCCATTGTAGATTTGAGCCAAACTCTTAGGATAGCTTAAAAAAATAGAAAACAGTTACACAAATCATAATTGAGCATAGAAGAAGACCAGAACTGAGAATGGGACTGTACACAGGGAATGAATTTGAATTCTTAGATTTGAGTATCCATGCAGTGCTCCCCAAGAAACCTCTCAGCCTCAGAGATGAAAGCTACAGATAGGCAGTAGTGGGGTGGGAATGAAATCTGTGGAGAGGAAATTGTGTAGGCCCAGAAGAAGAGTGAAATATGTCACCCAAGAGATGGATGCAGCTAGGGGCAGTGGTAGCATGGCCAAAATTCATGGACTCAGCCTTCTTGAAAGAGGAGAGTTCTAGAGAATACACAAGTTCCCAGGTCAAATTTAGGAGTTCTGAGACCAAGAAGGTATAGTCAAGGAAAATCTACTATACAGAAGAACAGTCTGGACCTTCCCCTCCACTACTATTATGAGTTATTTGGATTGTGCTGGTCTTATGTAAAGGAGTTGACTCTTTAGCTACCCCACTTGACTACAGGAGCCTGAGTATGGAGTATTGAAAGTATTGAGTATAGGCATATGGGGGGAGATGGGATCAACTAGAGGATGAAGGATTGCCATATAGGTAACCCCAAGTACCTTTCCCTTTTAGGGAAGCCTCAGGAAACCACAGGGTAATGCTAAGACTGTGAGAAGGTGGGATTCTTTGGAAGAAAGGAGAGTTGTCTTGAATATTTGTGGGATAGAGTGTAAGTCCTTTGTGTTGTACACATAGAATTATTCTTTCTGTTTGCATAGAAGGTTTCACCTTTTATGTAGAAACCAAGGCACAAGCTGTATTCCAGTGTTCCCAAAGAAAACCTGTGTGGTAGTAAAATGAGCATTCTCCAGGGAATTCTGGGTGGAAGCATAAAAAAAGAGTGCTTTGTAAGAATCCCCATGTTTCACCTTGGTCCATGTAACCCAGAGCTGGGTTTCTGGGGCATAGGAATTAAAAATGAAAAAGAAGTAAATTCTCCAATAAACGCCTTTACCCAAACTGTGTTTTGACAGCAGTTCTAACAAAATTCTCACATAGAGGAACCAGAAATGGATTGCCACCTGATAAATAGCATCCTGACAACTGCAGCAGGCATTGAAACTTGCTTGTCCAGTTCTCTAATGAACTTTTTAAGAGATTTATCAGAGAAGCAGATGTGCCAGTATAGGAAACTAGTATAGGAAACAAAGTTTTTATTGGCCAGCCATTCATAGGCTGTTCATTTAGGTTACAGTAATAGTTTGATCCCCTTTCCAACCAATCATTGAACAGTAAGTGCCTACTACAAAGAGGCATGACAGCCCCACACCCTCAAGATTACAATCTAAAGGAGAGACATGCAAACAAATGTATATAAAGCAATCTGACATATATGATAAAGAGAAATAATCATCAGAGGATTAAGAGGGGTTGGGGAAAGCTTCCAGTAGAAGACAGGATTTTTGTTGGGCTGTAAAGGAAACCAGGGAGGTCAGTACTCAAAGCAGAGAAGAGAGCATTATAGACATGGGAAGCAACCAGAGAAAATGCTCAGAACTGAGAGATGAAATGTCTTGTTTATGTAACTGCCAGGAGGGCAGGGTCACTGAATCAAATAGTATGTGTTGGAGAGTAAGGTGTAAGGACTGGAAAAGTAGGCAGGGACTAGGTTATGAAGGGCATTGAATGTCAAATAGAGCATTTTGTATTTGATCTTGGATACAGTAGGAAGGCAAATTAATGAATAGGGTGGAGTGACATGATTGGACCTGAGCTTTAGGAAAATCACTTTAGTGACTAGATTGGAAGATGGATTGGGGTGGGGAAAAACTTGAGGTAGCAGCCCCACCAGCAGGCTATTGCAGTAATCCAAGTGTGAGATAATGAGGGCCTGTACTAGAGTGGTGGCAGAGTCAGAGGAAAAAAGGGAGGATGTTTGAGAGATGTTGCAAGTGAGATAGACAGGCCTTGACAACAGGTTGGATTCTGGGGGGGTAGTGGTGTATGAGAGACAGAAATCCATAATCCAATATGACTCCTAGGTTGTGAGCCTGAGGAACTGGGAAGATAGCTTTGCCCTCTGTAGCAATAGGGAAGGTAGGAGGAAAGGGAGGCTTTTAGGAAAAGATTCTGAGTTCTGTTTTGGACATATTGAGTTTAAGATGTCTACCTGACAGCCATCTCATATGCCTGAAAGGCATTTGGTGATGTGAGATTGGAGGTCAGCAGAGAGATTGGAACAAGAAAGGTAGATCTGAGAACCGTTAGCATAGAGATGGTAATTAAATCTGTGGGAGCTAATGAGGTTACCAAGTGAAGTAATATAGAGGGAATTGTCCCCCTCAGAACCCTGAGGTAAGCTATGATTAGAGGGTGTGATTTCGAGGACGATTCGGCAAAAGAGACAGAGAAAAAATGGCCAGATAGATAGGAAGAAAACTAGGAGAAGTGGTGTCCCAAAACATAAAGAGAAGAGAGAGCATTGAGGAGAGAGTGATCAGCAGTGTCAGGGGCTGTGGAAAGATCACAGGGAATGATGATTGAGAAAAGGCCTTTGGATTTGGCAACTAAGAGATCATTGGTAACATTTTAGGGAGCAGTTTTGGTGGAATGATAAAGTTAGAAGCCAGATTGCAAATGGCTGAGAAGAGAGAAAGTAGAGATGCCTAAGGCAAATGGCCTTTTTTAGTTCAGCTACAAAAGGCAGAAAAGACGTAGGACAATAGCAGGAATGGAAAGGTCAAGGAGGGTTTTTTCAGGATGGAGAGACATGGGCATGTTTGTAGACAGTAGGAAATGAGTCGGTAGAGAGTGAAAGAGTGGGGATGACAGAGGGAGGAGATGGGATGGAATTAAGATGACTTGAAGTGGAGGGTAAGCCTTGGTAAGGAGTAAGTCTACCTCATCATGTGAGACGGGGTGAGACAGCCCTCTTAATCCTAGTGCCTTCCCTCTGATGGTTATTTCTATTTATCATATATGTCAGATTGCTTTATATACATTTGTTTGCATGTCTCTCCTTTCGATTGTAATCTTGTCTCTTTGTAGTAGGCACTTACTGTTCAGTGATTGGTTGGAAAGGGGATCAAACTAGTACTGTAACCTAAATGAATAGCCTGTGCATAGTTGGCTGATAAGAATTTTGTAGTTTCCTATACTGGCACATCTGCTTCTCTGATAAATCTCTTAAAAAGTTCATTAGAGAACTAGACAAGCAAGTTTCAATGACTGCTGCTGTTCTCAGGATGCTGTTTATCAGGTAGCAATGCAAAGATTGGCAAAAGACATGTGAGTGAGATAGGAGAAGAGGGAGTTAAGGCAAATGGCTTTATTTTTTTCTGTAAAATATGAGGTGAAATTCTCAACTGAAAGAACGAGGGTAGAGGGAGCCATGGGAGATTTGAGTTGGGATGTTCGTCATGGAAAAACATAATGTTGAAGGGTTAGGGAAGAACAGAAATGTTTAAAATACTTTGTAACTAAGTTTAAAATGAGTAAAACAATTTTAAAGAATAAAATAAAATACTTTGTAGTTTGAGGAAGTCACAGAACACCACTTACTTCACTGTAAACTCCTTGTGACCAACTGAACTCTAGTGGAGTAAAGGGTGTCTGGGGCCTAAGCAACATAGACAATAGGAATTCTTGAGGCCTGCTTTTAAGAAATGGTGCAGGGCAATTTTTCAATGTGGGGAATCCTTCCTATCTCTTCCTGTAGAAGATCACCCACTTTGGCCCTATAGCTCTGGGAAAATTTTTAATTTCTGTAACAGTCTTCAAAATTCTGGGTTAGGCTAGGTGTAAAGAGTGTAGAGATCTCACTGGATTTTATTCCTTATCCTTCCCATTTAAGTGGGGTTACTGAATGAAAACAATCTGGTTATATGAGGATCCCAATGACTACATGTAGCCAGTTTTATTAGGCTGGACTTACATGGTCAATTCAAGAAATATATTGCTCCAGATTAATGCCTACCTCACAAATTTGATGAATTTTGTTAGAAAAGAGTCTGCCTACAGGCATTTTTCTCTGAGTTATGGATAACTGGCATGTGAAAACACAGATAGAGGAGATAGCATGTTATAGAAATTTATTTTCTGTATTCTGGAATCATCAAGCTATCTTGTGTCATATAAATGACCTTGTTCTCATTTCACTTATTTTTCTCCCCTCTCACTCCTACCCACTGTTCAGGAGGCATCCAGGATGTGGGAACATCGTGACATTTGCACAGTTTTTATTTATAGCCGTGGAAGGCTTTATCTTTGAAGCTAACTTGGGAAGGAAGAAGCCTGCTATTCCAATAAGGTATGGAAGCTAACATTTTTTTTCTTTCTTTGCTTTTATAAAACATGTAAAGGCATCTCTTGTACCTAAATGTAGAAAAGTCTGAAGATCTCCTTAAGATCTGTGGCAAAGACATCTGTGAAATCATCCATTTTTCTGAACTTCAAGAGTTTTGAAACTGTACAAAATACTTAATAATATCTAATGCTTTTACAGCACTTTAAGGTTTGAAAAGCATCAGATACATTACGTTGTTTGAGCATCACAGCAATCTTATAGCTAGTACAAATATTATCTCTGTTTATATATGAAGAAACTGAAGCTAGGAGGAGACAAATGGCTTTCCCATGGTAAGAGTCCAAAGTGACTTTGAACCTGTTTTGTTCAAGTCTCTCTTAACTTCAGGTGCAGCCCTCTTCCTGGTATACTACTCAGCCAATCATTCAGCTGGCATTTCTTAAACATCTGCCAGCACTTAGTAGTACGCAGCCCTGGGCCAAGCATGGTAACTACATAACTGTCACTCTGAGAAACTAACATTCTAATGGGGGAGGAAACATGTTAAACAGATACATACAAGATAACATATAGATGGAAAATGACCTTAGCGAGGAAGACTCAAGAAACTGGGGAGTAGGGAAGACCTGGAGAGCCTTCCTGTACTCGGTGTCATTTTATCTGTGTCTTAATGGAAACACAGATTTCTCAGAGCCCTAAGAGAGGAGCCAGAGTGTTTTAGACATGAAGGATTCAGTCAATGCAAAGTTACTGATGTGGACTTTTGTGTTTAAGGAACAGCAAATAGACCATTATAGCCGGGGAATAGTTTATAAGAAGATCAGAAAGGGTCCAGGTTGTAAAGAGCTTTTAAATGCTAAAGAAAAGACTTTATATTTGATCCTAGAGGTTACAAAGAGTACCTAGAGTTTGATTAGTGACATAGTCCTACCTACACTTTGGGAAAATCACTTTGGGATTACAGTGGCAAAAAACTTGGGGCCCAGGGGCCAATTAGAAGGTTGCTGCAGTGGTCCATGTGAAATTCGATGAGTCCTGTGGGTGGAGAGCAGGTAACACAGATGAGGACTGTTGGGAAGGGAAATGGGATATGAGGGAGTGAGAATAAGGAGGTGAGAACAGCACCAAGATTTGGAACCTGAGCAACTAGAAAGATGGTGATGTCTTCAACAGTAATAAGCAAATTAAAAAGAGGGGAAGGTTTGGAGGGAAAGATAATAAGTTCACTTTTGGACATGATGAGTTTGAGATTTCTTTGGGTGATTTAGTTCAAAATGTCTAGTAGGGAGTTGGTAATATCAGACTGGAGCTCAGAAGAGAGACTAGGACTAGACATATAGATCTAGGAATCATATGCAAAGAGATGGTAATTGAACCCATGAAGACCAAGGAGATCACCAAGTGAGAAAGTATATAGATTAAAGAGAAGAAGACCCAAAACAGAGTCTTGGGGCATACTCTTAATTAGTGGGCCTTCTGCCTCCCCTTAGAGCACATAACGCCAACTTAAAGAAATTGTGATAAAGATAGCAAGTGATGTATATACATATGAAATATGTTGTGAGTAGTTAATATAGGGCCAATCAAACATTCTAGTCGACCTATGCTCAAATGGGAGTTTGGTAGACTGGGTTGTTTGTGTTTTTGTTTTACTTCTCTATTAAAAAGGAAGAAAAGCAGAAATTAAAGGTAGATAGCATTTATTTCGTCAAAGTACAAAACTTCACTAAAGTAACCCAAAGGGAAAAGAGTCATTTAAGTATCTAACAGTTTATCTGAAAGCTTATTGATCTTACTGACAAACTAAAATAGAAGGGAAATGCATTTAATTCTGAGTGTTCTGTATAGGAAACTGTCGCTAGATTGGGTGTGGTGGGGAGGTAAGGAGGAGGGATGTGAGGGAAGAGAAGAAGCTTTTAACATCACATCCAAGTTTGGAAGTTAAAGTTGGGTTGGTATTTCGTAGAAATTTTCATGAAGAATCCTTTTGAACTTATGTTCTTGATACTGTAGTTACCTTTTTTTAATTGGGGGTAGGGAAGCTAGATCTTGTGATTCCTTTTTTTCTTTCCCTTTCCACCGTAAGTTTGTGACCCTGAGGTAGAATGGCGTTGCCATTTCAGAAATGGCCACATCTTACCCAACCTTGCCAGCTATCTTGGGGTGGCACAATAGAATGGAAGGACCTGAGATAAGGCTTGATGCGCCTTAGTATTCTCATTTGTAAAATGGAACAATCCTATTTGCACTACCGACCTCATAGGGTCATCATGCAGAAAGCACTTTTACAGCGCTATTCAGAATGTTATATTTTCTGACTCATTTACTATTTTTTAGCAGTTAGTGCTTTATTTACCATAATCCTGTGTATTTGATATCCTAGGATGTCTTTCTATTCCCAGTGCTTTTCCCACCTATTTCTGAAATTTCTAACTAAGAAGACTGTCACTGGAATGCATCTTCTTTGTTTGCAGATTTTATATGAGAGCATTCTGAGAAGTCTAAAGTATGCATGTAAAGTATCATTATTTTCTGTATAAAATTGGAGCTTTAAATTCATGGTTGCCAGGTTACCACTAGCAATGGGAGATTTTGGCTTGACTGGTATGAAGAAAGAAGTGTTTGAAAATGTTGATGAATGTCACCCTTTGCATTATTGTACTTGCTGCTATTAACACCATAACTCCATAATCATGTGATAAAGGAGTTAAAATTGGTAAAAGAGAGTCAAACAAAGGAAGCAAAGGGGACTGGTATTTATTAAATGCCTACTGTGTGCCAGGTTCTGTACTAAATGTCTTACAAATAGTAATATATTTGATTCTCACAGTAGTCCTGTGAGGTAGGTGCTATTATACTGCCATTTTACAATTGAGGAAACTGAGGCAGATAGCAGCTAAGTCATTTGGCTGGAGTCACAGAATTGGTAAATGTCTGAGGCCTACTTTAAACTCAGGTCTTCCTGAATTTAAATCTATGATACTGTGCTAAGTGCTGGGGAAACAAAGAAAAGCAAAAATACATTCCTTACTTTCAAGGAGCTTACATTCTGGGGTGGGGTGGGGCACAAAAATGCAAAAAATTGTACATACCAGACTTGAGCAGTGTAAATGGGAGGCAAGAAAAGCACTGGTGGGGTGGAGAGAGACCGGAAACAGCCTCTCATAAAAGATGGGACATAAGTGGAGTCTTGAAGGAAACCAAGAGGTGGAAGGAAGCGGGGGAGGATATGCTAGCATAGGGAACAGCCGATGAAAAGACAATCGAGATGGACTGTTGCGTGCAAGAAACAGTAAGAATTAGACCAGAGTTACTGAATCAGAGTATGTGGAGAGAAGCCAATGTGAAAAGACAGGATAAGCAGGAAAAAGCCAGTCAAGTCAGTCAGCATTTATTAAGTGCCTGCTATGTGCTAGTCATTGTGCTAAGTGCTGGGAATCCAAAGAAAGGCAACAGAGTCCCTCCCCTCATGGAGCTCACAATCCAATGGTTAAGACAACATACAAACAACCATATACAGACAGAATATCTACAGGTTTAAACCAGGCCGTAGAATTAAGAGAGACTGGAAGAGGCTTTCTGTAAAAGATGGGATTTTAATAACCTTGAAAGAAGCCAGGAGACAGAGATGAGCAAGGAGAGCATTCCATGCCTGAGGGACAGCCATCAAAAATCCCCAGTAGACACATGGAATGTTTTGTTTATGGAACTACAAGGAGACCAGTGTCATTGAGTCACAGAACATGTGGAGCAGTGTAAGAAAGCTGGTAAAAGGGGGACTGTAGATTATTAGGCTTTGAATGAAAACCAGGAATTTATTTTTGATCTTGGAGGAAGACAGGTTGTGAAGAACTTTAAATACCAAACAGAAGATACTCTATTTGATCCTATAGGCAACAGAATGTCACTGGGAAGGGAATTTGAGGGCTGACATGTTCCACCTGTGCTTTAGGGAAATCATGTTGACAGTTGAGTAGAACTGGAGTGGGAAGAGATTTGAAGAAGGGAGACCAATCAGGAGACTTTTGCAATAGTCAAAGAATGAAGTGATGAGTACCTGCACTCCCAGGGTGATGACTATATAATTAGGGATAAGGGAGATACAAAAATGACGAGACTTGGCAACAGATTGGCTACATGCATTGAGTAAGAGTGTGGAGTTGAGGATGATGTTTAGATTGTAAGCCTGAGTATGGGAGGATGGTGGCCCTTGACAATAATAGGGAAATTTGGAAGAGGGGAAAGATGGGGGGAGGGGATGATGATGAGTTCTGCTGGCAGAACCAAAAGGATGGTATTAGATGATGTTAATATCAATCACTTTTATACACATATGTAAAATAAATACATTACTTCCAATTTTCCCAGAAATACAAATATTATCTTCTAAAATGGTAGATTCTATGTGATGTGCTTTTTTTACTTCTGTTGCAGGTATTATGCCATCATGGTGACCATGTTCTTCACTGTCAGTGTGGTGAATAATTATGCTCTAAATCTCAACATTGCCATGCCCCTGCATATGATATTTAGATCAGTAAGTGCTACCTGGATCACCGAATGTGTTTACTCTTCTTAAAAACTTAGCTTTGTAGACATGATATAGCAAGAGTAGGGAGTTCATCCTGTGATAAATGAATCTCAGTATGGGAAAATGGGCCCGATAAATGTAGAAGTTGATTTTTACCATATATGGATGGGTGGTTGGTTAGTCTAGTAGCAAGACAAAGGGAAAGAAATAGAGAAGTTTTTTCCTTCACCTTTACTTCTTTTCTCTCTTTTTTTTTGAGTTAAACATTAAATGTTTAATCAAGTAAACTAAATTATCTCAAGGAAAATAGAAAAAATTTATTTTCATCTTAACTTTTAATTGTTGGATTTCACATGAAAACTTAATGTTATTCCAGTTCTTATTTACTTCTTTTTTTTTTATTAAGTTCAGAAGGTTTTTTTCTGTGATTTGAGGTAATTAAAAGCAACTTTTATTACAAGAGCAGCATTATTTTTGCAGCAATCCCACCTTTCTTTCTTTTCTCTCTCATGTATATGGAATGTATACCAACAAGAAAAAGGGTTCAGAGAAGAGCTCTGAATAATTTTGATGTGGTTAGTGAGTACTGCCAGAGTATACACAATTAGTTAGATGGGGAAGCATAGGCAAACTTTTATATTGCCTGGAATTCTTTTGAGGTAGAATATATTATTTTCAAAGTCAGTTATCTGTTCTTATTTTTGTAATTCATATAACCTTTCAAATGCTAGGCATATAGTAGACACTCCAGTGAATACTTTTTAATTCGTTTATAGTTTCCCAGAGAAGAGACACTTTTGTGCCTTTTTTTCTTTTTAAAGTCCATTTTTATTGATTTGTGTGGCACCATAATTTTTCCCAGTATCATCCCCCCTTCCCTCCCAGAGAGCAATTTCATGTAAACAAGCAATGTTTTTTAAAGAAAAAAAGAGGAGAAAAATCTGACAAATACATTGCTAAGAACTGAAAATATATGTATTGCACCACATTCATGACCCTCACCTCTGCAAATAGGTATGTCTTCTCATGTCTGTTCTTTGGAGCCATGCTCATTCTTTGTAATCTTGTAATAGTCACTTTGGATTTGTGTGCGTGTGTGGTTCTTTCCTTTTGCTTTGTTGTTGTCACTGTGTATACTGTTTTCTTGGCTCTGCTTAGTTTACTCTGTATCAGTTCATATGGCTCTTTCCATGCTTCTTTGTATTCATAGTTGTCATTTCTTATAATATAGTAATATTCATGTATCACCATTTGTTTAGCTATTCCTTAGTTCATTGGCATCTACTTGTTTCTAATTCTTTGTTATCACAGAAAGTACTGCTAGAAAAATGTTATATCTGGGAATTTTCTTATCAGTGGCCTCTGTGAGGCATAAACCTAGAAGAAGCATCTCTGGATTTAAAAGTATGGCCATTTTAGTTATTTTATTTGCATAATTCCAGATTGCTTTCCAATATGCCTAATGCTGATACACATCTCCAACAAGGTACTAGTGAGGTTATCTTCCCACAACCCTCCTCCCCCAACATTAACTATTCCCATCTTTTATCATCTTTGCCAATTTGCAGAATGTGAAGTGAAACCTTTCATTTGCATTTCTCTTAATTACCAGTGATTTGTAGCGTTCTTTCCTATGGCTGTTAATAGTTTGCTGTTCTTTTGAAAACAGTTTGTTCATATCCTTTGACCATTTATATACTAGGGAATGACTTGATCATATGTATATATATGTGTGTGTGTGTGTGCATATATATAAAATCTGTTATTTATAGATCTTGGCTATCAAACTTTTATCAGATATATATATAATATAAAGACTTGTGTACCTTTCTTTCATTGATACTTGAATTCTGTTAGATTCTGCATACTGCTAGCTTTCATTAAAAGTTTGATAGAACAGAAAGGTGAACCCTTTGTTCACATGAGGCCTTTGAATTTCATTTGTTTATGTTCTCCCTATCCTCTTTTACAAATGATTATTATTTATACTTTCACCAGCATCTTTAGTAGTAGTACCATGACCTTTAGTGGTTTTGAGATTTCCAATAGTTCTTTATTTTATGACTGAAACTATTTCTGTCACATTCAAATAGTTAAGCCTCATTAACTGTTAATCCTAGTATTTGTCTCTCTTGCCCATTTTCTTTACACTTGTAACTGAGTTTTGCTGCTTTTGTCTTCAGTGTGCTGACTGTTACTGTTCTTTTTTTTATAGGGTTCTCTAATTGCCAATATGATTCTAGGCATTATCATTTTGAAGAAGAGGTAAGTAGCACATCCCTTCCATATTTATAGGTGATATCACTGAACAGAATTAATGAGATATGCATTTTGAATTACTTTTCCAGTAATTGTATTGAATTTCTTTCTGAGTCATCTACACCTTCTCCCTTAGTTCCCCTTGTGACCAAGACCTCACATTTGTCAGGTAGTTGACCAGGGTCACAGATAAGATTTGTGGCCATCAAACAGGTTCTTTCTCTGTATCAAAGTAACTGGTCTTTACAGTTACTGAACTTGAGCTCTAACCAACTATTCCTACTAGTCTAGATATATTTAATATTCATAATGAAATAAAGAGAAATTATGTGGGTTAAAATGAAATTACTAATAAAGGCAAATTGTTGTTCGTCCTTTGTTCTTGAAGAGGACCGATGACATCATGAGGGTGATGTCGTGACTTGCCCACGAAATGGATGTAAGTGAGGCTGAGCTATGCAGAACCATCAGCCTCACTCCTCCAGAGTCATCGGAGTCCAGTGTCAAGATGACTGGGGATGGCCCTGGATGCAGTGGGTGACCTTGGTCTTTCTAAATTAAGATCTTTCTCAGGTCTTGATGGCAAGTAAAGTATTATAGAGATGCTTATTTAATAATGTATTTCAGGATAGCATCTTCTCCAGTATTATTGTTCTGACTGTGTCTTCAAATGTCTACCTACTTTACTGGAAATTTTTCTTTAGTAATTTGTGGATTCAGATTGGAAGACCCTTGACTTTTTAGGTAATAAGTGTTTGTCATAGAAGGGGTAATCTTCCCCACAGGTCTAGCCCTGCAGGTCATTTTTTCTAAGGCATTCTAGTAGATTTCATTCTTCCTGCCTTGTTGCAGTTTAGATATTGATATAATGTTGAGGCTTATTTTGCATATAGGAACCAGCCCACTTCTTGGGCAACTTAAGGCTTTAAGAGTTCATCCTGGGCTAGGTTCTTGGTCCTTCCACTAAGTGTTTTCTCCCTGTTTTCTGTCTCTTTTGACATTAGTAATTGGAGGATCATTTAAATAGGGTTCTCTGACTGAATTTATCAAAGATGAGATTTTTTGTTACAAAAGAGTCTTTCTGTCTGCATTTTGCTCTATAGAGTCAGGTGCTTTTTTGGAGTTTATAATATTAAACATTTTAGGATTGTATATTCTCTGAGCCTTTTTATGAATTGTGTGACTGTAAACATATGATTTGAAAAAATTATTTGCAAAATCTTGCCTCTTATCACAATTTTATCAGAAGTACTGATCTATGGATAGATCATTCTTGTAGTTTTTATAGATGAGAAAGTTGGCATATGGGTCACAAGTCATTGCTGTCTCTCAATCTCTCACCCCATTTAAAAAAAATTCTTTTGGCATCTTCCACTTCCTGAAATATCTTAAAACAAGCTCTCATCACTTTCATGATGATGTCCCCTCTAGCATGGCTTTCTTCTCCCCCCAACTTCATTTTCTTATGTTCCCTTCTGCTGCCTTTGTTAGCACATCTGGAACTTAGTGTTATTTCAGTTATTGTTAAATATCTCTACCATCTTCATTGCTCGGTCCAGTAGGTACAATTTTTAGCCTGATAGGCCAGGATTTTAACAGTGGCTTGCTCAGAGACAGCTTTGTTTATTTCATCCCTTCTCCACTTATCCTGGGATGAAGGAGCAAATGATTTTCTGAGTTTTGAAATCAGCCACATAGGTCAGATATATTTTTTTAACCCTTCCACACACCTGCTGACATCAGTACCATGCTTCCTAGAAACAGAAGAAACAGTAGAAGCTTTGGGAGACTTTACAACAAAGTAGACTTAGAGTAAATTGTTAGGATACCACACTGCAGTAGCCATAAGTGTTTTAGAAATGCATTCATGTGTTCATTCCTGAATATGTTTCTGTGGAATGCACTGGCAACTAATTCCCTCCTTTTTTTTAACTCCTGCAATTTGTGCTTTTTGCAGTGTCAGACTAGAGATACCTGTTGAAAATTAATATGTGAAACCTTAAAGCCCTTTCATTCTTTGTGCAGATACAGTATATCCAAATATACCTCCATTGCTCTGGTGTCTATGGGGATTTTTATCTGTACTTTTATGTCTGCAAAACAGGTGGTAAGTATCTATTCACAAGGTTTCTCCCCCTTGGTATAATGGATAGATGTCAGTCTTGTAGTCATGAACCCTGAGTTCAAGTACTGCCTCTTCTAATACATATGTCCGTCAATATCCTGGGCAACTGAGACTTCTGGGTATCGGCAAGCTGCTAATGTGCATTGGTGGACAAAGTTTCTGTACTGACAATTCTGTCCCCTGCTGAAATCTAGGCCTAGACCAAAGCATCTTCCCAAAACTTTTTGTAAATATTATGGATTGGGGCAAAGCTACCAGGGATGTAGTAATAAAATTTTTTCAAGTGTTTGTTTAATGGAAGGATGCACCAGCCATTCTGAGATGAGTGAACTAGAGGTGTTTAACTTAGAAATATTTCTTTTACATCTGAAAACAGTTGCCTGGTATGTAGTTGTTTTTTTTAATACCTGTATTCCCCCCCCTTTTTTTTTTTTTTGCTTCCCAGGCATCCCAGTCCAGCTTGAATGAGAATAAAGGATTCCAGGCATTTGCTTGGTGGCTACTAGGTTAGTACTGCTAATTGTAGTAAAACCAATTTTGCTTCTGCATTTCTGTTTGCTGTTGTTTTCTCCTTGGGGATAAGTCTCTAGACAAATAGCTTGTGCTAAACAAATTATGCCAGGAAAGAGGGAGAAGCACCTGGGAGTAGTATAACATGTTTCTGTTCATTACCATCTAAGAAACAGGAAAGAAAATCTAAGAAAGAAGGAAAAGTTTCACTATAGAAGCAGCAGCCCTGCAGCAGCAGACATTTATATACGGCCCATCATGTGCCAGGTGCACCATTCTAAGCATTTTACAAACACTTACAGAGTTCTCATTCTTTTCTCTTAGACCAAGCAAAATAAGGAATCTAAGCCTTCTTCCATGTTCTCCAGATTCCCTCTCCTCCTCAGATTTCTTTTCTTCAGGCTAAGCAATCCCTAGTTCTTTGAACTGGTTCTTTTTAGGGGATAGCTGTGAGCCCCTCCCCATCTTAGTCACCCAAGTGAGCAAGCCCTGACCTGACTCACAACACAGGTTTCACGTTGTCCTTGGTTGCTGGTCTAGTGTGGGAGGCAGGTCAGGGGGGGAGATGGGAAGAAGTGTACTTTTCAGTGACATTTTCAGTATCAGATCTGTGATGTGTGATCTTTCCATGAAATGGAGATACTTTCTTTAGTCTTAAGTAGCTTGTATTCTCTCCATGGATTGACAAACCCATTGGGTACTTTGGCATTCTCTTGGGGTCACTGATAGACAAGGATTTAGTTTTTTTCCACTTCTGTAGTGAAACTCAGGAGAAACATTGCTGTTGATTCTGTCTGGTACGAATTCAAAGAATATGCCAAGAAGGTGAGAATAATCAGTATATATTACGCTCCCTATTTGTAGTTATTCCTTCTCCAAATCCACATGAATCAAAGCTAGTATTTTCCCTGTTAAGTCTCCGGAGCTTGGGAAACCCTGTCTTTGACAGTGACGTCTACTGGAAGGAATACAGTCTTTATTCACTTCAGGAGGAGAGGAGTGAATGCTCTTAGGCCATTCTTATGGAAATTCTAGAATGGATTAGAAGAGAAAAGCTTTGTGAATATCTAGAAGAATTTAGAGCCCTGGACAGTTGTCCTCCATGCTGAGGCACAGAGTTATTAAGCCAGTTAGTTTGTACCATTTCTTGAATCCCATTTCCCTCTTCTGTTTAGGTGAGTGCAGAGAGTAAAACTATTGTGCCTGCCTTTCTCTGCCTATCGGAGTAGAACTGTATCTTCCCACTTCTCCAGTAACGTTCACAGGCAGACTCCTGTGTTGTTCACATGAAAGATGCTGTGTCAGTGCTGGGCATCATTGTTATTATCTATCATTTCCCAGTTTCCACATTTAGCAATTAAGCACACTCAGCATTTCCCAAGTAAGAATAAATCTTCAGCTTGAAGCAGTGATTTTGCATGAGACAAAGCTCTGCAACAGGTTTATTCAGTGTATCCTATTTATAATTTTAACATGCTTTTCTAATGATAATTTTACAAGATGAAGATGCGTAGCCTAATTGGTCATTATCCATTGGAAAAGACTGAATAAATCTATGGACCATACCCTTAAGTAGTGAAAGCCTGTGGGAGGAATCCAACATCCCCTCCCATTTTTTTTTAATCTAAAGAGGAGACTGTATCAGCATTTTATGCAATTTTAGATCGTAACTGGAAGCAACCTAAATGTCCAACAGCAAGGTCAAGGTTAAATGGTGGTACCATTAATATGATAGAATATGAGGAATACAAAGGAATTGGGAAAGGCTTTTATGAAATAATGCAAAGCAAAAACAAAAAAGCAAAGCCAAAAGAATGGCGTACACACTAACCATAGTCATGTGAGGAAAAGTGAATGCAGATGAAAGGACAAGAATCCTAAAGGGGAATTGGATTACTTGGAAAAATAGTATGATGCCATCTGCATTGGAATAATTGATTTTAACATAAATAGTTATAAGCAAATTTGATTGTATTGTTCTCATTTGTAATAAGATATTTATAAAAGAGGAGGCTATCTTAACATAAAAAAGGAATGTAATTAGGGATGTTTGTAGCTGAAGCAGCAGAGCTTTAGAAATGTTCAATTTCTTTTTCTCAGGAGCCGGTACTTCCTACCAGAAATAGGCTAAGGACAGTTAGGTAGTAAATGTGTTTCCTTGTTTCAAGTCAGGGCTGGGAGGCAGAATTGAAGTGATGCAAACAATCGCAGTGACTGCGAGATGACTGAGGAAATGTTACAGGTGGGAGTGAGTTTAGGCATGCCTGACTCCTCATCCCCTGCTTAGACTGTTCCCTTATTTGGAATGTGATATATTTTAACACCTAACATAAGTTTGATATTTTTTACTAAGAATTATAGATTCTTTATTCTATAGATAGTTTGTAAGCATCTGTTGTATTCATTCTTTTATTAGGATAAGGCCGAATGTCTACTTCTCATGATTCTGGAAACTAAAAGAAGAAAAACCAAAAGCTCTGGGTTGTTAGCACTCTGTTTGTTTTTCAGGGATTGCTGCCCTGACCTTTGCCCTCCTGATGTCAGCAAGGATGGGCATCTTCCAAGAGACACTCTATAAGCAATTTGGGAAACATTCCAAGGAGGCTTTGTTTTATAATGTAAGTAACTGCTGGACTTATTGGGAGAGACTTAAGTGACTGAGTAGTGCCCCTCACAAGGGGACACATTTATACCTCAAATGAAATTAGAACTTCTTTCCAGATAGTTTATAGATCAGATCAGTTTGTCAAGTTAATAAAGAATAGGAAGACCTCACAGAATGGAATCTGTTACTAACAATGTAAAATCTATGTCACCAGGTAAGGAAGTCTGCTTAAACTGCCTGGGCATCCTACTGGTGTTCATTAGAGTCTCTGCTGCCCACAATCAGCCAGCCAGTCAGTAAACATTTATTAAGTACTTATCAGGCACTGTGCTGCGTGCTACCAAGGCACGCTGCTAACAGCCCCAACCATGTAATCTGTGGAGCGACCTATTCCTCCAAAGCCAGCTTTTCAATGCAGGTGAAATCATGTGAATGTTGACAGCAAACTTGAAAGGGTAAAGAAGTCAGCTAGCACAGCAGAGAAAGGTGGGCAAGTAAGGCAAGGGGCAGCGTGGAATCGTCAGTTTGATGGATCTAGGGCTTGGGAAACCTCGTTTGGCAGGAGCCCCCTGCTGCCCTCCCTCTCCATCTGCCACTGCCAAGCTTTGGGGCCCTTCCTCTCCTTTCCAAGGCACCAGTCCTCACCTAGCGGATGGCTCTGACATTAGCTCCCTGGACTGAAGTCACAGATAACCAGCTGAAGAGAGGCGTTCGAGGAGTATGGAGCAGTGGGAGCTGGAGGAACAAGGAAGCTCCTGTCTTCTCTTAGATATTCATTTCTGCTTTTATGATTCCTTTCCCTTTGCCCTTCTCCCCTCCTTTCACTCTTTTCCCCACCCCATGTTTGTCCTTATCTAATCTCTTGCCTCATTTCCCCACCATCCTGCAACCTGTCTCTTCAGTATCTATAATTCTAGAGTTCATATTCAGTTTTGTACATACATTTACACAAAGTAAAACCAATACAGTTATCATGGGGGGGGGGTGTAATTATATGCATTTATATACATGTATATATATGTATACACAGCTCACCAAATCCTTTAGGAATTCATAGGAACATTTTGGTAATTGTCATACTGTATTGCATTTTAATTCTCCTCAGTTTCTATTTCTTCCCATAGCATGCCCTGCCACTCCCTGGTTTCATCTTCCTGGCTTCTGATATATATGATCATGCACTTCTTTTTAATAGATCTGGTGAGTTTGGAATTGAAATATTTTTAATAGAATAAAGAGATAACTGGCATTTCTATGAGGCAGGGCCTAGGTCTTCTGCCTAACTCATTTTTTAATGGAGCAAACAAATATATATGCACACATTTCAGTCTTGTTACTAGTTTCCTGTTAATAATGGTGGGTATTTTGGAGATGATGAAGCAAAATATTCAATTATAATGACCAGAAGTAGAAATTCTACATTCCTTATATGTAATTTTTATCCTTTATAAAACAAATTAGTTGCAGTTTCCTGATCTGTCATTGTATTTTTAACAATGCAGCTGAGGGTAAGGAGGCTTGTGTGGCCAGGACTTTAGAAGCAGGATCATATACAAAGCATTATCTAAGGAGCTTAAGTTGTCTGGTGCAGTCTCAAGACAGGATCACTTGAAGGGCAAAGAATTTAGGCACAAAGGATGGTGTAGAGGTGAACTGGTTTCCCAAGGGGTTAAGGGAAGAGAGAGGAGAGTACAGAATGGTCTGGGAAGGAAATGAGGGGTGGTGAGATTGGAGATCATGGTGAAGAAGAAGAAGGGGTTAAGGATTGTAAAGCAGAAGAAAAGATGGAATGGTGGAAGTGTACTATTAGATAAAGGAGAAAGGAAATGGAATACTTGAGGTGATGGCAGGTATGATTTTTTCAGTGTGGAATAGTGGAGTCTCATGGAAATCCAACTGGAAACTTAGGAACTGCCAAATTAGGTTATTTGAGGGAGTATCAATATCTATATTGGAGTTCCCTGATATGAGGGGAGGAGTTGGAGAGGGAGAGAGACTGGGAGACTGGGAACCAGGCACTGAATTCCTTGAGAAAGGAAAGGAATACCCTAGGGATTGTCCAGTCATGGCCACCAGGATCTGGCTTGGGTGATAAGTTTTTAATATAGCATGACCCTCAGAGCAGGGGAAATTGCTGAGTGTGGTAGAGATGGAAATGGGGAATAAGATATATTACAACTCTGCCACCAGGATATACCAGGCAGGGGGTTTGAGTGACAATGCAGCCAATACCAGAAAGGGTGGCTAGAAATGGTATTGCTATAAGGGAGCCAGGTTTCATTAAGGACCAGAAGATGGAAGGAAAAGGTTTAAGATGGAATAAAGCACTTTACAGACTGTAGAGTGTTATATAAATATTCAGAGCTTATTATTAATGCTGAAGGCCTTTCCAAGCCTGTGGTCTTTGGGAAGGATGGGCCCATATTTTGCACTGAGGCTGAGAGAACACTGCCTGCAGCTGTGCTGGGTGACCTAGGTCCTACAGCAGAAACATTGACGAAGGATCTGACTGACAAGTAGCTATTTCCTCATTTTCCTCTGTCTGCCCACAAGCTCTCTTTTTCTGGCCTGAATCTTAGGCCACCTAAGGAACTTAGGAACTTTTCTAGCAATAAGTCTTTGTCTCCCATCAGAAGTACTGAGCCGTTAAGTGAAACCCTTCCCAGCTTCCCAGTCTTTATAACTTCCTCATATTTAATCCAGTGAAAACATATGGAGCTGTTTCCAGAAGACTAAAAGTCTCTGATTTCTTTGAAAAAAAAAAGAATGTGGATATACTCACTAACTCCTCCAGAACAGCCACAATTAGTGGAACAATGAGTGTCGACTGCTGTAGGCAGTTTTGTTGAATTAGGGAGCTGCAATGGCTGCCCAGAGCACCAGGGGGAAGGGTAGGTGTTAGGGTGCCCATGCATTCCTCTCCTTGCCTCCAGTCTCCCTGGGTACACACCTTCTGAATCTAAAATATGATGGCAGTCTATGATTCCTAGCTGCAGTTCTGCATGGGAGCATGTGCAGAGGGCTGGCTTATGTGACACCTGGGTGTCTGGAAACTGACGGGAGCTGATCCTCTGGATTTCTTCACTCTTCTCTGCCACTGGTATCTATCCCATGTGTTGGTGGAGGAGGGAGGGATAGGACTAAGAAGGAGGCCACCATACCTGCCACCATGCATGCATTCCTCATGGTCCTAGATGCGTGCACAGGAAGGGAGACACCTGTTGGTCCCAGGATCCTCAGCCTTCCCACTTGTGTGCTGCCATCCTCCTACTCAACTATTCTTGCTCTTTGCTTTCGTGTGCCCATCCGAAATGCTCCTTCTCTGCACCCACTGCATCCTCCCTGGTCCCTCTCTCATCATGTGTAGACCAGTTTCCAGACACCCAGGTGTTCCATAAGCCAGCCCTTTGCACACGCTCCCATGCAGAACTGCAATTAGTCACTCTCATTTTCAGCCTCACAACACCTGCATCCATCTTCCATTATTAGCCGTGCAGTCAAATCTCCTGACCCAGGTTCTGGTTTATAAGATAAACGGCAGGAGGTACCTTAGCACAAATAAGAATTTAAGACTTCAAGAGGCCTTCGCATTAATGTCATGACCCTGATTGACTTCACATTAGTTATATCCTCAGTGTGTCTTTGTTTTCATTTGGAAAGTAGGGAGCCCAGTACCTGGGTTTTTTAAAGGTAAAATAAGAATGTATTAAGATGATATTATTTCTGGTTTGACTAGAGGAATGAATTTGACAGTTTCTTGGGGAGACATGAATTGAAGCAATTTGTGAAGTAGGAGAGTAAAGTCCTCACTACTGAGCTTCCTTCTGTCATAACATATGATGGGACACCTCCCACTCAGCTTGTATTCTTTTGGTCAAAACCCATGAAAGTTCATGAATGTCTTTGTTCTCTTGTAATCCTTACAGAATTATATCAGGTTCCAGTTGTCGGGGTGACGATGCCCATCATGTGGTTCTACCTCCTCATGAACATATTTACTCAGTATCCTTTAGTCTCTGCTACCCCTGCCTTCATATGGCAGGGAGAAAGTGCCCACATCCTATTGTTCTCGGAATGCAGCTTCAATTTCTTATCTTGATACCTTTTCTTCAGGGAAAAAGGAGAAAAATGACTCTTCCTGAAATCTCCTTGCTGAAAGATGATACTGCAGTGTTTGTCAAAAGATGATAGAACAGAGATGCTAATTGTGGAGATAGAGTGAGTAAATAGATGGTGTGACAACTGAGATAAGAAAAGAAACCTTTAAGAGAAATAGCTGTAAATATAGAAGATGCAGTGAGTGATTGAAGGATTTGTATACTAATTTGACTTGGTAATTTGCAATCCTGGGTTTAACATCCCAGCATCTTAAGGGATGAAACCCTGAAACCCTGAAAAAAAAATTTCAAAATTATTTGAATAGATTTTAAGCAAATAATTTTAAAAGTTTGTATTGTGGCAAGGTAGTGAGACTGATTTTCTTGTTTGCTTTGTGGGAATCAGATTCATTCCTTTGTAGTAATGGGGCATTGAGTTGTGTCATGAAGTCAAATGACGATGTCATAAAGATGAATCCCAGGATGAAACTGAAGAACCTCTTGGGATTGGGTTAAATTGTTAAAATCACATGGAATAGCAGAAAGTTTTCAGGCACAATTGAATTGGGATGGCAGGAATTCTGCAGGATAATATGCTGAAAAGGCCCTCATGCTACCGATCATTATGTCCGTTGCCTTCATGCCACCTTAAAACAAAGAATTGTACTTTCTGCAGCTTCAGTCCCCTGACTTCTTAATCACAGACTGAAAAGCTCCCTTAACTTCTGCTCTTCAGGTATGTCTGCATTCGGGGTGTGTTCATCCTCACCACAGAGTGCACCTCCCTCACCGTCACGCTTGTTGTGACACTACGCAAATTTGTCAGCCTCATCTTCTCCATCCTCTACTTCCAGAACCCTTTCACCCTATGGCATTGGTTGGGCACCATGTTTGTCTTTACTGGGACCTTGATGTACACTGAGGTATGGAACAGCCTAGGGGTGTCCAGGAGGCAGCCCCAGAAAGAGGACAAGAAGGACTGAGGTTCATCTGGGATAGACTCTCCTTGACTTGGGAGGGTGGTGATGTAGTTGATGAGAGTCTGGCTACCATCCCACTTTCTTTAAAGCTTACATCCCCCAGCATAGACTCAAATACCTAGCAGGGAATCCTCCTATAGAGGGGAATTTTAGTATACCTGATATCTGTGCTGAGTGATATTTGTAGCTGCCAGATGAAACATCCATCCCCCAACTCAGAAGTAGAAAAGGAATAGTTCTGATCTCTTGAGCAGAGTATCCATTTGTATTTTTATTAAAGTGTTCAAGATACGTATTTATTCAGTTCCAAGGATGTGAAGGACCTAATTTTATACCAGTGGTCTCAAACAAGATTACCCTTTTCACAGCAGCCACTAGTCCTACTCCTACTCTATCACCAGCAACAACGAACTGCTCAGACCCACCTGACATAATCACCCAAACAGTCAAGTGGTTAATTAACTGAGGCAACCGTAACATGTGGCTGGGAGCCTCGGTGAAGCTGGAGCAGGTCAGGTAATAGTTTCATTTGTCCGTACTGTCTTCTCCATCCGTCCAGAGGTAAAATGATGATGACACATTCGTTCACTATCCTGATTGCAGCAGCCCTGAAACAATTCAATTACAAGCACAGTTGTATTAGGGCCTACTCTGGCCCACTATTAGCCTTTGTGGAAGGGTCCTGTACTGAATAGGTTTAGTAACAGTGAGGTCCCTTATGTGAAAGCTGAGGTGGCATCTTCAGGACATCATTGAACAAGCTTGCTTCATGCTGACTGGCCCTGATCACAAACTATAAGATGAGGTCAGTCCTTGAGGCCAGGACATTTGGATTCAGTCTGTTCTAAGGAGACAGATCAGTAAGGCATCAGAAGGAAGTGTCAGCTCTGCTCAGGAACTTTGGTAAAGTACACAAAAACCAAAGCCTGTCAGGCCACTGATTAGATTTTAACTTTACGTAAAGTCATGTCAGGTTAAATCATGATTATATTAAAACCAAAAGCTCATCACAAAGTATAATTTGAACGTGGTAAATACTATTGTTTGTTTTATGGCGTGTATGTATCTCTTGTCTCTTGTTAGACAATTAAAAATAGTATTTGCCTCTATTTTGATCATTTCATAAATTGAGTTTCCTTCTGAAAATCAGGCGAATATCATTTTTGGTTTATTATGTGAAGGTGGAATCAGAGATTTCCAGAAGCCATTATTCCTTAAAGCATAGGTCTCATTTTCCGGCTGTAAGTGTCCCCGCAAATAATGCAATTTAATTCATACATTTTGGAAGGGTTTTCTTTGTGCACAGCATTGCTTTAGGCTCAGGCCTGCCCTCAGGGGACATACCATACTTGGAGTGCAAGAAAACCCAAGGAGGAAAAGCCATGTTAATAGCTAGTAGGGTCAGACAGAGATGGAGGGAGAGCCTGAGCCAATCCTTGAAGAGAGCTTGGACCCTGGGAGGTGGAGGAGAGGAAGGCAGGGCCAAAGCACTGGGACCCTTTAATAATAGAGGACAAGGCAAGATCCTGTTTCTGTTGGCTTTTCCTCTTTTGACATTTAGAAAAATAGACTCCAGTTTTTTGTCAGGTGCAAAATTATATGTACAGAGTGGAATGTCCCTTTTTCATGTAAAAGCCAGTGTGAGTTTCTGGGCAACTAGGTGGCGCAATGGATACAGCTCAGGCCCTAGAGTCAGGAGGACCTGAGTTCAAATTTGTCCTCAGACGCTTACTAGCTGTGAGATTCTGGGCAAGTCACTTAACTCTGCCTCAGTTTGCTCATCTCTGAAATGAGCTGGACAAGGAAACAGCAAACCAGTCCAGTATTTTTGCCAAGAAAACCCCAAATGGGGTCACAGAGAGTCAGACATGACTGAAACGACTGATCAAGTGAGTTCCTGAACACTTCCCAGACTATAGCTCAGCTATGCGGCCTTGTGTTTACTAAATGGAGCCTAGTAGCAAAATTGCAAGCTTTTGTGCACAGAAATTTCGAGGTTATGTTGCGGAGGGCATTTGACCTGCCCCAACTTTCCTCGTGTAAAGTAAAGATATTTGTTTGCTCATCTGAATTCTGATGTTGAAATTGAACTGTGATTCTTAATGTTAATATGCCAGTATTAATGTCAAATGCCAGTAGTGTTTGATTCTGAAGGACACAAAATTGGATCTGAATCCAGCCCAGAGTTTGAAAAGAAGTATCTGTAATGAATGTGCTACATATTTTTAAACATTCACTTAAAGAAAAACTAGAAACAGAAAACATTTGTTAAACTTCTTTAAATAGGAACTCGACTGATTCCATCACTATCCTGGGGCTGCTTTTATGCTTATGAAGGTAAAAATACAGGCTTTGTTAAGCTTCATCTAGACAGGTACAAGGTACACTTGTTTTTAAACAGAATTAAATCCTTGTGATGGGCATTGAATTACATTTTTGGTGCTCTGTGTGTTTCCTTTGATCTGCATACAACACTTATGGTAATAAAGGACTCTACATATGTCTGAAAGACTAGAACTTAGGAGGACAATGAAACAAGCCTACCTAGCAGCAGAATAAAGGCGTTGGTGCATTAGGTTTCTGCTTTTCAGCAATTTGGATCAAGAAATTTATCAGGAAAGCAGTTCGAATATTGTTCTCCCGTGCTGTTTTATTACTCATTTATCCTCTTTGGTTTTGTAACCCACTCATTATTTTTAACCTTTATTAGAAAGGTCCAGGAACTAGTCTAGCAAACATCAGTTCAATTTAATATTTAGTGAGTAACTACTTCACCTGTTGGAATAAGGGATGTTCTTTTTTTCATGTAACATTGTGTGTTGACCTCAGTTGTACTTCAGATGGAGGGGGTGACTATTGTTTACAAGATGGATTTTGGTGCCAAAAGGTGTTTTTTAAAACTGAAGCTAGAGCAGAGATCAATAACAAATGGCACTGATCTGAAAGATTGTGTGTGTGAGTGTGTGTGTGTGTGTGTGTGTGTTATAGTATTCATGTGTGAACACCAAATCTAGTAACAAATTGACAGGTCTTCTGATCTAAATGTAAAAGTGGCAATGATGAATATTTGTACTTTGCTCAGTTTACGGCTGCATTTCATTTACAAGTCTTTGTCATCCATTAAAGGCTTTATCTTTTTCAGTTCTTTAATTGGTTCATATTTCCTTCATTTTGGATCTCATACTGGCTTTTTCATTCAACTAAAACAACTGTTATCTGTACCCATGTTATGTATGTTTATTGCAAAACCATAGATTCTAAAGAGTCAAATGCTGTCCAGCTCAGATGTGTGTGTGTTTTCCTTCACTTTAGCCAATAATTTGTAACAACATGCTACACAATGCTTCAGTTTGGTCAGTACTAAAAATTGAATTAAATTGATCTTTCCAAGACTTTGCATAACAAACCTTTTCTAGTCTTTTTGTAAGGACTCTAATAGCATCCTTTGGTCACTTTTTAAAAATGCCTCTACTCTCTTGCCAATCTACACTATTTCTTTTCTCTATCTGTGTGCCTGGTCTCTCCCTGCCATTACCAGCCTCTATTTTCCTGCTACTGATCAATTCATGTGTCCTTTTCACTTAATAACTCACATAACCTACCAACAGTTTACCCAACTATTCATTGGATATTCTATGTGTTCTATCTATGTATATTATGTTTGAGTGAATGTAGCAGTATCAGTGAAAGTGGATATGACAGATTATGGATATATATCTGTGAGACTATAATGGGAAGAGTGAATACGAAGATGAGTGTCTACGTGTATATATACGTGTGTGTGTGTGTGTGTGTGTGTGTGTGTGTCTGCGCATTGGGTCTAAAATTGGGGATTAGTGCAACTGGAAGTCTTCTTCCCTTCCTTTCCAGAACTAGTGGTTCCCTTCTTCCTACCATAGCACTCCATATTTAATTACCTACCTCTGTCCCCCCAACAGTGTCTGCTAGGCATAGGGATCAGAAACAGGACTCATTAGTTTAGGTTTAATTTCTGAACCAATGAACTGGCCCTACACCAGTGCTATATATGTATCTATTAATACTGTATATTCAGAGATGAACAATTTGGTATATTAGAACTCTAGATAATTACTCCTTAATGGTAACCTATCACTAAATTGAGAACAGAAATTTTAGCACTCATATAAATTTCCTGATGACAGACATTAGTTGTGACATGTATGTATGTATAGATGTGAGTGTATATATGTATATGTGTATATATGTGTGTTTACACACACACACACACACACACACACACACTCTAAACTGAGTATATTCCCACATTCATTGACTTACATGGGCATAATAACAAGCTAGAGCTGAGGTTCTTCATAGTCATTTTCTTTCCCAGCACATTTAGCTTTGTGACTAGTTGCCCAACATATATTTGGCAGTTTCCTCATATAACATCCATAGACCAGTATGGTGGACAAATTATTTATGTTCTCTTTGCCAAGATTTTCCAGATCTATTCTAATGGTTTTTAATTGCCCAGGGCATCAGTCATATCTATGTTTTCTTATTCCATTCCCACATTTGCTGGTCTTCTGGTTGGCAAAAGAGATGGAAAGCAAATAGACCCTACTCCTATCCTCCAAGAGAAGGGGAATAACAAAATATTCACTAGTACATAACTGAGAATAGCTGTCAGTAAATCTTCAGCTATCAGGCTTTTTGCTATTCTGGTAACCTGATAGCAGAGTAGAACAATATACATATCCTGTGTTCATTAATACCAGGATAGAAGGGCAGATGGATGCTCATCAGAGCAGCACTGAAGTTTCATTAATGTTATTTAAGGAATTTGCCTTCCTAATGTCATGTTCTCATGGTCTATTCCAGTTTGTATGGAAAGGTTGATGGATCTCATTGATGACTGTTGAGTGTAACTGTCTAATCTTAGCGGCAAAAAATCATCCACATTTGTTAGACTGTATTCACTTTATGCTTTTTCCTCTTAATAGTCTGCAGTTTCCTTTGAAATTTCAAAAGTAAAAATGATGAATCTTACCTGCATTTTATATAACATAAAACTGTTTTGCTGTTTCCTGAAAGCTTTTCATTTAAATTCCACTCCAAATAGATTTTCTTTTAATGAACATTTAATTTGTCCAGCTCATATGTAGTCTCACCTACCCCCCACCAAGCCACTTTAGTATCCTCTAAGGGTAGCCTTCTAGATTCTAGTAGAGATTTAGGTTCTAGTCATGGTTCCATCTGTAACCAAAGATAAGTGTCCCTGCTACTTCCATGGGTCATTGGGTGGAGGAATAAAAGTAACTCCTTGAGCATTCTGTGATAATATGGGCTTTGCAGAGCACAGTGACATGCTAGTCTTTCTATTATTAGAAACGTGTTTTGAGTTTTTAAACTTTCATTATCCAAATTGCTTATTTGGTAAAGTGAGGCACTCTGCTAAGGAACATAATAGAGTGTGATGATGATACCTGCCCACTGCCACAAAGCATGAGGCCCTCACCACATAAGCCAAATTTGGACTAATATTACCTTACTGATGCTGGATTTTAGGGACAATGAATGACTCCTACAAACCAGAGAAAAGGAATGATCGTTGTTACAGAGTACAAAGAAATAGTAAATAGTGTGTGGTCCCCTTCATTCCAAAGCATATATGTAGATCCTGAACCAAAAAGAACAAGCTTGAAAGATTTATTTCCGACCTTTGGGAGGCACAGTGGATAGACTGCAGAATCTGAAGTCAGACTTCTCTTACTAACTTCAAATCTGCCCTCAGACACTTACTAGCTGTGTGACCCTGAGCAGGTCACTCAACCCTGTTTGCCTCAGTTTCCTCATCTGTAAAATGAGCTGGAGAAGGACATGGTAAACCAGTTCAGTATTGCTGCCAAGAAAATCCCAAATGGGGCTATGAAGAGTTAGACATGATAGAAAACGACTGAACAACAGCGGGAGGCAGAGGTGGAAAAAGTAGGGTTTGGGGCAGTCTAAGATCTGTTCTAAAGTGACATAATGACCACCAAAGTGTATATTCATTTTATGAACTGTATCATAAAGCATTGACTCGATCTTACCAATGTTTTGAATAGTGAATTTAGGGTGAAGGGATATTTTGTGAATAAAATTATTTTGCCAAACTTGAGTTTTTGTCATTATGTAGCTCAAGTCTTTACCTTCTAGAGCAACTCAGAAGACACGTGACATTTTTATTCTGAATTGTGTAGCCATTATTTCTTTTTTTCAGGTGTTTATTATTGCTGGCCCAGGAGGGGAAGTGAGGCTGGTGACCTTGAACAGCCCTCCCTCCCTCAAATCAGAGTCAACTGCAAGTCATGTCATCATCTTGATGTCATGGGCTTCTTCGAGAACAAAGGACAAAAACACAGTTGCTTATCAAGAGTCTGCAACTTTTAAAATTTTCTATTTTTTACGGGAGGGGGGCACCAGAGTGGGGTGTTTTGTTTGTTTGTTTTTTTACTACAAACACTTGTAAGCAACCTCTTTGTAATGTTTACCACCTGATCAATCACAAAACACTTCTCAGGCTATTTATTTATGCCCCAGAATGGTTAAAGGATCAGTCTAACTTTCTGAAGTTTTTATTGGCTCACTGCAATCATTAGTGAAACTTAAAAGCCCTTGGTATCAGCTCTGCAAAGTCCGACTCTCTTGACTAGCTTAATCTGCAACCAGTTGCTTTCAGGTAAATCTGATGAGAAGGCAGTTCTTTTTAAGGTTAACTACAGCCTGTGTGCTCTTATCAGGTGCACTAGCCACAAATACAGCAAATTAAAAGAAAAAGCAGATGAGCGATTTGGCACTTAATGTAGCATAATTAAAATACATCTCTTTAAAATCACAGAGTAACTTTGTCAGAAGGAAAGGGGCCATGACATGCTCAAACAGTCCCGAGTTTGTAATTACTAACAGGTGCAGTTTTTGGCTCTTCTGGAGATCCATCAGTCTCCGGAAGCATAATATCTTGGTAGTGATAGGATTTGCCAGTCACTGAATAGTATGACATCCAGTGTTTGAAATTGCAGAGCTAAAAGTAAAAATGACCCTTGAGGAGAAGAAAATATAGTTCAGTTCTGAGAGCTTTTAGCAAATTGTATCATCAAACTTCACTGTACTCTGTGTTGCCAGTACCACAGCCCACTGCAAAGTACAGCAGTGGTGACCACCAGGCCAGGCAGCAGTACTAGTCAAAACCAAGGGTCAAAGTCATTATCATAAATCAAAAGTGAGACATCCTTTTCTATGTGCAGTCTTGTGAACTTATTTGAAGACAGCTTCCTTAGGGGTTTGTTCGGAAGTGTTTGTGTTCAAATGTATAATTTTTTTAAAGACAAGTTTCAATTTCAAATTTCTCTGACCACCAAAAGCAATTGTAGTAGATTTGGGGCAAAAGACAAGGAACAAAGCAAAAATACTCTTTAAAAAAAATTTACCTATGAAGAGGGCCCTTTCAGAGGAGGTAGGTAGTACCAGAATTATCTCTTTTGCAGATGAAGAAACTGCGATGTTAAATGATTTCTCCGTCATTATATCCATAGCTGCTACTGTAATGCAGAGTGAACACATCAGGCCATGTTTTTCATGTTCACCATTCTTTCCAGTGCAGCATACAAAGCTTTGCACTATACCATAACCACACTACATACTTGTTATATAAGTAGGTTTATAATGTATAAATATTTGGAAATCTACCATTGTTCCCTCATTACATTTAAATTATTTCAATTCCTCATTGTTTCTTAATGCACACTGTACCAATTTAACATGCTGTTTGCAGAATCTCAGAATCAGAAGAGATCTGAGAATTCAATATACCCCTATAGGACCAAGAAACTTCTTTTCAGTATTTCTGAGAAGTGGTCATTTGACTTCCACTTAAAGACCCAGAAATCATGAACTCATGACCTAAGACACACGTATTTTTGGAGAGTTGTAATTGAACCTCTCTTCCTTATGTCCACTCAAAATCTGCCTTTCTCTAGCTAGCCCTGTCCACTGGGAGCTAAGGAGAGTTAATCTAATCCCTCTTTCACTGTACCAGCCCTTCTAATACTTGAAGACAACTCCAGATCCTTCAGCTGATTCTCATGCGTCATCCTTCTGTGGATTCTCTGAACCTTTTTAATTAATACACTCGTAATACTCTGGACAGTATGATGTCCAGAGCTGAACACGATACCCCAGATGTAGCCTGACCAGGGAAGAATGCAAAAGGATACTGCCCCCATACTATTTCCACTAGTGTACACTATACCTACCCCCCCCCCTCTTCCTTGTAAAAGCCTCCTCCCATACCATAGAAGAGACCCTGAATTTTCCAGTAGTTTATTGACAAAGTCCAAGCTTTGGCCGGTTCTACCAAGTTTTCTACCAAGTTGGAAAAGCTTCAAGTATAATATCAATGGACTGAAGACCAGCCAAGGTGAAGACTTATTTGGCCATAGGATGATGAATTTTATTTTGCCTTCCCCTCCCTCAACTTGAAGATGGTCTACAAATGATGTAATGAGGTCTGGAAGGATTTTAATCTGTGGATGGAGTGAGTACTGACATCATCAAAACCATGAATCCTTGGAGGATTCAAATATTCAGATTTTTTTTTTTCATATTTGTTACATCCTTTCCTCTGCTCCTTTCCCCCATTTCTTCTCTTCTACTTCTGGAGTTGATTTTTTTAAATGCAAAAATCAAATTTTATATTTTAAGATTTTCAAGATTAAATTAAATTTCTTTTGTAATAGCCCATCTTTCTAGACAATTGAGGTCTTTTCTAGATCCTAATTCTGCTACCCATGTTAGCCATCCAGCTTTGTGTCAGCTGCTCAGATCCACATGACTGTGGGGCCACCAATGAGTTTGGGATTCAAGTTATCCTTCAAGTTTGGACATGACAGCTTGGTGTGCCAGACCAGTACATTACTACTTTATGTTTTTATTAAACATTTATTATGTGCCTCTTACTCCTGCCTGAAAAATTTCTTTTGATCAGCTCTAATATTAGGAAGTTTTTTCTTATGAGTGTGCCTAACGCTACCTCACTGCAATTCCCACTCTGTTCTTCGTTCTGTCCTCAGGCCAAACAACACAAATGTAAATCTCATTTCCACAAGACATATTTAATTTCTGAGCTTTGAAAAAACTTAAGGTGAAGGGATTTGTCCAGTGTCACCGGCCTAGAGAAGTGTCTGAGGTGAGAATGAATCTTGGCAGATGCACTAATCAATATTCAACAACTGGCTTTTGAATGGGGAAATGTTCACAAGGACACCCTTTAGTTTAATCTGCATTATTAACATTTGCTCCATAGCAGTTGCCAACCATAAATGCTCACTGTTGAAAGTTTAACACTCAGCTCACATACCTGTACCTCAGTCTTCCTGACTTCAAGCATGGGCCTCCATACCATGCTGCCTGTGGAATCATCCCTTCATAGCCATCATATACATTTTGAAGTCTTCTTTCTAGGTTAAGTATCTCTAGTTCCTCCCACTGATCCTCACAGGGAATGGTTTCAAGTTCCTTCTTCATCCTGATCCAAGGGTTCTGGATAGGCTCCAGCTTTCAAAGTCCTTTAAAAAAATGTAGCACCCCCATCACCCCCACTCCTGAACCCAGTTCTAAACATGTAGCCAAAAAGGATGGGACTATCCCTCCACAATCTGCTTCTCTCAGTGTAGCCAGAACCCACTCTTAAAGTCATTTTGACCTTGTAAACCACTAAAATTCCCCCAGATGTGGAAAGCACTGTGGCTGATCATAGGTTTAAGAGACTGGGCTTTGCCAAGGGGTCAGCCAATAAAGAGTTAAAGGTGTGGCACACCACCCCAACCCTCAGGAGCATCTGCCTCTTAAAAGTGAGCTTCATAAAGGCAGAAACCTAGGGACAGAATGACTTGGCAATCGGATTGTTATCTGGGGTGAGATTTGTTATGTCAGTTCTATGCCAATCAGTTTATCACCAACCTGTGGTATTTGCATTTTAATACTTAAACGATGTGTGAATTGTATCATTGTGGGTACACCCTCCACTAGTACATATTACAACACTTCCATTCCTTAGTTTTTAGTCTTCTACAGTTGCTGCAGTCCTCCCTACCCCCCCCCCCAAAAAAAAAAATCAACCTCACATGACCATTCTGTATCAGCTGCTTTGCTTGGTTCCAATTCTACGGAACAAGATACTCCTCCCAAGTTAAACTCCCCACCTCCAGTCTCATCACTATGCTGCTCATCAAAGCCTTTATTGGCACCACCTCCCTCAGTCTTCTCTCTCTTCTGACAAGAGAACTGGAGGGTGGCATTCCACATTCCTCCCAATGCCTTTTTTTTTTTTCATCGAAGACAGAAACTGGACTTTCTTGACTTATCAATGTCTGCTGTTTTCCCTGGTTTCAACTACACAGAACAAGATGCTCCTCTGCTGGGTGCCCCCTGGCCTTCTCCCCTCCCCACTTTCCTGCCTGATTTTGTGTGCTGTCTCCCCCAGGAGATTGTAAGCTACTTGAAGGCAGGTACTGTATTTTTCTTAAAAGTGATTGGCACACAGTAAGCACTTCATAAATGTTTATTTTGTTCAGTTAGCCTTTTGAAGACAAACTTCTATATAAACACTTGGCGTGGCACACTGAAATATATTATCCATTCATGGCATTTTCCTTAGGTTCTTGTTCAGTCACATCTGACTCTTCATGACCCCCAAAGAGGGATTTTCTTGGCAGGGACAGTCACTGCTTTGCCATTTCCTTCCTTCTCCAGCTCATTTTACTGAGGAACTGAGGCAAGCAGGGTTAAGTGACTTGCCCAGGGTCACACAACTAGTAAGTGTCTGAAGCTGTATTTGAACTATGAAAATGAGTTTCTTGAGTGCTCTCTCTGCTTCACCACCTAGCTGTCCCAATTCTCCTTCAACATTTAGCTTCAGCATAAATTGGTGCAAAACTTACATTTATAATTACCGGAAGCAACAATAATCAGTTTTCTAGTGCAAAAGTAGGAAAGTGTGATTTATTTTTCTCTTTAAAACACACTGCCCCTTTTTAAGTTTGGAGGGGTGAGGGGGATGACACATTTTAATTGCTTGAAACCTTGAGGAGAAAAGTCATCAAAACAAGGGAAAAAAAGTTTGAGGGGAAGAGAGCAATTGAAACCCTATGGTAATTTGCTTCTGTTCTGCAGCTGCCAGAGCCTAAGATTTGAATTTTGTCAGCTTCTTCATTAGGCTAATTAATTCTCTTTAAAAGTCACCTCTTTTTCCCCCTTCAATCAGTGTCAATGTCCAATTGCAACTTGTCAGCAACTGAAGTATAACAACACAAATGTTTATCAAGGAAGGCAGCTTTAGGTCTGCCAAGATTAGTCATTCACTCCCTCTTCCTTACATTTGCAATCACTACTTTCCAACTGTTTACAACAATTTGCCTTTAAATAACTCTATAAAAGAAGATGTCTAACTTCTTGCGTACCCTGGGCCACATAGCTCCTCTCTCCCTCTTGGTTACAATGGATATATTATTAAGATAAATTCCCTTGAGGGCTTTCTCCTACTCCATTAACCCAGATGCAAAGTCCTGTTAATTATTTAAAGAGATAATATTCTTAGTAGATGAAAGAAAGCAGCAAATGGCATTTGTGGGTGATTAACTGTAGAAGCAAATGACAATTGTCATGTTCTGCAGTGTTAAGAGCATCATTTTCTTGACGGAGTTGGAAAAGTTTCTTCTCTGTTTCTCTGTAAATATTTGTCCTTGTGGAGGGACCTAAATAATTGAATGTGATTTTGGATTTCCCCTGATGCCTCTGGCAGGTTGTTGTTTATTTGGGCATCTATGTGATGACTTAGGGCTAGCAAGCACTTTCTATACATGGTCACACTTGATTTTCACTTCATGGGATCACATTGTATGTTGGAAGTTTTCCTTATTGAAGTGGGATGTAAGCTTCTTGAGAGCCGAGATTGTCTCCCCATTTTGCTTTTGTATGCCTCTCTACTTTCCTAGTGCCCACAGGCTTCTGACTGTCTCTTGATCTGGACCTGGGCTGGCAAAAACACTTTCTCTAGTTTCTCTTTGGATTTTGCCATTGTTTCTGCATCTGGTGTTTTATCCTTCCCAGAGTACTTGTGAGAGACCTGGGCTTTGCTCCTTCCTTTTCCTGTGCCATTTGAAGACAATCCCATTCTCGCCAACTAGCTCCTAAGCCCAGTTGTTTGTACATTAATGAAGGAATGAATGCGTTATCATTATGTAAATGTAAAATGGTTTTAAAAGGTCATGATTTCAAATATTGTACCCTTGAAAATTCAATGTCCTAAAACTTTAAAGTGCCAATCACCCAATCCTAATTATGTCTCTGGTTTAGCAATCATTTAGTCCAACCCCGACATTTTAGGAAAGAGAAAATTAGAAATGACTACTCAGGATGCATGAGATATTCTCCAGAATTAAATCCTGATCAGATGATACCACTACCACAAAATATTCTGACAGGGATTGTAAAAGTCAAGCTCCCTAAAAAGACCAATGTGGTTACACCAGGAAGTAATCAAACAACTCAGATTTTAATAATAACAACAACTGATACTTCAATAGCACCTACTATGTGCCAGTCACTGGGCTAAGCACCTTACAATTAGTATTTTATTTGATCCTCACAGGAACCCTGAGAGGGAGGTGCTATTTATTATGCCCATTTTACAGGTGAGAAAACTGAGGCAGACAGAGTGATTTGCCCAAGGTCATATAGCCAGGAAATGTCTAAGGTTGAATTTGAACTTGGGTCTTCCTAACTCCAGGTACTGTGCTCTATCCACTGAATCATGTTTATAGAGGCAACTAGGTGGTGTAATGGAAAGACTATTGGAGTTAGGAAACATTGAGTTCAAATCCTGCCTCAGAGACTTACTTAGCTATGTGCCCTTGGACAAATCCCTTAATCTCTCTCAGCCTTCTAACTGTTGTTGTGAGGATCAAATGTGTTAACACATGGAAAGTGCTTTGTAAACCTTAAAGCCTTAAATGCTAGCTACTTTTTTTTTATTCTTACAAAGGAAGCAGGGGCAGTTGCCCCTGAGGATGATTAATAAAGAATGTTAGAAACCTGTGTCCTTGACTCTGACCTGTTCAACGTATTTATCCTTGCCATAGATGACAAATGAACAGATTACATACTTATGAAATGCATACATGACTTGGAACTGGAAGGGTCAGTTTACATTTGATGACAGAATCAGAATGCCCCCCAGATTTTTAAGGAACAAGAATGATTGTCCAGATCTACTAAAATGAAATTGAAGAGTGAAAATTAAAGTTCTACATTCAGATTTAAAAAGGCATCTTCCTTTTTGTGGAGATGGGGGAAGGGTGACTGGACAAGCAGCAGCTTATGCAAAAAGACCTGGTGGTAGAGCGGATGGCAAGTTGGTTGTTCCCAGTGACATGATAATGGAAAGATCCCAAATCTGTGGGATGCCCATCAGCCTTAAGGATCTCTGTCTCATTGTTGATTCATAGCATTGTTGCAAACATCAGAAGAGAGGCAAAGTCCTATATAAATTTTATTATAATTGTAATGTGTTGGGGGGAGGAGGGCATCTAGACTTTGGATTTCATCACTGTGATGAACTCCACCATTGCAAATCAGTATTGTTGTTGAGTATTTTGGGTCACGCCCATCTCTCTATGATCCCATTTGGAGTTTTTTGGGCAAAGATACTGGAGTGGTTTGCCATTTCCTTCCTTGAGGAAACTGAGGACAAAGGATTAAGAGACTTTCCAGGGTCACATAGTTGGTAAGTGTCTGAGGCCACATTTGGACTCCGATCCTTCTGACTCCAGGGACAGTACTCCATCCACTGTGCCACATAGCCACCTGTAATTTATCACCACAGACAATTGCCTATAGCACTGACAGGTTAAGTGCTTTGCCCATAATCTCACACAGAATGTATCAGAAATGATTTGCCTATGCTCACACTTCTAGAAAGTATTGGAGACAGGACTCCTACCCAGGTCTTCTCAACTACAAGGCCGATTTCTATTCATTGTGCTGGGAATTCTTGACCTGGAGTAGGACAAGGGACTACATGAACCTGAATTAAAAAAAAAAAAATAGAAACTGCAAAAATAAAAAATTTACAGTATCTCTGATAAAAGCCTCATTTCTGAAATATATAGAAAACTGAGTCAAATATATAAGAAAATGAGTCATTTCCTAATTGACAAATGGTCAAAGGATATGAATAGGCAATTTTCAGATGAAAATGCAGACATATGAAAAAATGCTCAAAATCATTGTTGATTAGAGAAATGCAAATTAAAACAGCTTTGAGGTACCACACCTATCAGATTGGCTAATATTACAGAAAAGGAAAACAATAAATGTTTGAGGGGATGTGAGAAAATTGGGACACTAATGTACTATTGGTAGATTTGTGAACTGATCCAAACATTCTGGAGAGGAATTTGGAACTATACCCAAAGGGCTATAAAATTGTGCATACTCTTTGACCCAGAAATACCCTTACTAGGTCTGTATCCCAAAAAGTTTAACAAGCAGTGGGGGTTAGGGGGAAGGGGAGAAGGACCTATTTGTAAAAAAAAAAAAAAAAATTATTGTGATGGCCATGAATTAGAAATTGAAGGGATATCCATCAATTGGGACACATCTAAACAAGTTGTGGTATATGATTGTGATGGAATATTACTGTGCTGCAAGAAGTAATGAGCAAGTTGATTTTAGACAGAAAGACTTACATGATTTGATGCAAAATAAAGTAAGCAGAACTAGGAGAACTGTGCACAGTAATGCAACGTTGTATGATGGATGGTCAACTGTGAATGACTTGGCTATTCTCAGCAATATTATGATCCAAGACAATTCCAAAGAACTTATGATAAAGGCTATCTCCTCTGGAAAAAGAACTGATGGAATCTAAGTGCAAATCAAAGCATGCTATTTTCACTTATTTTTCCCTGGAATTGGGGGGGGGGGGTTGTTTTCTTTCACAGCATGAATAACATAAGAATATGTTTTGCATAACTGCACATGTACAATCTATATAAAACTGTTTACTCTCTGAGGAAGGGGACAGAGAAGAGAGGGAGAGAATTTGGAACTGAAAATTTTAAAAAACAAATGTTAAAAGTTAAAAATTGTTTTTACATGTTATTGGGGGAAAATAAAATATTATTTAAAAATACATCTTTATTTTCACCAGCCTTTGGTTTCCTTTGTAATCCTTCATGCATTTAAAAATGCTATTCTGAGGAGTTCATAGGCTTGCCAGACTACTGAAGGTGTCCGTGACCCCAAAAGGGTGAAGAACCCCAGCATTACACCATGTCACCTCTATTATTTATTATACACCACCACCATCAACATTTGCTGTCATAAAGTTGTAGAAAGTGAACTGAAAGCCATCTTAGAGGTTATCTAGACCAGCCCCCTCCTTTCAAAGAAGAGGGAACTGAAACCCAGCGGGGAAGACTTGGTTTACTCAAGATCAAATAAAAGATTTCTGTCAGAATTGAGGCTTGAACCCAGATCTCCTGCCTCCCAGTACAGTGATCTTAATACTAAATAACCATCACAACACTCAGGACCTTCCCCTGGAAACCATATCTAAAGGCTCCTCTGCATCACCATGAAATCCCATTATTCTGGCCCATAACAAAATACCACTTTCATATTCAATGTCCCATTTTTACCTAACCGCCTCTCTCCTTGTTTTTTGTTGTTCAGTCATTTCAGTTGGGTCTGACTCTTCCTGACCCCATTTGAGGTTTTTGTGGGGTTTTTTTGACAAAGATACTGGAATGGTTTGCCATTTCCATCTCCAGCTCATTTTACAGTTAAGGAAGTGGAAGCAAACAGGGTTAAGTGACTTGCCCGGGGTCACATGGTTAGTAAGAGTCTGAGGCCAGATTTGAACTCAGGAAGAGGAGTCTTTCTGACTTCAGATCCCGCAGTCTATCCACTGCCCCCACCCCCACCCCCCATTCTGTCTCCTTACAAAAAAATAAAAGTAAAGGATGGTGATTTGGGAGATTATTTCTACCCACTGGCAAGTAGTCTCCCCATACAACGTAGAAGGAAAGGAAACTAATTGTTTTTGTTTTCTTTTTAAACTGTATCACTGACAATAAACTCAAAGAAAGAAAAAAATACACACCAACACAGACACACAGACACACACACCTGCTTAAGTTTGTCACTATGAGCAAATGATCAAACAGGAAAAAGGTTTGGGCAAATCCAATGGGCTCTCAGAAAGCTATGTGCCTCTCAGGGTCCCATCTAGGTTTCATCCTGAAGTCTTTGCTCAGCCCTGTAAGGATGGAAAATGGTGTCAGGAACCAGTGGTAACAGGTGGGGGGAGCACCCATTGCTTCCATCATAACATGCACATACATGGGAGCTTTTGAGAGAAGCAGAAGAGGAAGTATCCACAGGACAGTTAGGGATCATAGTCTTCCTGCCCCAGCAAGAGACTAGGGCTACAGCAGGGGCTCTTAGCTGGAGGCTAGGATTTTCCACTCTAGTGAGACCTTTTGAAGTAATGATTGAGAGGATGGAGAAAGAAAGGAGACAGGCTGGGAGCTGAGCTTCCACGAGGAAAAAACCATGTCATGGTCACAGCAATTATGTCCCTAAGGACCTCTTGAGATGTGTGTGCTGGGGCTGAGGACTTAGTGTAGTAAGTAGGCCAAGCTTGGGGCAGCCTCCCAATGGAACGAAGAATTCACACAGAGCTTGTTGAATGACAGCCCCTGAGAAACAGCCCCAAACTGTTTCTCAACATTCCCTATGTTTATGTACTCAAACAGGTATATGCACACATACATACACATGTGTGTACATATATGTACACATACACACATTTTTATAAAAAACATGTGGGCAGCTAAGTGGTACAGTGGTTGGAGCACTGGGCTTGAAATCTGGAAGACTCATCTTCCTGAGTTCAAATCTGGCCTCAGGTACTTACTAGCTGTGAAATCCTGGGCAAGTCACTTAACCCTGCTTGCCTCAGTTTCCTCATCTGTAAAATGAGCTGGAGAAGGAAATGGCAACTACTCCAGTATCTCTGCTAAGAAACCACCCCCATCTGCTCTCCAATGGGGTCACAGAGAGTCAGACACAAGTGAAATGATTGTGTATGTGCATGTAAGACACTAGGGTGGCTTGCCATTTTCTTCTCCAGCTCATTTTACAGATGAAGAAACTGAGGTAAACAGGATTAAGTGACTTGCCCAGGGTCACACAGCTAGTGTCTCAGACTAGATCTGATCTCAGATCTTCCTGACTCCAAGCTGCTGAGCCACCTAGCTGCCCTCTGTATATATATATATAATGGTACCAAATACTGTCCTGAGGGTGGAGAATTCATTTATAACCTGTATTAATGAACCCTGAGGGTCTCCCAGTTTGATTTTTTTGGTTATTCTTTTCTTTTCTAAAAGAGGCCATCCCTGAATAGATATATCTCACTCAAAGTGAGAATCTGATAAGACCTTGGCCTGAAAGGACCAGGGTCTCCCAGTGCATCCTGGGCCATCTCTAGTCATCCTGATGAATATCAGGCCACTGGACCCAGATGGCTCAGGAGAAGAAAGTGAGGTTGGTGACCTTGCACAGCTCTGCCTCACTTAAGTCAAAGTCATCATCTTGATGGCATGGTCCTCTTCGAGAATAAAGGACAAACACAACAATTAATAAGCTTTCTTTAAAAATGCAAGAATGAACCCAACTGGATTTGAGTCAATTTTCTTGTGGGCTAAAAAGCACAAGCTCAGCCGACGCTAAGTCATGTCTAATATGGGAGCCCCACACAAAGACAAAAACTCAGCTTGGAAACCAGAAGAGGGAAGAATGAGAGGCAGGAACCAAGGGGAATATTATTATTCCCTGAGCTGGCCCAGGGGGAGAGAAGAACTGGCTCCTCCTTTTTCCAGAAGGGAGGAGGGAGTAAAAAGGAGAGCCTGCCAGCCAGTCAACTTTGCTCTCCAGTGACCTGTACTGCTTATAGTAGTTATTCAGTCATTTCCAACGCTTTGTGACCTTGTTTGGGGTTTTGTGGCAAAGACAGTGGAAGTGGTTTGCAGTTTCTTCTCCAGATCATTTTACAGATGAGGAAACTGAGGCAGACACGGTTGGATGATTTGCCCAGAGTCACAAAGCTGGTAAGTGTCTAAGGCCAAATTTGAACCCAGCGCTTTATCTACTTGGACACCTAGTTATCCCAGTTATAGTAGAAGCATATTTTTTATCATAACTAATTGATCAATAGGACCTTTTTTAATGTTTGTCCGGAAAAAATTGTCCGTTGTCTGGGAGTACACTCACTGGCTCTTGGAACAAAGGTGAGTGGTCGACCATTAATGACACTTTTGATTATTTGGAATAATAGATTTTTCAATAATTTTTCTAAACCAAACCGAAGACAATATTGCCTAAATACCAGTGAGTCTGAGCTCCCTCCCATGAAAGAAACAGCATTAAAAAGCCATCATGCAAATGCAAGCTACATATACCTGGCTTTTTGGATCATAAAGGTTCCATCTGTTTTTGCCCGAGGCATCTCTGCGCTTCGGAGCAGAGCTGACCTGAGAAGGAAGGAGTTGCTGAGGTGGTCCATATTTATGCTAATACTAAGAGGTTAGAGAGAGAAATCAAAGAGTATGCTTGGAGAACTATGGTTATAGGCATGTCAGGTAGAGCTGGACATGACTTAGAAATGGATGTTGGCAGTGGGAGAAGAAAGGAGGAAAGAAAGGCAAGTCCCGGCCTTTGTTTAGCTCCTTGCTAAATCTCAGGCCCACAGCTTTTGTGTCAATGAAGCTCCCAAACGCTACAGAGAAGGTCTAAGGGAATTCATTCCCATTTTGAACCCGCTCTTCCATCTCTCTTCAACATATAATGGAAACCCAGGATTCCAAATGTTAACTGGATTCAAGGATCTCCTGGCCACTGGGATGAGGTAAGCACCCTTTTCTGTGTTGTCTTCCCCAGCCCTTTCTGCTCCCACTGTCTCCCTGGCAGTGAGACCCCTGGAGTGCCCACACGCTGCCAGCCGCATCTGTAGCTCCGCTGACTTCTGGGCAGTCAGTCGGACTGTGGACCCTCGTAGAAGGGGACACCCTGGCGCTGGGTAGGTCACATTTTTTTCTCCCCTCTTCCTGGAACGCTGGGAAAAGTGGCAAGAAGCTGCTTGGAGACTGCTGGGAAGGGTATTTGGGGAGGAGATCTTAAGGAAGAGCAACTAGTGTTCCATTGTAACCAGCCTGACCTCAATATAATCTAGGAAAGTAATTTGTGAAAAGGGTTTCTAAACAAAACAAGCTAAGTAAGAAATTTGGTCTCCAAAACTTGAAGAAAAGGCACCTTGCTCTGCGTGAGTAGACTTTTTACCCTGGGTTGTTCCTTCCCCTCCCCCACGGGATATTGAGGGAGGTGAGTAGGTGGGCCTCTGCGCCTAGTTTTCTCTGGGGGCTCCTGTACCCTGGTTACAGGGTCTCTGTGCCCTGTAGGCCTTTGCGCCTGGTTTACTGCTTAGATGTAAGCCTTCTCTCTGTCCCTATCATTTTCTTCCCCTCCCTGAGGATATGCATTTTCTAGTCTTCAATCTCAAAGGCAAAAAAGACAAAGAACTATAGTTCCTCTCCAGCCAAGATGGAAGGTTTTGGGTCCAGCGGTTGAAGGCCATGGACCTGGACACACCTTCCAAAGCCCTATGTGGAAGGGTAAGTCCAATTCTCTCATTTCTCTCTTTGCTAGGGAACTGGGAAAACTGTGGGTGCTCCCTTCCCTCTGCACACCAATATTCTCTGTCCCCACGCCCATGCCTACAGGATCACCCTTCTCTCCTGGCCTGCTGGCCACCAGATCCTTGCAGCTGGACTTAGCAGGACTTCCCTGAGAGTTCCCCCTAGGTTAGCAAAAACGTGGATTTATGGATAATAACATTTTCTTTTAAAGTGCTAGGAGTATTGGGTCTTAGAAATTAAAATGTTACCACTACGGATTATGAATCCAGATTTAATTTGCTCATTCAACTAAATTACGGTCACCTGATTGGTAATGAATTGGTTCTGTTTCAAGTTTTAAATACATGCTTGTGGAATGATTATATTTCTGAATTTTCTTATTGTGTAATTTTGCATTACCTGTGTTAGAAAAGCAATTTCTCTTATAATCTAAATGTTGTTAGATTATCAGATTATGAGGTTGCTAACTACAACAAGAATTTTGGAACCATCCAGTCATAAATTCTTATCAAACCTGTAGAGACTTTGGTGTAGCAGAATTCCTACTGAGTAATTATGGTGTTCCTAAAGCAGGAACTTGTTTTGGTGAGCATTTGGAGGTCTATATATACAAACGATCTCTAGTCATTGACTCTTGCTTGTACCAGGACAAGTTTAAAAATTTGAGATGTGAATCTTGGTAAATTTTTGATTAGTGAAACTTGCCGTCTGAGGTAAAAGCTCTTGGGACTATAAGGAGAACTATGTTTTGAGTTATCTGATGGATCATAAAAAATTCATCAATAATCAATAATCCACCGAGAGAAATGCCGCAAGCTATTCAGAGAACATGTGACCATTACAGATGGAGATCTCCCTCTGGAACAGCTGAGAGGACAATTCTACCCTCTGCCTAGGATGAGATCCTCCTGGCTCAGTTTCCCCATTGTGTTCCTTTGAAAAGGAATGTTTCCCACCTGAATATTCCTGAGTCTGGCTATGAGGTAGAACTAATACTAAGTGCTTGCAAAACTGTGATGTTTTATCTAGTCATGTCCTTGCTTTTCCTTTTTATGGCAAAATTCTGTAATCAAGGCAAGTTATCAGTCTGAATGTGTAGTTATTCTGTATCCCAGGTGGGTAAATTAGTACTCCTGCATAGCCATGTGAAAGATTAAATCCCTGGAAGAGAACATTCTTTCTGAATGATATGGAAATAGACAAAGGGAAAAAATATTTGTGAATAAAGGTGCAAACACAATGTTGAATCATTATCCCACAGACTAAGGCTGGGACAGTCTTAGCTACTACATTAAAGTATATGCTTAAGATGTGAGTTATTCAGCCTAAGATTATATTCTTTTTTATACATCAAGCAACTTAGTAAATGGGTATTTGACCTAGTCATCTGCCTGCTACTAGATCTATGTCTGTATGGAATAAAAGTCCTTAAATGTTTTAAAATGATGTTGGAATAACTGAGTATCGGTACAACTGATTAAAGTACCTACCTGCTATTCTATTAATTACTGAAACTAGATCAGAAACATCTTCAGTTTGAAAAAAAGAATTTAGTACAATTTTCTTAAAGGGAGGTAACGGAATATTTTTGTATTAATGGAAAACTCAACTTCATTCAAAGTTTGTTACTCTTGTGGAATTAATACCTGTTTATACTGTGGTACAAACATTTTATTATAAGCAACTTATTGCTATGCACTATTTTGGAATTAATTACTTATGGATCCTCCCAAGTCTTTTCTGGTAACCATGTAGTAAAAGTCAGTCTCTTATAAGTAAATTCATCTGTATAACTATTAAGTTCAAGGGTAGAAAGCTTCTACCTGCAAAGTGTTGTTATTCATATTTACATGTATAGAGTTGGATCCTCAATAGCATCTGATCCTTCTAAAGGAATTGCAATCAGAGTGGAAACTTTTGAGAAAATAGTAAGATTAGAAAATCCTATATGTCAAAAGTAAATAATAATATCATGGTGCTCTTGGTTTTTTTCTTTGCTTTTCCTCTTTTCTGACATCACTTTTAATGCTCCTCCTATTTGGGGCCTGCATATTAAACTTGTCAGATTTGTGTCTCCTAGACTATGCTGTCCACCTGCATATGGTCATGCAACAAGGATACCTGTTCTACACTCTCCTCATCCTCTGGACACTGCTTCAGCCTCATTTTACTCTCCTCCCCACCCCCCGTCAGGCAGGGACAGTGCCTTTGTCCCTTTCCCAAAAGCATTTGGGTTGGATAGTGAAGCAGACCACAGCATCGAGGCAGAGAAGCAAGCTGGAGGCAGGATGTGAGATAAGATGCAGGGCGTGACTGTCCAGAAAAGTGATCAAAGAAGACCTTGCCTTGAAGCCTCTCACCTTGGAGACTTGTGTTCTGGGCCCCACATTGAACCATTTCTGTTCCTAGCCCACCTGATTCCTGATTCCCACCCTATGCCAAGGGTTAGACCTGCTTTCTCAGCACTGGAAGTCTAATGCCTTAATTAAAATGGGGGAATGATTGCTGGATGTGTCACCATCATGCCCAGGATACTATCTTACACCCCATGGCTCTTCCCCGATATTCCCTGAAGATCCTGCATGGAATTTTTCCCTTGAGCACTCAAAGGATATTACAGCAGCCTCTTAGATATAAGACATCCACTCCAGCCTGATATCTCCCCCTACCTCCTCCTGGGGGTTGTGGCTTCTCTCTCTTTCCCCTCATTGTAACCCTGTTATTGATCATTTTACTTGCTCTTATACTTGGTTTGTGCTTGTGCTTATACTCCTGATTTGATTTGTGTCTTCTCACCCACAGCAACTTTTAGGATACCAAGTCCGGCCCTTGATGTCACCAAATGGCTTTCTCTCTCCACCCTGGACTCAGCTGGCACTGCATTCTGCACCCCATGCTGATCACCCTCCCCCCCAATCTATTCTGGCCCCTGAAATGGACTCTTTACCCCTGCTCAGCAGGAAGCAGCTACTGAAGACCATTACCTTTGCTATTACCTAGTTGTTGAATGGGGAAATGATGTGGATAGAAACAGTGCCCTAAGAGTTAAAAATAATATTGATTGACTTTGTACAGACCTTGGTGCCCTAAAGTCTCCCCTTACACAACTTCCCCCAATCCTGGACCATAACATTCCGAGTCCCCACCCCTCATCCTGGGGAAACATAAAATTCCCTATCCCCACCCCACATCCTGGAGAATGGGATTTCCTTATCTTGTGTCATTCATATTCCTCACCCCGTGCCTTTATCTTGTAGATTTCTTTATCTTGCAAGACTTACCCTAGATGTCCAACTCTCACCAAGAAACCCTAAAATCATCCTATATATAAGTATGACCCTTTTCCTATATCACTGACTTTGGTTAGCTCCTTGCTAAATCTCAGGCCTGTTGCTTTTGGGTCAATAAAGCTCCCAATGGCTACAAAAAAAAAAGGAAAGTCCCTAGTCAAAAGATCATGTAATTGAGATAAGTAGGAAAACCAGGAGAGATGAGTATCATGAAATTCCAGAGAGGAAAGAGTACTTAGAAGGAAAGAATGATCAACTAAGTCAAATGCGTTCTGGAGGTTATACTAGGTAACTTCTAAAGTTTCTTCTAGTTCTGAATTTCTCACTGATCCTATCAACCTCTGAGGTCACTGAGTCCAATCCTGAGCAGGAGTGAATGACTACACTACTTCTGATATAAGGCTTCCAGTGAGCGGGAACCAACTACTTACTAAGGTAGTCCATTTCTCTTGTGTAGCTCTAATCGTTAGGAAGCTTTTCCTTATTTCCAAATTTAAATCTGCCTCTCTGCCACGCCTGCCCATTGTTCCCAGTCCTGTACTTTGTGGCCATAAATCCCTTTGCCACAGGTGACACCTATCATGTGCTCACAAAGTCTTCTGTTATCGAGGTAAAACATCCTCAGTTCTCTCAGCTGATCTTCAGGTAACCCCATTTCCAGTTCCTCTCATGACCCTGATCACTGTACACACTGTCAACAGGCTTCCAAAAATCCCTCTCAAAACTGAACATGACTCTTCAGGGATGGTCTCAAAGCAGAGCAGCGACTTCGATGTGCTTTAAAAACTTGAGGAATAGTTTGTTGCTGACGCATGAATTAATAAAGCATTGATTTATTCCTTTATATATGCAAAACACTGTGCTAAGTGCAAATAGAGAACAAAAGTCAGTACTGCTCTCAAGATGCTCCCATATGGCAGGCTTCAGCTGCAAGTCAAAGGGGAAATTGTCATGGTCCTTAGGGTAGAAGGGCAAAGCAGATGGTAATGCCTTTTCTTTCAGGTCATTTCTATTGGGAAAACTGTATCCTTTTCTTTTTTTAAAAAAATTAAGTTTGTTTATCTTCCAGTGCCCTAATCACAATGTGTTATATATAGCAGGTGCTTAATGATTATTGAATTCACGAATCAAATAATATTCCTCTGAAAATTTGAATTGGATGTTTAAACAAGGAATTTCATACATTCTTTAATAATCTGAGGATTATTAACCAATATTAATTTTTAAACAGTTATCTAAACTATAGAAATACTAAACTAGTTATATTTGTCTCTTGAACAGTGTCAAGTTGAATGGAAAATGAACTAGCTTTTAAAAAATCATCACTGAATTCTTTTTGGAGATCATATCCTTTTCCAGCATTGAACCACTTGAAGGGGCCAAGGACTTTGGTGTCCAGAACTCTCTTTTCTGGGTCTTCAGTCAACGTGGCTGTAGCACCTGCTGGAGCAACTGCCAGGCTTCATCTCCACAGGAGTTGATTCTCAGGATGATGGCTGTGGATGCTGGGCTGGAAGCATTACTATTCCCAAGGTTCTTGGACTCAGAGTCTTGGGCTGTCTCCCTCAGGTTCTGGGTGGGAGATGGTGAGCAAGGTAGTGGTGGTGGTTTTACTTGCCTGGCATTTGCTGCCTCCTGTCCCTCCTCCTCAGGGTGCCCCACCACTTCAGATAGGCTAGCCCGCTTGTCCTGTTAGCTGCAGTTGGTGGGCACGGGTGGCCCCTCAATATTGGTCCTGGTTGTGAGAGATGAAGCCACATTTGTGGTAGTTCCAGGCAGCCAGACCTGCCCAGAATTTTGCATTCTAAACAGTCACAGTTGTTTAAGGTCTTCAGTCTTCTATATTAAGGAAAACAAAGAGAGCAGGAACCTCTTACAAATGCACCTAAGCCCCTTTGAAAACATCAATCATAAGAATAAAGAATAAAAAGAAGACATGGTAGAATCTCTTTGGTGTTAGGCAACGCGCTTAATTAAGGAATCAGAAGAACCCAAGAGAGTGTCCTGTAAGCCGTAAGAGCACATGCGTGCACACACGCACACACGTACACTAAGAGCTTAGTAGCTACCAGGGTAACAAACCAATTTAGCATGGGCAAATACGAAAAAGCTTAGCAGTCCCCCATTTTCAGCTTCCTATGGGATAGCCCCATATGAATGTCCCACAGGCATGACAATCTGAACATAGGCACATTTCACTTCTCAAAGAACCTGCCCTTCCCCCAGTTTTCTTTCTTATGACATCCCCATCCTCCCAGTTACCAGGCCCATAATTAGAAGTTATCTAAGTCTCTTCTCCCTTAAACCACATATCCAATGAGCAACCAAGTGCTGCTCAATCTGCCTCTGTCCAAATCATCTTAAACTGCAAATACTCTAATTCAGGTTCTATTTTCTTCTTGCCAAATTTATTATAATACTATTATAACTGCTTTTTTTGGCTTCTAATCTCCTTACTTTCTAACCCACCCTTTCTATTCTTGCTCTGATCATGTCTCTACTTAAAAACTTTTAGGAGAGCCTCAATGCAAATAAAATATGAACTGCTGATCCTGGAACCCAAGGATCTCCACTATCTGGCCTCAACCTACCTTTCTAGTCTTTTCTCCTCCAGCCAAATTAGACTCCTATCTTTCCCCCATTCTCACGATGTCCTTTCTCATCTCTTTGACTATGTTCAGAACCTGGAATAGATTTTGCGCTCATTTGAGTCTACTGAAATCCCTCTCTCTCTTTAAGTCTCTATCCAGACACTACCTCCTTCATGAAATCTTAGATATCCCCAAATGAAAGAGATACTTCCATTCCTCAGATGTCCTAGATTGTTCCATAGCACCTTCCTGAGAGCAAGGTCCGTACTACAACTGTCTTTATATGCCTCCTACATAAGTATAGTGCCTTATACAAAGTAAGGGCTTAATAAATGTTTAATATGGTGTGGTAAATGACCATGTATAGATGGTTAATTTTCAAAGAAGCAGGGTACAAGAAAATCCATTTAATGATGAAACTATATTGAACACAATTTCATCATTTCTCTTTGATTATTCAGAAACACAGAACTGTGGGTAATTAAAAGTCTAACCTCCACCCATTTATGTTTCCAGTAAGTGGTCATGCAGCCCTGACATGAAGACCTTCTGTGAAAGAGAAGTCACTACTTTGCAAGGTGGCTCATTCCATTTTGAGACAACTGGAATTGCCAGGAAGTATTTTCTTCATATTGGGTCTAAATCTGCTTTGTGACAGTCCTTCACAAGCTTGATGCACCTTGGGGACATCATCATGAACATCAGTTTTTATGGTGTTGGTAAATATGGGAAATGCTGCTTAATAGATTTTCAACTGATATAATGACATATAAACCAATTTTATTTCAACTGAAGCAATTATTCACAAGCTGAATTCTTGAAATTCTTTGGCATGATGCTGAGAGGTTAAATGATTTGTCTGTCCAGGGTCACAAAGCTAGTCTGTGTCCTAAATTGAACTTGAACTTGGGTCTTCCTGGCTGGAGGCCAGCACCACCACCATACTTTCTCTACCTATTACCAATTTCATTTAATGATAAGTTAAAATAATGGATCCTACTGAGAAGTTTAGTCAAGACTCATATAAAGTTTAATCAATGTGTGGGGAAAAGTTAAAATTATTATGAAAACTTATGTACTACTAACAGTATAATCCATTTTACAAAGCACAGAAGGATCCATGCCATTGAGTTGGAAAAGTGAGACCTATGCCAAAGTGGATGGGTCTCCAATCAAGAATACAAAAGGAACTGGTTGTGATTTGAAAACAACTTGTAGAAGATAATTTGGAAAAACAAAAGTCAATGGAATCTCTCTAACTACTTAGATTTTTTTTGTAAAGATTTTCTCCTACTTCTAATAGTCATGAAGATTAACATGGGTTGGAGAACCATTTCTACTAGACCACAATATTTATAGCTAATGACAAGAAGAACCTAACTTGAAACAGAAGGGAGTAACATTTTCTTTATTTCCTAATATTGTTGAAGCAATTCAAAGGAACAATGGATACAACTTAAAATAAAAATCAGATTTAAGAAATTCACATTAATGCTTTTAAATGTAGACTTTTATGCAAAGGTGACTCCCTTTGAAAGAGACAGTCAGTGCCTGTTAGCCACAAATAATGTGTAATTCCCCAATCCTTTCCTAATCTAAACACCACAATAACTCAATATAGATTATTTACCAATATTACAAAGGGGTAAGTGGAAAATCTTAAGGCTGGCCTCCAGTTTAATCCTAAAAATATTTTAAAATCACCATGAACATATCTTCACATGGATCTTGAGAGATTTCTGCTCTCTGTGACATTTCAAAGCAAGAAACAGCTGGGAAAATCATTTATAGCTATGGAGAAAACTGAAATGTCATTTTTTGAGGCTAAAAATAAATCACATTTTTCTTTTGAAAAGACAGAAGCTATTCAGAGAGTTATAAAGAGACTGATTGAGAATACCAAAGGCACATGGAGCATTCTTTTGTAGGTATCTGGTTGGGGAAGATGAAGTTAGAATCAGTAGCCAGGTTAGATAAAGGACTTGGGCATGAGCGAAGCAATTTTTTCCTCTTGAAGGCAGACATTCGGCACTGGCCTATTTTCGGCATCGTGGTATGGGAGGGAGGACAACTTTGGTATTGGCACCTAGCTGGATGGTAGGTTGGTATCCGGTGGGTTTTACTCTGAGCTTTTTCTCAGGTGATTCAAATGAAGGTTTACTTAACTGTTCTGTAAAAATAAAAACACAAACACATATGTAACCCCTATCAGTATTCAAGATGAGGAAAATGAAGGTTTTCCTAGTCTGAAGGAATTCTAGATTCTTTCAAAGAATAAATAAAAACTGAGCTAAATAGCAATAAACATATGTGGAAGTCATCATGGACATGTAGGGATGGATTATTCCAGAGGGTATTTAGGTATTTGCTCAGAGATAGGCTAACAGGTTGCTCTCCTTCCGAAAGGAGATGTTAAGCTCTAATTCTTCACCACCATTAGTTCTGTCCCCCCAAGGGCATCCAATGGAATGTGCCAATGACCAGTTCCTTTATCTTTTTCCCTCCTTCTAAACATTCTTCTAGAAATATGTACCTCTGAAACCCATTCTCAGAAAAGCACTAGCCCAGTGAGTGATATCACCACCCACCGGGGCCATTTGTACAGGGCTGGGAAGATCACAGAATTCCAGGATCTCAGAGGTGGAAACAGCCCTGGAGGACCATCTAGACCGTACCTGGACAAGGATACTTTTTGCATTATCCTTTACAAAGTGATGTTCCTCTCAGCCTCTGCCTGGAAAATCGGGCTGAATGTATCAGCTCCCAGGGGAACCTCCCATTTTCACTTCTGAAAGTTATAGTTGTAAGGAGACTTCTCCTAATATCAATCTGAAGTCTACTTTGCTATAACTTCACCCTCTTGTTCATGAAGGTCTGAGGTCTGACATATCTTTATAATTTGGAGAGTTGGGAAAAGGTTACAGGAGCAAGGAGGTGTCTGAGTTTCAACGGGAAGAGAAGACTGCCCATAGATGAGTAGCTTGATTTCAATAGCATCCCTAGTGACATTACTGAACTTGTGCTTTATACCCTGGCCCAGGGCACAGACCAGAGCAACTTTCTTTCCCTAAGGGTGTGGCAGAAAAGTATTAATTGCCAAAGGCAGCTGATGAAGAACATATCTTCATGTTGTGAGACATGGTGGGAAGGCTACCCATAATAAAATATCCTGTACAAGTTTATAGTTGAGCTAATGTGGAAATCAGGCAGTTTGCCACCACATTTAGTCATACAGCCAGCCAGCAAAAATGAGAAAGGACCAAAGAATCTACTTTCTAACACATATGGTGGGCAAGGTACCTCATCTGGTGACACCTCAGAGAGTTCCTATAAACTACCAGAAAGTAGCCATGGATATGTACGGAGGAAAAGAAATGTCTGTGTAGCACATACTATTGCCAGGTACTATGCTAACTGCTTTTAAATATAAATGTATATGTGTGTGTATATGTGTGTGTATGTATGTGTGTGTATGTATATGTGTGTATGTATATGCGTGTATGTATATGTGTATATATGTGTGTGTACATGTGTGTGTATATGTGTGTACATGTGTGTATGTGTGTATGTATATGTGTGTATGTGTGTGTGTATGTGTGTGTGTATATGTGTGTGTATGTATATGTGTGTGTATGTATATGTGTGTGTATACACACACATATACATATATATATATGTAATTTCATCTTCACAACCACCCTGGGAAGTATTATCATCATCATCCATCCATCATCCTCATTTGTCCGTCCATCATCCATCCACCATCATCCATCCACCATCGTCCATCCACCATCCACTATCATCATCATCTCCATTTTACAGTTGAGAAAACTGAAGCTAGGTGACTTGCCCAGGGTCACACAGGTAGGAAGTATCTATGGCTGGATTTGAACTCATCTCTTTTTGATTCCAGGCCTAGCACCCTCCCTGTGCAATGTGGCATCCCCTAGCTGCCTCTGTAAAGAAGAGGACATTCTTCATCCTAGAAAATAACATATATCTCTTCTTCAGTTTACAATAGAAAAATTAAACCTTCTTTGGAAAAAAATATAGAAGAAATGTTTTAGGGAGAAAAGAAAGAAGAAAAGTTTTAGAAAGGAAAAGGGAATCCTAAGCTGTATCTGCAGGTCAGAGAGTAGGGGAGTATAATAAAAAGAAGCAAAGGAAGGACCACGTACTGAGCACTCAAAGCTAAGCTATAGTAACAGGCACAAGGTTCTGCCTGAGAGGGCAAGGCTGGAGCCTCCCAGAAGGATGTGACCTCTTGGCCTGGGAGGGTTGTGGATGCAATCCAGGAGCACTATCAGGGTCTTACCAGTAAAAGGTAGAGAAAGATGAAACATGCAGCAATGGATGACTGCTAAACCTGTCAAAAACCTTTTTGTAAACTTGACAGAAATGAAGATGTCTGCTGTCTCCCTGGGGCGTGTATCCCAAGTACCACTACCTACTTTTCTTGTAATTCATGTGCAGGCAAATGATCCCACCAAAGGATATCCAGAAAGCAGTGCTATGGACTGCAAAGTCCTGAGTAAGTAACTGAAGATGTTAGGGACATGTGTAGTGCTCTCATGACTGTCACCCAAATTTAAGGTAAGGGATTTAGAAGAGAAAATCAGAATGAAGATGTGAATAGGTGGTTGGGGCAGAAATCTCTCTAGAATAAAATTCTTAAGGATCCAAAAAAATTTAATGGAGAGGAGAAAGGAGGAAATTATTTAAAGACACTAATTGGAGCTCACTGATCTACTCAAAATTTTAAAACAATGGGAGCAAAGGAAAGTAATGAAACTTGAATATAAGAGTGATACAGTCCTATCAGGATAGCGTCAGGAGTGCTAGCACCCAAAATGAGGGAGTTTGGTGATGAATGCTCAAGAAACTTGGAAAAGGGCTCTTAAAAAAAAAAGCTAATAAGATGTTGGAGGTGAGATGTGGACCAAGGAGGGGACAAAAAGATTGACCAGAGTGAATGGGGACAATGGATAACTGCAAGAAAGAAAAACTATCCATTTTTATTTCACTTTAATCTTCTAAGCAAAATGATCTTTGGATTGGGAAGGGTGGACAAAAGTGGTTAAGGGGGAGTTGAAACCTGAGCTATTTGAAAATCCGGTGATGAGTAAAAACCACCAGGCTGAGACAGATGACACCGTAGAATCCCAAGAAAAGTGGCAGAGAGAAATCTTTAAAAAATTATGAAAGAAAAGCTGTAGGAATCAAGATCAAAGAAATGCTGTCACCATCACAACCCCACTTTTTTTTTTTCCTAAGAAGAGGGAAACTAAAGATCCTTCAATTCCTGGGAAAATTCAAGAATGTATTAATAAAGAAATGTAAGTGGGGATCAAGAAGAGCCCAACCAACACCCTTTTCTTCCTTTTCTGACTAAGTAATTGAATTATTTACATAGAGCAGGTATAAATAGTAAATCAAAAGACTGCTGTGTGCACAATTTAACTATTTCGGGAACACCTTTGACAAAACATTTCATACTATCCTTGCAAACAAAGAATAGTGAGAAGTGAGTTACATGGAGACTTAAATAAACTGTAGTACAGTGGATTCAGCATGGGTTGCATGACTGGATCCAAAGAGACCAGTAACTGATGAATTAATGACAATGTAGACATTTAGAATGAATTCCCCAATGGATCTGTCTTTGTCCCTGAGCTTCTCAACATCCATATCAATGACATGGATGTGAGCATAGATGCCAGTTTTGCAAGTGACATAAAATTGGGAAGAACAGCTAAAATATTAGATGAGACGTCAGGATCCCCAAAGATTTTAAAATGTTCAAACAATTGGCCAAATCTAAGAAAATTAAATTTAATGAGGGTAAAAGTAAAGTTCTGTACTTTCCCTCAAACAATAAAGTTTACCAACAGAAAATGGAACAGTCCACATGGACTTTTTATTGAACTACAAATTCACTATCAATCTTAGGGCAATATGGCAGCTGAAAAAGCTCATTCAGTTTCAGTCTGTATTGAGACTCATAGTGCTCAGACCAAATAAAGTGACAGTCTTACTGTACTCACTAGACAATTGGAATATCATGTTTTTCCTCTGAGAATTACATTTTTAGAAGGACACTGACAAGGTATAGAGAACATGTCCAAAAGAGGCAACTAATATTGTTAAGTCCTTGAGATCATGTCATATGAAGTTGGTAGGAGGAACTGGTGATATTTAGCTTAGAGAACTAAAGTCTGTAGGCAACACGGCTCTTGTCCTCAGCTGTTCATCTGCCACCTCTGCACATTCTGACATCTTCATGCCTAGATTGTACTTCCTCCTTATCTCTGCCTCTGTGTCTTTACCTTCCTTCAAGACTCATCTCAGGAACCTTCTGTGTAGTCTTTCCTTATCCCTTTACAAGCTGCTGTGCACTTTCTCTGTGTCTTTCTCTTTCTCCTCAAATTATTTGAATTAGTTATTTTTGTGCATGTTATACCTACCACCACTCAAATGTGATGTCCTTGAGGAGAGTGACTGTTTTATTTAGGATTTTCCACCCCCAACACTTGGCATCATTCCTTGAACACAGTAGAAGTTTCATGAATATTTGTTGAATTGAATCTTGCCTCTAATGCTAACCATCTGTGTGATCATGAGTAATAGAACCTCTCTGAGCATCCATAAAATAGAGATAACAATACCTGCAGTACCTAGCTCCCAGAACGGTTGCGACACCAAATGAGATGATATAGATAATGTGTTATATGAACCTTAAAGAGCTACACACACCAACTGCAATTTGCTGCTCTTGCAGCCTGGACAGGCTTGCCAAGTACTTTCATACTGTAACATTAAGTCAGCCAAAGACAGGTCTAGACCTCCTTCCCAAGATGATCCAGTCAGTTTAATCTCTTCTAATGTCCTTCAGCGCTCAATGGCCTATTATCTTTTTGAAGAAAGGATTTCTCATGTATAGGCTTCAGGCTTTCAAGTAGTCTACAACAATGGTATCAAACTCAAGTAGAAATGGAACCATTAACTGTATGTAAAGAACCCTGAAGGCCACATGGTCACTTAGGAAACCATATTAACTGTCTGTGTTCTATTTTATTTATTTTGCTAAATGTTTCCCAATTACATTTTAATTTGGTTTGAGCAACACCGGGAGCATTACCAGCAGCAACGTGGCTTAAATGCTGACTGTCTGGACATCTGTCTATAAGTCTTTGGCCTCTTCCATTTCTTAATCCTAAACCACATATGATTGTCATCCTTCCTATGTCTATCTTTGTATTAAAGTTTCTAATGATCAATGTGTATGTTGAATTGGTGAGGATGATTTTGTAAATGCATAGAATTTATCTATGTCTGATTCCTCCAAAACAGATGGATGCTGGCACATAAGCTGTAACCAATCATCTTCATGGTGGTCTTTTCACTTATAGCTAGTTTGTCCCCTCATTGCCTTTAGGTACGTGATGAAACCAACCCAGGCAAGTCCGTTATTTGTCACTAGAAGGAGAACTTGCGATCCATCTCTCCATTTAGCCATGACTTCTTGATTCGATTCTTTGTGTCTACTATGTCCAAGACAGCATGCTGGATTTCAGATGTACGAAGACAAAATAAGTTCCTTCCCTCAAGGAGTATTTACTTTTGTCTTTTTATTTTCTTCATAGTAAGAATTCCAGTCTCAGCATGGTTAAGATCTGACAGTAGTATATCAGCTCAGTCATTGCACTGCGGTCAATGTCTCAAGATGTCCTAAAACCTGTGTGATTCTTAGTACCTTCTTCCTCCTTTTTCATCATTCTGCCACCTTCACTACCCAAGTGGAAAGGGGGAAGGGATCCACAGGATTGAGGGAAATCATGTATTTTTCATTTCATGGGTTATTATGGCCAAATAATTCATTGCCTAGCGACCAACTTACTGGTTTCTCAATATTTCTCCACTTTCAGGCTTCTCAATATTTCTCCACTTTCAGGCTTCTCAATATTGAGCTGGGTTGGTTTTCAGGGAGCAAACATGGTATGTTTGTTAGGTGGTCTGTACTCTAAGCTTTTCCAGAATGGTTGAAACTTTGAGAGCTCTCATTCCAAGGGTACAAACTTCAAGGACTCAAGATTACTTCCATGCCATGATGAATAAAAGAAAGAGAACTTATGTGGAAGTATTTACTTATTCAGTCCTTTATCAGATAGATGGGGAAAATACAAAGATAAACAAGAGTGCCTTTTCTCAAGGAGCTTAAAATCTAACATGAGTGAAAAGACAAATAATATATGCATATTACATATAATACAGATCTGAACATAAGGACACCAAATAAAAATGCATACAAAATGCTGGAAGTCACTATATAAATATAAGTAATTATCAGAGCACAAAGTACTATGAGATCAGATGGACAGGCCACCATTGACTAGTGGAATCAGAGAGGTCTCCAAGGAGGAGTTGATATTGGAGAAAGGTATGAAAGGATGGGTAGGATGTCAATAGGCAGAGATGGTACAAGAACTCATCAGAAACCTGGAAGCCAGGGATGGTGATATACCCAGAAAGACAGGAGGGTAGTATACCATGAGGCGAAGTATAGGAGAAGGTTGGAAAGCTGGGCTGTAGCTAGGTGACAGAAGACCTCGAATACCAGGCTAAAATGTTTGGATCTCATTTCCTAGACAATGGAGAGCCATAGAGGGCACTGAATCATGTAGTGACATAAGCTGATCTGTACTTTAGGAAGACTGACTTGCTTAATACCTCCAAAATAAGTATCTAACCCCTGATTATTTATTCCATCACTGAGCACAGGGCCTGGCACATAATAGATGCTTACCTAAATGTTTACTAACTTATTGACTTAATAATTACCAACAGCATTTGGCCCCAGATTTCTCTTTAGCTTTTGAAACACTTTCATATTTCTTACATTTCATTTGAAACATATGTTTGAATTTTAAAAGTTCAAAAGAAAACTATCATGTGAGACGTAATTCATACCTTTTGCTGTTTCTACTATAAGGAGACCTTTGGAGACCTCTGGTTTTATAGGACTTTGGGAGTCCATAGCTACATAGGATGTCTCTTTAGGAAAATGAGCCAGTGATAGCGTAGGAGCTTTAGACATGATAAATGATTCTCTATAGCTGAAAAAAAAAAGAAAGAAAAATTAGTGCCCTTATGTTGAATTCATTCAACAAGCATTTATTAAACACCTATTATATGCCAGGCACTGTTATAATCTTTGAATTCAGTCAACACTGAAATGGCCAAAGAGTTTACACCCTATTGGAAGAAGGCAACATTTTCATATAGAAAGACAGGGATTAAACTTGAGATTTTATTGGTGTAAGGAACTTCTAGGTGAAGACACTTCTTCCACCAATACAGGTCAGTACTTTCTCTGCAAATTTATGGGCACTGATAGTTTAGGAGACTCACCAGAGTCATATAGCCAGGAGGTGTCAGAAAGAGTACTTGAAACCAGGTCTTCTTGGTTTCAAGGTCAGATTTCTAACCATTACGTCACATTGCCCCTCAGTACAGAGGCACTACATAAGACTGTATCTAAGCAAATACAAAATAAATCCAAAGTAAACACAAGGTAATTTTGGGGGCTGGGGGAGCTCACAACTGGAGTAATTAGAAAAGCCCCATGTAGAACATTTGAGTAGTGCCTTTAAGGAAGCAAAAGATTCTAAGAGGAAAAGGTTAGGAGGGTGTACATGCACGCTGAAGAATGAACAGATGAATGTTTATCTGTGGGCAGTGGATGTAATTTGATTGACTCTACTGATCCCCTCCTTATGTAAATATCAACTCTTATTATTAAAAAGAAGATAATTTTATGGTACGAATCCAAAGTAGGTATCATTAGAGCTTCCCTGGTCTTGTATAACACTGAGGGCTGGGAAATACACAGTGTAGTGGTGTGTTCAGTTATGCCCAATTCTTCATAAACCCATTTGAGGTTTTCTTGGCGAAGATGCTGGCACGGTTTGGATTTCCTTCTCTGTCTCATTTTACAGATAAGGAAACTGAGGCAAACAAGGTTAAGTGGCTTATCCAGGGTCATAAGTAGCTGAGGTCAAATTTGAACTCAGGATTTTCTGATTCCAGGCCCAGAGCTTTATTCACTGCTGCCCAATTCCTGGAGTCAATAACTATTCAACCCTGTGCCCCACATCACTTAAACCTAGAATTACACCATTATCTATCTAGCAAAATATAACAGATGTCAGGTTAGCATATATTCAGTAGAGCAATTCTGATGTTCAATGTCATTAAATAGGTCCGTGGAAACATGATTTTAAGGTGAAACAATATTGTAAAAGGGTAGGCAGTTTTACAGTAATAATGTCACAAATGGAAGTAACATTCCTGGGAAACCAACATTAGGAAAATAAAGTGAAAAAGTGGTAAAGAGAATTGAGGCTGTGACAGAGTCAGACTGGCTGAGTGGGTCTGTGTGAATAAAGTGACAAATCTGGTGCCCCAAATCATCAGAGGGATTCCCGAGTTTCTCTATTTTCTGGTCAGGTCCCATCACTATTATTTAGCTTTTCTACTACTAGTATTCATTGTCACTTAGATCTTCTATTCGCCATCCCCTTTCTCTTTGTCTTTGTGCTTAATTCTTTCTTCACTAGTTTCCTTTCCTTGGCCTTTCTTCCATGGTTCTTCCACATTACCAGTTAGTCTATTCTTTGGGTTTGCAAATGGAGAGGAGAGAAACCCTTACTGTGGCAGCAGGAATACAGGGTAAAGTTGGTCGTCTGATATCCTGAAGAGTTCCTAAGTGCCCCCTTGAGGCTTATTGAAGCTTTGGTGCAGTGGTCCAGGAGCAGAACTGGAATGGAAAGAAATTCACACCCTGTCCACCCCAATAACCCTGCCAGGATTTAGGGTTGGCGTATTTTCCTTTGAAGAGGAAAGGTGAGTTCAGAAGAAAAGGTCTTGAAAGCTTGGTTGGGGCAATCTCACAGTAACCTCCTCCTTCCACCTGAAGAAGCAGCTATGGCCATAGATATCTGCTCCAACAGCTAGAGAAGAAATATTCATTAGCAGCTTCCCAACACAGAGAGGAGGTACCAGCTACCGAGACGGAAAAGAGTCTAAAAATGATGATACGTGATGGTAAATTTGTAATGTATTTTCCCAGAGAGACAAATGTCATAAATCAGAGGGTTAGGTTGTTTGTTTGGTTTTTTTTTTTTTTATCTTTTTTATGTATCAAGAGCCCCTTTTTTCAATATGGTCTGTGAAATCCTTCCGAGAATAATGGTTTTAAATGCATAAAAATAGAGGATCACAAAGAAAATCAGTTTTAATGTAGTACGGTTATCAAAATGTTTTAAAAATACAAATTCATGAACCCCAGGTTATAATGTGTACACACTTACAATATTGTTTCTAAGGGAAAATGAATGACTAGTTCCAGCTTGGGATTCTAGGAATACATCTATCTCCCTTTGAAGGTATGCTCCTCACCACCCCCAACCCCCACCCTCAAGATGTATGAGAGGACAAAAAGGAATTGGGTATTTTATCTAAAGAGCAGAGTAGATACACACAAGCATCAGTAACTTGTTAACTTTGTACACTTCTACATCTGCATGAGAGAAGGCAACCCACTCTACATTTGCATAAGAGGTCATTCACTCCCTGGAGTTCAGACCTTTGGAATAAAAATCAGTTTTCCCCATAGGAATGGGAGAGGAATATGAATCATTTGTAAGCTGACATTACCAGGACTGAATGTATGCTTCTCCTTAAGGAAATGGTTACAAGTAAATACTCATCTGTATGAATACTTAAAATCTATGGCTAACCAACTACCTAAAACATGTAGGACTAACAACCCACTTCCCAAAGCCGGAAAACTTGCCGGGAAACTAGTGGAACATTTAGAAACTGCTTTTCAAGTAATCTATGGTGCAAACTGTTGGAGTCTCCACTGCGTAGGCCAAATGGTTTAGATTAGAGATGTCACCATCCAGCACAGGAGGACACAAATTGGATGAAAAGCACTTCACTAGCTAGATTTTGAATGTCCTTTTAGGCTAAAACCCCAAGGCCACTCAGACAGCACTCACTCTTGACTAGTCATTGGCCATCCCTACCCCAGAGATGACATCAATTGTATTTCAGCCTTACACAGTCTTTCATTCCATATGTTTTGAAGCATGAAATTGTTCATTAAAGATGAACTTTCTTATTCAACCACAGATAAAAATATTACAGATTTCATGGTCACATCTCTGAAGTGATGTTTTATAAATTCGGCATACTGAAGGCAGAACAATAGACAACGGAAAAGAACATTTCCACTGGATCTTTAAAATACACGTTTTGGTCCTTCATTTTTGTAAAGGATGGGCTGCAGTCTGAGGCACAGAAAATGGATCATGTTAACAAGCTATATTTTTCCCTCCCTATAGTTATTTTCTCACTATATTACTGACAACATTAAATGAAAATGCTGTAAAAGTCAAACACAGAAATGCGGTGAAGTGGAAAGGCACATTTTTTGCCACATGTACAGGGTCAGACTGTTCCAGCTCATCATAGCTCCATAGTTACTGGAGTCAGAGGCCTTACTTCCTTACTGGCTGGGACAGAGGATGGATGCTCCCAATGCAACCTATTATGTATTCTTATTCTCTCACTCTCTCATTTTATTCCCATCAGTTTACTCCACAACAGTACAAATACAGATCACTAACAAATCCACAGGGGCCTACAGTTTCAACATTGTTACAGCATGCTAATTAACTAATTATTGTGGCAGGTTCTACCTTGTCTGCTAAATGTGCAGAGTTTTTAGAATTTAAAGGGAACAGAGGGTTATTTTTCATCATTAGATTTATGAAAGGAAAAAGTAAAGTATCACAAAAACAAGATGCAAAATAATATCCTTTCTATTCAGAGATACACATTTTATATGCAAAACATTTGTTAGGTTCAGCATTTTTTAAACAATATATTCAGCAAAATTAATTTTGAACAGTGGCAACAATGATTCCTATTTATGCCTTTTAGGTTATCTCTTTGTTTTATTAATATAAAATGGATATTTCAATTTCCATGTTTTGGTGTATTCAAACAATTAAAAATTGATATCTTCTGACCTGCCTGGATCAGAGAAATTGCAGGTCAGGGACCTAACCTCCAGGGGGCAGTGCAGGACTGGCAACCACAGCCTTGTTCGCGACTTCTTTGGCCTGTCATTTTAATGGGATAAATGGATTTCTAGGATTCAATTCTTTGTCAGAACAGAAAGCCTGTAACTTATAAGCAAGTGGCCATTGTCAGCTGCAGAAAGCATGCTTTCCTTCCCTCTTTTGCATAAGATTGGCTCCTAATTTTTATTTGTTATATATCTTTTCCTTTTTAAACCTAAAGCCAAGATAGTAAAGCATCATTAAATATATACATGTATATCTAAATATATATGCACATACACATGCTTATTTTACATAAATATGATTTGCACACATACACATACGTAATATGTATGTGCATAAACATATCACAGGTAGTGAAATTTTCCTAAATAGGATGTTAGAGCTGGAAGGGACCTTCAAACAACTCATTTTACAAAAAAAGGGAAATGAGGCCCAAAGATGAATTGACTAAAGTCAGAGCCGAGCCCTGACACTTCAACCTCAGAATATATTCTAAGCAATGGATGACACCTCAGAGACCATCTAATTCAACATATAACCAAACAAGAATTAATTTTATGACATTTTCAATAAATAGCTGTCCAAACTCTGTATGAAGACTTCCAGTATGGAGGAATGCAATGCCTTCTGAGGCATCCTGCTCCATTTTTAGGTAGTTCCAAATGTTGGGAAGCATTTTTTCTTACATCAAAGTTAAATCTCCTTCTCTGCAACCTTTACCCATTAGTTATGCCTGGTCCCGTACCTTAGGATCAAGCAGAGTAATTTCTCTTCTCCATAATGGCCTTTCAAATACTTGAAAGATAGCAATGGTGTTTTTTCTTCTTCTGGTTAAACATCCAAAGTTCTTTTTCACTATTTTGGCCATCATCTTTTTGACCTGCTTCATAGTTGGCCTATCCCTTTGTAGTTTCTAAAATGTGGTTTCCAGAATCGAACATAGAGTATAGCAGATCTGGAGAACTATTATCTTTCTCTTTCTGGATGTTTCTTTTAATATAGTGTAGGATAACATTTATTTATTGGTTGGTAAGCTGTATTGTTGATTCATTGAGCTTGTAAAAACCTTATCAACTAAAAACCCCAATATCAATCTCCAATTAAATACCAAAATAAAATATAACCTTAATATCAAAGGAGAGATCAATAAAATTAAAACTTTAAAAACTGAATTAAAAATAAAACTAAGAGCTGCTTTTATGAAAAAATAGTTAAGCCACTGGTTAATTTAATTTTTAAAAAGAAAATTTTAAAAAGAAACAAGAAAACCAAATTACTAGTATCAAAACAGAAAAGGGTGAGTGCACCATCATTGAAGATGAAATTAAAGCAATTATTAGGAGTTATTCTGCCTAATTATGTGCCAGTAAAACTGACAATCTAAGCAAAATGGGCGAATATTTACAAAAATATAAACTACCAAGATAAACAGAAGAGAAAATAGAATACTTAAGTATTTTCTATATTAGAAAAAGGAATTGAACAATCCATCAATGAGTTCCCTAAGAAAAAAATCCCCCAGATCAATTCACAAATGAATTCTACCAAAATTTAAGGACCAATTACTCCCAAACTATTTGAAAAAATAGGGAGAGTCCTACAAATTTTTTTAAATGACACACAAACATGGTTTTGATACATAAACCAGGGAGAGTAAAAACAGAAAAAGAAAACTAGGAAGACCAATTTTCTTAATGAATACCTATGGAAAAAAAATTTTAAATAAAACACTAGAGCAAAGAAATTATAGCCATATATCATGAATATTATACACTATGACCAAGTGGGATTTATACCAAGGCTGGTTCATTGTTAGGAAAACTATCAACCTTACTGACCATATCAATAACAATAAAAATCATACGATCATATCAAGAGGTGCAGAAAAAGCCTTTGACAAAAATATAATACTATTCTTATGAAAAACACTAGGAAGCACAGGAATCAGTGAAACCTTTCTTCAGATGATAGGCAGTATCTATCTAAATCCAAGAGCAAGCATTATTTGTAACAGGGATAAACTGAAAACCTTCCCACCAAGATCAAGGGTAAAGCAAAGATGTCCACTCTCCCGACCATTATTCAATGTTGTACTTGAAATGCCGCATAGAGCAATAATATAAGAAAAAAAGTGGAAAGAATAAAAACAGGCAATGAGGAAACAAAATTATTTGTAGGTAATATGATTTTTATACTTAGAGAACCCCTAAGAATCAAAAAACTAATGGAAATAATTAACAAGTTCAGCCAAGTTGCAGGATGTAAAACAAATCTGCATAAATCATCAGCATTTCTGTATACTATGAACAAAACCCGGCCACAATAGATAAAGAGAAATTCTATTTAAAATAACTGCAGACAAAATAAACCAAGACAAACTTAGAGATTATAGAAACACAATGACAACACTCTTTTCACACAAATAAAGACAGATCTAAACAACTGCAAAAATATTAATTGCTCATAGGTAGGGTGAGTCAATATAATAAAATGACAATTCTAGCTAAGTTAAATTACTTATTCAGTACCAAACCAAACTACCAAATAATTATTTTATAGAGCTAGAAAAAATAGTAACAAAATTCATCTGAAAGAACAAAAGGTCAAGAACATCAAGGAAATCCATTTTTTAAAATGTTAAGGAAGGCAGAATAACAGCTCCAGATTTCACACTATATTATAAAGTGGTAATCATCAAAACAATCTGGTACTGTCTAAGAAATAGAGTGGCTGAGTAGTGCGATAGGTACACAATACACAATAGTAAATGATCACAGTAATCTAGTGTTTGATAAACCCAAAGATCCATCATCTTCTGGGGTAAGAATTCAACATTTAACAAAAATTTCTGGGAAAACTGGAAACAAGTTTGGCAGAAACTAGGTATAAACCAACACCTGACACCATACACCAAGATAAGGTCAAAATGGATAAATAATTTTGACATAAAGGGTGATATCATAAGTAAATTAGGGGAGTATGGAAAAATGTGACATCTACAGATAAGAAAAGAGTTTATGATGAAATCAGAGATAGAGAGAATTATGGGAAGTAAAACAGATAATTTTGATTAGATCAAATTAAAAAGCTTTTGCACAGACAAAACTAATGCAGTCAAATTTAGAAGGAAAACAGGAAACTGGAGGAAAATTGCTACAAATTTCTTTGATAAATGCATCATTTCTCAGATACGTAGGAAAATGAGTCAAATTTACAAAAATAAGAGCCATATCCCTGTTGATAAATGGTTGAAGGATATGAACAGGCAGTTTTCAGAAGAAGAAATCAAAGCTATCAAGTCACATGAAAAAAATGTTCTAAATCACTATGGATTAGAAAAATGCAAATTAAAATAACTCTGAGATACCTCACACCTATCAGTTGGCTAACATGACAGAACAGGAAAATGACAAATGCTTGAGGGAATGTGCAAAAATTAGGACACTAATGTAATGTTGGTAGAGTTATGAATTAGTCCAACCATTCTGGAAAACAATTTGGAACTACACTCAAAGGGCTATAAAACTATGTATATCCTTTGTCTCACCAATAACACTACTAAGTCTGTATTCCAAAGAGATCAAAGAAAAGGGAAAAGGATTATTTGATTATTTTATTTGCACAAAATTATTTATAACAGCTCTTTTTTTGTGGTAGCATAGAATTAGAAATTGAGGGGATGCCCATCAAGTGGGGAATAGCTAAACAATTTGTAGTATGTGATTGCAATGGAATACTATTGTACTATAAGAAATGATTAGCAGGATGCTTTCAGAAAAACCTGGACTTACATGAACCAATGCAAGGTGAAGTCAGTAGAACCAAGAGAATATTGTATACAGTAACAGCAATATTGTAAAGGTGATCAACTGTGAAACACCTACCTTGCTCTGATCAAGACAATGATCCAAGACAATTCCAAAGGACTTCTATTGAAAAATTCTATCCACCTCCAGAGAGAGAATTGATCAGCTCTAAGAGCCATGTGAAGCATACTTCTTTTTATTATATTTATTATTTTGTGTTTTCTTTTGCAACATGGCTAATAATCATGGCTTCTCTTCCTAAGAGCTCACAGACTTTCTCCTTAATAACGTATTCTAGAATTTGTCAGGAATGGACATCAGACTCACTGGTCTACAGTGCATGGCTTTTCTCCTCTGTGCTTTTTGGAACATTGGGACACTTAGCTTCTCTAGCCTTTTGACGACTTTCCCATTTACCAGGATCCTTCAATGATGGCTCAGACATCATGGCATGGCTGCCTCTATGGAATAGTTTATCTAGGACTGATGAGATTTAGCTTCATGTACTCAAGAATACCAGATTTGGAGTAAGAGAAAATGGATTTGAATACTGACCTGGCTCTGCACTTAAATCACAATAGGTCTCAATTTCTTCTTTTGTAAAATGAGTGCACTGGATCAAATAATCTTGAAAGTCCCTTCCAGATTTATGTCTAGAGCTGAAAGTCTAGTTCAACTCACTCAATTTTTCTGGAACGGTGACCTCAGGCTCAGAGAAGGTCAATTCCTTTACCTAAGAAGCCAAGACTTAAACTTAGGTTCTCTGATACAAGATCCATCATTCTTTTCACCATATCCTACGATGAGTCTATGATTCTATGACTTGAACTCGTTGAAGGTAATGTTGCTTGACCACCCTCTCTCTGATCTTGGTTTCCAAAGCTGCTAACCAGTTTTGTTTAATCCTTCCCAATCCAAAAAAATTAGTCTTTTTAGAAGATAAAATACAAGTAAAATAAGAATTTACTACAACTGAAGTCATCTAGTCCAACCTTTTCATTTTATAAAGAATTGAGGACCAATGACTTGTCAATGGTCACCTTGGCAGTAAGTGGTAGAGCCAGAACTCAAACCAACATCCTCTGACCCCAAATTCCATGCTAGTTCATCTTTTTCATGGTCTTCCATTATCATCCTATCCATGTCAAGCATTGGTCTTAACCTTTTTTTTTTTTTAAAATCTTGCCCCCAACATAGTTAAAGAGAACATCTTTCTGTTGTCCTTGTTCATTTCCAGACCTGGCTTATTCTGGACTTTATCACTCTTCACACAACTCTTATGAGACAAAGATACTTGTTGTAGATCCATCCTCTAATATTTGTTTTTGCTTCACTTTCTATTCATTCTTTTTTTTAAAATTTTATTTATTTTTAAATATATTTCCACATTAGTCATGTTGTAAAGAAGAACTAGAACCAAAGAGGAAAACCATGAGAAAGACAAAAAAAGAAAAAAAGAAACTAGTACACTTCAATATGCATTCAGACTCCATAGTTCTTTCTCTGGATGTGGATCGCATTTTCCAACATAAGTCTTTTGGAATCATCTTTGTTCATTGCCTTGCTGAAAAGAGTTAAATCTATCAATGTCGGTTATCACACAGTGCTGTTGTTACGGTGTACATTTTTCCTGGTTTTGCTCACTTTACTCAGCATCAATTCATGAAGTCTTTCCATATCCATTCTTTTTTAAAACTAATTTAAAATTTTTTTCCCAATTGCATGTAAAACTAATTTTTAACATTTGCTTTTAAAAATTTTGAGTTCCAAATTTTTTTCTCTCCTCCTCCCTCCTCTTGAGGGGACAAGCAACTTGATATATGCTATATATTGTCAGTCATGCAAAACAGATTTCTATATTAGCCATGTTATGAAAGAAAAAACACAATCCCCCATCAAAAAAGAAAGACCAAGAAAAATAAATAAAGTTTTTTAAAAAGTATGCTTTGATCTGCATTCAAACTCAGTTCCTTCTCTACAGGGGGGTAGCATTTTTCATCAGAAGTCCTTTGAAATGATCCTGGATCATTGTATTGCTGGGAATAGCTAAATCATTCATAGCTGATCATCAAACAATATTGCTCTTACTATGCACAGTGTTCTCCTGGTTCTGCTCACTTCACTTTGCATCAGTTCATCTAAGTCTTCCCAGGTTTTTCTGAAAGCATCCTGCCAATCATTGCTTCTAGTGCAGTAGTGTTTCATCATCATTACATGTTACAAATTGTTCAGCATTCCCCACTTGATGGGCACTGCTTCAATTTCTAATTCTTTATGACCACAAAAAGCTACTATAATTTTGTATATATAGGCCTTTTTCCTTTTTTAAATTTGAGATACAGACCTACCCATGGCATTTATCCATGTCTTTTAGAAATCTGATTTTGTCAATTAGTTTCTTGTGTATCCATATTTCGGCAACTTTTTAATTCTCCTCAATAATTTCTGATTATGCCTTCTAAATTTCATTCTTGAGAGCTTCTTACTCCTCTTGGAATGACATCCTCTGCAAAATAATAAGCCTCCCTCCTCTGAAACCTTGGAAATTTACTCTCAGAAGAGAAATAAATGGAGAAGGAGAGAACAGAGAGAGAGAGAACATGTCACAAACGACTTGCCCCCAAAGTTCCTGTTGTTTCGGCCAAAGCAATGAATTCCTTCTTGTTTATCTGAATCCAGGGTACTAGTTTCCCTTGTCACTTCCTCCATCTTCCAGAGGATGAAAACATCATTCATATAAGTCATAAATATATCAGCTGTCCTGCTTCTGGCAGAGGGAATATACCAGCAAATGTCTGGGTAGTTAAGTTTGTATCACTGCAACATCCTATTTCTCTACCAGAGTAGTTCATTTCATTTAATTTCTCCTTCTGTACAAGTGGTCTACTTGTTCGACATCCCTTCAACTCTACCCTAAAAGCTCCCCAACAGGTTTCTCTTCTCACATTACTAGGTTTCCTTTTATGAACACATACTCTTAACATATAATGCTATATCCCTCCCTCCCTTTTATTCTGTTCCTGTTAAATAAAATATACCTTCTAAAGTCAAATTGGTCATAAACCCCATATCCCACCAAGTCTCAGTAATAAATAAATAAATTAAATAAACCACGTCAAATATACTCTCTTGCTTTAGGATTTCCATCTAGTTCACCCTGCTTGTTACTCAGTGCATTTGTTTATAGACACTTAAGACATGAATTTCCCTGGTTCTCTTTAGTGTATACACATGCAAATAAAATAAATAAAAGAGTAAGCATTGAATGTATTCAGGTCCTTTGACTCCACGTAAAGTTCTCTTCTTACTGTGCCAGACTGCCTCTCCTATGACTTAATCATATTACATCTGAAAACTAGTCAAAGTATAATCATTATTAATAGCATGCAGAAGGTGTCTTATATCCTTCAAGAAAACGTTTCTGCTCACCTGACTCCTTCAGAAAAGCACGGAGGGGGAGTAAGGTTGCTGTCCTCAGCGAACCTATTTTTCGCCCACAGCCTTGTAGGTGAGGTTCGGTCTAGATGAGCAATGGCTGACAGTGGGGTTGGTACTGGACCCCTGAAAGAGCAACCAAGAAAATTAGAAAAATTCTAATTGATCAGAACTCTACATCTTATTCATGGTAATTCTAAAAACTATTAAAAGGATAAGAAAAGATTAAACATAATAATAAAAGAAAGCATATGCAAAACATAAACCCTATTATTATATACCCAAGAAAACAACAGGAAAATCTTTCAGGTATACTGGAGTGTATTCACTTGTGAAAATGTCCTTTAGGACTAGCATCTTTATACATATAAGAATAGGGAGATTATGCAAGTTTGTAACACCAAGCAAATCTGTCTCATCCATTAAACTATCACTTTCATACTATCTTCTGAAATTAGGATGTACTCTGCAGAGGTTCTTTGAATACTCACTAACACAGACAACTTCTTTTCAATCCAAGTTATTAAGCACCTATTGAATCTGAGCAGTGCTAACAAAAGAAATGCAAAAACAAAAACAAAGCCCTCCCTGCCCTTAAGCCTACGTCGGTAGTTGGGGAAGAGGAGGTACAACACAAATATGGATAACAATAGCATTTCTATAGTGCTTTAAGGTTTGTGAGATGCTTTAACAAATATCTCATTTTATCTTTACTGCAACCTCTGGGGGTAGTTATCCCCATTTTAGAAATGAGGAAACTGAGGGAGACAGAGGGTATATGACTTGCTTGGGGTCATACAGGACAAGTAGGAGAGCATTAAGAAAATTGAAGGGGAGAACACTAACAGATGGAGGAATCAGGTGAGGCTTTACATAGGAGGTAGCTCCTGAGAGGCAGTAAGGAGGTGGCAGCATGGCAGGCAAAGAATGTCTCGTTTGAATGGAAAGAGTCAGAATATGGAGTGTCCACTCTAGGGAGTAGCTTGTAATCCACTTTGGCTGAGATTCAGAGTTTATGAAGAGAAACAGTATGAATTAGGGCTGGAGAGGTAGGATGAAAGAGGCTGCAGAAGGCCTTGAATGCCAAGGTGAGCAAGCAGCATTTTTGCTATTTGATATCATTAATAATAATAAAATAGACAACATGCACAATGTTTATTGGGTTAACTCCTAAGTGAATAGGAAAAGAGATGGTCCGATTGGCCTAAAATCTAATACTACAAAAACAATACTCAATATAGATATTTTCAAAGAGCTATTGCAATTTTCTCAAATAAAAATCTCTTTAATTTCTAAATTAGTAGTCCTGGAAGACATTAGATAAGTAGTTCTTAAGCAAAAAATTCTTCATTTTAGATACTTCTCAGTTCTTCAAACCATCTCTGATTTCTTATCCCATCAACTCTTTTCTGCATAACAATTTTCTACATACAATCCAGAGACAAATTCTAGGAAGCCAATTTTTTCATATCAGAGGTTCTGAGATATGCCCTGAAATCTTTTTGATCAAATTCATTTTAAAGATCTGCTCAAACAACACAAGGAAGTAATTGTAGAGCTAGAAACCTAGAAACCAGTTCCCTAGATTCTCAGTTGGCTGCTCTTTGTATTAACCATCCAATGCCCAGCAACAAGAGGATAGATAGTAGGCCTGAGGAGTGCTTCTCACTCTGAGGAACTAAGGAAAAAGGCATACAAGACATTCACAAGTCAGAAAAAGTCCATGAATATCTTGTACATACAAACACATGACGTGCAGGCAAATTAGATAGTTCTTGATGCTTGCAAAAACTTGGATTTGATGTTTAATTTACCTCCAAAAGCAGTTCGGTATTGCAGTAGCTTTTATGGTGTGAAATTTGTTAATAGCATCACCCTCTTCCCCTTCCCCCCCACAACACACACAGATACAGACACAGACATATACACACACACACACCACACACACACAGAGACAGACAGAGACAGACAGACACGCATGCAGACAGACACACAGATGTCCCTCATCTAAACTAACTCCAGCAATTGAACACCTGGAAAAGAAAGTTCTCCACCAAAGTCTTTGGCACTGTCAAATGATTCTACATGAGAACTAGATATGGTTTTATTAATGGAAATAATATTAAAGAGGCAGCATTTTTGTCTGCTTTGCTGGTACACCTTTTACCCAGGAACCCTGAAGGTTTTCTCCTCCCAGTTTGATTTTTTTGTTTGTTTGTTTAAAGCAGCCATCCTTTGAGCAACTACTTAAAGAAGCCTATTCATTGAATGGGTGTATCTCACTCAAAGTGAGAATGTGATAAGACCTTAGCCTGAAAGGACCAGGGTCTCCCATTGCATCCTGGGCCATCTCAAGTCATCCTGGTGAATATCAGGCCACTGGACCCAGTTGGCTCAGAAGAAGAAAGTGAGGCTGGTGACCTTGCAAAGCCCTCCCTCACTCAAATCAAAGTCAACTGCAAGTCATGTCATCATCTTGATGTCATGGTCCTCTTTGAGAATGAAGGACAAACACAACAACAAGACCTAGTGGGCCTTCCTATCTGATGGAATAGCTAAAGTTTTTCATATGTGTTTTCTTCTGCTAGTAGAGTTTGAGCACCCATCAAGCAGCTAAATGGTGCAATGGATAGTGTGCCTGCCTCAAACACTTAATAGCTGTGAGACCCTGGACAAGTCATTTAATCCTGTTTGCCTCAGTCTCCTCATCTGTAAAAGGAGATGGAGAAAGAAATGGCAAACCACTCCAATACCTTTGTCAAGAAAACCCAAATGGGGTCACCAAGAGTCCAACACGACTCAAACAACACACTCCAGAGAACAGGACAGTCTTGCTTTTCCACTTCTGTCTTCAGTGCTTTGCACATAGTAATTGCTGGGTACATTTTCATTCACGGCATTATTTTATTCATTCATCCATCCATTCATTCATATGCTTCAAACTTAAGGTAAATTGCTTTCTTCATCCTTCCGCTGACCATTGTGTTCTTTGAGCAGCTACTGAGGATGGCATTGGTTGGTTATGCCTCGAGAATAGTAACTTGACCAATTTTGTCCTTCAAATTTTCCAAGACTTCCTTTGGTCAAAATATTATAGGAAAAGAAAAATACAAATATTTCAAATCCATCGTCCACTCTAGTTATAAATATTGGATTCAATTTAAAGCCTAAACTTTTATCTTTAAATTCAAAGGAAGAGACCTACTCACTTATCTTAAAGGCTCTGGCTTGCTGGTCCAAAAGACACTTTATATATCATAACACCAGCAGTGAGATCAGCAGATGCCAATGTGACTGACAGCCTTTGAGGATTCCTTTGATGAGCTAGTGGTAGTGGAACATGAAAATTACATTTCTCCTCAGACTTATACTAACCTTTCATCTACATTGATTTTTATTTGCCTTGCATGATACACCATCATCCACCCCTTTTTCCCAATTAGAACTCCTCCAAGTTTGCCTGGAAAGCTAGACTTCCTTCTGTAATCTTTCATCAGGTCTTTATCTCCAGGCATTTCACCTACTTTAGATCACTGTCTAAGGCTTCCCTATTCTCTTAAGACCTTCTAATTTCAGCCAATTTGTATTAACCCCATGTAAAGCACTGCCCCCTTTTCACTCATGGATATGTTAGCTGCTGAAAGGGGGCCGAAAAAGGACATGCATGTTAGAAAAGTTAGCTTGAGAACATTTTGAGAACCTGAGAGAAAACTGGCTCTGAGATAGATATCCCAAGAGGACCTGTTTGAAAGCAGCTCAGAGACATAGCTACTACACAGTGGAGGGGAGTGGGGGGGGGGGGGGGCGGGCTGCAGTGTACCGTTGGCCATCAGCTCATGTGTTACTCTTTCCAGTGAAGGCTACAGCTGAGAAACTAAACAACAAAATTGTTTGGGGATAACAAGAAAATTATAGATTATCTGTTTGTGTTATGCCTGATTGAACTGTGGGGGCTTTTTTTTTCCAACCTGAGTTAGAGAAGGATCAGTACTCATGAGGAAGACCCAATGGAAGGAGATGAAAAGAGGAGACGATACGGCAGCTGCCTGAACAGAGAAACTGGTGGCATAGACTCCATGGAATTTGAAAGAAGCAGAATGAAGGAGAATCAGAAGATAAGAAGAACCGCTTTGGGCAGAGCCCACCAATGGAGCCCAGTAAAGTCTGGCAAGTACTTCAGTCTGCTGTAGGCTGGAGGGCCCTCTGCACTGCCTGAAAGCAGAATCTTCCTCCTGTGTGAAGCTTTCTGGCCACTGGTACCTTCTGCAACATGAGGAAGGGAAGCTCTCAAGGACTTGTCTGCTTTGCCTTCTATAACACTAGAGGAAGAGGCAGAATAAGGGAGAAAAGGCTTTGCATCTGCTTTACTGCAAACTGTACTGACTCACTGCTTTGTGAAGAAATGACTGGAGAAAACAGATCAGGCCAGGGAGAGTCTGCATTGCTTGATGGTACTACAGCTTGGAAGAGAGGGGAATCCCTCACGGTTTTGTGCACATTACCCTTTAGTGACCTCTTGAAAAGGGGAAACCCCCTTATAGCCCACAGAGAAAATACTGGATTCGGCTGGCAGATTTTAGACTTAAGGAAAGTACTTTGAGCTTAAAACACTACTTCAGCAGCCCCAGCAGAAGAGTGAAAAAGCCCAGAAGTGGAACAGGGCATGAATAGTGTAGACTGTTCCTAAAAAGGACTTGTAGACCTGGCTTGTGAGCTGCCCTAGGTACATGGGTAGCCCTATTCATGTTCCTTATTGCTAGATTTCTGTGTGTGCCTACTCTCTCTAAGACAATGTGTGCATGAATAGAAGAGTGGCTCCCAAGTTCATGGTTGCATGGTTATATTTTGGTTATTCCTGATTTTGTCTTCTATTGACTATATATTATAAATATTCTTGCTGTTACTTCCCTGTAAGGGGCCCAGAGGGTCCCAGGGGGTGCAAGTCAGAGGCAAAGCCTGTTCCCGTGGGAACGGTGCTGATGCACACCCTGGAAGAAGCTCTGTGTGACCCTGGAACCTGATGTTCCTGCAGATACCAATGTCCTGTACAGTAAAGTTACAAGTGAGCCTGTGAACCCAGGAACTAGCTGCAGGAACAAGATAAGCTTCCTTCCTTACTGCGGGTGTAAGGATGTGGAATAGTCATGAGATGGTGAAGTAATGGGATGAGCTCAGCATGTATGTGATTGGTGGATCAGCCTTTACAAACCCTAACCCTCAGCTGAATAATGAGTTGTTGTTGCCTGGATCATCTTGTCTCTGGTCTCCTTCCTTCAGGGCCCACAGATTAGAGGCCCGTGGGTCAGGGGGATCCAGGGGGCTCGGGCCTTGACCCTGAGCACTTCCCATTTAATAAATACTTCATGTTTAAGAGTCAATGTTATAATTGTGCCTGATTTATGTAATTGTAAAACACACTTATGGGAATTCAAGAACTACAGTGGTAACTAGTAGGAATGTTCTTCCAAACACACACACACACACACACACACACACACACACACACACACACACACCAGGGTTACCCTTAGGACTCAGAGAAAGTTGTAGCAGGACAGTGGCCATAGCCAACCACCTTCTCAGAAACTCTCCCCTCCCCTACCCCTATCAACCTCCCCTACCCCTATCAATATGAGAGCAGGGCAAAGTGAGTTAGGCAACTACAAAAGTAGGAAAAAAGGGGGTGCAAGTGCCATTTGGAATCATGCCTACAAATCTACTTCCAGCAGGAACAGGTTAGCACCATGCTTGACCTTTCACTACATTTCCTTTTTTGGATCTTAGACTTCTATATAAATACTACAACACAACTGTGCTCGTTAGTATATAAAGCTGGTCAAGGTAAATCCTTTATGAATGATAGTTAACCAATGGTGAGGCATAGATTCATGACTAGTCCCTTATTAGATGAGCTAACATGGAATATCATCAGCCATATAGCATACTCATATATGACATAAGGCTTCCACATTGTACCAGTTACTAGCCAATGGTACTTTTAGACTGTGGTCAAGGGGATTATGGAAGTCACAGGTTTGACATGTTTACTAAGGGAGGTAGGGATCTTCTAATTTTTCTCTTGTCTCCTTCCCCTCCTTTAGGAGTCACAGATTCTAAGTACTTGTCCCACTGCTATCACCAAAATTTACCATCTTAGAACCTCAGAATTGTAAAAGACATTAGAGATCATCAGTATGGTAGAGCAAAAAGAACCCTGGTTTTGGAGCTGGATGACCTAGACTGAAATCCTGGTTCTGTGAATTATGAACTGGGTTACTTTCATACTTTGAGCTGTGGTTTCATTGGACTAGATGAACTTTAAGTCCCTTTACACTCTTAAAAACCATGGTGGTATGAGCCTATGCTCCTATACAGCTTCTTGGCCATGCAGAAACTCCTTCTAAAACTTCCCTGACAGGTAACCATTTGGCCTCTGTAGAAATAAGGACCTCATCTACTTCATTTAACAGCCTTTCCATGGTTGTTCAATCGCTTTTTAGTCATGTCTAACTCTTCATGACCCCATTTGGGTTTTCTTGGCAAAGATACTGGAGTGGTTTGCCACTTCCTTCTCTAGTTCATTTTTTATTACAGATAAGGAAACTGAGGCAAACAGGGTTAAGTGACTTGCCTAGGGTCATACAGCCATTAAGTGTCTGAGGCCGAATTTGAACTCAGGAAGAGAAGTCTTCCTGGCTCCAGGCCTGGCTTCTTATCCTCTGTGCCACTATTGCTATGCAATATTTCACTCACTCACTCGCACACACATATACATGTACACATATGGACACATATATATACCTATACATGTATTCACATGTATGTGAATATACACACAGTGCATACACATACATATATACATATATATGTATGTATATATATATATGTGTGTGGATGAGGTGATACTTGAGCTGAACCTTGAAAGAAGCTGGGCACTGTGTGAGTTTGCAGAGGTGAAGAGAATGTACATTTCAGGCAAAACATTTCCTTCTTCAAGGTTTGAAGTTAAGGGCCAATCTTAGATCCATGGGTATTGTGGATATAGCTCAAATCCTATAATTATATAATCTACTTTGCTGCTTCTACTTATTTCCAATTGCAAGGAAAATTAATATTTCTCCCCTTGCGTGCATATTTTCATCTGTCCCCTTGCTACAATCTCTTCTTATTATTCATTGATACCACATGAGGAAATAACTGCATCTCTCTCTTTAAATAGTTCTGTTGTGTTAAATGGATTTTAAAATGTTCAAGAAGAAAACCTTGAAAACCTTGGCCTTGTTATGAAACCTCTAGCCAAAACCTAGGTTTTAAAAAAAATTTATAGAAGCTGCACAATTCATCAAGACCCCACAAAAAAAAAAAAAAACCTATCAGCATTGATATAGAGAGAATCATTCTGTGATTCTGTATAGGTGAGAGACTTGAATAGAATCATGGTTGCCAAGGAAACCTTTTCTTGATTCAAGGAGATTACCAAGGGGTTTGATACTAACTCAGGGAATCATGCTGGAATTTTTTTCTTCCTTTTCTATTTTTTTCCATTAGATGGAGAATAAGTGAGCAAGGCTGAAAAAGCATTTTAGAACTGGTTCTAAAAGCTGTGAGTATCAGAAAGCCCATGCCACTCTAAAGGGAAAAGGTAGACAGAAAATGAACTCAAGAGTCAAATGAATACTTTCCTTTCAATAAGCTGAAACAGTGGGCATAGGAATTTAGCAGCATTTGGAAGTCAAAAGTCAGAGCAGGGCAGAACAGGTTAAAATTATGTAGAGCAGACATGAAGCCTGAAGTATCTGAATACCAGAAAAGTGAGAATATAAAGGATTAGAGGAGAATGAAGCAATGCCCAACAGTTCCTCTCTTGGTTATTAATACCTAGAGCGAGCCTATTTGCCCCACATAGTCAGAAGGAGATACCACAGCATTCATTTAGTGGCAGCACCCAGACTGTAGACATAATACCAAGAAGGGAATAATGATACCCACTCCACTTATCCAGTGCCTGCTCTGTGTCAGGCATTTTACCAAGATTATCATAACAGTCCTGGGAAGTAGGGGCCATTCTTATTCCCATTTTACAGATGAGGGGGCTGAAGTTAGGTCACACAGCTGGTATCTAAGGCAGGATTCGAATTCAGCTCTTCCTTACTCAATGTTCAGTGCTCTTAACCATTGTACCACCCTGCTACCAGATAGACAAGCTAGCCACAATTATTACCTGATGAATACTTGAGCTGTGTGCATCTGGTGTTCTTTGTTCTAATTACATGACCAACTCAGCTGCTTTTCCCAACTACACATTTACTCCATGACATCCCTCACCCTACTTCTTACTAAACATGGGGCAGCAGTGGAAATAGAACTACAGTTCTCCTCAAGTTGATGTGGTAAGCAGAAGCAAGACAATTCTCACAACTATTTCTGTAAGGATGAAAAAAAATCACCAAATGAAATAATAGTTAAGAAATCTAAGGGGAAATGACAAAAGATGCATTCTGCCATCCTAGGTCTGTTCTACACAAAGACATGGCCAGAAGCCCGTCCAGGGACACTAGACACACAATCTAGCCTTGTAGCCGAGCTCTCAAAAGCCTTCAGACTTAAGGCAGTGCCTGTCCCTAACTTACAGCTATATCTAGAGGTAATATACTTTACTAAACTGTATAAGCAATTAAATCCAATTCAGTTATTTCCCAATTCTGGAAAACCAGACTGAACAGAGAATAAAGAATATACATGGGAAGTTGGTTTGCCCATTACCTGAAAAAGACTCTCTCATTTAAGGAACAATGGAGCTTGTTAAACTAACCTTCATGGACAAGCACTGGGAACGTGGGATACCTGTATTCAGATATACCCTGAGGTCATACGTTAATAGATTTAAAACTGGAAAATCAGTTTTGAAATCAGTTTGAAAATCAGATGATTTTCAAAATCATCCAGTACAATCCCCTGGGTTTTTTGTTGTTATTTGTTTTGGAGGCCATTGGGGTTAAGTGACTTGCCCAGGCTCACACAGTAGTACCTGTCTGAAGCTACATTTGAACTCAGGTCTTCCTGACTTTAGGGCTGGTGCTCTATCCAGCTGCCTCTCCCTGTTTTTACAAAGGAGGAGACTGAAACACAGAGAAGTTAAATGATGCATCCAGGGTCATAGAGCTGGATGGATCTGAGCAAAGATCTGAACCCAAGTTTTCTTGACTCCAAGGACTTTTTACTACCCAGCACACTTTGTTGCCTTTACAGAAGTCCAGACACTAAATCATTATTTAATTGTAACCTATTATGTTTAATGTTTTAATTTGATTTGATGTCTATGTTTTAATAAAAGCATATTTGTTATATTAATTACAGATAGTGAGAAATTTTAAAAGTAACATGGTTGTATTAAAATTGACCCAATTTGACAATATGATGTTCTCTAGGGGAATTTCTCATTTTTATTGGTAATTTAGGCTAGAAATGGAATATACAAACACTGGAAATTTTAAAAAATGATAAAAATGTAACAATTAAAAACTTACTTGGTATAAAAATTTACTTTACCTTTGAAATAGGATAGTGCAATCTGGTGGAACCTTTCCCATTAGGGCATGCCGAGCTGCTTCACGCCGTTTCTGCATAGAAATGATTTCCTAGGCAAGAAAAAGGATTGTCAATTATACTCATATTAAAAAGAACACACGCATACCCTTTGACTCAGTAATACTCCTACTAGGCCTGTACCCCAAAGAGGTCAAAGAAAGAAGAAAAAGATCCAGATGTACAGGAATATTTATAGCAGTTCTTTTTGTGGTATCAAGCAACTGAAAACTTAAGAAATGTCCTGTCCATCATTGGGGAATAGCTAAACAAACTATGGCACATGAATGTAATGAAATATTATTGTACTATAAGAACTGATGAAGAGTATTGGTTTCTGAGAAACCTGGGAAAATTTGTGTGGACTGATGCAGAGTTAAGTGAGCAGAAGCAGGTGAACAATATATATAATGACAGTATAAAGACAAACCAACTTTGAAAGACTTGAACAATCAAAACTCAGAACATGACCAACCAGAAATCCAGAGGACCCACGATGAAACATGCTACCCATTTGACAGAGGTGATGGACCCAGAGTACAGCCTGAGACATTTATTTTTTTTTAACATGGCCAGTAGAGGACTTTGTTCTGCTTAAATATTATTTGTTATAGGGGCTCTCTTCGTTTTGCTTTTTCAAGTGGGGAAGATGAGGTTAAAGGGAGAGGAAATAAATTTTTGTTAAATGAAAAAAAAATTAACAAAAAAACTAAAAGCAGACATCGAGGAATTAAAAAGATGGTACAGCACCTAGAAAAATAACAGTAATAATAGCTGCCATTTGTTTACGTGGTATCATTTGATCTGACACAATCATCAGTTCAAGACATCTTGGAGGCCATTAAGTCTGACCCCCTGACAGCTACACAGATAGTAATTGTCAGATTCAGGACTTGAACACAGGACTCTCCTAACTACAGGTCTAGCAATCCATCCACTATGCTACACTGACTCTGGAAGCTTTTCAAAAAGCCAGGAAAGAACACCTCCTGAGGATACTGCAAAGCAGAACCTTGTTCAAGTACAAATTAGACTAGATGACTTCTGGGGTCTCTTCTAACAGGTCCAAGAAAGTCATGATTCCCTCCTCTCTCCTCTAATGACCCCCATCCATCCTACACTGGATAATGAATGACTCCCACTTCAGGGGTTACTTCATTCAAAGACCTTTGGCACATAGTGGAGCCACTACAGGGCAGGCATGGAGTCCTTCCTGGTGCCCCTAAAAGAACTTCTTATGGACATAAGGTGAATGAGTCGAGGGAGAAGCAGGCCAGAAGCAGAGGAACAAGAATAAGGAGAGAGAAAAGAATGGGAAGGAAACATAAAGTAATTCAAGAAGTCCTTAAGCCAATCATACTTACTAAGGATTTACAAAGATGTATGTACGTATATACTCACAAAAACAAGAATGTCTTTGTGCCCCCAAAGTTTCCTATGCTCATAATGGCCTAAGCCTCATTTTCTCCTGCTGAAATCCTACCCATCCTCCCAAATCCTCCTTCAATGCTACTTTCTTTGTGAAACCTTCCCTAATCTCCTTAGTAAGGACTTATCTTTTCCTCCTGGGAGTTTGCATTGTATCCCTCTCTAATGCACTTAAGTTCCATTCCCATTTACAATTTATTGTTATCAGCACATGTCACTTCCCTTTTTATATGGCAAGCTCCTAGAGAACTTCGTTTAAATTTCCTTCAGTATAACATTCTGCATGTAGTAGGTATTTAACAAATATTTTTGAATGAATGGTTAGTAAGCCTATGAGATATAGTTATAAATATATTAAATAATTCCCATAAGTCCCAGGGGAAAAAATTGTCTCAATTCAATTCAAAAAGCATTACAAGTGTGTGATATGTGCAAAGAATTGGGGATAGAAAAGATGAAAATGAACAAAGTCTCTATCCTCCCAAAATGCATAATCCAGTAAGAGATTAGGTAGATTCACACATACATATGATGCAAGGTAGGATGTGATATGGGTATTCACTAGATCCAGATAGTGCTAAAAGAACATTTGAGGAGGGAAAAATTATCTTGAGTTGAGAGGAATTGGAAAGGGAAGGAAAGGCAGGGTCAGGGAAAACTTAGGTATTAACTGATAATGGATATGCAGAGAACAAAAGATGAAATGTGATTGGACCTACATCCAATCTGAAAAGGTATCCTGGAGGTGAGTTTGGAGCAATCGTGAAAGAAAGGGAAATGATTTGAAAAAGAACCATTTGATCATTTGAAAAGGAATCATACCCTTTCTTGTTTTTTGACAAAGGTACCCCAGGAAAGGAGAACAGCATGTGATGAAGTAGATTAACTGATGAACGTATTTTGCTCTTCAGCACAAAACAATGACCAAAGTGATATTATTTATTTAAATCCATTTCTGTCACCCTTGGAAGGAAAATTTCAAGCAATCAAACTATCACAAAATAGTCAAGTGCTGATTATTTCTATCTATCTGCACCATTTAAAATGCTGGTTTTCCATAAAAGTAACATCAAGGACTTGTTAGAACCCACGTTGTCATTCAGCACATCAAGGAAACTTCCCTATTTTTTCTCCCATCTTTTTAAAAGCAGCTCTTGGACAGTGCTTAACAAAGGATGTTATCTCTGTGATTTTGTCACACCATCTGCCCACCACCTCTGACATCTTGGATGGATCAAAATCTCTCTCTTTAGGGACAAACTATGCAATGTGATAATGCTCCAAGAAGACTTGAACTTTTTTGACACCATTGAATCTGTAAGTTGAAAAAGAAAAACAAGGAAATAGCAGAGGAATCCCTAGAAATTGTGCAGGTAAACCCTGGCCTCTGACTCTTCCATGGTGGCCTCACACTCTACATTGACAGCTTTGGGAAGGACTAGTTAAAGTGAAACCCTTGGAAGGGATTACCAATGTCAGGAGAGACCTAAAGCCCTAGTATCTGGAGAATATGAACAGTCAGAAGGAGAGACAAAAGCCCAACGGAGGATTTTGCCTTTCTTCCACTGGATTGGTAACGCATCCGTCCAAACGGGCCTAAGGAATTAAGCAAGAATGGGACTGTGAGCTACAGTACAGAGAGGAAGCAGGCCTTGAAAAAGGAGGAGGAGAATGGCAGTTCATCCTCTCTCCTGAAGACTGAGCAGAAGAAGGAAATGAGGGAAATGAAGGACCCAACAAACCCTTGGACACTTCTTGGGAATCAAAACATGAGAAACGTAACCAATGTAGAAACCCACGGGGCAGCAAGGCTGCTTTAAGAAATGATCTGTCAGAGAAATTTCAATTGTCCAAGTTATGGGTTATGTTTTAGAACCAAATCACAGATATCCTTTGCATGGAAAGGTGATGAGTTTAGCCTGCAGGAGCCCCGAACCAGGATCCAGAGAGAAGAAACTTGGGGGATTCCCAAGAGTTGGGGATAGTGTGTAGACCAAAGGGCTAATTAGAACCCAGTGCCAACTCTGTCCCTTATTCCTGGGTCTCTGTTCCAGTGCCATTGCCTAGATAATTATATCAGGGCTGATAAGTCTTATTTAAGGAAACACTTCTTACTTAGTAAAAATCTGTTATTTAACAGAGAAAGAAATGCTACATGGTCTTCCCAGGATGAGGCCCAGGTAGAGGCCCCTGGAAATTCTACATTGGAGAAGACATTCAGGAGCTATACATATGAACTGTCCTCATTACTTCTCTGTGTATTTTTTTTTAACAGTCATACAAAAACATTGTCATCACTTCAGTTGTCTTTAGGGTACTAGTGTCAAACTCAAATAGAAATAGATCCCTGCTGAGATACATTGACTTAGAAAATCACAAATTAACATTATCTAGGTTGTATTGTATTTTTAGATTTGTTAAAGATTTATTTCCCAATTACATCCTAATTTGGTTGAAGCTTCTGGAGCTTTTTAGTCCGCAACTGAGCCTTGAGTTTGAAGCTTCTGCCTTAGGGTACTCAAATCAGTATATTCCATGACTCCAGCACTGAGAGGGTCTGGAAAACTGTTATCATAATAGAAATCGTCTGGTCCAGGGGTGGGAAACCTGAGGCCTTGAGGCCACAAGGGGCCTTCTAGGTCCTTGGGTGAGGCCTTTCATTAAGGGGATTTGTTCTGGGAACTGTGTTCTATAACTGTGACTCTGGGCAAGTCACTCCATATCTCTGAACCTTACTTTCCTCCATATCTGTGAGCAAAATGTACATAGTAAGATAGACCTGACCCAAATATGAGTTATCACAGGTTGAGAAGACAGATCCGTAGGAAGATGGACTTGTCCAGGTGACATAGTGTTTTAGTCTGCCCAGACTTTAGTTAGTCCAGACAGGACTGGGACTAGAAGGGATTAAACAATTCAGTAGTTCATTAAGAGTATTTCTTTTTATAAAAAGGTCTAAGGTTTTTTCATGTTCTGGTAACAGCCTAAATCAAGGAAACCTTATGGCAGCCTTCAGTCCTTGCACATAAACCCTTACATGTTGTGGCATCTTTTCCTATTCAAGACTGTCCTTAATGTTTATATTAGTCTGATTTCACCTTTGTGACAATAATAGGAGGGGAGTAGGATCAGGATTCCTCCTAGTCTTTATTTGGCTTGAAGGTTCTAGTGACAGATAATGCTACACTAAAATCTAATGCTTCATCCTACAAAGGGTGAGACTGAGAACTCTTCAAATACATCAAATACATCAGCACACAAACTCTGACAGGTCCTACACAAGCTGGCAAGGCCTCAAATACGAGTGGAGAGGACTGCAGCTCTCAGCACCAGTGACCTCAGACAAAGAGGAGGCTCTGGTGACATCTGCATTGCTGACTGATCCTCACACCCAGGCCACATTCAGTCTTTTATAAGCCCCTGATATTCCTCAATATAACAATACTTCCAAAGATCCACGATTTCATCAGAGTCGTTACTCTATTTCACCAACGAGGTCAACAAGTCCTCTTTATCTTTAATGGACTGACTTCATGGATGTGGCTTAATTTTTTTCATTACTTCATTGTCAACTTTTTCTGATCACAGAGACTTTCTAAACATTGCAAGGCTGACCCCTGAATGGCAGATATTTATTCAGTCTACTGTCCAGCCCAGGACCAAAGGTTCTTCAGCCTGGCTGGTAGGGCCTACCTGCTAGAACTTCAGAATTCCCTGGTCTAGCCTGTGAATGTCACCTCAATTCCATGATGAGGCGTTAGAGTAAGACATTAATGGAGGAGCATTCTAAAATAATTACCAAAAAATGCATTTGAAGAGGGAAAGTGAACACGCTACCCTATACTTTTAACTCCAGTCAAGACTGGAATTTACTACTAAGTCATATTAGCTAACTAATTTACAACCACAAGAAATAGGTCAGACCATTAGGTAATTTCTTTTCCTTTTCAAATTCAAAGATTATTATCATTGCAATAATTTACATTACTTGAACCCAAAAGTAAATCCTTACTTGGATTCCAAAAAATAAACATTATGTTTATTTTTTCAGACATCCATCTGAAAAACTATGGAGAATTTTAGTGAACTGAAAGTTCTGTGTGGGTCAACAGTGTGATATGGTAACTGCTGTGTGCTGCTGATACTTTGTCCTTTATTCTCGAAGAGGACCATGACATCAGGGAAGTGAGGCCATGACACACAAGTTAATTCGACTTAAGTGAGGGAGAGATGGGCAAAGACCAGCCTTATTTTTTCCTCCAAAGCCATCTGAGTCCAGTGGCTGGATGTGGAGCAGGACAACTCAAGATGGTACAAGATGCAGTACCTTTTCAAGCTAAGGTCTTTAACAGGTCTCAGTTTGACTGAGGCAACAGTCGTTCAGTGATTAAGGTTTAATAACATATACACATATACATACACATAATTACTATATGTAATATATTTACATATTATATTTACTGACTAAGAAACAGAGTGATGGATCAATAGAACAGATTTGGTACACAAGACAAAGTAGGAAATGACTACAGTAATTTACTGTTTGATAAACCCAAAGACTCCAGCTATCCGGCAAAAACTACTGTGAAAACCAGAAGACAATATGGCAGAAGCTAGGCATAAACCAACATCTCACGCCATATACCAAAAGAAGGTCAAAATGGGTATATGATTGAGACATAAAGAGTGATACCATAAGCAAACTAGGAGGACAAAGAATAGTTTACCTCTCAGATCTATGGAGAAGAGAAGAATTTATGACCAAACAAGAGATACAGAACACTATAAAATACAAAATGGATAATTTTGATATGGTAACCAAGAGCTAACATTAAGAGAGGCATAGTTTCTAAGACGTGGGGCATACAGGACAGTCCCATTATACTTTGTCCTGGTCAGAGGACACTTAAAGAGGGTTAACGTTCAGTTTGGGGTACTCCATTTTAAGAAGGACAACAATCAATAAGTGATCCTCTAGAGGAAGACAATGAGGATGGTGAATGTTCTCAACATGCCACAAGAAAATAGGATAGAGAAAAGAAGATTTAAGGCAGATATGGTAGGTATCATGCATCTGAGGAGCTCAAATGATGAAGAGGGATAAGAATTATTCTTTTGATGCCAGAGGGTAGAACTAGGAGGTGGAAATTGCAAAGACATAAATTTAGGCTTGATAAAAGGGGAAAAAAACCTCACAAATCCTAAAGCTACCCAATAGTGTAATGGACTGACTTGGGAGTTGGGGAGCGTTCCCCCTTACTGGATGTATTCCAGACATGGCTGATGGTCACCTCCCAGGGGTTTTATAGAATGGATTCTTTTTGTTAGATGAGTTGAACTAAATAGTCTCTAAGGCTCCTTCCAACTCAGAGATTCTGTGATTCTATTTAATAACATTTTACAAAGTGCTTGACATACATTATTTCATGTGGTTCTCGCAACTGCCCTGTGAAGTGATACAACTATCATCCTTATTTTAGAGATGAGGACACTGAAGTTCAAATTAAATGAGCTATCCAAGGTCACAGAGCTACTTGACTGCAGAACTAGGACTCATCATGTCTCCTAACACCTAGGTCATCCGTTTTTCCATTGCATGGCAAAGTCATCCACTGTACTGGAAAAGTATAATAAGTTATCATTAAATTAAAAAGTAACTTTTCTCAGAACATTCTTTTTGACAGCATTCATTTTATTGTAGCCTTTTAAAATGTTTATTGAATCCATTCTGGATCTATTGTCAAATTACCTGATCTAGGATAATAATTGACATGTTAATTTTCCCTGAAGGCCCCAAATTTTAATATATTATTAATACAATGACATAGCATATATGTTATATAATATCAATCATATATCATGTAACACATGGCTTACATGTCATACACCACATATATTACACATGATATATGTACTACATGTCATTCATATATACATATATTATATGTACATATATAAATATATATGTATATATACATACACATCAAGTCTGATAAGATGTAAGATTGCACACCCTTTTCTTAGACCTTGTGCTATTGAGAGATCTGATTTGGCACAGACAAATAAACCCTGGATTAGACGCAGCTAACCCTGGTTCACATCTTGGGCCCTTTTTCTCTCAGACATCCTATAAATCTAAGTGGGCACCGAAAGAGAAAGGGAAAGAATGTGTCCTCTGCTGGCACTGACAACAACAGTCTTTAGGGAAATCTGTTACTTTTTCAGAGCATTAAATCTCTTCTTAAGATAACATATCACAATGGTCAATTTCACCTTTATCCCATCTTTCCTACTCTTACCGCTGGTATTTCATCTGTTGAAAGTTTGGCTGATAAGCTGATGACATAATTTCTGTCTGTGGAGTCCAGAAAATCACTGAAAAGAGCATTTGAAGAAAGATGCCAGAAATATTCTTCATTTTCTGGTGCTTTCCTGTCAAGCAACTCCTTGTTAATATCTGGTAGGGAAAAGATAAAGTTAAAAAAAGATCTTCTTCAAAGTATAATACTGTTCTGGCTAAACAAGAGGAACTCCCTAAACATGCATATATTGAATTGAATTAAAATATTCCAAAATATTGCTAAAGCAGTAACCCCTTTGATTTAATTGAAAAAACAATCATTATTTCTCTTTTGGAAAAATGCTCCTTCGGAAAATTGAAAATAAAAGCAATACATGTATGATGTTAAGAACAATATCTAAAATAGAAAGGAATGATAACAAAGTCATTGTTAAACAAATGTATTGAACAATATGCTAATTTCTTCTCAAAAGCTGGGGACCCTTGAGACCTAGAGTATCCAGAATTTAAACTGTCATTATTATCAAACTGCTGGGGGCAATTTAAATACCTTTAAAACTGTTTGAATCAGATGGGTAGGTCTTCTATGTTATGAATATTCATGAAGAAAAATATAGGAGCACATCAAAACTTCTAGAATTATTATGAGAACACAGGAAAAGAAATCATTTTCACTTAATAGATCCTATTTGAGCCAAAATCTACATAAAATATAATTTTGTTCTAATTTTTTTTTTTTACTAGTTTTCTCTTATCCACCACCTCCACTATAATGTAAACAATCCTGATGATGCAGTAAATGCATGGCTGTTGCTTGGCCCTGAGAGGCTAAGATGCTTGCCCTCCCCGTCTTCCAGTGAAGGGGAGGTCCTGTCAAATCTGAACCCACATACTCAGATTGGGTTTAATCCTGAGGGAAGCTAGGTTGTCTAGTGAGAATTTAAGCCTGCTCACAAAACACACACACACACACACACACACACACACACACACACATTGACTCTTTAACCTCTTGCTCACAAGCCCCAAAGAGAACCACTTAAAGGTTAGGTTTGGTTCATGTTTAGGATCCCCTCCAAAGGAACTAGAATGGCACTTTGTGTACAATAGAAATAAACAAAAAGCATTAATTGTGTGCTATGTACAAAGTATGATGGTAAACACTGGAGAACACAAATAGAAAATCAAGACAGTTCAAAGAGCTAACATTCTAACAGGGAGAGACAACTCATAGGAACTTGAAATTTCAAGTCAGGTGGAAAGGCCCAGCAGACCCTTTAGGGTGCAGTGACAGAACAGGTATGGGAAAGCTCTTTCCTCTAGACAAAATGATTGTTTAAGACAAAAGAATCGTGTGTGCCCACTGACAAAGATGTGAAATAGGCAGCAAAAGTATTATATGATCACTGTTCTACCCTCCCTGAAGGCTATTTAAAACATCACAACATGAAGCCTTTTGTGAGCCTGTTCAATCAGCAGTGAATCAACTTCCTCCTTAGTTCTGCCCTCTTTATACAGTTTCCTCCAGGCCCATGTCTTCTGGCAAGTCAGGCCTAGCATGCTGGTGGTCATTTTCAGGAACTATAGCAATTACTGGGGCTCCTCCTAAAGTGTAACTAGTACCAATAAAGTGACAACTCTTGTGGTACAGTAGAAAAAACACTGACCCCAGAGAGGGAAGGCATGAATTCAAATCCTACATTTCACATTTACTATGTATATGACCTTGGGGAAGTATTAACCTCTCCCAGGTTTCAGTAACTTTATCTATGGAATGAGGTGGATGGAGTGGATGACCTCTGAGGTCCCTTCTAAACTATGATCCTATGGCTACCTCCAAGGCTGGAAATGTCCATCATAGGTTGGCTATTCAGTTACTTATGCTCAGTGAAAGGCCCAACGCCAAGAAACAGGAATATATGGGTAGCACACATGTCCACTGCCGCATGCTCTTAGGTGCCATTTCTGCTGGAGTGAGAGAATGCTCCCATTCTCCCCCCCCACTCCTCACAGGAAAATAGAGAAAGGGAATCTTACTACTTATTCTGAAGAGAGGATGGAAGAGAGAGACAGATGGAAGATTCATTCTCTTTAAAGTCTACTACGTGGGAGACTCCTTTAGTGCTCAGTCCTCCCTGATGCAGTTGATCACTTCCTTCCCCACAAGACAAAGGCTGCTTTCAGTCATCCCAGAGTGGGCCACAAAGGATCCTCCTTCAGCGTTGAGTCACATATGTCACTGGAAGTTTCCAGGGGAGTTTAATATATCTTGCATGGAAAAACCACACAGACATCCCTTGAATGCTCTATATACTGCATTCTAATCCCCACTATGGTGACATGACACCGTAGTGACATTAGGGTGGTTCAAACAATGACTTCTCTGTCAATAGTCCTCCAGTGATTATAACATTTTTAGAGAAAATTAAACGTTAGGTTGATTAGCAGCTTTGAGAACGTTAGGGCTATATTGACCATATTGGCTCAAATACCTCCTTTGGTATGTGTTCCATACAATTCTTAAAATATTTTCCAGTATCTCAGTATCTCAATGGACAAAAGATTCAGCTTTCAAAAAAACTGAACTAATAGTGTTATAATATGCTGCGACATAGCTTCCTGTACAATTCCAGTAAAAGTGTCTGAATTAAAATCAACCTTGAGGCAACATTTTAAAAATAAATTGCTTTGCTGTTCATAAGAAGAACCAAGTTCCCCAGAAAATATGGGGTACTTAAACTTACTTAAACACCTATTATGAAGCATTAAATGAATTTAATGATGCAAAGTAGATTTTAAAGTTGTTTCATGGATTCATATCATTGCCAAACACAAGACTATCAGGGTACTCAAAACCACAATTCAATTTAATTCTAAATTGCTGAAACATTTGAGCTTAGGTCCTTTTAAAGCCAAGTGTGTCAGAATAACAAGAAAAAAAGGCCTTGTCTCTTTCTTTCCCGTGATATTTTTACTACACATTTTAACAGAACATAGAACCTAGATTATACAACAAACAAAAGACAAAACATACAGAAACAAAAGCATTCAATATTTCTTTCTTTTTTTACTCTACTTTCCCCCCCAAATATAACAAGTATCTCATTGCATGTAGGACAGAAGAAATGAAAAATCCCAGAATTTCTATATTCACATACTATGTGTAGACATATTTACAGATATAAGTGAAACAGCATCTAAAAGGAGATTCTAGTTATGTAGGTTTCCAAATAACCACTTACTGTACAGTTGATTGTATCAATTACATAGGCAATAAACCTGAGCTGTGAAGCTGGCCAAAACTGCGAGACTTCTCAACTATTTTTCAATGTAGTTTTCAATGTAATTTTTCATCATTTATAAATAGTCTTGGAGAAATTTAAAAAAGATCAAATCTGGATCCTATCTATGTTTGATGTTTTAATGGACGACTCTGGAACAAGGTAAATTCAACATACTTTCTTTTACAGGTGGTCACAGAATCATTTTTCAGTCATATCAAGTGTTTTTTTAATGCCCTACCGACCTTTCCTCTCCCCCATGTAACTCTTGTGATCTACTAAAACTGGACTTCTTCCTCTTCCTCCCGACTCTGGGCATCTTCTTGGCTGTCTCCCATGTCTGGATTCCTCTCCCTCTTTGCTTCAGCCTCCTTCCTTCAGATCTCAGCCATAATCTCACTTTCTGCAAGAAATGGGAGCTCCCTGAAGACAGGCCGACTTTTGCCTTTCTTGGGGTTCCCCACACTTAGCCTAGCGCCTGCTTGTTGACTTGATCCTTTGCTTCTAATAGTCTTTTTTTCTTTGAAAACTTGAATTCTCAAAGACACGCATAACATAAAACACATAACACACATAAATGCTATGCAGAGGATCAGATACTACAACTGACTTATGCATAGGTAACTACTGGGTTTATAGCAGAAGGAGGTAAAGGACCTACAGGTACAAGAATGTCAATAGCAGCTCCTTTTGTTTTGTGGAGCCAAGAACTAGAAACAAAAGGGGACACCGATGGCCTATGAATCTGATGGAATATTATTGTGCCATTAGAAATGACAAAAGAGATGATTGCTGCGATTGTTTTCAAAGAGGACCAATGACACCAGAAGTGATGTCTTGACTTGGATTGAAGTGAGGCAGAGCTGAGCATCGGCCTCACTATCTCCTCCAAAGTCATAGGAGTCAGTGGGAGACCCTGGACTTTTTAAGCTAAGGGCTTTTTGAGGTTTCACTTTGTCTGAGGCAACATCCATTCAGGAATTAAAGGCTGGGTAAGAATTAAGGTGAAAGATGGTCTAATTTGCCTTCATAAAAAAGTCAATCTGGGATGGGAAGACCCTCAGAGTTTCTGACCAGAATAGAATTCATACTGACTCGGAGCCATCAAAATCCAAACAATGACCAAGAGAGGCTTGGGGTAGGACAATTTCAGAGAAACCTTACACAAACTGATGCAGAGTGAGTTGAGTAGGGCATGAATAAGCTCTATGATAACTACAACAATGTAAAGGAAATGATTTCCTAAGATTTAATAACTCCCATCAATGAATGACTCATCACAATGTGTGAGGACCAACGATGTAGCAAGCCCCTCAGACCCTGAGAGAAGAGTGATGGATTCAGCATGCAGAACAAGATATACACTTTCAGACATGGCCAGTGTATAGATTAATTTTGTGTGATTATGAATATTTGTTATTAAATTTTTGCTTATCTTTTATTCAATGTAATGGGGCTTTGGGGAGAGGGGTAGACTAGTAATAATACCATCCACCCCCACCTCATCATCCAAAGAAGAAAGGAGTGTCATTGAAGTGTTTAAAAGAAAACATACGGAGGAAAATCAAAGGACATGCAGAAGGAAACACAGAGAAGATGACAGTTTTGAAAATAACATCTTGAACTTATTATATCCCTTTTAAGAAAAGGAAGCTATATATAACAGAAATTTACAGGTTTGGTTTTAATCATCTTTTTCTGTTTTATTTTATATATGGAAAGCCCCCCTCCACTTTTTTGGTGTTAAGCACAGAATAAAGTAAAAATTTCAAAAGGATATATGGGGGTAATAAAGAAAAAACAACTATATGAGAATAAAATGTAAAGATATACAAATCTCCCCCAGAATTAATCATTACATTTTTTTAACAGAAAAGATTAGAGAACTTGCTATTACAGAGTGAGAAAGAAAAATGCAATTTATCAAAGTGCTACTACTCTTACTTAATCACCGGGGGTCACCACAAAAAAGTATTGTAGGCAGTGGTTCTGCATGGACAGCAGCAGCCATCACAGGGGCTTTTCATCTGTAATTCTAAGTAAATAATTACTAGAACCAGAAAAATAAGTAGCTCATATAGCAATCATATTGATCTACTACAATGATATAAATTTTAGGTATCCACTCACAAATATGTGTATTGGAATACATATATACACATAATGTTAATACATGTGCATATATGTATACATATATGATATAATCAAGAAAACTGTAATCACATCACGTAGCAAAAATGACAATTTGAAAACTATTTTCAAAGCAAAATTCTCTATCCTTGAATGTCATATTCTGAAAATTAAATCTCATAATAGAAACATTCCATGACAGGAAATTGGGTGATATGTGTAAATGTGCATAATATATCCACAGGGCTATGTACAGAAATTTCTCCCATTTAGATTATTCATTTGTTAGACTTAAGTGGCTAAAAATATGCAAAACAGAACATTCCAATTATATAATAGAATTGATCGTTTTTGCTTGTACTAACTAATCCACATTTTGGATTTTGAAGGGCAGGTACATTTCAATGGAAGAGCAACAAACAAAATATGAAAGAAGTTGAGATAGGGGAAACCAAGAAGGGCAGGCAACAAGACCACAGCCTGGATACTGAGGGGCTGGAAAGCTTCTCTTCAAAGCATTTTTGAACATCTGCCTCCTGCCTCCACCCTCCCCACCTCTTCTGACAATTTGTGTCACTTAATTGACAAACATTCATTCAGAAAAAGGTAATTTATTTTTTAAATGCAGCTTCAGGTCATTTCTTCCAGCAATGTCCCCTTTTGATCTTCGCTTAACTCTTCTTTTCTTTCCTATCTTTTTTTCCCTGCCATTTGAATTGGAAGGTCTTTGAATCTGGCGATTTTATAGAAGTTGGTCTTTGTTTCAGTAAGTCCACGAGAGAAAGAAATTGAAATTTCTCCCCAGGGGCAGTGGATCTCAAGTTAAGCAATATAGTATATATTCCAGTCAGTTTAATTTTTTAAAAAAATCTATAACTCAGAAGTGTAGAATGCAAATGTTCTTAATTTCAACTTAATACTTATATTTTACACATTGGCTCTCTAAATTACAAGTATTTCACTAGTTCTCATGTTCTCACCAACCTCCTTCCCAGACACTTACAGTTTCTGGTAATCACTGTACCTCTATACAGGGTGCCAAATATTTTCATAGGAATTTTGGAGAAGACCCTGCTACTTGTCATCTGGTTTGATCAATGAAGACCAAGATCCTTAATTTATTCTCCTCCAACTTTTTATCCAATCTAAATTAGTTTGAGATGGTGATGCATGGTTTCAATTATGAATGTAGAAAACTGAAAATTTGCTCAAGAAATAACCACTTTAAAAAAGGCATATCCTTTTAATTAAAAAAAAAAGACTAGGTTTCATTTATGCATTAATGGCTGGGCTGCATTTACAAAGACAATTTAAAGTAGATGCTTCTAACATTATGTAATGAACAGATTGGCCTTGCTTAGATCAAACACTGGAAGCCAAGGTCTACTGAAAGGCACTGTGGCACTGTGGATGGGGCCATGGACTTGGCAGTCAGGAGGCCTGGTCTCATACATTCACAAGTTGTGTGTCCACATGCAAACCATTTATCCTTTTCAAAATCTCACTTGTGTCACCAGTGAATTAAAGATGATGATGATACTTGTCTATGTACCTCTTGTGAGCCCCTTGCAAATTTTAACACATTCCATAAACGTGAATTGTTCTTTTTGGTGTGTTAGGAAAAAGTGAATTCTGAAGCTAAAGCTCTCTATAAACTGCATCAGTCATCTGGAATAGGACACCCTTTATCTTAAGCAGGAATGAGCTGGCTCTTCAGGACTGTGATGAATAAGGAAAGAAACGATTCAGGGTAAGTTTTCTCATCTAGAAAATGCTACCTGACATGTTAGACTCATCTTCTTTGAATCTATCATTCATGAAGATGCTGAGTTCAGAAAGAGCAAATTGCTACTATGTGTATAGATTTCAGAGACATCTCATCACATACCCTCTACTCACCTGCCAAAGTGCTTTTCCTAAAGTGGGGGTCTTAGGATGCTATCACCTCCTCAGTAAGCTCCACTGTGGCTACCTATTACTTCCAAGATCAAAATATAAAGTCCTGTTTGGCATTTACAGCTCTTCATAACCTGGCCACTTTCTACAGTTCCAGTCTTCTTACACTATATGCTCCTCTCCTATGCATTTGGTGATCCATCTACACTGCCTAACTTACTGTGGTTTTCATACATTCCATCTTACCTTTGCACTGGTTACCCCCTTGTCTCCTGGCTCCCCTGGTTTCCTTCAAGATTCCATTCTATACTGATTTTTGTGCAGGAGGCTTTTTCTGGCCAACCCTCTTCTCCTCTCCCCAACCCCTGACCTCTCAGCTGTTAGTGCCTTCCTTTATGATGTTATCTTCCATTTACCCACACATACACACACAGAGTACAGACAGAGCTATCACATGGTAAATGTATCTATCCACTTTATAGCAGATATAGTATATATTGTATATATATAGCCATTTACTTACCATATGCTATGTACTATATGGTAAACATATTTACTAAAGATAGATATGATATATATATATATATATATATATACCATGTAGTACATATACTCTGTCCATCCATCCATCTTTCTATCTATCCATCCATCTATCTATGATCTATGCAGTCAATTCTCAACTTTCATAGGGATAATGATCCTAGAAAACAGAGCAGAAGTAAAAACCGTTTATGTGGATAACACTGAAGCTATGGGAAATAGGGAAGTGTGTTCATCCTTTGTTTTCAAAGAGGACCATGACATCAGAGAATTGATGACATGACTTGCAGTTGACTTTGTTTTGAGTGAGGGAGGGTTGTTCCTTTGACCACGGAAAACTGTAATCTTTCACTAGATATTGCTGAAAACACAACTCTTTGCATACAATTCTTTATGATAAGACCATTGTTACTGTTAGGAAAAGTGCATATTATCAGAATTAATATTTTGCTATATTTATTATATACGTATATATCTACTATAGTTCTATCTAGTATATAGGAAGTCTACCTATCTATCTAAAGCAAATATCTCTACTATATAATAGATAGATATTACTATGTGCATATCACATATATATACATATATAGTGTAGGGTGTTCAGGGAAGATTAGTACCTCTTGTGTGAGGGCTGCTGAGCCATTTCCAGGGCTGTTCATCCACCTTTGGTGTCCACCTGATTTACCCAACTCTCACCTCTGGCTCCAAGATGCTGTAGCATGCATAGTAGTGACATATGCAAAACATTTGGGAAGGTGGGCTAAACCAGGTTGAGGGTAACTGAGGGGTCTCAAATGTATTGGTGAGTTAGGGGGATGTCTACCCCAAGCATATTAAGATTTCCCCTAGAATGAGTGGATGAGAGTAATTTGTTCCAATGACCATGAAGGTGGCTGAAGCAGGCGCTGTGTAGTGCTTAGAGCTTGGTTAGACATCAAAGATGCCAAGGTCACCCACTGTATCCTGAACCATTGCCAGCCAACCTGACTTTTGTCTTGACACTGGAATCTGACAGTTCTGGAATAGAGAGTAAGACTGACAACTTTGAGAAACTCCACCTCACTTAGATCCAATCTACGCTCGAGTCAAAAGACATCAACCCAGCAGTACTACTATTAGGATTATATCCCAAAGAGATCACAGGAAAAAAATGAAAGGACCTATATGTACAAAGATATTTTTGGCAGCTCTTTTTGTGGTGGCAAAGAAGTCCATCAATTGGGGAATGGCTGAACAAGTTGTAGCACATTAATGTGATAGACTACTATTGTGTTGTGGGAAATGAAGAGGGAGTGGCTTCAGAAAAACATGACAAGACCCATATGAACTGATGCAAAGTGAAGTGAGAAGAACTGGGAGATCACTGTACACAGTAACAGCAACGTTATAATGATCAGCTGTGAGAGTTGGCTACTCTGATCAATACAATGATACGAAACAGTTTCAAAGAACCCCTGACGAAAAAATGCTACCCACCTCCAGAGAGAAAGTGATGAACTCTGAGTGCAAATTGAAATATAATTTTCTCACTCTATTTTTCTTGCCTTTCTTTTTGAAATGACTAATACTAAAATGTTTTGCATGATTCCACATGCATAATTGATATCATACTTCTTGTTTTCTCAGTGAGTGGAGAAGTGGTGAGAGGGAAGGAAAGAATTTGAAACTCATAATTTAAAAAGCAAGTTTAAGATAAATACATAATAAAAATTTAAGTATAGAGAGAAATCACATAAAGAAACTCTAGTCCACCTCTGAGAAGAATATAGTGAATGCTCATAAAATCATCTCTGCCAAAACCTAAGACTAAGTTTTTCCTTGAGTTATCTCAGAGGGGCAGTTGTCCTGGAAAGAGACCCGTCTCTTCTAGCTGTATTAGGTTACTATAGTGCTCAGCCCTAAATCCCTGGGACACATTAAAGTTTCCCAGGTGTTCCTATATGGTAACACAGCTATAGGTATTTACCAAGAACTACTACCATGGTTTTAATTCCTAAACTAAGGAATAAAATAGCTGGGTCCCAGATGGTCACTTGGTAGGGATACCTAATTCTCACACAAACGCACCACTTACCAGCTATTGGCTAAACCTCACGGGTTATGAAAGGTAGAAATAACAGGTAAACTAGAAGGAAGTGGAAAGGGCTCCTGATGACCTACCCCCTTTGTGACCTGGAGAAATCACTTCATCTCTCTAAGTCTTAATTTCCTCAACTCTAAGACTAGGGCTGAGGAGGAGTGAGCCAGATGACAGCTTCACTTAAAGGCTGTAGAGTTAGAGCTAGAAGACATCTTTAAGGCCACCTACTCCCACTTCTTCATAACTGAGACTTTTAGAGGTTTAGAGACTTGTTCCATGTCACAGAGATAGTGAGCATTCCAGGAAGGATCCGTACTCAAGACCTCTGACTCCTAAGCCAGTGCTCTTTCCATGATGCCATCTTGGTCCTAAGGGTAAATAATATCTGGTCTGAAAATAGAGCCATGTCTGACAAAATTGATTTTCTTTGGTTTATTGCTAGAATCAAGTTTTTTTTTCAATTTATTTATTTTTAGTTTTCAACATTAACTTTCATAAATATTAAATTTTCTCCTCTTCCCTCCCCCCTCCCCCCCAAAACAACATGTAATTCGATATGGGCCCTACACAAGCATTCCTATTAAACACATTTTCACATTAGTCATGTTGCATAGAAGAATTACAATGAATGGGACAAATCATGAGAAAAACAAAACAAAATAAAACAAAAAAGAAAACAGTCTGTTCACTCTGCATTTCAACTCCATAGTTCTTTCTGGATGTGGATGGCATAAAACTGATTTTTTTTAAAGAAAAAAAAAATACTGGATCCTCAGTTCTTGCCTTTTGAAAATATCCTGTATATTTAAATAAATGCAAGAATGAATATGAAGTTAGTCATCTCAACTGAAGTCTGATTCCAAACTTTGGCGGGGGGGGGAGGGGGGCGGGAAGAAGCATCAATCTTAAAATATCCCTGGCATCCCAGCAAGTACCTTGTGAGAACCTGGGAAATTTTTTTTCCTTTTTCCTTTTGTCCTATATACATAAATGACAAGGAGATGGTTCCTATTTAAAGAACATAGCTACTATCTTCACCATAGAAACCAAAGACTAGGAGATCATGTTCATGATTTATCTGTTGTACTAGCGTTCCCTTGTGACACTAGATAATAATGACAACTAACATTTATATTGCGCTTTAAAGTTTGCAATTACTCATTTTATCCTCACAATAATCCTGAGAGAAAGGTGCTATGATTGTCCCCATTTTATAAATTATTTCCATTGTACTTTGGGTATGGTAAGTAACTATTCAAGGGATATGCCACTGGAATGTGACTGTGTGACTAAGACTCCAGGTAAGACTCCCCACACTTTTTCTTTGATTCAGGGATACTGGCCTCTTAGTTCTAGGAACAAGATATGCCAACTCTCTCTGTTTCTCTCTGTCTCTCTCTCTCTCCTTGGCATTTTCTCTGAAAGTCCAGAAAATACTTAGAATGCTCTCCATCCTCAATTCTACTTTCTGATTTCACTGACTTCCTTTAAATCCCAACTAAAATCTCATCTTTTACAAGAAGTCTTCCTCAACCCTAGGCACCACAGTGGATAGAGTATTGGGTTTGGAGTCAGTAAGCCTGAGTTCAAATCCAGCCTCAGACACTAACTGTGTGACCCTGGGCAAGTCACTTAACCTATTTGCCTCAACTTCCTCAACTGCAAAATAGGGGTGACAATACCATCTGCCTCACAGGATTGTAGTGAGAATCAAATAAGATAATATTTGTAAAGCACTTAGCACAGTGCTTGACACATAGTAGGTACTACATAAATGCTTATTCCTTTCTCCAAAACCCTTCTGAATTCTCGTGCCTTCCTTTCATTAATTATTTCCTTTTCATCTTTTATAGAGCTTGTTTTGAATATATTTGTTTGCATATTATCTCCTTCATGTAGCTAGGCAGTGCAGCAGATAGCACGCTAGACCCAGAGTCAGGAAGACCTGGGTTCAAATCCAACTTCAGACACAATAGCTATGTGACCTTGGGCAAAATCACTTAACCCTGTCTGCCTCAGTGTCCTCATCTGTAAAATGAGCTGAAGAAGGAAATGGTAGAGCATTACATATCTTTGCCAAGAAAACTCCAAATGGGATCACATAGAGTGTGACACAATTGAGAAAACTGAACATCTCCCTCACCAGATTGTACGCTCCCTGAGGTTAGAGAATGTCTTCTGCCTCTTTTTGTATTCTTGGTGCTTAGCACAGGTCTGGCACATAGTAGGCACTTCACTGATTCCTAACTTTAATAAAACCTGACACACAAAAATTAGAGCTTATGAAGTATGATTAGAAGGAAACTCAATTCAATTCAATCCAACTTTTATTAAGCACCTGTGCCCCAGGCATGGGGATACAATGACAAGATGAAAAACTGATCTTGCCCTCAAGGGCAAGGGCAAAGGCAATTTCCAGCAAAAGGCAATAATATGTACAAAGCAAAGTAAATACAGAATAAGGGGTGATTTTTTTCATGGGATGAAGTAATCTCCGACAATTAGAGGAGACAGGAAAAGCCTCTTTCAAGAGGTGATGCTCGAACTAAACCTTGAAAGTGTTTGAAAGGGATTGAGATTGGAAGAGGCAGAGGTGGGAAGGAAGTGCGTTCCAGGAAGAAAAGGGAGTATCACATGGGGACAATGTCAAATAGGTCAATTTGGCTGGATCCTTGAGTACAGGATGAGGAGTGATCAGGGTCAGTATGAGTAGAGAGGAAGGGAGGAATTTGAGGGACAGGTGTGGCTGTAGCTTGGGCAACTGATTGAGTATGTAGGACGGAGTGACAGCCAAGAACCAAGGGTGAGCTCTAAGGTTATGAATCTGAGTGACTGCAAAGTGTGGTGGTATGTGATGTGAGACTGGAAATTAGGGGAGAGCCAGGCTGGATATGGAGATCTGGGAGTCATCTGCACAGAGACCATCATTGACTATATGGGAGCTGATGAGTTCACCAAGGGAGAAAAGTAGAGGGACATTTAGAATACAGATGGTAACAAGCAGGCTAAGAAGTGGCCAGGCAAATCAAGTGTCACAAAAACAGTAAACTGGGAGGGTGAGGGGGAATCTTTGCAACAAGTTTCTCTAATAAAGGTATCATTTGCAAGATATAGAAAGAACTGATTGAAATTTATAAGAATAAGAACTTGCTGGTTGTTGTTCCAGATCCTTGAGAAGGCCATCGCTACCTCCTTTCCTCTCACTTTCTGAACTCTCTGCAGGCTGGATTCCAACCTCATTGTTTGACCAAGATGGCGCTCTCCAAAGTTTCCAATGGTTTCTTGATTGCTGAATCCAATGGCCTTTCCTCAGTACTTATCCTTCTTGACCTTTCTGTAGCCTTTGTCACTGTTGGTCACTCTCCTCCTTGATACTCTCTAGGTTTCTCTGACACTGCTTTACTCTGGTTCTCCTCCTACCAATCTGGCTATTCCTCAGTTTCCTTTGCTGGTTCTTTGGTCAGGTTATACTTCTTAATGTTGGGGGTCTCCCAGGCTCTGTCCTAGACCCTATTCTCTTTTCTATATGATTTCACTTGCTGATCTTATCAGCTCCCATAGACCTAATGATCACTTCTGTGCTGATGATTCTCACATCTACTTAACTAGCCCTAACCTCTGGACTTGACTTTCAGTCTCACATCTTCAACTCCCTCCTGGACATCTTAAACCGGATATTCCATAGACATTTGAAACTCAACATATCCAAAACTTCCTTCCCTGCCCTCAAATCTGCCCTTCCCAATTTTCCTATTACTGTCAAGAGCATCATCATCCTCCCAGTCCCCCAGACTTACAACTTAGGTACCATCAACTCCTCATTCTAACCCCTCTGCCCATCTCCGATGTTTCCAAAGCTTATCAATTTTACCTTTGTAAGCTCCCTACTGTATATCCCCTTCTCTCCTCTGACACTATCATCAACTTGGTGCAGGATCTTCGCACTTTATGCCTAGAGTATTGCAATTTGGTCTTCCTGGCACAAGAATTTCCAAATCATATTCTATTCTTCGCTTGGCTGTCAAAGGGATCTTCTTCAAGTGTAGATCTGACTATGTTAACCCCTACCCCCATCTCCTCCATTCATTGGCTCCCTATCACCTCCAGGATCAAATAGAAAATCGTCTGCTTGGTATTCAAAGCCCTTAATACTCTGCGCACCAACCCCCTTACTCCACTTTTCCAGTCTTCTTGCATTTTATTCTTCTCCATCTACTTTGAGATCCAGTGACAATGGCTTCCCTGCTCTTTCGTAAACAAAGCACTTCATCACCTGAATTCATTCTCTGCTCATTCCCCACTGGTTATCTTCCATGCATGGAATTCTCTCCCTCTTCATCTTTGCCTCCTGCCTTTCCTTGCTTCTTCCTCCAAGTCCCAGATACAATTCCAAGTTCCACAAAAAGCCTTTCCTGATTTCCCGTTACTGTCAAGTCTTTCCTCCGTTATCTTCAAACGATCCTGTGTAGAACTTGTTTGTACATAGCTGTTTACAAGCTGTCTCCCGTTAGGATGTGAGCTCCCCGAAAGCAATGTTTCCCACAGTATCTGGCGCATTCTGTTGTTATTGCTGTTTATTTGTTTCCGGGCATGTCTAACTCATCATGACCACGTTGGGGGGTTTTCTTGGCAAAGATACCAGAGTGCTCTGCCATTTCCTTCTCCAGCTGATTTTACAGATGAGGAAACAGAAGCAAACAGGATTAAGTGAATTGCCCAGGATCCCATAGCTAGGAAGTATCTGAGGCCAGATTTGAACTCTGGTCTTCTTAACTCCAGGCCAGGGCTCTATACACTGTGCTACCTAGCTACCCCACCTGGCATATAGGAGCCACTTAATAAACATTTATTGACTGGCTGATTTTCCAAATGATAAATAAAATAAATAAAAAAGGATATGAATAAGCAGTTCTTAAGGGGGAAAAATTTAACTATCTATGACCACAAGAAAAAATGTTCCAAATCAGTAATAACTAAAAAATGCAAAATAAACAACTGTAAAATTCCATCTTGTATCCAAAAGATTGGTAAAGTTGACACAAAAATAAAACGACGAATGTTGGAGGGGTTGTTGGAAAACAGGAACATTGATGCACTGTTGATAAAGCTGTGAATTGGGACAATCATAATGGAGAAGTACTTTGATACCATGCCTTAAATATCACTAAACTACACATATTCTTTAACCAAGCAATACCACTAGGAGAGAAAAAGTCTTAAAAGCACAAAAATATTTCTTTTGTTGAGGCAAAGAAATAGAAACTGAGGGGGTGCCATCAGTTGGTGAATGAATACAATTGGAGAACCCCTTGTAAGAAATGAAAAATGAGACAGTTTCAGAGAAACCTGAAGACTTCAATAGATTAATGCAGAGTAAAGTTGGCAGACACGGGGGAACAACATAATCCAACACTGTAAAAAGTAACAATTTGGAAAGACTGAAGAATTCTTATTGATGTAATGATCAATCATGATTCCAAAGGATCAATGGTGAAGAATGCTACTCATCTCCTGAAAGAGAGGTGATGCATTAATACACACAATAAGAAAAACACTTTAAACATTACCAGTGTGGCGTACAGAGTGTCCAGGAGGATTAGTAGCTCTGGTGTGAGGGTTTGCTGGGCTCATCCACCTTTGCGGTCCACCTTCCCCAAACTCTCACCTGTGGCTCCAAGAAGCTGTAGCATGAGTCACAGTCACATCCTGGTAAACTACCTTAGCAGGCAGGTTAAAAAAGGTAACTGATAGGCCTCAAACCCTTCATTGAGTTAGGGTGATTTTTACCCCAAGCATGTGAAGACAATTCCTGGTGGAATGAGCAGAGGAGAAGAGTTTGTTCCAATAGCCATGAAGGTAGCTGAAGCAGGTGCTGTGGAGTTCTTAGAGCTTAGTCAGACATCAAAGATGCCAAAATCATCCACTGCATTCTGGGCCACTGCGGGTTGTCTTGACTTTTATCTTGCCACTGGACTTTGATGTCTTAGAAAGAGATAATGAGGCTGATGACTTTGTGCAACTCTGCTCCCCCCTTAAAGCCAACTCATGAGCATGCCACAACATCACACCCCATGAGGTTATTGAACCTCTTCAAAAATGAAGGATGAACAACAGACGCACCCAGTACGGGAATTCATTTTACTTGATTATGCTTGTTATGAGGGTTTTGTTTGTTTTTTTTTTAATCTTTTTTCTTTCCAGGGCTAGAAGAAGTGGGAGGGAGAAAACAAAGGCTAGAAAATTTAAAAAATGAAATGTAAATTTAAAATCGTCTCAGTCAAGGTCCTCCTCTGAGAGTGAAGGGGAAAGGAATGGTGTAGCTGGTTTGAGAACGAAGTTTTGGGAAAGAGACATTAAGGAGATTAGGAAAGCGAATCAGGTAAGAGTAGAGAGATTGGTAGGCAGAAATGAGGGCACAATTAAGATGAGACACTTGCAGCACACCCATTCAGCTGCTTTCCAGTACCTTTCAGCACTACAGAAGCAAGATGGCTATGAGGGACTTAAAGTAAGATCAGGGTTTTGAAAGGGATCAGTAGGAAAAGGATTTAATTTGGGGAAACAACTCAAAGTCATTCTGAGCCAAGTCTGATGAATGAAGCAGGTGGTTAGGTTTGGTTTGGTTTTTAATCAAACACAAGGCATGACTAAAAAGAAATTATATTGGTTTTCATGTGTAGTTCATAAACTTGGTTCTGAAGGCAATTTCAAAATGATAGTTTCAAAAATGCTTTTTAGAAATGGCTCAAATGGTTACAGCAAGCATGTGGCTTCTTGTTCTGCAAAGAATGTGTCCTTTAGATATGTAAGTCCTGATATATTAGTTTAACAATATCAATCTCATGATTCTGTACCTTTGATAGAATCAGTCAGATAACAAGTATTTATTAATTTCTTACTAGCACTGGAGATACAAAGAAAGGCAAACACACGAACTCTATGCTCAAAAAGCTCATTCTATTGGGAGAGATGTAAAACATATACACATATGTATATATGCAAAACATATACATATATGTATGTGCATATGTTTATATACACATATGTATGTGTGTATATATGTATGAAAATTATTTCAGAAAGGAAGGAACTAGCAGTATTCTGGACCAGGAAAGAACTCTTGCAGAAATTGGGATTTGAACTGCTTCTTGAAGAAAGCCAGGGAAGCCAATAGGTGGAGGTGAGTGCTTCACACAGGGGGAGATGGCTAATGAAAAGACACAAAAAATAGGAAATGTGGGGGCATATGGGAGAAATCACAATGAAATCAGTGTCACTGGCTGGTAGAGTGACTTGAGGGGATAACTGTAAGAAGACTGGAAAGGTGGGCAGGGGGCAGGTTGTAAAGGACTTTAAAAGCCAAACAGAGGATTTTATATTTGACCCTAGAGGTAATAGGGAACCATTGAAGTTGACTGACTAGGAGTGAGAGGTGATGGGATCAGACCTGAACTTTAGTAAAATAAATTTCATGAGACTGATTTGAGGCTATTTGAGCAGTGCAGATATGAAGTGATATGGGCCTGCACCAGGGTTGTGACTGTGTGAGGGGTGATAAAGGAATACATAGTAGATGTTGTGAAGGTAAGACTGTGAAAGGAGACCAAGAAGCAACAATGATACAAAGGAGAAGTCAGAGTGGTAATAAGAGAACAACAATGTTAAAGCTTGCAGAGAGGTCCAGAAAGATGAGGACTGAGAAGACCTGGCAACTGAGAGATGACTCATTTTGGAGAGAGCAGTTTTGGTTGACTGATGAGGTCAGAAGCCAGACTGTAGAGTCAAAAGAGTGACCAAAAAGGAAGCTGAGGCAGAGATTGTACATGGCTTTCTTAAGGAGTGTAGCCACAAAAGGGAGGAAAGATATAGGATGAGAGCTATTGGGAATGGATGGACCCAATGAGAGAGAAACATGGGTATTTGCAGGGAGGATGAATTGGTCAGTGATAAGCAGAAAGTGAAGATTAGAGTGTGGTTATAATAACTGAGGGAATAGTTTCCTGGAGAGAGAGAATGGAATGGGATCAAGAATGCACATAGAAAGGTTTGCCTTGGTTAGGAGAAGGGCCAGGTATTGCTATGTGACAGAGGTAGAGGAGCTAATGGGAGAAGACATCTGAGTGATATGACATGAGGAGGAGAGAAAGGGGAGCTCTATGTGAATGGCCTCAATTTTTTTCAGCAAGATCAGAAGAGAGAGTTGGGGCAGGGGAAGAGGGGTGTGTCCTCTTGTTGAGGAAAGATGAAAAGGTTTGGAATAACTGCTAAGGTATTTGAAACAGCAAATCGGTTGGGGGGGGGTATAAAAAGGAGTGCTTTTTTTCAAAGATAGAAGAGATAAAATAGAGCATTTATTTGCATCACAAAATGACTCACAGCAGGAAATGATTTTTAACAATAAAATCTTCTAGCATATTTAAAATATGATTTGATTTACATGCAAATGTCAGTGACATTATCTTCTACATAAACTTGGGCAATTTGATAAAGATTTTTAGGACATGGTGTAGTACCTATCAATAGCATCACCAAGCTAAAGATTTTATTTATGCATACATTACTACAGTCAGTCAAGGATTTTTTCAGTTTGCATTCCCATTGCTTAGTACAGTGTCTGGCATAAAGTGAGCATTTAACAAATGCTTGTTGACTGACCAAGTGATTAATAAGAAAATATTGTCCCCTGAAATCACTCTCTCCCAAGTGTCACAGTATAAACTCAGCAGCTTCTAATCCATTATAAGGTTATGTTGGTATTCTAGCACAACCAGCTTCCAAGGGCAAAATTCACTCAACCACTAGAACCAAATGATGGTATGATACCAAATATCTCCTAGCATATTGCTGTGTCCTGCGTTCAACCAATATTTGCTGAATAAATTTAACACCTGGTGTGACTGATTTTTTTTCCCATCAAATTGGCTGATCCATGTGTTGACTTCAACATTTTTGGCATCACGTAGACATGACCTAATCAAACTCAGATTCCTAACTAAAGAGAGAAGGGTGGCATTAATAATGAGGTGTTTGATCATACAATACCCTTGGAACATAAACAAAAAGGAAAAAACCTCCAAGAAAAATGTTTCCTTAACTTCTTTCTGGTCTACACATTTCTGTTTAATTCCAGCTTCTTTCATTTAAAGATAAAATGGTTCTTGGGGAAGGACCATTCAGCCCTGGGACCTTTCTCACTCTCTGACAACTTCAGAATCATAGAAGGGTCACGACTCATTGTTGCTCGAGGTGGATCTCTTAGTGATCCAGTTCAGAAGAGAATTTCCATAATCATTTCCTCTCTAATGAACAGAAGGAAGTATTTCTGGGGGCTAGTAGAAGTTCTTCTGGCTTGTGGTCTTCTTTCAGTGACCCCAAGATTAGCTGTGTTTGTTGTGAAACATGGCAATCAGGCTCATCTGCTGGAGTTGTTTACCACAAGCTTACTAGCCATAATAAATCTGTGATAAGACCACAAATTCAGAGCTAGAAGGAGACTTCATAGAGGCCAGTGAATCCAACCCTTCCATTTTATAGATGAGAAAACTGAAGCCCAGAGTGATGAAGTTAACTATCACTGTAGCACCTTGATGTCCAGGGAGGCTTGAGTTTTTAAGGTCCCTCCAACTACACTGTTTCTTGCACACAGAAAGGGATGAATTTATAGTTCTCCACTGGCCCTGCCCACATCTCTTTGCTCTGTGGCACCCCTGGTTTGGGAGCTGCCTCTTCTTTAATTAACTGGTAACAGCGGGGTTTGGTTAGGTCTTGGTGTTATGACTGCCCCTGGCATGAAGTCTTCCTTTGTGGGTTCTCTCTACTTGGGCCAATTGTTGGTTTGGGTGAGGAGCAGTAATCTCATGTTGGATGGACCTGCAGAAGTTTCTTGGCTCTGAGCTATCCCATTTTTTTCTGAGCTCTTGCTTTAGTTTGTTGTTTACCAGAAGATGCACTGTCTTAACGAGATGATGCTGTAGAACTTCTTGTTCTGGCTGGTCCCCTTTTTATAAGCTTGTGTTTCTTTGGCTGACTGCTCAGTTACGGACAAGCTCTCATTTTCTACGGCTTCTGCCAAGGTCTCTTTGGTCTCAGATTTCCCCTATGTATAAACCTGCCTTTTTTTTCACTGACTGTTCCTTTGTAATTAAACTGTCCTCCTGTACTAACTCTGACAAAGAAATTGTGCCAGAGGAATCTGTTTTTATGGACTTGTCCCTCCTGAGCTAATTGATGGCTGATAATTGGAACCTCACAGCCATCCTGGGATAAGTTTTCAGGATTCTCTCTCTTTGGGAATGGCCCCCCTTTTAGGTACTCTCATCTTTGGAATCAGCTCATTTTTGGGGAGCTTAGCAGGGACCTTTTTGCTGGAATGAAGAACTTTTTGAGTTCTGTCTTCTTGTATCTGTTTGTCACTTCCTATAAATGGTTAAGCTTGGGATGGCTCAGGAAGTTCTGATGGAGGGGTTTCCTCCTCCTGATTCATCTTGGAGCCTTCAGGTGGGCTTGGGTTGGTGGGCTCTGGCAGTTTTGTAGGATTCTGCTTGTTATGGGCTCCTGATCCCAAATCTGTCTTTTTCAGTTGCGCTGGCCCTTTGGCTGATTCTCTTTTGAGAGAGGAGGGTTTTTTGGCTTTCACCTGCTGAAATGACTCTTGATTTGGCAGTTTGTCTGCAATCTTCCTATTGGAGGTCAACTCTCTTTGTTGAGCTTTTTTGTCTTTTTTCTGCCTGTGGGCTTGAGGCTGATCTGGACCTTGAGTTTGTTGGAGTTCTGAGAAGGGAGTAGAGAGGTGAGGGAGTTTAATTTGCTGGGCCTCTTCTTCTACAGTCAAATTGGGGCTGTGGTGTAATTGTGGCTCAGGATGGGGAGGACTGAGGAGAGGGAGCTTTATCTCACTGTCTTTCTCTTCTTGAGTTTTCAGGGAATTTTCAGGGGGAGTTAAGTGCATGCTCTGTGCAGGATTGGAACCGAGCGGACTGATGGGAGGAAGTTTGATTTCTCCTTCCTGGGATGGCTGGGGCCTGGGAGAAGGAGTTATGTTCTGGTCTACCATTTGTCCTAAGCCAGATTCCCTGTTGGGTGAATGGGATTTGCTAAGAGTTTCCAACCTGGGGCATGGCCTTCTACTTTGGAGAGGAGCTAGTAGTCGGGGCTGTGGCAGCCTGGTAGGAGCCCACTTGTTTGGAGGGAGCAATGAGATTGGGGCACCCTTTTCTTGATTCTGTTTTTGACTTCTTGGCATATCTTCAGGGTAAGGGGTTTCAATTCGACTGACTTCTGTTTTATGGGTTTCTTCCTTGAAAGGTTCTCTGGGAGCTGAGCCAAGCTGCTGTGCTGACTCAGAGTGAGAGGGACTGGAATGAGGGAGTTTTACTTCACCCAATTCTTCATTTTGGACAATTTGAGATGGTAGATTTGGTTCAGGCTCTTTTGGAAGTTCAGAATTGGAAGGAAGTTCCTCTTCCTTGACTTCCTTATTCTGAGTGATCTGAGAGCTAGATGGAGATGGATCAGACTTCTGTGAAGGCTCAGGATGAGTGGAAGGAACTTTGGCCTCACCTGACTCCTCATCCTGCTCTTGCTGAGGGTTCTGAGATGGAGGTGGGTCTGAGGACTGTGAAATCTCTTGGTGAGAATCACTGGTGGCAGATGGGTCAATGTGTTTTGCTTCATCCTGGATTGGCATGACCTGGCTTTCAGAAAAGCCTGTTGTATGGGCTAATAGTTTCTTATCAGGACTACCACGGTTAGAATTGATATCTGAGTTTTCAATTCCTGCTCCATTAGTGTGTTTCTGATTTAAGGGTAAGTCTTGGAGCTCTGTGGGCTCAGGATTGTTATCAGTTTCCTTGTCTTGGGCTGGCTGGGGAACAGTAGGTAAATCTGGATTGGAATTTTGTGAAGCATTTTGATGGTTGGAAGGGACTTTTAGTCTATGGGCCTCTGCTTCTTGAGTCATCTGATGGTTCTGGGAAGGACTTAGGTTATGGTTTTCAGGTACCTTTTCATGATTCTGCAACCCAAAGGGAAATTCCGTTAAAACCCCTTCTGCTTCCAGTTTTGCCAAACGCCTTGGAGATGGAATTAGGAATAATGGCATCCCATTGAGAGTCCTCCCACTGGAGGGTGGTCCTGCTTTAATATAAACAGAAGTTAGCTAAAAACAAAGGCATAGAAACACCATAATTACAGAAATTCCAATAGCAGAGAGAACCGTTCTTACATCTAATATACTTAGATTCTTCAAAAAATATAACCAACCTAAAATTAGAAACACAGGCAAAGCCAGACATCACTTCTTGAAAATACTCAGAATCTAGAATTCTCATTTCTGGGAAATTGCATAAAACTCTATTTTAACTGAGAAATTAATATTGAATGTAGAAAAATGAAGATGCCTATTTACATGTACAAATGTTATAGACAGTTTCAGAAATGATCAAGAAAATTTTCCTAGGGATCTTAAAAGGATGAGATTTCACAAGATTTCACCAGGAGGTGAGGAGCACTCACCACTTAATCTGTTGGCTTGCATATACATGTGACTTAGAAGAAGTCTTATAATAGAAAGCATAGGTGTCTAAATCCCAAATGCTTCAACCTCAAATATAGAGCTTCCAGTGCTCCTACTGATATTCATAAGAAACCATTTGCTGTCTTCTGTAGGGAAAGGACTAACATTACCCTTTTCCCTCAAAGTCAATCCTGATATCCAGAATGGCACTTGAAAGACATCAGTAATATGAATGAGGTAAACAAAGAGCCCTTTGATCGTCATGGCAACCAATATTATGAAGGGCTCTTGATTCAGAGAGAAAAGTTTTATGATTATCTCCAGATTCAAACCAAGTTTAGTATGGGAAACCATGGCAAGGTGGTAGCCTCATAGATATTCTTGGAGATTACTCCTGTTAAGATCCAGTTACTGAGAAAATCAAAGACCAGTACATTTTGGAGCTTTTATATCTAGAGAAGATCTGAGATTTTATTTAAGAGCTGTACAGGACTGAGATTGATCTACACCTAGAAATCCCACTGTAAACCAGAAATCCAGGTTTACCTTCAAAGGACTTAACACTAGTCATTTCTCTTAAAGCCCTCCTCCAAAGCAATGAAAAGGTTTGGTTAGGATGGACCTCAAACAAGTATTGGAGTTCTCTCTCTCTCTCTCTCTCTCTCTCTCTCTCTCTCTCTCTCTCTCTCTCTCCATATGTGTGTGACTGACAAAAGTAAAACAATTGCATCTGATATATTCTTTATTTGATTTATTGTCAATTTAATTCTTCAAATGGCAGAAGAGAAAGGGGAATTACTACTTTGTATTTGATTCTTATCAAAAGGAGAAATAGATTGTTGACAAAGAAATGATAGCGACCAATCCATCTTAAAAATCTGTAATATAGAAAGAGAGAAAATCTGGGGATAATTTGACACACACCTTTGTAGAGAAAATATACTTCAGAGGTTTCAGAGGGAGGAGAGTTAAAATCCACTGGTCTAAAATTCTACTGGGGAAAAGTCATCTCCCAAAGGAAAGGAGGTTCTCAAGAATCAAATTCTGAAGAAAAGAATAGAAACTATTCTAATGGGAAGGAAAAGGGAGAGCTATCTAAAGAGAACAATATGGTCACACAGGGACATCACTCTGGGAGAACAACGAGAAACAGAATGAAGTTCATCTATTCCAATTCCATTTTGCCAAGTTAAATTAATGGGATGATTTACATAGACCCAGACTAGGGGGTAGGAGAATGAAGAGTAGTTGAAAGGAATGTATCCACCCTAAATCAAATAGTAAATTGAATTCTAGGAATGGTAACTGAAGTAGAGGTAAAGTAGTCCAAAAGAAAAAAAATATCCTCTGAGCTTTTTCAGTCTTTCTGGACATGCATGCAGCAGCTGAAAGAGCCCTTGATACTACAGGCTAAAAGAACCAATAGCCCTTTGCTAATGTGTGCAACAGACCTCATAACCTCATAACATAACAGTTATCTGTGAATCAGAAGACGGCAGCCAAGAGCAGTACAAGAGAGGCATCAGAGAGCACTTCAGCCAATGGCAGGCTCAGCAGATTAAAGAATTGGAGAGCTAGAGGTAGAGGGAACCTTTAAGGTTCTGCTCTTCTCCAGTCTAAAGATCGCATTTGCACATATTTAGCACTGAATGGGACCTTGGAGATCATCTAATAAAACGCTTTCATTTTACAAATAAGGAAACTGAGGACTAGAGAAGTTACATGTCCAGCTGAAACATTTAAGGGATCCGGATTGCATCAACAACCACCTCAGATTCTTAAAAGATGAAAGCAAGGGTACTGAAAAACAAAACTAGATGTGCTTGCTGATCTGTTATCAGTAATATAAGAAAAATAAGAGAGAATGGGAAGGGTGCTGAACAAGTGAAGAAAGGCAGATATCTGGCTTGATTTTTCAATAAAAGGAAAAAGGTAGAATCTAAAAACCCTAAGCTGATGAAACTGATTTTGATTTCTGCCAAAATCCCAGTATGTATTATTAAAGGAATGCCTAGGGAGCAGTAAGAAAAGAAAGCAGTGATCTTCAAAAGCTAGCACAGGCTCATCAAGAACAAGTCATGGCAAGGTAACTTAATTTCCCTTCTTACAAGGCAACTAGACTGGGAGATCAGGGTGATGAAGTAGGCATAGTATGTCTACATCTTGACAAAAAATTTGACAAAGTTTCTTGTGCTATGCTTTTGGGTAACTTGCAAAGATGTAGAATAGAATATAGTTAGGTAGATTTTGAACAATTTCAATAACTAATTCACAGAATACAGGCATTGCCTGGTGCGGTGGTACACATCTATAATTCCAGCTCCTGGAGAGATTGGACTGGTGGATCTTTTGAGCTATAGTGAGCTAAGTCAATCAGGTCTTCTTAAATAAGACTGGCATAAAAGTGGTGAGTTCTCAGGAGTAAGGCAGGCACCACACTGCTTGAGGAGATATGAACTGTCACAGGTCAGAAACACTGAGGTCAAAGCTCCTATGCCAATAAGTGGTGGGATCCTGGCCATAAGCAGCCCCTAGCACTTTCAACCTGGTCAAGAGAGGCACAGTTATTTAAAGAAAAAAAGGAAGGAAGCAAGGAAGGATAGTCAGGGAACTAGAGACTATGCCATAGGAGGATCAACTGAAAGAATTGAAACTATTTACAGCAGAGAGATAGTGGGGGAGGAGAGGATTGGGGGAAGGGTAGGACAAGATAACTGCCTTCAAATATCTTAATACACGAAACTTATTTTGATTTGGGCCCAGAGGGTAAAACTAGCTGTAATGGGGGAAGGGGCGAGGTAATTGCTCCAAGGATGATTTGGCTTAATTTAAAGAAAAAACTTTCTAAAAATCAAAACTGTCAACAAGTGGAATAGGCTGCTTTGGGGACATGCCTTCTGAGCAGTGGGTTAGCACTCTAGACATTTTTCCTCTGAGGCTGGATATTTGGGATATGTAAATATGACCGGTATTCAGGCACAGATTGGACTAGATGGTCTCTGAGACTCTTTCCCATTCTGAAGTTCTCAGATCACTATGAGTTTAAGAAGAATCTTCAAGTCCTGATAGGCTGATCAATAATTCTTAGCACTGGAATAAAATGGGTACCTCTTAAATTGAAGATAATGTCAATTAGCTTTCTCATTAGCTTCCTAGCTTAAAGTTTTAAAGATAAAAGAAACCCTAGAGATCATCTAATTTGTGAGCTGTCAGTTTTTTAAGAGAAAAACTTTTTTTTGTAATATTCTTAGAATTAAACCTCTCATTGTCTCCAAGCAACTGCTTAAAAGTATGTTATAGGTAAATTACTCATCTACATTGTGAGGGGAGATTCCACAATGGGAGTTCTTCATACCATTTAAATCCTAAGTCCACACCTCCCCTGCCAAAAAAATTCTTAAAAGCATATCATTTTGAAAAGTCACATTATATTTTATAAAAAACAGATTTCTTCATCTGATGTCAGAGATTTTACACCAGCCTCATCTGTATTGCTTTATATATTTTATTTGTTTGTTTAATGAATACAAATCAGTACAATACAACACAACAGAAAGATCAAATAATCATTATTCATTATCTTCAGAAGGCCCTTGTTATAATCACAAGTGTGACCTAGGCAAGGTAGTAGTTAGCCTTCCCTCATAAATACATTAGTCCAATGAGTTTATTAGATGAGCTAACTGTCACCTGAAAGGCAGGGAAAACTTGCTCCTGAAGCATGAGAAGACAGAAGAAGACAAGAGGAGGGAAGCATGGTAGCAACAAGTTCCTGGTCAAAGGAGAACTGGCCAAATGTGGATAAGGGCTAAGAAGAGGAGGTCCAAGGAGAATCTCTGCGCTTGTGCAGAGTTAAAAGTTTTCAGCTCGAGCATCACTTATCTCCTGAGCTAGGTATTCATTATTTATAGCACTGAACGTGCTTGAATGAGATGAGTCATTAGACTCCTTCTATTTTGGCTAATACAACTCAACCTATGTACTGGAATAAGAACATGCAATTCATGATATGCCTTTCTGACCTAGTCCAAAACTTTTAGCCGTCCCATATTCATCCTCTGGCTTACTAGCTTGTGATAATCTAGCAACATCAAATCAACTCTTTGTTTGGTTTTGAATTCTGGATAATTTTTTGCATGCATAATTTTATTTAGAAGAATATTATCCTCATATTGAAGATGTGAGTCAGTTGTTCAAAGGCTCATTTGGAACCATGAATTCTACCAGGCCAGGATAAAAACAAATAGAGAAATAGAGAGAGAGAGATAATGAAAGGGCATCTGAATACATTAAAATTAGTATATGCACCATCGGAAGTGCATATTTAACTCACTTTACTTATTTACATAATAAATATTTTTAGGCCTTTGTGCTATGGAAACGTTGGTTGACTCAAGGATTTCCTGGCCAGTTGAGCAAAAAAGAGAAAGAAAAGTCTGCTTTTAAATGATGCAATTGTTCAAAAGATATGAAAGTTTGTCAATATACTCTATTTTCAACTATTATTTCATCCATGACCAAAGGGATATACTAGAATCTTAGTTTTTTCCAACTAGACCAGGTTGACTTACCAAGTTTAAAAAAATTCAGAAACTTTCTCACAACTATCACTGATTAAAAAAATACCCCAAGAATTAGCTTCATTATTCATTATAAATTACTGATATTAAATAATTACTGCTGATATTTATAAAGCCTTAGAGTTTACAAAGTATTTTACATGCATTATCTCAACTGATTCTCACAACACCCCTGTGAAGTATAATTAACTTCAATTTGCAGAGAAGGAAACTGAGTCTTAATGATCATCTTGTCCAACCACCTTTTTTTTTTTTAATGGAAGAAGAATCTGGGGGCCAGAGAGGTTAGGGGATTTACATAAGATCACACAGACATAATTTGTCCATTAGGTTAACCTTGTCTTCATTTTCAGTGTATAACAGTGGCATGGGGTTGATATTCTGGGCCTCCAAGCAAAAAACATAGACAGGGGCCCTTTACCCTTTGTTAACTGAAAAATACAAAAATACCAGTTGAAAGGGTGTCTCCTTTATGAAGTTCTCTGAAATATAGGGGCTACTTAGGATTTACACCTAAGAAGAAATAAGAAGAAAGCAGCTGGCCTGGAGTACCTCATTCCTCTAACTCGGCCTTTTTCTCTATGACTTTTCCCATGACCTTCAAACAGACTAGAGCCACATGACTAATTCTCAACAAGCTAAGCAGTCATTTATCATAAATTTGGAAAGTTTAGTGAAAGTCAGTACAAGAATCATAGGACCATAAAATTTTAGAAATGGAAGGGATCTAGAGAGTATCCAACTCCTTCATTTTACAGATATAGAAACTGAGGCCCACAGATGTGAAATGATTTACTCTCTCAGTGGGAAAATTGAAATGTGAACCCAAATCTTCTGACTCCTGATCCAATCCTCTTTCTACCACACCACATTACGCATAACTATCTTAAAGACATTTAATAATGTAAATAAATAAAATAAATAATATTTAATAGTCTCTGATCATATTTTGTAAACAGCTTTATTAAGTAACATGTGAAGGTTACTTTCCATTATACCCTGAAGTTAACTGTATTTTTTAAACAGGTCAGATGTGGCAGATCAAAAAGAAGGGCACGATGGAAAGGGAAGTCCACATGACCAGATTACTGAGAAATGCAAAGGGGTCATGCAGGGAAATACCTATACTGTCAAGGCAGCTGATTCCCTTTAGAATTCACTTCTAAATAAAGGGCATACCTAACCAAGCAACGATCCACTTACCCTCTACTGCACTGTCCAGCATAATTCTCAATGTGTTTTCCTGGAGTTCCATTATCATAGTGAGGTAGATCAGAGTTAAAGTCAAACTTCCTCAGAACTGCTGACAGTTCTGAGCATAAATGTTGGGAAAACATGGCCACAACCCAAGAAGCAATCTAGGCACTGGGAAGGGCAACTAACTTTCTAGAAGTTAACTGACTTGTCCATGGTCACTTAAGTCACAAGGGCTTCCATGCTACAGTCCAGAAATTACAGAAACTGCCTTTGACCTGGTTACTTCTCTTAGAGAACCAGATATATTTAATTTACATTTTTGGTTTGAAAAAGAAAAAAAATAGTATAGGCATCTAAGTAGTACAGTTTAAGATGATATTTATAGTACCTGCAATGCCAGATATGATCTTGTCATGCTGGTCAGACAAACCAAGGTATTCTCTAATGAGCTTACACAGTTTCTGGTATGCAAGATTTATATCATCTATCGGTAAAAGAGAAAATATATTTTAAGGCAAAAAGCATATAAGAATGGCAAATTCTCAATTACTGATGGTAATGGATATATAACATTAATATATTTCACAAATCTCAATCAAATCTCCCTCCACATCTTCACCCAAGCTGTTACTAAGTAATGATTAATAAATAACTAACAGTCTACTTTTTGTCAGGAAAAGGCACAGCTATTATCTGAGGACCAGTCTAGCTAAGTTCCTAAAGACTCATCAGGTTGGCAGTGGGGTGATGAATTTGGGGGTCCTGGCATATTATACTTCTACACAGCTGATTTCTACTTTGATATATCAACATCTCTCATATTTATCTCCTTCTCTCTATTCATGTGGTCACCACTCAAGTTCAAGTCATCTCTTTTTTCCTTATTACTTTTCACTTCAATTATTAAGATGGAATACAAATTGTTCTTCCTGCCTCAAATTCAGTCCATCCTTCTGGCTCCTATCTATCATTCACTTGACTGACAAAGCATTTTCTTAAAGTACGGGTAGGACTATGTCTCTTTTTTGCTCGATAAACTTTAGTGGCTCCTTATTACCTCTAAGATCAAGTAAAATTTCTTGTGTTTGTCATCTAAAGCCCTTTACAACCTGACTCTATCCTACCTTATCATAAATTACTCCCAAAGACCAAGGTACATGTGGACTTGTTCACAGGATCCTGTCAAAGTCTTCAAAGACTTGCTTTGCTATTTTATCCTCTGTAACAAATGTTGGTGGGAAAGATACAATTATTCTCAGGATTGTTCTTTTGCTTTATGTGTGTCATGAATACTAACAGAATGACCAAGAGTCCTGTGAAATGATGAATCTTAAAGCTGTTGAGTGTATGATGAAACCGAACTGCAAATGCCTTTATCTGCCTCTGAGAAAAACCTATCAGCTGTCCTTTCAATTAGCTAGAACTATTTGATTTCTTCTAATCTCATTTGTGACAAAAATGTCTTTAGGGCTATGACTCAGATCCTCTAGTCATGTGTCATCTTATTTTCACTGCACAAAGAGCTCAAATTTAGATTACCAAAAGTTAAATTAATATCTGAAGCTATCTAAAACCTGTGGGATCCTCACACCATCTGTCCCTTTCGCTATTACTACATAGTACTCAGCTGCTTCATGGATATGGCCCCCAAATTCACCGCCTTGTGGTTACCTTATTGGTAACATATTTCTCTATGGTTAGTTAGGCTTGTTCACAGACAGTTGTCCTGTTGTCTGAACTGTACTTGAAGCCTTTTCTTGCTTGTGAGAAACAGCCAGAGATTGCATTCTTTTGGGCACAATCTTTGAGAACCCAGGGTCAAGTCCATGTCACAATGAGGCAGCAGAAGAAAACACTTCTGGAGGTTTCACCCTTTCACATATATTATCTGAATTTTGTTGATTTCAAAACATTTCAATGGTGGTAGTAAGAGATTAGGATTGCCATTCCAATTTTACAACCAAAGATTGTAAGGCACAAGGACATACGGAACACACAATAAGTGAAGAGTACTGAATCTTCCTCTCTAACCATATTAACTAACAATAAAGATTTGTAATGTATAGTTATTAGTCACTATGTGTTAACAGGGCTAGACTGCATTACCATTATTCAATGTTACAAGGAATATTGATGGCTTTACCAAAGAATTTTTCTGACATAGAACTTTTAAGTCAATTGTTTCTTAATTCCGAAATAAAAGTTACAACTTTTTTCATCAAAGTTACTTACCTGTATTGATCAATGCATCAAAGTAACCTGGATTTTCTTGATTTATTTCAACATAATAATCAACTCTCGAGACAGAAAATTCAATCTCTGAACGACTGAAGAGCCCCATTCTCCGCAAATTCCCCTCATATTTTTCTTTGTTCATTGGCACTAGGAGGATATATCGAGGTTCAAAGTAGGAATGTTTCAAACTTCTCACACCCTTTGAGATGAAAGAGAAAGTGAATGAAACTGAAGACAATGACAGACAATTCATCTGATGAGATGACTAAGTGAACTGTCTTCAGAGAGTATATTAAAATAGTTTTTACTTTATTTTATTTTATCATAATGATGTGAGCTATCCCTCACAGAAATGATCCAACTATGGTGAACCAGATGAAATTACCTGAGTGCACATCATACACAAACATCCAATTAAATCATTGTCAGGATGAATGAACTTGCTCTCCAAAACTTACATTGGGAATGTGTAGAACTCTGTCAATATATGCCAATGATATTATAATGCAGATAAACAACAATATTTTTGAGGTATCCTGGAATCTTGTTTGAATGGCATTTTGAGAAGACTGATGGTACTTGTGAATGTCAGGGAGTGGAGAGATAAACATGCCTTGATGAATATGCAGTCCTTTATTTCTGGTAGCAGCATTAGAGAGGGAGAGATATATTTATACTGCACATTGGGAGCTTGTTCCCATAGCTGCCAACCAATGATGTGGGCCAATAAAATGTTAAGATTAATCAAAGTTTCCTACATGTCATTTATAATCCTGTGCAGGCTTGGGGGAAGGATAAATGGTGGCAGAAGCAACAAATATCAAGGAGGTGGAAGGCCAAATTAAGGGGGAAGGAGGACTTGTATTCCCAGAACTCAATTTATACTCCATATCATTATTAAAACTGGTAAGATAGAAAGAATTGGGGGAAAGTTTCAGTAGAACAGATTAGATAATCAAGATCTATATAGCCAAACAAGTAGCAAAATAGTATTTGATAAACTCAACATAAAATGCTATAACTGAGGAAGAAATTAATCAACAAAAACTGTTGAGGAAATTGGCTAATATTTTAGAAAAAACAAGAGATGACCACTCTCATTTCATTCTTATTTTAAAACATCAAGGATGTATGACTTTATCAGTCTGGGCATTGGTTTTTAGTACTGATGCAACATTTATCACAATGGCAAACATGATATTGAGCATCTCTAAAATGAGGTAGGCCAGTCCTTGCACCCCAGACTGAGACTATTACTACTCTCGTAATCAAAACGTTTCCAGTTTGATAGGACAGGAAGAGCTTGAGTTCTGCTGGCAAAACCTTTGATAACCCAAGATCACGACCATGAGGTAGTAAAGTGGGACTTTCATAGTCATATCATATAGCCCAATAAGTTAGAAATGTATTACATATTACAAATATGCATAATTTGTTAAAAGTTAGAGGATAATGGAAAGTCGTTGATTTCTCAGTTGTGGTTTGGTGAAAAATTCTTAGCCATCCAACATTTGTTAGAAAAGATAAGATGACCACTCTTACTGGTGAATTTGACCATACATACATACATATAGATGTGTGTGTGTGTGTGTGTGTGTGTGTGTGTGTGTATCTTTTCTGACAAAAAAGCAATGCATCTGGGATAAAAAAGAAGAAAATTAAGGGAAAAAATTCCTTGTAAAAAGCATCTCTGAAAAAATCTAATATCTAAGATCTACACTGAAATGACAAATTGAGAGCCATTCTCATGGAATTACTATGGTTGTGTCCAGAGGAAAAAGATATGTCTATACAAAAATGTTTCTATGAGCATTATTTGTAATAAGAAAAAAGAATTAGGGAATGACTGAACAAATTATAATACATGACTGTATTTCAATATTATTACATCATTAAAATTATTATGAAGAGTATTAAAAAAAACTGGGCACTAGACGTGAAGTTAGGAACATCTGGGTTCCAACCTCATGCCAGGTAATAGGTATTTGGACCTGAGCAAGTCACTTAACTTCTCTTGGCTGACTCGGTTTCCTTAGCTATAAAAAAAAGGCGCTGGACTCAGTGGCTATTAAGCTCATTTCTGGTTCTATAGCTATGGCCCTATAATCTTATAAAGCGATACACGGTGAAGAAAGCATAACCAAAAGAAAAAGGCACACACTGACTACAATTATTTAAATAAAGTCAGCAATAACCAAACAAAATTCAGATAAAAGTATGGGAAAGAATTCCAGAAGGGATCATGAGAACCAATAGGGTGATCGAATTACCTCTTAGAGTATATGCACTTCTCTGGCGTTTGTTTTAAACAATTTGTAAATGACAGAAGGTTACGATTACATGTGCTATCACTTTATTTTGTCACATTGTGCTTTTTCTTTTTTTTTCTTGTTTATATATTTTTATATCTGTACTTGTCAATATAAGTCATAATATGTTAGACTAAAAAAATGGCTCAGTCTGTTAAATTTAACAGTATTTTCAGTGACTTGATCAAAATTATTCAGTGAGTTTCATTACTGCTAAAACCACATACTGTATGATTCAAGTTAACTAAACCATTTTTAGTGCTTCTGCATTAAAGCCAAAAATCCATATTTTTTATTGCTAACACGCTATTCTACACCACTGTTCAATTTAAAAATTTCATCTGGCCCATGCAACTATGGCTTGTCATTCATGTGGTCTACTATTTACAAAACCACACTGCCTCTAGTCTAGATGAATTCAAAGTCCCTTCCAGTTATAAAATTCTCTAGTGCAAAACCATGCTCAAAAATTATATTTAATGCTAAAAGATAAAATGCTAAAACAACAACAACAAAACCCAGCTTCTTGAAGATGTAAAATAACCTGCTTATTAAAGGAAAGTCCTTGTACACAGAATCAACATACAGACAGACAGACCTTAAACCTCCCTATGTTCACAGATTTCAGGAAAACATAACACTAGGCAAAGTAGGAAATAGTTAATTCCATTAAGAATTGAAGCCATTGGGGCGCAGGCTCTAGCTCAGATCGTGGTTCGTAAGCCAAATGACACTGCAATCGGGTGTCTGCTTGGTAAGATGGAGTTGGGTTATACTAAGACTATTACTGTGAAATCCCATTGGTCAGGGAAATGTGATACGGGGTGTGCCTTCACTTGATGTGAGGGAGCAGGAATGAGCTCTCCCCAAACAAAATGAAACAATAAAAAATATGAAGGAGACATAAAGAAAGGGAAGGAAGCTGTCAGAGAAACATTCAAAGGCAATGGCACTGTTATGCCAATAGAATACACCCTCGAGAGCAGAGATCAGAGTTTATACTTCCATGACTGCCTGATTAGAGGGCTAGTTCCACAAATATTTCTTGCTTGATTGAATAGAAAAAAAAAAACCCACAAAAGAAGCAAAGTACTTACCTCAATTTCCAAATGAACACAGCTTGCCAGGCCATCTCTTGCAATGCCTTCTACAGTATCCCTACTCAGTCCATAATTATTCTTGTTATATTGATAGGTCAAAATAAATTTTCCCTGAAATTCATAAAATAAATCACGTTGGGGGTGGAAATTGCTTCAACGAAGAATTCAAATATAAGCACAATGCCCTGTTTCTGCAATTTCTAATATCAGACACCATTAGCATTTCAGAAATTAACAATTCTGTTGTACTTGTGACAATAGGGATTTTAAAAATCCATATTCATTGAATCATAGTAATCTTAGATGTCCTTTATTCTAACTCACATTTTAAGCATGAATTCACTCTCCATCATTTCCAACTAGTGTTAATAAGGTTTGTTTTTTTTTTTATTATATCAAGCTAAAATATGCTTCTCTCCAGCTTCATTTCCTGATCCCCTTTTTGGTCTCTGGGATCAAGCAAGACATGTCTACATCATTTTTCATAAAAAAGTTCTTCAAATACTTAAGGATATAACTTTTTTTCATGTTTTTTTTTTCTTTTGGTCTATTTCTTCTTTCACACTATGACTAATATGAAAACATGTTTTACATGATTGCACATATATAACTATTTAAAATTTTTAACCTTTTAGGGAGTGGGAGGGAGAAAGAGAGAAAATCCGGAACCCCAAATTTTTTTAAAATGAATGTTAAAAGCTGTCTTTACATGTAATTGAGAAAAAAATAAAATATCATTAAAAATAAATAAGATTGCTAATATAATAAAAATGACAATTCTACCCAAATTAATATACTTATTTAGTGCCATACCAATTAAACTATCAGACAATTACTTTCTAGAGCTGGATAAAATAATATCAAAATTCATTTGGAAAAACAAAAGGTCCAGAATATCAAAGGGACTAATGAAAAGAAATGCCTGGGAAGGTGGCCTAGCGCTACCAGACCTTAAACTGTACTATAAAGCAGCAATTATCAAAACCACTTGGTATTGGCTAAGAAACAGAGAGGTAGACAAGTGGAATAGACTTGGCACTCAAGATGCAGTAGGCAAGGAATATAGCAACCTTCTGTTTGATAAACCCAAGGACCCCAGCTTCTGGGATAAGAACTCATTGTTTGATAAAAATTGCTGGGAAAACTGGATAACAGTGTGGCGGAAATTAGGCATAGACCCATACCTGACACCGTACACAAGAATAAAGTCCAAATGGGTACATGATTTAGGTATAAAGATTGATACCATGAATAAACTGGAGAAGCAAGGAATAGTGTATTTATCAGATCTATGGAGAAGGGAAGAATTCTTTACTAAAGAAGAGATAGAATGCATTATGAAATGCAAAATGGATAACTTTGATTACATTAAACTGAGAAGTTTTTGCACAACCAAACCCAATGCAACCAAAATCCGGAGGGATGTAGTAAATTGGGAAAAAATTTTTACAGCTAAGCTCGGGGATAAAGGCCTCATTTCTAGAATATATAGAGAACTGACCCAAATGTATAATCATACAAGTCATTCCCCAATTGATAAATGGTCAAAGGATATGAACAGGCAATTTTCAGAGGAAGAAATTAAAGCTATCTATAATCATATGAAAAAATGCTCTAAATCACTATTGGTTAGAGAGATGCAAATCAAAACAACTCTGAGGTACCACATCACACCTATAAGATTGGCAAACATGACAGAACAAGAAAATGATAAATGCTGGAGAGGATGTGGGAGAGTTGGAACACTAATTCATTGTTGGTGGAGCTGTGAGCGCATCCAACCATTCTGGAGAGCAATTTGGAACTATGCCCAAAGGGCTACAAAAATGTGCATACCCTTTGACCCAGCAATATCGCTACTAGGACTATATCCCCAAGAGATCATAAAAATGGGAAAGGGTCCCACATGTACAAAAATATTTATAGCAGCACTCTATGTAGTTGCCAAAAACTGGAAGTCAAGGGGATGTCCATCAATTGGGGAATGGCTGAATAAATTATGGTATATGAATGTAATGGAGTACTATTGTGCCATAAGAAATGATGAACAAGAAGACTTCAGAGAGGCCTGGAAGGACTTATATGACCTGATGCTGAGTGAAAGGAGCAGAACCAGGAGAACTTTATGCACAGCAACAACCACAGTGTGTGAGAGTTTTTTCTGGTAGACTTAGATTTTTGTAATAACACAAGAACTTCTGAAAAAAAAAAAAATCCCAATGGTGGACCTCAAGGCAAAATGCCTTCCACACTCAGAGAGAGAAATATGGAAGTCACTCACATAATGTAGCAGATCATGTTTGTGTATGTGTATCTGTTTGTGTATCATGTTCTGATTTGTTATACGGATTCTTTCATTTATCTTAGTCTGACTACATAGCATGACTATAGTGAAAATATACTCAATAGGAAAGTATATGTAGAATCTATACAGAATTGTATGCAGTCGTGGGGAGGGAGGGAGGTGGTGGGGGGTGGGTGGGGAGGGATAAAATCGCAATTGTATGGCAGTGATTGTTAAACATTAAAAAAATAAAAAAATAAAAAAAATAAAAAAAAAATAAATAAGATACTTGTATTTCTTCCATACAAAAACAAAATACTCTCATCTTTCCCTCTTCAGGCAAATATGGTTAGTTTTTGGCTTTTTTTTTTTTTTTTTCAAATAATCCTCCTCTGGCCCAGCTTTAGGAGCCTTGACTATTTTGGTTACCTTTCTCTGAATTCATTAGAATGTCTATCAGTATGGTGCCCAGAACTGACTACAAGGTCCAGATGGAGTCCAACTAGGACAAAGGATTTGTGATATCATCCATATGAATGTTTCCTCCAGAGATGCAAGCTGCAACTACCCATGCCTGCCCATCCTGCTTAGTTCTTATCTGAGTCCTCTCAGGTGCTCGCCATAGTGGGTTCACCAAAAGTGCTAGTGTCCTTTCTCACCTTCTTCTGACATTGTAAGAATACCAATAGAGCCAACAAGCTGTTGAACAATTATCTCATACTTTTGCCAAGTAACTAGTCCACCTTCTCTTTTCAGTCATATATTATTCCGATGATATTCTTTTATATCAGACAATGAGACAAAAGAACATCTTGATATTGTGCTGGAGTTTAGTTATAATATGTTAATAAGGATTATGAAATTATATTGGTCAGGGCAACAACCTAGGGAGTCTGCCTTTACTTGATGGAAGGGAGCAGAAGGGAAGAGCTCTCTAAAACAAAATTGGGCTAATTCGCATTTTTAGCCTCCATGTTACACTGTTGACTCACATTAAGCTTCTGGTCCACTAAAATCACCAGGTGTTTTTCATGTGTATTGCTGTCTAGCCACATCTCCTTTATGACTTGCCTATGTAATTGAGTTTTGGAATGTTAAGTATAAGTCTTCATGAATATTTAGAGGAATCTGATACTGCCTTTGCGCGGATACTCTGCCCATCAGTGCTGATTTCCTTCACACCCTGTCTCATTCTTGTCCATGACTTTTCAGAAATCTTCTACAGAAGACCCACCCACTGACCTGGAGATCATCATCTGCTTCTTTTAAGAGCTTCAAGGTAGCAGGACAACACGCAGGCTCCCTCTGAATTGTCTCTCACTCCTATCATTTGATTAGCTGGCTTTTTATTCTGGTCTCTGATGATATCTTTTATGTCACTTCTTATGCACAAATTATTGATTGTTAATACTTTACAACCCATTTATATCTACAGTGTATATTATGGTCCTTTGCATCACTTGCAGTTTTGATTCTTCCAAGAGCATAATGTTGCATCATTCACAATATCACAGGAAGAATATGGCTGCTTAAATACAGCAGCAAGCAGTTTAAAATAATTGAAAGCACTGAATGATTTTCTTAATGTAATCTAGCCCTCTACCATCATTACCACTCATTAATTCTATGTCTTGATCATTGTTGAATGTTGGCACTTCTCTAGAATACAGTATGCATTTGCACACATATATACTATTGTGTGTATATATATATATATATATATATATATATATATATATATATATATATATATATATACACACATACTGTGTATTATATATATATATACACATACACACATACATATATCTATATATGTATGTATCTGTATCTATTTATTAAAGCTTACAACTGCACTAAGACTCTTGGAATGTCTCATATATACATAAATACATATGCATGTATTTATGTATATGCGTATATGTATACGTGTGTGCTGTATATGTATATACAGGGGACATCTTATAGGGACAGTAAGGTGGGGCAACAGATAGAGCACCAAGGCTAGAGTCAGGACGGCCTTTATTCAAATTCAGCCTCAGATACTTACTAGCTGTGTGACCCTGAGCAAGCCATTTAAGCACTGTTTGCCTCAGTTTCCTCATCTGTAAAATGAGCTAGAGAAGGAAATGGCAAACTACTCCAGTATCTTTGCCAAGAAAATTCCAAAGGGGGTCACAAAAAGTCAGACATGACTGAAACAACTGAAAAAGAATATATATAATATATATGTGTATATATATCTATGTATAGATATATATACATACACACACACACACACACACACACACAAATATGTGTTTACTAACTCACTGAGATATCTGTCAATTTGTATACCAAAAGCTGGGTAATGTGATTTTTTTCCTCCACTTTGTTTTTTTACAGAGTGAGTAGTTACATTGACCTTTTTGAGTTATTATTAATTTAACTGAAGAAAATCTGTAATGTCTTTTGGGGATCAATGTAATTATTACAATGGTGTCTATGAATCTCAAGAACTTCACCAGAGAGAGAACCCTTCCTCCTGGAATCTGAGTGGGCCATCTCCATGACGGTACTAACAAACCTGAGTGAGCATATGCTTCCCTATCTTCTGCCTCCCTTGAAGTCAACATTTAGTGATCATGAGGTAAAATCACCTCAATAATAGCTGTTGTCTTTGCAGCTTCAAAGTTGTAAAGAACATGGTCATGTTTCTCATGGCTACCCACTCCAGCTGTGACTCAGGAGCACACTGTTTGGTAGCAAACATATAAGCTATAAAGAAAAAAAGTGTGGCACAAGGTGGGGAATGGAGCCCCTCATAGTCACTTTACCAGAGCCACACAAATTCTTTACTCTTGCTCTTGGGACAACATCAAGAGTGTACAATTACCATGGAGGCGTGTGAAGGCAAATAGAGCCTTTGTAGCAACTATCGATTTGTGTAATAGATATTTAGAAATATTTATATGATATATTTGCAGTAATCTATATTTGGTGGAAATACGTATTTGCAACAAATACAGAGTGAGTCATAGTAGTTAACTATAAGAATAGTTTTGATAATGCAGTATTGCATGAATATGTAATAATAAGTTATAGATTACCAAAAAAAAAAAAAAAAAGCATAGTCTCTGGGGACTCATTTTGCATATGAATACAAAGTCACTGCTCTTAGAGGTAAGTGTATTGTGTGCAATTACTGATGGTTGGAATGACAAAATTGCCAAAACAGACATGAAATCTCATGTGAGCAAGATTGCACTAAGTCTACCTGAGGCAGTTTTATGAAGGAGGGCTTTCACCTGTTTGGGAATTTATGTCACACAAGGAGTAAAAGATACTTTAAATGTGACTATCTAAGGGCTTCTCTACCCATAGGCAAACTCTACAAGAGTTAAGCTCTCTGCATCTCTGGAAATGTGAGATGAGAATGCAGATAAAGTAGACTGAGTTCTGTCTGAAAGCTTGCATAGACCTATGATATTCAGAATGTACTATTAATACAGAATGCAAAGACCTCATCTCTGACCATATAACCAAAGCCTCATATATGAGTTAATCCATAAGCATTCTATCTGGTAGAATTTATCTACATAAAGGCACAAAGCCCAACTAGTATCAGGTATATCAGCTGCAGAGAAACTACAGCAGTATTTTCTTAACATGGTAAGAATCAATTTTCCTAAAACACGACATGAATCTACATAATAATATATTCATCATTGCAAAATAATAATGTAAGCAAGATTACTTCATTCCCGGAATGTCCAAAATTCTTACCAAGCACACCATTTCATCAAAAACTTCCTGAGAAACAAAATGATAGTCAACTCGGTCCCCTTCCCCAAAGTAGGGAAGTCTTGTGGTATGACAGGCACTGAAAGATATAAAATATAAAAAAAAGATATAACAAATAATTTAACCAGTTTCAATTAAGTTAAATGAAAAATGGTTCAAATCTTTTTTCTGAGAAAAATCAAACCTTTTTTTTCAATGATTAAGATTTCAACTCTCAGTGATTCTCTGTAAGCAGATTACTCTTATCATGGATTCAGGAAATTGCTGGTCCTTGTTATCATCGCACCTTATGAGCCAGCACTGTAGAACCATAAAACCACAAGAGGCAGAGGAGCCCTTCATCACAGAAGGACCTTAGAGGTTATTTTGTACAACCTCCACCATAAGCATGCATCTTCTCTACACACTCATGACACATCCAGCCCTAGCTTGAAGACCATGGAATCTTAAGCAAGCTCAGACCATCTTAGATAAAACAGTAATAGTACTTTATCTACTTAAGAAGGTCGTGGTGTTCATATCGTGTCTACTTCTTGGTCAGCTGACATTTTTTCGGATCCCAGTTCCTCAGGACCATACTTCATTCTTAGGAGCCATAGGTTTTTGGCTGGAGGGGTCCTGAGAGGTTATTTAGTCAAACCCTCTCATATGAGATGAAGAAACAGCTCAAATAGGAAGAGGCATCTCCTCTTCCTGCAAAGACTTACTCTTGACCTTGCTGGTCCCGTTCAGCTCCCATCCCATCTTCCATTCACTTTAATGCATCTTAACATCAAATTTCTAAAAAGAGCAGTTTACATTCACTGCTTCTATTTTCTCACTACCAACTTGTTCCTCCAAATCCTTCACAATCTGTCTTCCAGGCCCTACTACTCCACCAAAGCCTTTTCTCCAAAGGCCTAATGACATCCTTGTTACAAAATACAAGGCTTTCCCCCATTCCTCTTCTTTTCATTTCTCTGCAGTATTTGGCACAGTTGATAAACTTCCCAACTTCTCTTTTTTCTTGATAGTCTCCTTCTTTGGCATCCTTGACATAGCACTCTCATGGCTCCTCTCTTACTTCTTACTCTGTCTTCTTGGTCTCCATGGATGATTCCTTCTCCTGTCCCATAAAAGACCCTCTGCTACCAGTTGTTAACAACAGTATTAGTAACTGAATAGTGACTTATGCTTTTTCAAAACATTTCAAATGCACTCTTTTGTTGAATTCTCATTCCAAACTTTTCAAGTAGACAAGGCACATAGTATTCTTATTTTTTTGTAGGACAAAATTTAAACATCATTTGCCCCATAGTGAGTCAGTGTCAAACCCAGTCCTAGAATTCAGATCTCATGACTCAACAGATGGCCTTTTCCCTATACTATACTGTTTCTTTAGTTGCTGTGTGCTTGGGGGATCCCTAAATAATTCTGACAGCATACTATGTAAAACAAAAAAAAAAAATTTAAAAGGTAAATTTTCTAGGTGGAAAACAACCTACAAAATACATTCCAAATCCAAATATTTTCCATTATTAACAATGCTGTTCCCCTCCATTAGTGCAGATAATCGAGAGACCATAAAAGCTGTTTGTAATATTTAATATTACATTTGGATTATAAACCCAAGACAGCAAGGAAACTCTAAACAGAGGTTATCAGGATACCTTGAAATTAGTTTTTCTATGTGAAGACACTATCAGACCTTGGTAAAAGGACCTCAGTCAATCAAATGACAAGAATTTACTAACCATCTACAGTGCTATGTGGCTGGCATAGTACTAGGTGCTAATCCTCTTCCAGATCAGTAGAAGCATCAGAATCAGAAGAGCAGGAATCACTTTCTTGATCTGCTCTGCTATGACCTTTCCACCCTGCCAGAAGAATTGACTGGGGGCCTACCCCAGAAGGAGGAGGAGCTCCTGGTGCTGAGGGGGCCCCGCGACTGCCCAGCCCCTGGGTTTAGAGATGGGTTCAGCAGAAAAGACAACAAATAGAAGTGAGCAGAAATCCAGGAGATTTTTAAAAAGTCTGATATGGAAGCAGCCCCCTGACCTCTTGCTGGTCAGTGCCGCTGTGGCCCCTGGTATCCGTGCCCTCTGCTCTTGGAGGAACTGTATCGAAGCCATCCTGGAAGCGGCCAAGCAGCTGAAGGTCCTGCATCAGGGAGATGTGGCAGAATTCCGCAAGAAAGTGATGAAAGATCAAGACCTGCTCATGGTTGCTCATGACTAAATCTGGAAGATACCAAGCCCAACTTCTTCCAGGACTGTTGAATGGAGCAGCACATCCAGAACCCCACAGTGCTGCAGTCCATCCTCACCCTGATGGAGTGGGGCACCAACTATGATACCCTGCTGGAGATCTTTGGCCAGCCACAGAATAAGCCAATGGGATCCTTAGACCTGAGAGATAAAACCAAGGTTCTCCAGCGGGCCAGAGGGCACATGAAGTATGTGTTCTTCATATTCCTGGCCTATACACAGATCCCTGCGGGATGGTTTTGGATCCTTCAGGATATAAAGATGTGACCCAGGACCCAGAAGTAATGGAAGTGCTGCAGAATCTGTACCGGACCAAGGCTCTTCCGTTCATGGGATGCAGTGAGACGCTGCGGAAGCAGATCTTCCAGGCGCTGTTCCTGTACCCTGTGCAGGACAGGTGGATCTGGAGCATTTCATGGTGGTGCTCAAGGAGAACGAAGACCACTTCTTCAAGTACCAGGCTGACATGCTCCTGCATGGCATTAAGGTCGTCTCCTATGGGGACTGCTTTGACTACTTTCCTGAGTGTGTGCAAGACCTCGCTGCCCAGATCTGCAAACAATGAAGCCCAGATGCTGACGGAGTGGATAGCCCAACACTCTTAGGCAATGCCTGCCAGGACTGCGCCAAGAGGAAGCTGGGGGAGGACAGCATCCATGTTCCCAAAAGAATCCGACAGTCGGATCCAGATGACTCTGGAGGGTCTTGAGATCCCAGAGACCCCTGAGATCTGCACCTGGAAAGCCAGCCTCCAAGCCACCAGTGCCGGCCCCAGAACCCCTACTTAGACACTGACACCTGAGGGAAGCCCCCCAGAGGGGCGTGGCCAGGGGTGGGGTGGGGCCTCCATGCACACAACTACTAGGGAAGGGATTGACATTTTTACATTTCAGGTATACTTGGAAAAGACCTGGCACAACTGCCTCAGAGATAAAGTCCAGTGCTGGCCTCCCTGTTTGTGAAGACCCTTTGTAAAGGGGGGTGGGAAGATGGAAGAATTGCCTTGTGACCCCACCCCCACCCCAAGGCACCAAGGAAAGAGGAAACTAGGGACCCTTCCCTTCCTGAGGCACAGACGCTGTAGAAAGAAAGCGGTTTATTTTGTAAACTAAAAACAGAAGGGCTTGGGTCGGCCCACGGTGAGGCAGGGAGGAGGGAGCTTCCTTGGCAACAGCAGTGCTGCCCTGGGCCCCCTAAGGAGCCTCAGGGGGATCCTCAGGATGTCACACTCCTTTGTACCCCAAGACTTGGCCCAGATATCAGGAGGATTGGCTGGAGGAGGGACCCTTGGGGCTTGGGTCAAGTGGTATAGGCAGAACTTTGCCAAGGGCCTGTGCCACTCTTAACTGGGCAGGCCTTACTAATGTCCAGAAGTGCCCTGCCCTTGGCTGGGGGGGGGGGGGGGGGGGGCACCTGGCCCGGTGTAGGCTAGGGGCCATTCACACTAGCCTCTGCCCGTCACACTACCCACTGGTAAAGGCTGCCTCCCCCTCGCTGGGAGATGTGAGGAACCAAGCAAGGCCTGGCCAAGGAGACCTGAGGGAAGCCAGACATGAAATCCAAGTCATTTCTTTGGAGGCATGGGCCTCTCTCATGTCTCTGGTCAGTAAAATAAAGCCTGAATGAGCTTGGGGAAAAAAAAAAAAAAAGAACTGGACAGGAAATTTTATAGAGTTTCTTACAGAGAAAACATAATTTGAATTAGCAGTGTCCTGCACAGCTAAGAATGTGCTTGGGAAATGGTCATTGATTTTATTATGATTTATAGCTTTTACCCAGGCAAAGAAAACAATGGTCTCATTAGCACTGTGGTTGTCAACAGAACCTGCATTTACTGGAATGACACCTTATGAACTCTACTCTTGGTTCATGAAAAAAGACCCAATCCTACAGGTAAATATCTGAAGCTATGGTCTAATTGTCATTTGTAGAAACATTATATAACAGGCTGTCCTACATATGAAGGAAACAAGCATTTATTAAGTGCGCACTACGTGTCCTGGCACCATGCTAAGTGCTTTACCACTATTATCTCATTTGATCCTCACAACAACCCTAGGAAGTAAGTGCTACTATAAATCACCCTAATTTTATAAATGAGGAAACTGAGGCAGGCAGTGATTAAGTGACTTGCCCAGATCATACAGCTCGTAAGTTTCTGAGACTGGATTTTAACTCATGTCTTCTTGATGGCAGGCCCAGCTCTCTATTCATTGCATCACTTGGCTACCTCTGGATAAAGCTAGATGTAAACACCCCAGAAAATAAATTTATAATAGAGAAAATGCTGAAACACTGCCAAAACTTTAACTAGTGACACAAGACATGGGCATTTTTTTTAAAGAGTTTTAATACATATATTTTCCTTCTAGGTAGAAATATACTATATACAGTTTTCTCCATGTTCCTTAATCACTGGTTAGTCAAGTCACAGTAAATTCCTATAAAATGAGTCAAGTTCTATTAATTTCATTTGGCAGATAGAGAAACAAAGACAAATGTTAGATTCTGGCTGCTACAATGCTAGTATTATTCTAAGGTGAGAGGGAGAGCTCTATCATATCTAAAGGATGGTAACAAACTGAAGATGTGCAGCTATGACCGAAGAGGATGGTAAGGTGCTTGGAAACCTGGGTGAGGTTACAGGAACTAAAGATGTTTAGGTGATTAATCAAATGATGTTTCATTTCCTCAAAGAATTGGCTATTTCCAGAATATTCCATTGGCAAGAAGACAGGTGTTTGTTCCTAGTCTTCATATTTGGGAAGTGATTACTTTAAATACTTCCAGTGACTGCCACGAGAGGGCCTATTGGGGTGTCAAATATTAAGGGATTTTGTACTCGTAAGTAAAAGTTCTCCAGTGCAGTGAAAATGACGGCACTAGAAAATTCTGCTGTTGCAGAACACCACCATGGACAAACCAATGAAGAGAGTAATCCACTAACATTAATGCTGCGCTGTAGATAGAGGTTAGGCACTTTTAAAATGGTAAACTGTTAGAAGGTGATACAAAATTAAACTGAGATTTCATTTATGCTTCAAAGCAAATATGAATAGCTGGCATTTATGTATTCTTTAAGGTTTACAAAGCACCCTCATTTTATCCTTCCAACAACCCTATGAATTAGGTGCTATTTCACAGGGGAAGAAACTGAGTATAAGTGAAGTTAAGTGACTTGCCCAGGTCACTTAATAATAAGTGTCTGAGACAGGATTTGAACTCAGGTTATCTTGACTCCAAGGCTTCTTATACCACCAAGCTTGCTGTTTAGTCGTTTCAGTCACGTCTGATGCTTTCTGACCCCATTTAGGGTTTTCTTGGCAAGGATACTGGAGTGGTTTGCCATTTCCTTCTCCAGCTCATTTTACAGATGAGGAAACTGAGGCAAACAGGGCTAAGTGACTTGCCAGGATCACTCAGCTAGTGAGTGGATAAAGTTAAATCTGAACTCAGGTCTTCTTGATTCCAGGGCTGGCACTTTATCCAGTGCACTACCAAGCTGCCCTTGCCAACCGAGCTGCCAGGTGTGAATTAACAAGTTGCTCATGTGTGATATTAGTCAGGCAGGCAGTTAACAATCATTAGTTAAGCTATGATTGTGCCAGGCACTATGCTAAGCATCAGAATATAAAGAAAGAAAGGCAAAACAGGGTCCTTGCTCTCAAGGAACCAACATCCGAATGGGGGAGACAGAATACAAATTACTATAATACAAGATACGTACAATGTAAATAAAAGATAACCTCAGAGGGAAGGCAATGGAGGGTTAAGGGGAAACTAGGAAAAGTCTCCTAAAGAAGATAGGATTTAGGTTGGATTTTCAAGGAAGTTAGGAGGCAGAGGTGAGGAAGGGGTACATTCCAGGCAGGAGTGAACACCACTGAAAAAACATGGCATCGGGGAGTTACGAGTGCCATGTGTGAAGAACAGACAGAAGGATAATATTGATGGACTGTAGACACACAAAGAGGAACAGAATGTAAGAAGACTGGAAAGGAAGGAAGGGCCCATGGTGTGAAGGACTTTAACATCTAAACAGAGTTTATAGGGAGTCACTGAAGTGTAGTGAGTTGGGATAGGGAAGCGAAGGATGTGGTCAGACCTCTGCTTTAGCAAAATCACTCTGACAGCTGAGTAGGGGATGGATGGGGGAAGAGAAGCTTGGAGTGACAGAGCAGTTATTCATGGTTATACAGCTGGTAAGTGTCAGGCCTAAAACTTGAACCCAGCTCCATCCTTCTTTCCACGACTTGATGCTTCCTCTTGGACTGCTGCCTTAGTGCAAGTGGACAGGGAACATCATCGTGTCTTCACTCCTCTTGGGAGACTGGCAAGTAAGTGAAGAAGCTGTCTTGTATTCCCTGCTATGTCCTTAGCAACTAGCACAGTGCCCTGCACGTAGCAGGAAATCACTAACTGTTTGGTTGATGAATGAATGAAAATGGATGGTGCCTTATTAGATCCAGGATGGTTAGCCCAAGGGCATAAGGGCCAAAAGAAAGGAACAGTTCATGGATGGTGCCTGGTTTGCCTCCAGGTTACTGCCCTTCACTGGAAAGTTCTCATATTTGAAGTTCAGGACCATAAAGACAGAAAAATCCTTGGAAACTGGACATCCTTGCCATTTTCTCTCTGGAATTATGCCAAACATTCTTTTAAACTGGTATGGGATCTCAATTAGTTGGCCCAGTGATGCTCTGAGGTTTTATTCTCACATTATAATCTAATTTATTAGAATATATTACTCAATTTATTAGTTGTATCTGGGTATCTGAAATATTTTCCTCCTCAGAATATTTCATAGTGTTTATGTCATGAGGTAAAGTGAGGAATATGATTTTAAAAGTCTAAATAAATGAGCCTATTCAAAGCACTATTTGCATCATGTGAATGTGCTTAGCTTAAGAAAAGAAAGACTGAAAAGCTGTATTAGGAAACCACGTGTGTTTTGCTTTTCTTTGCTAATTTTTTGCTGAGTTACATTTCCAATTTGTTGTTGTTGGACTGCTAGTCTAAAATCAATCTCTTTCTCATCCATGCAAATAAAGGGAATATTTCAAAGGAACATGAACCACAATCCCAGTTTGATGTCTGACTTTCCTAGCCTTTGAAGAGAGCAGGCCATCACTCAGAGGACATTCAAGAGGGCTCTGGCTTCCTCTAATTTTTCTCAGCTTTTATTTCATTCTGTCATCAGGCAAAGTATGTGCTTCAGAAAATCACAACACTGATGCGAAGGAGAAAAAGGCCCACCATATTTTCTTTTTCCTTCCTTGTGAAAAGCCACAAGTGAAGATGAAGGGCAGACAAAGACATGCTGTTCAGTGTCTGTTACTAGGAGGCTGTCACTAGTGCGAGTTTATCCAGTGCAGCAAACTTGAACATCACAACATTGTGATTAATACTGACACACTGTGTTGGAACAGGATGAGATGGCTTTCAAACACCATCACGTTGCATTAAAAAGAAAAATGTTTCCAGGTTCTGGAGAATTATTCTGGGCTGACTCTGAATTAAGTCATGCCTCTGAACAGTTACTGCCAAGAAATGCTCTGTTGTGTAAAGAAAACTCTGTGAGGAAGCTGCTATAAGGAAGAAGATACTTAACATCTGTGTGATGTCACTGAATATGCGCAGCAGTCCTACAGGACAATGACCCTGGGATTTTATTTAGCTTCGTGTTGCTTGTTGGGTGGTTCTTATACTGACAATAGTTCGACAATCATCCCTGCTTCCATATGGAATGGTACAGGGATGGTGCTATGTTACCAGCCATTACAAGACAATTTAAGTATGGATCACCAGATCGGCTTCCCCTCATAATGTGAATGATTTACTCCTGAGGACCATGGCTTCAATGTCTTCCCTCACTCTCATCACCGATTAATGTTTATTGACCAGCTACTACAATGCCCACTTCTGGAAATCTCCTCACATACCAGGGTTATTAAAACAGAATGTATTCCGCAAAATGCCTTAAAATAAGATTCCGACTAACATTTATCACGTCTTCCCAGTCTCACAAGCCAATGAGCAAACTCACCCATATCTGAAGAAAGTACTGAACTGCCTGCAGAGTCGGTGGGCAAGTTCCCGTTTCCCTCCAGATTGTGGACCAACTAATACCAACATGGGATAAGGGGCATCAAGGCTCGGCAGAGTGCTATAACAACACAAAACCAAATACATCTAGGCTCAGTTACATGATATCTAGACAAATCATATTAACCACTTTTACAGGGCTTACTACTGTAATTACGATTAAAACAAGGAAAGGGAGAGAAAAAAGCACTTAAAATACCTACTATGTGCTAGACACTTTTTACAAGTGTTATCTGATTTTATCCTCACACAAATCTTACAAGGTAGAAACTATTATTATCCTCATTTTATAGCTGAGTAAACTGAGGCAAGCAGGGGTTAAGTGACTTGCCTAGATCCGCACACTTAGTTAAGTGTCTGAAGTCGTATTTGAATTCAGGTCTTCCTGACCCCAGATACAGCACACATCCATTGTGTTACAAATGTAAAATGTATTAACTATGGTGGCCCTTTCAAAAAACTAAAGAGCTATCATATATAAAGTTCATATCAAAGATAGTCATAAAGTAAAAATCAAACATATGTGTTTAAGAAAAAAAAAATGTTGGACTTTAGCTTACTAGGGGACTTTGGTGATAGAATTAGGGACTGGACCTGTGATCTCATCAATTTAGGGAACTGCCAGGTGGGAAAACTTCCTCCAACAATGCAAATCAGGATCCCCTCTCTATCTTACAGTCTTAGTAAGTTGCCTAGAGCCCAGAGAAGAGATCTGGCTTGCCCCAGCTCACAGAGCCAGCATGTGTCACAGATGGAACCTGAATTCAGGCCATCCTTGCTCCAAGGATATCTCTCTATCCACTGCACCATGCTGCCTCTTACTGGCTTCTAAATGAAGTCCCCAGTTACCTGTGACTTTTCCTTCTAGTAATGACCTACCAGGTATTTCATTTGTATTTTGTTGGTATAAAAGTAAAGTTTAATAAATTAAAATTGATTACTGATTTTGATTTACAAATGATAAACTACCAAAAAAATCAGACTTTATAAACATTAAATTCATCAATCAGAGAATAAAAAATAATTAGATTTCATTAATGGATACAGTGTGTGGTTTCCTAATTGAACACTGGCATATTGATAAATGCAATTTTATAAATTGCTTGTTACCTTAAGTACTAAAACCATATGTTCATCTATTTGAAAATATATTAGCTCCGAAGAAAATTAAAAGACTTGCTTGAAAGATACACTTTTACTAGCAGATATAACAGACATGACTTTCAGGAGAGGCAATATTCAAAGGGCTAGAAACGAAAGGGAAGCTGGCTATGGCATGGAAGTGTAGTAATCAAACACTAGATGATCCTTCCACCAGTTACTACTGTTGGCTGTTTGGTGATAATCCTGTTTTCTACCCATGCTAAAATTAGATCCACTGAAAGCAAAACAGCTATTTCTAAGAGAGAATGACAACAGTCTTTGTCCAGGGGTAGATCAGAAATGATCAGTCACTTGATTATTCAAACTACTGCAGCAGATTTTGTTTAACACGTATTTTTATGTGAGTACACTCAGAAGCATGAGATAACTAGCATCTTTTAATGGAAAAAAACCCAAAACAAAGAAACCATACATGTTCTTCTGTTAAGTCAAATGTACTTTTCCAGAAATAATAAAAGAAATGATTAAACATTTTGCACAAAGGAATACAATGAACACATTTTACAGTATTCAATGCCTGGGCTATCAAACTGCACAAAAAGTACGTGCTTTGTTGAAAATTAAAACATTTTACTCTTCCCAGGTTCCCAAGAACACAAAGCAATGGAGTAACTTCTTTATGAAGATCAGAATTTTAGAACCCTTTACTCCCAGAGGTTTTACAAGTGTTTTTTAAATTCCTTTGGATATTGATAGAATTTTTGCACCCTACACTTGCAGCACAAATGGCTGTCTGCCCCAACAGATTGCTTAAAAAGAAACAGAAAAACTGTTGCAAACCTGTCTCAAAGCTTCGATGTGGTAGACCAAATTCATTTTTCAATTCAACCAAGTTGGATTTCTAAGCTCATTTCTAAGCTGCATGTAATGAAAATGTTAGCTTTTCCCTTAGGCTAAGTCTAAAGCATATATAAATGCAAGTTATTATTGCTACCAGAGGGTGATCCCAAAGATCTTTATTAGTTTAAAATTCTTTGATAGGTATTTAGGTGTTTACTCAAATGTTAATGAACAATTCTCTATGGCACTACAGACCAACTCAATTCTCCCAGTGAGGCCAAGGTCACAGATTGCAATCCTGCCTGGGAGAGGTCATTTTACTGCTTCATGGCTATAGCTATATGCAAGCTGTTTCCAAAATTAGAAGCCACTTTGCAAGCCTGTACCATTGGTCATGAGGGAGCCTGGGATGATCTCCATCAGAAAAGTAGAGCATCATCACCTTTAGCTACAAAGGACAGGAGATTAGGAAGTGGAAAAAAGTAAAGTCTTGTCCAAACTAACTAAGCTGGACCATTTTCTAACAGAGGAAATGTGGTGTTACCAAGGAGAACAACATTTTCTAAGACAGTGCTTTGCTAAGCTTGAATAGTGCAGTCCCTGGTGTGGACCATGGCTACACGCACCTACCTGTCAAAGATCCTCTGAGGCTGCATCATGCTGTATGCAATGTGGGTCAGATGATCTTGAGCAGCGACTACTTCGGGGGGAGGGTTATACTTATTCAATGCTTCAACCTGTTTCCAGAATTAAAAGTAAAAATGGAGAGGGGAGAGGGGAGAGAAGGGAGCTGATGTCACCACAGTAAATTTCTATGTAAAGAGGAGAAAGTTGTTTCCTAATTAAAAGTTACAAATCTCATGTTTAGCTTGTTAAAGACTGCTCACTCAATTCAGCTCCTGAGATCAACGAAGAGAAAATAATAAGTGGAAATTGAGTTGTTCTTTACTTACCCATTTACATTGTGGTTGGGGAAAGGATGAAGGAAACAAAGCTTTAAAGCCACAATTATGTGTGATAGATTTTAAAAATCCAATTTTTATCATGAAAAGAGGGAACAGTTTAAACTCATAGTTCTAAATATCAATGTAGACTATTTTTCTAATCCATCCTTAGTAAAGAAGAGTAATGGAGGATTTTGATAATGTTCCCTTTAAACTTTCTTTTTATTAATCAATGTGCAAAGTATTATTTTTAAAACTTCAAAATAACCCTTTAAAATAAGAATCACAGAGTATTAGAGTTGGAAGGGCCTTTGCAATTCATTTAACATTAGTAAGAAAAGCACAAATTTTATTAATTAATTAATTGATTAACTGATAACAAGATATGACCTACAGTCTATTACAGAGATAAAATACACCAAAACAAATAGCTAAAATACACAATATTTTATTTAAGTATTAGAAAATTAAAAAAAAACAAACAAAAAGCTACGTGAAATCAAAGAGGGAAGTTTATCAACAAAGGAGATTAAATAAACAATTATCAAGCACCTACTAGGTGCCAGGTCATGGAGATTTAAAGCCAAACAAAGCATCATGAAGGATTGGACTGATATTTGGGTAAGGATACCAGGGGTGAAAGAAGGAAGAAGAACATTCCAAAAGCATGGCGATCCCAGTGTCTGTTCAGAGAGGACAGAGTAGTGCATTTGGTTTCAAGTAGCACACTCTGTTGGGCATGTTACAGTCAAGATTCCTTTCATGCATGCACTGGTATTACATGACTGCTGAGTTCCCTCCCGATTCTCACATTCTGCAATTCTGTGAACTATACATCAGACAGTACCTTTTCTTCCACTTTAATCTTCCTCCGATCTAATTCTGTTAGTCGAGGTAATGTATGAAGGACAAAGAGCCAATAGTCAGCTTTTTCCTGTCAGAAAGATGAGGGACAGTTCTCAGTGACTTTCTCAGACAAACAAGCCCTAGAATCCTCCTCTGACCTTGCTGACCCTTCAACCTTTCCTCCACCCAACCAAAGTCATTCACTCATGTTATCTATCCACTCTCTCCCCTGTCTTCTAACCCACAAAATTAAGTACCTTCTCTGCTCTTTCTTGGCCACACACTACTGACAGACACAAGCTCATGAATGGGCTATCATGGGAAAAACCTAATTGCTTAAGTTGAATGAGCATATGAAAATACCCATCTTAGAATGTTAACATGTGGGTGTAAACTTAATAAAGAGAGGGTAACTGTGTGTATGTTTGTGCAAGTGGCTGTCAAGGAATGTGTATTAAGATTTACAGGAGTGTGTATAAGTCCTAATTGACACTTAAACCTCAAACCCTGTTAATATCTCACCAATAAGGAAAGTAGAGTAGTTTATGCTATTTTCACATAAGGGTGATTATGCTAAGGGCAAAAATCTGGGCTTGTCTGTTCCCTTTTTTTAAGGATACTTGTAGATAAAACATAAGACATTTTTTAAAACAGTGGTAAGTGAAACTGCAGCTAGGTAGGAGAGATAGAAAACGGGTGATTAAATAGATTCACAGAAGGGAGAAGCTGAGCAAGTGGGCAAACATTGTAAGTGACTGAGAAAAGGGATGAGGGAACGGGGAGAGGGAATACATTCTTTACTACATAGTAATTTCATGGCAAATAAAATGCTCTTCCCAGAAAATCAGCACAGACTTATTCCGGTAGGTTCTTCTTCCTGCTATTACACAATATTTTCTGTCTAAACCATGGATATCTTGGCCAATCCAAAGAAACCTTCATCTACAACACCAACAGCTTCTCTAGGAAATCTTTAATACCAGTCAGGGTGAGTGACAAACAACTCCAAAGCAGTCAAGTTCGATGTTCAGGACTGGGCTCTGCTTTCAGTGGAAGTTGCATGACCCTTAAACTTGTTAGTCAGCAAAGATTTGGGGAGTCTGAAATTATCTAGACTGAAAGAATGAGAGGGTCAGCTAGGGGACACAGTGGAGACAGCATCAGGCCTGGAGTCAGGAAGATTCATCTTTGTGAGTTCAAATCCAGCCTCAGACACTTATTAGGGGGCAAGTCATTTAACCCTGTTTGCCTCAGTTTCCTCATCTGTAAAATAAGCTGGAGAAGGAAAACCATTCCAGTATCTTTGCCTAGAAAATTCCAAATAGGGTCACGAAGAGTTGGACATGACTGAAAATTAACTGAACTGACAAGAAAAAGATAATCAAGTAAAGAGAGTGCTTCTGATTTTAATAACAAGCAGTTTGAGGGTGATTTGTCACTTAGATAAGGCAATAAAGATGGACATATTTATGTTCCTTTGTATTCTTTACCAAAAGTTCTGCTTAGAGATAATTGATTCAATGAAAGTCCATTTCATTTCTTCCCAGTATTTGCTGCATCTTACCTGAAGAGGATTTTTTAAAAGATTGAGCACCCGGAGAAGTGGCAGATTTTCAATGTGTTTGATTTCACTCAACTCTGCAATCTGTTTAATCACAGAAACACAATATTAACACAAAACTAAATAACAAAAACAATAAAAACTTGAAGGAGTCACTGGGGGGTCTTTCCAATTTAGCATGCTACAAAGATTATTCTGTTTTTTATTCAAGCTTGACAGGACTGGAAAAGATGCATTAGCCTCTACAGAATGGGAACTCTCACCCAGAAACACGCTTGCTAAATTTTTACTCCTTTGGGCAATGAACAGCCAATTACGCTTCTGATATTCTACACCTTCTTCATATTTATTTTCAGTCAGAAATCAAACAGAGTGAACAGATCAGAAAATAGTGCAAACAAAAAACATGTGGGGTTTCTTGGGTCACTACACTCTATTAGAATTATTCATGTTGGCTGCAATTTACTCACCCACAATCCAACTTTACTGGCTACATATTGATATGTTTGTGTATGTATTACCAAGAGAGTATTTTAAAAATTAAAATCAACGATTACATAGTTTTGATGATGTGCAGAGTCTTCTTGCCAAACCTCTTACACTCTTTTTTAAGCTGTCAGGAGACAGAACAAATGTTGTTACTAGAAAATGTTCCTCACACAAAAGTTCATGTGTATGAAGAAAAACTGCTTAGCCAACAGGTGTCATCAGTTCTCCATCCATTTAGTTTCAGCAGCTGAGTACAAAGAGATTTCTGTTTCCATTGTCTGTAAGTAATACGCTATGATGTTTCTTTTACATATGGTTAGCGAGGCTCCCAAAAGCTCAAAACTGCCTTTACTTTTTTCTTATTTTTCCCAAAGGCACTTTTCTAAATGTGACAAGAGTCCTCCAATAGTGCAGTAAAGGAAAACTGCATCACAACGCTGCCGAGACAAACAAAATCTTTGCTGCCGAGCACCAAAATAACCAAAATATTTCTAAACCCCCACATGGGAAGAATATTTGCATATATATTATATTTTGCTACGTATCCCACCAAGGTGGAAAGAAGTACCACTTGAACTTCCATTAAGCCAGTCCACAGGAAAAGAGTTAAACTCTCCTTCTCCCTGAGCCTGAACACAGAAAAACTGACTGTTGTCTCTCATTTCTGGACACAATCTACACAAGTCAATTTGAGTATGGAGTTTTTGATTTTAGGGGGACTAAAAAGTGGGGAGCCATGTACCCTCAGGGGCTTGTTAGCAAGCCTGTAGTATCTGGAAATTACTGCTTTATTACTAGGGTATCTAGAATTCTTAATAAAAATTCTCAGAAGCTCAGCAGTTTCTGGTTAACACATAAAACTAAGAGAAGGGAAATGTCAACTTCTGGGGAAAGCTCCAAGGCCATTAGAATTGACTTTATATAAAGATATAAAGGATGTGTCAACTAATAGACCAGTCAGTTGGTTAGACATCACCCCCCACCACCACGTTTTCTATCTGTCTCCAGTAATTCTCCAACTCAAAGAAAGCCTTTCCTTATTTCTTAGGATTCTGTCATAGGATTTACATTTCTACACAGCACAATATTGCCAAGGTCACCCATATCACAGGTCACAGATTCAGATCTGGAAGAGCTTTCAAACTTCAGTTTAGGTTTGTTTTACTGATCAGGAATCTGAGACCCAAATGCATAGCAAGCAGTGGAGCCAAGATTCAAATTCCACTTCTCTGACTTCAAATATAGGTTCTCACTGACCTGATCCCTCTCATTCTATTTTGTGTGAGAAGGAAAGATCTGAATTCTGGTCTGGCTTCTGCCACTAATTATCTAACTGATCTCAGGCAAATCATTTCACTTTTAACCTTAGCTTCTTCATATGTAAAGAAAGGTCATTTAGGTGAACAATAACATCACTTATTATTCTAAAATATTCTTATTATTCTAAAACATTTATTCTAAAATAGGATTCCTTTTTCTGGGCTTTAGAATCTTGCTGTAAAAGATGGTTACTGTAAATAAATTACCCTACACGATTTTATGAACAGTGTTCTGCCTTGTTTAAAAACACTGTGATCTGTGGAAAGGGACATGGTTCCCTTTAAAAGAGATGACTTAGGTCAAAAGTTAAGCTGTACAGGTTGCTGGTGATTTACCAAGAATCTGGGGGTATTTTTCAAATAGAAAAAAGAAAACAGGTTAATATTTAGAAGCTTGTTGGCAAGGAAACTATCACTTGGGGAAAAAAAAGAATCCACATGCTTTTTTTCCATTGCATAGGCTGTTAGGATTGGGTGACAGTGGCTTGTTAGACACAGAGATGCAGAGGGAATGAGATCTTAAGTGTCGATGGATACAAGGCATTGAGAGGTCTTCCAAGGACATCCTGGTGAACAAAGATAATAGATAAATAAGAAGTATATGCTGATTTTTCCGAGAAAATCTGTTTATAGCAATTTAATATCAAGGTCTACGTGGAGAGATTAGGCTCATTGATTAATTGGAAACATCACTTTTGCAAGAGTTAGACCTTAAGATCACAGTAGGAGGCAGTGGGTCTGACTAAATTGGGGCAAAAGGAGCAAAAAGGAAAAAAATAACTGTGCAGGTGCAATAATGGGGGAAGGACCTTTTAAAACCCTAAAAGGGGGCTTATAAGCTACCAGCTAATTATACATACACAAAAGGAAAAAGGTCATATGCCAACTGGGGACCAGATCGTTGATATAGAATGGGCCAAGGCAAGAAGAGCAGGCCCCTACAGGGATTTGGGGAAAGGACTTAGGTCCACAGGGGTGGGGAACCGGTGGCCTTGAAATCACATGTGGCCCTCTAGGTCCTCAATCTAGATTGAGTCAAAGGACCACACTTGAGGATCTAGAGAGCCACATGTGGCCTCGAGGCTGCAGGTTCTCTACCCCTGGCCTAGGAGTATATGGCATTTCCTCAGATACCCATAAAGCTGAATTCTTCCAAGAGAACAGAGATAATAAAGAGAAAGAAGGAAAAGGGCTGACAATTTTGGAAAGGCCAAATAAGATCATTCCTTTTCCTTACAGGACAAATCTGACTGATTATGACAGAAAATAGAATGCTGAAGGAAAGCTGCCAATTAGCCTATCAACAAGAATTTAGAAAGTGCCATGTATTCCCTATTAAAGACATCTGATACTCCTCTGATGTCCCCAAAGCTCTCCCCAAACTGCTCATGCAAAAGAAAGATTCTGACAATAAGATTAAAATATCAAGGCTAAATTAGGCTGGAGGAAAAGAACTGGGGGGAAAAATGACTAAAACAGTCAAAATTAGTGATGAACTGTGATGGGGGAGGATTAGCCAGGACAGACAAGAATCAGGGATTGACCTCCAAAAAAAGGTGGGTCCAGTAAGATACCACAGGCAGGCCATGGGTCTAATCCAAAGAAGTTGGCTATATTACAGGAAAGCAGGATAACATGGCATGGTCCAGAACTCAAGAGGTCAGAGTTAGGGAATGCCATTTAATCCTAAACCAAGGACAGAGGCTATTTGCTTTCTGCCTTATTTATATTCTGTGCAGGGTGCAAGCAGGCCTGTACTTACAAGTGTTGACTGTACCCATTAAGATATCAGAAACTGGGGTATGGGCAGGCAGAATCCTGTCCCTGATTGGGTCTTATACAGAAATATGAGTACTAACTTATAATATCATCTTTCCTCCTGTTTGGGTGTTCTCACCTTTCTTTGAGGTCCTGATGTTTCAAGAGAGCTGACTTGTGGACTTTTGTGAAAGAATAAACCTTTTCCATAGAACCCCTCCATCATTCTTTCATAACATACACCACCCATTTTACCAGAAATAATAAAGATGACAGCATTTATATAGTGTTTTGAAGTTTGCAAAAAGCTTTACAAATATTACCTCATTTGATCTTTATAACACCCCTGGATGGCAAATGTTATTATTAGCTCCATTTTATAGATCTGGAAACTGAGGCAGATGAGGTTAAGTGTCTTGCCTGTAGTCACATAAATAATAAGTGTCTGAGGCAGAATTCAAACTCAGAACTTCCTGACTGCAGATCCAGAGCTATACTATACTATCTACTGGTCTAGATAACAAATTTTCCATATGCCACCTTGAAGTGAAGAATTCTTCCTTTCTTTGATCAGTCACTTTTGAAAGAAAAGGATTTGAGGAGATCAGCATAGAATGACAGATAAAATCTTGATAAATCTTGAAATACCAAATAAATCTTGATTGGATATAAAAGTACAAGCCTGAAAGTAATAATGCGGCACAGGAGAAAGAACACTGGATTTGGAGTCAAATGACACTGGTTCAAATTCTAGCTCTGCTATTTATTACTTAGAAGATTTTTGAAGAAAATGCTGATCTTTTCTGGGCTCCAGTTTCCTCATCTGAGAAATCATGGGGTTACATCTCTCAGTTAAAGTGTCTAATATTTCCTTTCAGAATAAATCTACTGTAGAATGGGGTCATATTTCTGGCCAAAATTTGCGGTGGGACAGTCAATCTAGTGGTTAGATAGTGTGGAAAATGGGAGACCAGCTCAATGGTGTCAGTTGGCCTAATTTTCATAAGGCAGATCTGCTTCCTTGTGCTTCCTGAGCAGGAGGCTATTATGGATCATCTACAGATCACTGTCCTCATACTGGGAGGTATTGTTATATATGAAGGAATGGTGATCTAGCAAGAAAACTACCAGATGTTAACCTGGAAGCATGCAAGGCAAGTAACTGACCAGATTACCCTGACTATTTTTCTGATGGCAATGAACCAAGGATAACTAAAACACAAAATTAGATTTGGGCTAGATTCTCCCTTGCTTTTGGGTCGATGGAATTTGCTACAGAATTTCTGAAGGAATACCTGGGAAGCGGACAATGAATGTAAGAAAATGGACCATAGAACATTTGGAATTCAGTAACAAATGTGCTCCCAGGCATGATGCTAAGGGTTCATGAGGGTCACCAGGCTGGGGTCCAGGCCCTGAGATACTGGTTCATTTGGAATGGACCTCCCCCAGTTGCCCCATCTAACTAAATAAAGTCCTCCTGCTAGAGGATACTGGCAGTAAGAAAGTCTGGTGATAGATCAGAGAGGGTCCTTTACATCACCAGCACCATCTGTTGCCAAAGGGACCCTACTGGTACTGTTATGCCTTGTTTTGTCATATTTTGTCTCTATATCACCTACACTTCCCAATGTACTCCTCTCCTTCTCCTTCCCAGAGAGCCATCCTTTTAAACAAAGAATAGCATAGAAAAAAACTGTTTCACAAAATTCACAAATGTCTTGAAAAAGTCTGACACTATCACGCTATATCCAGCCTTTCAAAACCAGTCTTTTACCTCTGCAATAAAGGTGAGGGGAAAGGGAAAGACAACATTAATTTTCACTGGGGTCATGATGACATCTCTGAAAATCATTGATATCTTTATTTAACAGTGATACTTTTTCTTTCAATTCCTGAATGGCAAACTTGATTTGCAAATTTTATTCTAATGCAAGGGAAAACAAGCTATGTTCCTATATCTGAGAATAGCTCTTGGAGCAGGTGACAAGGACAGCTTTCCAAGAAGCCTCTGAATGCAAGTAGGAAGTGTAACTGCCTACAGAACTTTCAGACTGGACTGTGACTAAGATTTCCTTCGTTTGGCAGCAAATTTGGGTCAATGTGCAAAGAAAAAAAGACGTGAATTTCTATCGTCTCATCTAAGCTGTAAAATGTTCTCTTCCCTCTTCTGCACCACTGGAACTTTTGCTCATTCTAACCCCCTGAATGACAAGACACAGATTAAAATTGAGGGGGACACTAATATTCCTGAATGGGGAAATTTTACCGAGCACTACATCTGGCTCTAGACAGCACTGACTCTACCAAGACCTTTCCCATTTACATGGGAAGGAACCCTGAAGCTTCTCTTAGGAATAAAACCTTTCCCAAAACATGGCAAAGTCACCACAGTGAACAAAATTGTTTCTGAAGCCATACTACAGAACAAATCAGCCAAGTCTACCAACTTAATACTTGATGCTTTGAAATATATTTTAGTAAAAATACAGTGTCATTAAAAGCAGAAAACAATTCACGTAATTTGTGAAGTAATGTGAATTAAGCATGGTGTGGGGATTTAAATAAATATAATTAGTTATTCATTATGCAGAGTTAGAATGTTCTATTGTATTAAAATTTAAATTAAAATTTATTCTATTTTCAGGTCTGCATTTTTCCCTCCTGCATCTTTTCCCCCAACTTAAAAAATTAAAAAAAAAAACAAAAAACAAAAATCCATTACAAATATGTATAGTCAAGGAAAACAATTCCCACATTAGCCATGTCCAAAAAAAAAGTCTCAACCTGTGCTCTGAGTACCTTACCATAATGATCATTTTTTTTCTTAAGTATCCTTTAGGAAAAGTAGTCCATCCATTCTATCTTTTCTCAAGAAGAGATTAGGTGAACTGCCCGTGCATACCACAAAAATAAGTTTGTGAAAACCATGGAGCATGGTACCTTTCTGCCTTCTTTGATTCTATCTGGAGGTGGGTGCTATCGTATTAAAAGCAAAATGAAATGCTTCACTTTTTCAGACTCTGCAATCTTCCTTTAAAATACTGTTAACGGCAGCCTCCTCTCAGGCTACCTAGGACACCATTACTTTCCTAGAACCAACATCTTAGAATTGCCAAATACCAACCATTCATCCTTCCACCCAAAATGTGGAGGCAGCCGATCTCTAAACTACTGGATCAAAAATTCTGGCCGCAGTCTTGAGAGAAAAATATGATAAAATAGACAACCTTTCAGAAACTACTATGAAGAATATTGTGGTAAGTCAGGCAGTCAGTCAATAACCATTTAATAAGCACCATCTCTGAGTCTGGCACTGTACTAAGCCCTAGGGATACAAAAAAAAGTAAAAGACAATCCTTGCTTTCATGGAGTTCACAGTCATCAATCTTAAGGAAAAAAAACCTGAAAACAAAAACTGTTTTTATATATGATGTTACCTTATTATCCTCTAGGTTGATTATTTCCAGAAAGTCATGATTTTCTATGCCTTGTAAGCTACTGATTTTATTTCCAGATAAGTCCAAGTTCTGCAGTGCTTTCAGGTTGTCCAAACAAGTTATTTCCTCGATCTGGTTATTGCTCTAAAATTGATCAAACATACTTTGAATTTTGTTTCAGGTTACTGACAATGAATAGTGTTATTGTTCCTAAGTGACCATTTTTCCATTTTTAACAATGTTCAAATCTGGTAAGAAGCAGTAAATCATTCTCCTCTTTGGCTTCCTCAGTCCTTCACATGTTGAATGAATGAGTACAATAAACATTCCAATACTCAACAGTCAAACGGAACTCATCAATTTGGGAGTTCCTTTGAATGATGCAGATCACAAATATGCCACTGGGGTGATTCTTGACCGCATGAAACTGGCCACAATTGGTCTATCTACTCAATGTGCTGGAAAGAATGTTTGAATGAATACAATTGGATTTAAGTCCCACTATACACTATCTTCATTCGCATTAAGGAAAAATAAATGTTATTCCCTTTTATAACTGATAGGAAAAATAAAATTCTGAATAACTAAATAAATGGCAGCATAATTCGAAGATTATCATTAGAAATAGAAATCTGATGCAATTCTTTAATCAAAAAACTTCTTGAATGTCGGCAGCTTTACACAATTACCCTGTTTTTCAAAACTTGCTCAAGAATGAGCATTTCTGCTCATTAGAAGGTCAGTTACTCATATATGAGTATTCTTTCTTACAATGAAGATGGAAAAGAAAGCATACAAGGCAAATTTTGCCCTTTTGTCCAATCTCCCCCTTTTTTCCGTACTCCTAATCACAAATAATAATAGCAATATCTTATATTTTATAATAGTTTTACAACAGTCCCCAGTAAGAGAGGTGATTGCCAATGCAATTATCTCTATTGCTCCTTGAGTTAGCTTTGAGTTCTATGATTCACACTAAAAAAATTATATTTTCAGTTTAAGTGGGTAAACTAAAACTATCATCTCAGCATCATCACCCACTAATGTCACTTTGTGTGTAACTATTTAACATTATTCCTATCCTTTAATAAACTCTTAAAAGCTCAAGAAATGAACATTATGATATTGACCTGGCCAAGCATATCTAACATTTTTCCTGACTTGTACATTTTTAATTAGGCTATTAATAGCAATAATCACCTACTATTTCTCATAAAGATTTATTTTAATAGAGTATACAGTAAAAGAAAAAAAGTTCTAAAATTGCTGATCTTTCAAATCTGGAAACAAAAAACAAAATGATTCTGTAAGTAGCTCCCAAATGTCTCTTTGAAGGTATACAATTCCTAAGAGTTCTCTTCATTAAGCAGAACTCATTATTTACTTTCAGGTAGAGAAGAAGACATTTAAAAAATACATCCTACATTCTTTTTTCCATAGTTAAAACCAAATTTACCACTCCTTAGAGCTTAAGGACTTGGAAGGGGTAAAAGTTATAACAGGAATAGACATAAAAGGTAAAATTATGGAGGAAGAAAAAACTGAACATATTTAATATACCTATTTACCACAAATATTCATATGAATATAATTCAAATATAGATATCCCTGTAGTAAAAAAAAAAACATGCAATTTATCAATTTTGCAGTTACTTTTTTCCTGACAATGTTTACAATGCTTTAGATACTTTAAATAATTCATAATAATAACTAACTAATGTTCATTTGGCACTTTAAGATTTGCAAAATAATTTATACATGTTACTTCATTTAATCCTTATAACAATCTTGTAAGATACGTCCTATATTATCCCCATTTTACAGATAAGGAAACTGAGACTGAGAAAGGTTAGGTGACTTGCCCAGGGTCATACAGCTAGCTAGGAAGTATCAGAGGCAGGATTCAAACTTAAGTTTGATTAATTTAAGACTTAACATTGAGTTCACTATGCCCTTTCCAATGAAGTCACAATTATAATACCTCTGGTAAGTAGTTTACAGGTGGTGAAACTGAGGCATATACTACAAAACATATCCCCAACTAGCAAAATTCCACAATAATGCCATTAATCCATCATTACCAAACCTTGAAATAATGTCACAAAGCTCTGCAAATCAAAGGGTCTACAGTCATTGTAGCTACTGTTCTTATTCCATCCCTTCACCCAACACAGTGGAACCAATTAAAAATGGTAGGTGGGCTAGGCATGTAATTGGACTGCCTAAAGGCACAGAACAAGAAAGAAAAGGTTCCATGTCTCCTGGACTTCCTAATTGGTTTCTGCCAGTTATAAGAAGAAATTCTTAAGAAATAATACATCAAGATATAAACTCATAAGAGATAAACCATTCCTAAAAGGAATGAAACCAGAAATACACATAACTCTACTATTCTGAATAAAAAAACAGGTCTTATTTCAGGGAAACTGAATTTTAAAGCCTGGAAGTCATTGTCATTTCTTGAGATGAATTTACATTTCAGTTTACAGTGAAAGCTGGTGCCAGAGAATTAATAATTGCTTTTGATAATGAATGTTTTTCTTTATCCTTCCTATTAATGATAAAAATAAATCCTTTTTAATAGGGTTTAAAATGAGGTAATTGGCTGTGTTTAAATTGGTAAGGAAATTAAACAAATATAAAGTCTAGAATATGTGTGTGTAATTTCATTTTAGTATAACAATGAAAAAATAGAAAAAATTTATTCTCAAATAATTAAAAAAAAACTGAAAGACACCACACTCCATGTTTTCACAAACTCATCTTTGTGGTATGAAAGGGCAATTCACTTAATTGCTTCTTGAGAAAAGAGAATGGAGGTGCTGCTTTTCCTAAAGGATACTTAAGAAAAAAAAATTGTCAATATGGATTATTTAGTGTTGGAACACACTCTACATATGATAATGCCATGAGCATTATTTTAATAATGGATTTAATTCTTATTCCCTTTAGCACTCCCCCATATCAGTCTTGAATCATACCACATGAAGTAAATGGGAGCACCAAGCATATATGCCCTAGAGTAAGGATATGATTCCCCAAGTAATAAAAATTCATTATAGATGCTACCCATAATACTCCAAATTCTTATCTTTCTACATATTTCACTTCTATTTATCACTCGAATTTTCACTTAAGTAAGTGAGTCCATTAACATGGTGGAGCAGACAGAACACACAACCTAAAGTCAGGTGAATTGGATCTTGATCCCTTTAATCAACTTACTCTGCAGCCTCAGGCAAATGACTGTATCTCTCTGTGGCACGTCTATAATCTGATCTGAGTACCTTGGCCCAGCTTTCCTTGCTGTTTAATATGGTGAATCTTAAAAATGCACTTTAATCTCTTTGAAAGAAGAATAAAGTCAACACTAAATGTGCTATGTTGAAGGGAATAAGAACAGAAAATTCCACAAAATTAAAAAGATACAAATAAAATTCATTTAAAAGACCAATTTCAACCAATCTTCCTCATCAAAATATTCACCTAAATATGACCAGAAAGTAAATTTAGCTAGCTTGAAATTCACTACCATCTTGCCCAACCTGTTGTTGTTGTGGTAAAGAATAGTGATACAAAGGCAAGGAGTAGAAAGGAGGAGAAAGCAGGGACTTGAATAACTGACAAATTAAATCATCATTCCCCAAACAAGTGGCAGAAGTTATTTCAGAAACGCGGTATGTGTACTGAGAGGTAATAATCTTGTAGATTTTTTTCCCCATAAAAGAACTTATTTTTATGTTGGGCCAAATCACTTACCCTCTCTCAGTCTCAGTTTCCTCATCTGTAAAATGAGGAAGCTGGCCTAAATTACTTTTAAGGTCCCTTCCCTCTTTAAATCTGTGATAATATGAAATTTCTCACTACATATCATTTTATGAATGAAATGAATAAATGAATGTTACTGATTAAGTTTAATAATTCCCTGTCATAACTTCTTATTGATTCTATAGAAAATTATGGAATTAAAAATCTTAATAGTTTTTTATTGTTTCTTCTAAATTCTAATATTTATTAATGAGTGTTACTGGTGTCTACACATTTTTCATTTCTTTAAAATATTGTTGGAAGTTATTGTGAATGCCATTTTTCCGATACAGAAATGATCAACATGTTTTTAAAATTAATTCAAAATATTAATCTTTATTTGCCAAGTAATAAATATGGAAAAGAGATACTACCGATGAAAAATGGCACATTCCTAAAAAAGTAAAGAAAAACATGAATGTTTTCCCATTTTGTAAACCAATTAAGATATTAAGAAAAATTTAAAATTTGAAGAAATCAACATTCATACTCTCATTAGATTTTAAAAAACATTTTTAGGAAAAACAAGAATTTTTTTAGACTCACCAGACAGAGTATTTTGATCGGTAAAGTGCATAAGCCATCCATTTTACTGATTGTGTTGTTTGCCAAACTAAGATGAGTTAGATTTTTACAATTCTCTAATCCTTTGATATCCTTTATTTCATTATCTATACACCAAGGGCTGTATTTAAGGAAAATATTTGTAAAGTCTTATATTTATAAGAAAAGAAAGTCAACGTTAAGTTACCATCATAGGAACCACTTAAAATGTCTAAATAAAGCAAGAGACAACTGAGAATGCATGAATTCTACGCAAAGTCCATTTTAAACAGTGAATAGATAACACTAGCAGTTAGTAGAATGCAGACTGTGAATGCTCAGGGGCATACACATTAGAATATGACTTGTTTAATCAGAAGGGAAAGACAGAGCACAAGACCACATTGCCGCCTTCCTAGCAACGGATTTTGTCTTGGCTAATTTAATAGTTTACTTCAAGACGTTCTGTGCTTTCCCACAGAACCTCTAAACTCAGCAGAGGTCTCACTGTACAGCTTACCTCTAGGTGAGCTTAGTTACAACTAGCACAGAAGGTGATATTCTCAAGTCTTCTTGAGGGGGCAGTAAGAAATTTTTCCCTCTTTTGTATCCTCTGAAAAAGTATTAAAAGGTCTACCATAACAGATGATCCAAGCTTCTATGAAGGAACAATTCAACTTCTCCTTTGACTGGCACTTTTCCCTTTCCTTTCAAAAGTGCTCAGGTCTCCTCTTACTCCAAAAAAAACAAAAACAAAACTTCATTTGAGCCTGTTGTCTCCAATGCAGATACAAGCATCTTACTTCACCTCCCCTTACTTTTCTATTAAACTTCTCAAACAAGTGGTCCCTATCTATTGACTCCATTTCCTTACCACTCATCACCCTGCTAACTTCTTGCAATCTATTTATTCCTTCTTTTCATCACTTTTTTCAAACTGTTCACTAGAGAGGTCACCTATTCTCTTTGTCCTTGACCTCTCTTTAGCACATTTCAGTTCTAACTAACCATGCCTTAAAACTTTCCATCCTCTGGCCTTGGACTGTCCTCATTAACCCCCTACCTCTCTGAGAGCTCTTGTGTCTTCTTGGCTGTGTCTTCTTTCTCCAACAGCCCTCTAACTCGAAGTGTATCTAAGTCATATTACTGTAAACTCAACATTTCTAAAAATAAGTTTGCCTTTTACCCTTCCCCAAACCAGCTATCCCCCCCCCAACCTTCCCATTTCTATTTTCTCAGTTACCCAAATTCTAAGCATTATAAGTCATCTAAAACACCTAAAACACCACTTAGTTCAAGTGATTCCAAAAGCTCCAATGCCCTTTAGTATTCAAGGTCCAAGCTTCTTAGCCTGGCAATGAAGGTATTCTACAATCTGCCTCATCCCCTTACTCCACCATAGAAATTGTCCATTCCTAAATAGGTGCACTACTGTATTGTTGGTAAAATTGTAAACTGGGTCTACCATTTTGGAAAACAATTTGGAATTAAACCCAAAGGGCTAAGTTTGATCCAGCAATACAATTGCTAGATCTCTATCCCAAAAAGATCAAAGAAAAAGGAGAAGGATATATATATACACAAATATTTGGAGCAGTTCTTTTTTGTTATGGCAAAGAACTGAGGGGATACCCATCAACTAGGAATTTCTGAATAAGCTGTAGTATATATGATTGTGAGAGAATATCACTGCACTATAAGCAATTGTGAGAGGGGTGGTTTTAGAAAAATCTGGGAAGATTTACATGAATTGATATATAATGAAGAGAACAGAAACAGGAACTCATTGTACATAGTAACATCAATATTGTAATGACAATCAACTGAGAAAGCCATAGATACTCTGATCAATACAATGAGACAGTCATGAAGGACTCATGAAGAAAAATACTATCCATCTCTAGAGAGAACTAATAAACTCTGAATGCACATTGAAGCATCCTTTTTTCACTTTTTAAAATTTTTCTTGTTTTTTTGGTTAATATGAAAATATTTTTTGCATGATTTCATATATAAATGACATCATACTATTTGTCTTTTCAATGGGTGGGGGAAAAACTGGAGGGAGGGAGAGAACTTGGAACTCAAAAGTTTTAAAAATGAATATTAAAAATAGATTTTTTTAAAAAAAAACATTTTCCATTCCTGCTAGGCTGGCCTCAAATTCATTAAACATTTATAAAGTACCTTCTATATGCAGACTAATTTGCTAAGCTGTAATGGAGGTACAAGTTTTAGATAAGACACAGTCCTTGATTTCATAAAAATTATAACACATCACAAACACAGACAACCACAACACACAGTACTGCACAATAAGTTCATTAGAGAGATATAAAACTATATAAAGTGGTTCAGTTTACTTGGAGTATAAAGAAAAAGGAGGAGAGGAGGGCCAACGTGGGATAAGGCTGGAAAATTAAGCCACACTGGATTGTGAAGGGTGAATGAGGCTGAACTTCCTTTGGGGAGAAATAGGGAGCCAGTTAAAACTTTTAAGCAAAGGAGTGACATGATATAAAGGACTGATTAATAGGGTGTGAAGTGGGGTTAGAGAAACTGTTGCTGAGTCACTTCAGTCATGTCTGACTCTTCATGACCCCATTTGTAGAGATACTGGATTGGTTTACCATTTTCTTTCTCCAGCTGATTTTACAGATGAGGAAACTGAGGCAAACACAGTTATGTGACTTGCTCAGGATCACACAACCAGTAAGTGCCTGAGGCCAGACTTGAACTTAAAAAGATGAGTCTTCTTGACTCCAGGTTCAGCATTCTATCCACTGCACCACAGTTAGAAGGATTTCCCATTATTAGTTCAGGCAGGTAGTGAGTAGAGACTATACTAGTTTGGTGACAAAAAAGACTGCAACAAAAGAATTGTCTAAATCCATATTTCCACATGTAAGATTAATTTAAAACCTAGCATGTGTGTAGATGAATTTATACTTTAAAAACCAAGAAATTGCAATCCCATAGCTGAAACAAAAATAAATAAGCATCAGGAGTATAATTCACAGCTTTCCTAACAATATTATTTTCATAACTCTTGACTCAAACTTTTATTCTTTAAAAAATGTACCTACTTTCAACATTTTATTTTCAAATGTTTTAAATAAGTTGAAATGTCATTCCTATAGCTTTAGGAAAAATTTTGTTGAATACCTCTGTATCACAAATATGTAAAAAATTAGCAAACTTGATAAATCTCTTATCAAAAATATTCCCTTTATCCACTCCAAAGGATACTATCCAATATTAGTTTACTGAGCCCTGTGTATGCATACAAATCATTCATTTCCGGGATTTTGTTGTATGAAAAATCCACTTTCTGAAAAAAAAATACCGAGTTGCCATAAGTTGCTTATTCTTCCATCTTTTTACAGTAGTATAGCATAAGAAAAAATGTTTACATAAAGAACGAATAATAATGATTTTGTTTAGATTTAATGATTTACAAATGTAAATTTTGTGCTTATTAATATGAAAAGGCAAGTTTAAATTTTATTAATTAACGAAAAAATCCTCAATACTAAAACTTTGCAAACATCTCTTAAATAACCCCTTTCTCTTTCATCTTTTGACTAGTCCAAGGAACATGTAATTTCCATAGAGTTCTGACCACTGACATAGGTGATCTTATAACATACACAAACCAAATCAAATTCCTCCATTGGTCACCTCAGTGTTTGAAATTCATATTAAATTTTTGTATTTGTCCTTCAGGAACCTTCTTCATTCTGTTCCTATTTAGTATCATTTATCTCATTTTCTCTGGATGTCCCTAAATTCTATCCTTTTAATTTATATGAATATCTTGATTTTCTTTTTCTCTGCTCTTTTTAATCCCTGTCTCAATTAATTTGTCCACCTAGTAAAGATGAGAAGAATCTGGCTATATTTATACTTTAACCTACATCCTTCCATTTACGACCTTTCTCATAATTATTTCAAGAAAAGTCTTTTCTAGACTCTATATTCATTCTCAACTAAAAGGCAAATGATTCACTAAAAGACACTGAGGCTCAGAGATTTTATTTCTCCTTAATTTATATCTTTGATTCTTTTATCCTTTATCTCCATGCATCCTATTCAGCATGTGTATAAAATGTACCTTAGTCAAAGACCATGATTAATTTTATATCCTCAAGAATATTTGGTACAGAGGTTTTAAGGGGTAATAATACCAAAGCACTCTGATAAGCACTGGAGCCTAGCTGCAATCCTCATGAAGTAAAGGGCCAGAAGAAAGTAATCCCTTAAATATAAACCAACAAGTATTTACTGAGTATCTACTAGGCACATGCAAGACACCAAGTTAGGGACTCTGGGGTGGGGGGTGTACAAAAAAGTGTAAGAAACAGTTTCTAATCTCTAGAAACATATAGTTGGGAAAGTTAAACAGGAAGAAAGGAAGGCATACCAGATAGGTAGAATTGGGAGAACAAATCACTGTCCTCGTTCTGAAGGGTGATTGAGGGCTATATGGGTACTGGCTTTGCCATTTTGGGGGATGGGGACCTATGAACGGCTCCATATTTTTAATCCTGCTAATTGCCCTAAGATTTGGGGACTTCATGGTGGTAGGATGTCTTGGAAGAAGATACTACGATATGTACCTCCAGTGGTAAGTGATTCTAAGGAGGCTTCCCAAGAGGTAAAGGGCATATTTCAGGATGAAGAAAACTCTGCCAGGGTCTGAGACAACTGGCAGTGGTATCAGCAAGGGAGACCACAAAGTGTCTGATCAATGTGACTACTGAGTGACCTCCCCAGACTGCCTAATGGTTCCATAGAGGAACATAATGTGGCTTATGGTTATAGAGGAATGACAATCTGATACATTCATCTTACAAAAAATAAACATTTTAAAAGAAAAAAGTAACAAGACTGATAATAACTGAGCGATTACTACGCAAGAAAGAGGAAATCAATGAGTGCTATTCTGCCATGACACTGAAATATAAACAAATGAATGCTGTAGTAGAATAAATTTGAAATAGATTTCCATGTCTTATTAAAGAACTTTAGATCTAAAATTTAGATTTAATTTGTTTTATACATAAAATGTAACCTTGGGAAATAGACAGTAAGAGTTTATGTCCATATCATACAAACATGAATTCACATAAATGATTAGCCATACAAAGTTTAAAAGCACAGAAGCATTTTTCATTAAGAAAAGGAGTCATGTGACAATGCTAATCATACAGTCTCCAGTATATCAAGTTGCTTTATAAAATGCCTAATGCAATCTATGCTTTAGGGATGCAAAAGTACATGTAGAGGTATGGCCAGATTTGAAATTTTTGTGTAATAATAATAATTAGCACTTATATAACACTTTATGGTTTACAAATTACATATATTTATCCCATTTATTTACATAAATTTATATGAAAACTCGTAAAAAAAGAGTCAATGATAATTTTAAAAACTGAGTTACATAAAGTGGGTATGTTTGGAACAATGAGAAACTCAATATTGCATGCAATTGTTTCTTCTCTGATTTAAAAATATATATTAATAATTTCTGAACTTCAGAGAAAGGAAGAACTTTTTTTCAGGAGTGCCTTAAATCATCCTGTTAGTTTTTAGCAGACTTTTCTAAAAATACTGTCAGTTGACAGGCTAGCCTATATTTATATTTCTTCAAAATAAATGAAATACATAATATCCTGTTTTCTCCTTTCACTTCAAAGGCTAATAGTCGTATTATCCAGCTTGACTCACTCTTCTAAATATGTAAAGGTTGAACGTGATTAGTCACTCCAAACTTGTCATCTGCTCTTGTCTCAGTCTCTCAAAGTAAATTTCTCGTGTCTCTTCAGCACTGTTCTACCTGTCTAACATGGTATATAAATACTTAGCACAGTCATAAATTCTACCTTGAGATTCTTGGGTGGCTTGAAACCGAAGAACGTCGTCAACTCATTGTGAGAAGCGTTGAGCTCTATGAGGTAAGGCATGTAACTGACACAGCTCAGATCTAAGAGCAGAAGAAAGCAGTTAACAAGATACATTACAACTAAAACGGTTTTTAAAAATCATTTAATTGCAAGCAGCCAGACTTTTGCCAGTGATGCTCTGCCCCCCACAACATGAATAACTTCAATGTAAGTTTAAAAATGTGAATACTTCACACGAGTCAGCCTTTGACCAGAACAACTAGAAATGCAGACAGACTGCTTTAGGTTTCACTGTCTTCTCGGTGCTGACAAGTAGTAGTCAGTTTGCTGCTTGGGAAGGGCAGAAGGAGGAAGACGGAGGAGAAGCGACATTTCCGGACAACTACCAAATAACCAGACTTTAAACAACTGATGACTACAGAAAGAATAGAAATTAATGTAACCTCTGTATTTTAAACAAGTTTTGTTTATAAACAGTTCACCAATAATCACCAAAACCTAAATCTTATGAATTTTACATGATCACGTTAGTAAATTCCATAATTCTATTTTAGTTTCTATTTTGTGAAAATATTCACCTAAACTTCATATTTGATCATAAGCCAGCAATTTGTATCTTAAAGGGAGAAAGACTATATTTTAATCACTAGAGTCATACATAACTTTAAAAATAAAGTATAAAATTTGCTCATGAGAACATTTTAATAATGGATTCAACATGATTTAGTGAAAAAAAATACTGGGATTCAAATTACGTATATCCTAGTTCTGGGTCAACCAGGCATGGTTTTATGCTCCAATTTACTCATATGGGTTCATGATCAATTAGTCTGCAAGCTCTTATTATTATCAATCATAGGATTTAGAACTTAAGGAAGAGACCTGAGAGATCATCCAATGTTTTACAAAGCCACAGAGCTGGGCTTTGAAACCCAGGTGCTTCCTCCTCTTCTTCCTCTTCCTCTCTCCTCCCTCCTCTGCATTATCATTATTATTATTGCTGCTGGCTAAATGTCCGTTTCCCTCTCAACTTGATTTAGTTATTTTTTTCTCTTTTATTCATTAAAAGGGCCATTCCCTGACTACTTCTTAAAGAGGCCTATTCACTCAATAGGCATTACCTCCCTCCAAGTACTTGAAAAGGCCAGCCCAAAAGGCCAAGGTCTTCCATTGCACCCTGGGCCATCTCCAGTTGTCCTGATAAATAGCTGGTCACTGGACCCAGATGGCTCAGGAGGAGAAGTAAGACTGGTGACCTGCACAGTCCTCCCTCAGTCAAAACAAAGTCAAGTGCAAGTCATGTCATCATTTCTCTGATGTCATGGTCTTCTTTGGCAACAAAGGACGAACACAACACAACAATAACAACAACACAACAACCACTGTTGTTATTATCATCATCATTATTAATGCCTTGGCAAGGAGAAGGGCTACTTCATTAGGTGAGATAGGGGTGAAAGAGAAGATAGTAGCAGAAGACAAGTAGGTGATAAGAGATGAGGTAAAAAAGGAGAAGAAGGAGATCCTGGCAAATGGCCACAATGTTTTCAGTAAAATATGATTTTTTAAAAAAGAGATCTGGTCTCTAGGCCCACCTCTACTAGTTTATGGCTATGTAACTGTGGGCAAATCACTTGATCTCTCTGAGTCTTAGTGTTATAAACTGTAAAATTCAAGTGTCCAGATTTTGGTGATTACTATATTTCTACAAGCTCTAAGTTTGGTGAATCTTAATGGTTTACAGATCAAATCAGATAAACCAATTCTGCTGTACAAAATTTGCTAAAGGAAAAGTTTCTAGAGATTATAAGAACCTCAGCAAGTTATCAAACCTCGATGTACTGTTTCTCTATCTATAAATTGAAAAGATAGGACTACATACTTTCTAAGGTTCCTTCTAGTTCTAAATCGATGATCCTATTACTTTACTGAGTTCAAAAACTTATTTCTCATCTCTATATGCTTACCAAATGCCATTGACCCATTAAAAAGATTTAGAAGCTGTGGCTTCTTGAAAATATTGTCATTATTTTGTTTCCAGGTTATAAAATAAAGCACTAAATTCCTAACACTCTAATAATAAAGCATATTCATTAAAATCTCTTCAAATGCTTTTTAAAGAACATGAGATTTGTCCATCTGAAGACTTATATTGGCTATTGTTCAGTTTCAAAAGGGCAGACTGAACCATAAATCATACCTTGATGGTCCTTACTAATATGAATGAATAAATGGAGTGGTGATTAAGTAGTTACTATAGGTAAGGTACTGTGCTTAGGACTGGGGATGCCATGCAACAATGAGGCAGTCATTGCTTTCAACATTCTAATGAGAAAGACAACACACATGGAGATTTTCACTTGCAAATCAGATAAAAAGGACCTATGGTCTCTAGAGTGCAGATAGCTACATGCCAAATTTGGTTAAAATCTGTTAGTTCCTTCACAACTTATTGTGTAACCAAATATACAAATGTGAAGTCATATATAATATGCTCTCATTGTTTCCCCCCCCCCAAAATAAACCTTAAGGAAAAATTCAAAAGAAGTCAGAGAGATCCTTTATCAGTGAAAAGAAAGAGCTTATTTTAATCATGCAAAAACAATAGAAGTCAGGAAAAGAGCTCAGAAAACAAGTCAAAAAAGGAGAAAGAAGCAAGTTGTCCATCATCAAAGTAAGAAATAGTGAGGGAACTGGGTTGTTATTGTTCCTTATAAGGAAAAGGTAAGAGACATATTTTAGTAGTCAAGAAGACCAGTATGCAGATCCTACCTCAGACAATGTGATCATGCATTTAACCTCTGGGCCCTAGGCAACATTCTAAAACTGCATCAGTGAACAGAGTTCTATTCCAAGAGTACCCAACTCCAATGATATCAACAGGTCTAGACAAAAATGAAAGATATCTATTTTAGGTCTATTGGAGAAAGTCCTCTGTTGAAGTCCTTATACCGATGCCTTATAGGAGTCCTTGAAGTTTATATCATCAAAGTGCCATCTAAAGATCCCACAGGACTAGAAAAGCTTCAGGTATGGCCCAGGGGAAGGATGTATGTCTTTTATCCAGAGACCAGCCTTGCTAACATCCTAGAGGCTCTTTGCCAGGTTGGTGGTGTGATGATATTTTCCCAGTCATGGCAACTCATGAAGAGAGTCTACTAAAAAGCTGTCATCAGTGATATGCATTGATGGATCACAATATTGCACAATTTGAGAGTTGGGAGAGGGACTTCAGAAGCCATCTAGCCCAATTCATACAAATACTAGGTAAAAAACAATGCTTTATCTCCTGGGGAAGATAAGAATATACAAAATGTACAGGATAGTAGAATTAGCAATCAAGATCAAGATGAAAAGGCTTGGGGGGGTGGGGAGGAGGCAGCAGCAGCAGGACTTAGAGATCACTCTAATAAATTGGAATGAGTAGCACAATGTGCTACATGTACATAACATACACACGTGAAAGACAGAAAAGAAAAAAACTTCAACATGGGGTTGAAAAAATAACAATGAATAGAAAGGGAATAATTTATACATACATAAAAAATTTTGAATTTCCAGTGTTCAACTAATAAGATTAGATATAGTTATCCAGGAAGAAGATGGAGATATGAAAGAACAAATTAAGATAGACACCCTTTAAAGATAAAGGAAGCATAAAAGGAATGTATAATCTTCATTGAAGTTAGAGAAAAGTAGGAAAGGAAAACAGAATGCTTAAACCCTAGGGCATAATCAACTTCATAAAAGGAGATAATGCTTCAAAAGTTTCGCCCGAATCTCTGATAACTGAATACATACAATTCTACAATATCAGAAATATACCACGGCATTATCCCTTTTGTAAACTGGTACCTTTGCCTTTGGTTTTAGGGCAGAGAAACCACATGGGAACTGACTCACGCCATCATTAACTGCATATTACATCAAACCATTTTAATTCTCTGTAGTTCAGCGGTCTACACAGGAATTTACTAGAATAACTGTTACATACCATTAATTTTATTGTGTGACAGTTCCAAGTTCTCTAGGTGAACATATCCACAAAGAATGGAAACATCTATTAAGTCAGCGTTCTGAGGGGAAAAAGTAAAAAAGACTTTAATATCATTTTAGGAGGATAATCTCCTTAGCATACAAGGGAAGAAGAGGTGGCACAAAACAATCAGGTCGACCCTTCAGGGAGATGTTGAAAGCTAGACACCAAACTCTAATGAGAAATGCATTGTGTATTCAACAACCTACAAGTAAGAAATCCTCCGAAGCACACAAGCAATATTCAAATAAAAAAATTCAAGATAAACGTGAAAAAAACAATTGCTAACTGAATTAGAATAAAAATGGTAAAGATCATGGGCAAAGAAGACAGCTAAAGCAACTGCACATTAGGCAAAATCTTAGCATAAAACAAATGTAAGAAAAAGATAGAATAATAATCAATAATAAACCAGAAATTAGGGTAATGAAAATGATAAAACACAACTCCTACACAACTCTACCGCAATCTAGCTTTTGTTGGCTCTGCACATGAGAATCCACTGGCGTCCCCCCATGCCCAAAATGCACTCATTCCTGACCTCAGAGGCCCTACTATTCCTTTAAGATGGCAGTCAGGCACCATTTTCTCTCTGCAGGAAAGGCTCTCTTGATCCCACTCCCCCCAAATACTAGTGCCCTCATAAACTTTTTGGTACTTAACTACTTTGCTTATTATATTTTTATTACCGTTATGTTTATGCTGCATATATTCTTAAATGTGCTTGTTAAATTCCCCATTAGCATGTAAGCTCAGGCGGGTTAAGGAGGGTTTCATTCTTACTACTAATATCTCTGGCACATGGTAGGTGTATACGAACTACCTGTTGATTGATTTTATGCCTAACCAAGAAGCAATTATTAACACTGCATGACATTTATACAGTGTTACTCTCATTTGATCCAATAATTCTATGAGCTAGAGGAAAGAGTCTTGCCCTAGGCTGCAGACCTGGGTTTGAACTCTATCTATGCCACAAGCACATTGTGTGAAGTTGGAGCTTCCTCTTCTATAAAAGAACACTGAAGCTCTAAGCGTTCTCCCAATTCTAAGACCCTATGACCCATACCTTTTCTGCTTCCAATATGTAAAAGAGGAGACAACTCAGAAAAGCCATGAGAATCTCGGGTCCTTGATAAGATGGCAGATGTGACCACAGAAATAAAACTAGCTAGGAGTCATTAACCAGAATACTCAAACAGAAGAATGCTGAGAAGACATCTCCTCCCCATCCCCCAACTGCTTTTCAGAGGTGGACTGGTTTGTGTGGCAAAGTTCAGGGACTGGTCTGCTTTCAAAGACATGGTCTTTTCTTTGAGGGGTCCAGGTGCTATCATCCCATCAGTGGGAGGTCCATGAGTGCAGTACTTTGAAAATGTGGTAAGCTCTCTGAGGGCAGGGACTGTCTTTTACCTCTTTTTTTTTTTTTTGTATCCCCAGCACTTAGTACAGCACCTAGCAATAACAGGCAACTGTTGACTGATTAATTAATATTATGAGACATTTGTGATGTGTTGGTCAGCTTGTTCCCCTAAAAATATTATTTTTATATGGAATGGTCCTCTGGGGGAGGAGGAAATTTTGCTGATGTAAAAAAAAAAGACATCAATAAAAGTTTATTTTTTTAAATTTAAATTTAAGTTTTCAACATTCATTTCCACAAAATTTTGAGTTCCAAATTTTCTCCCCACTTCTCCCCTTCCCCCACCCCAAAACGCCAAGCATTCTAATTACCCCTATCATCAAACTGCCCTCCCTTCTAACATCCCTCCCTTCCTTTATCCCCATCTTCTCTTTTCATCATCATCTCCTGTGGGGCAAGATAAATTTCTATACCCCATTACCTGTATTTCTTATTTCCTAGTTGTATGCAAGAACAATACTCAACAGTTGTTCCTAAAACTTTGAGTTCCAACTTCTCTTCCTCCCTCCCTCTCCACCCAAACCCACTGGGAAGGCAAGCAATTCAATATAGGCCATATCTGTGTAGTTTTGCAAATGACTTTCATAATAGTCATGTTGTGTAAGACTAACTATATTTCCCTCCATCCTATCCTGCCCCCCATTTCTTCTATTCTCTCTTTTGACCCTGTCACTCCCCAAGAGTGTTGACTTCTAATTGCTCCCTCCTCCCATTACCCTCCCTTCCATCATCCCCCCCAACCTGCTTATCTCCTTCTCCCCCACTTTCCTGTATTGTAAGATAGGTTTTCATACCAATATGAGCGTGCATTTTATTCCTCCCTTTATTCGAATGTGATGAGAATAAGCTTCATGTTTTTTCTCTCACCTCCCCTCTTTTTACCTCCACTGAAAAGTATTTCGCTCCTCTGAAAAGGGTTGGAATGAGCATATAATAGTTTCCAAAATTCTTTATCATCCTCATATCTATATCTAATGCTATGTGCACATAGGAGGATCAATACATGTTGAATGATTCCTTTTTTAAATGTTTTAAAGTAATAATTATAACACATGCAAGCCTTGCTATAATGCTATCATCAAAGGACATGCCATGAGATTGACCTGTGGATGAATCTGCCTTCCAATGCTGCATTGTCTCCCAAAATGAGGTCAAAGATGGAACAACCTCATAATGAACTTCACTGTATAACAGAATCATAGTGCTAAGATAACCTTCCAGCATGCTTTGCACATACATTGTTCAGAAAACAAAGTACCCTGGGATTTACAACTATAAGGAGCCTTAGAAGTTATATACTTCAACTCCTTTATTTTACAGATTAGTAAGCTAAGGCACAGAACCCAGAGAAGTTTTGGGACAGGCAGAGAGGCAGAATTAGGATTTGATTTGATTTGAGATTGGGTCATTGTATCTTGCCTAGCCTGGAAATGTAGTCACCAACATCAATATGGATCGGCATAAAGCTTTAACCTGTTCCTTTTTTCCCAAGTTGGCCCATTTAGCCCCTTTTTACACCATCTGGTGGCCTCCTGAATCTGGGAGTTTATCTTACTGGCATCATAGTTAGTGCAGACACCCAATTAACTTTAGCCTCACTGCAACCTGAAACTCCTGAACTCAAACAAACAGCTTCCCCAGTAAGTAGGGATTACAGGTGTCTTCCATCACACCCAATCAAATTGCTCACTAAATCCAATTTTTTTTCCACTGAGATATACTAGTTTTATTTTAAAGTGTTTTTTTAACATTTTATAATATTCTGAAACAAAAAGTTAAAATATTTTTCTGGGATATTAACTTGATTTGAAACAAAACTAAAACTTGCAGTACTCTGATTATTCTTTAGTTATCATTTTAGATGATTAGATCAAATTCTGTTATTAATTTCAAACATAAATGACCTTCAAAAGCTAAAAACTACTGAATAACAAAAAAAATTCTTTACAAACCTGTATTTTTGTTGCATTTTCTTTGGAAAGGTGGATCACCTTGATATACATAGAAATAAACCAACTCAGTACAAAATACTTATTTTAGTTTGGATTCAGAGAGAAATTTTGAATTTCTTTTTTGTATTTTTGGGTTGTAATCATGTCATCCTGTTTTTGGCCTATCACTGCTGGTGAAAGTGATCCCCATGTTGCTACACCCTCACCAGGTACCAATCAGGTTGTCTGATACTGCCTAACCTAACTGAATTGTATCAGCTGAAGTTTCTCTCAGTTTCTAGCCCTGAGAGAAGGGTGCTCCAGAGGTGTGGAGCTTGCATTAATACTTATCATGAAAAGACATAAATGTGAGAGCAGTAACAGTAAAGGAACTTGGGAGTTTGATCACCAAACATGGTAGGGATGCCCAAAGTCTGTCATCTATGTAGGTAGCTGTTAAACAACAATTTCCACCCAAATGAAATGGTTTGGGACTTGGGGATAGTTTCTAGTCATCCCCAAATGTGAGTAGCAGAGAAAACTTAAGAAACCAACAGATTTAGTGTACCAGGAATACCCACACCAGCAATCATTGGCATTCTGTTTGTTATACTCACTGGTAATGACAAATTGAGGTAGACTTGTTCAGTACCAGGACCTGAGCGGCCCAATTTGCAGAGCGCTTCAGCCACTGCTTCTTCTCTGAGTACTCCATCAAACTCATTCTGAAAAAAAAGTAATAAATAAGGAAACCAGAAAGATAAAGATGCATTATGAAGGGAAACAGGACTCTCCTAGAGATGCATAACACCTATGCTATGTGCCAAGTAGTAAGTACCAAAACTGTACCAGCCCACAAGGAAATTTTGTCATTTTATTCTTACTTGACGGCATGTAAATACAGCGTGCAGTTCATACAGACTAATGAAATGACTATTTTGATTGTCATAGAATAAACAGATAGTGCCTGGCTTCAAACATGATTGCATAGTTATTTCTAAGAGCATTCATCTCTGGTGTTTTTGCTGAAGAAAACAGGTTCTAATGTACATATTTGACTGGCTTCTTCCTCTAGAATCAAATGTTTTGAAACCATTTCCAAAAACATTACTCAATCAGTACATGTTTCAGTTAGAAGATAGTGCTGTGGTGCCAAAGTGTCATGGACTAGCACTTGCCAGCTATTACCCAACCCCTGGTCCAGGAGTTAAGCCTGTCCTGTAGCAATGCAGTGTCTAGTAAGATTTCAGAACCTGATGCTGTGTGCCAGCACAAGTATGTCCCCTACAATTCATGGAGGCCAAAACTGCTACCCATCTCTAGGTTATTGACTTCAAACTAGAAAAAAAGCTTGATCTTTTCTAGTTAACCTAGTAATCTCCTGCTGACCAAGTTACCTGCTCCAGTACTAATGTCATATTTAGATTTACGCGACAGCAAGATTTATCTTTTCCAGAAAGCCTCCTGACAATCTTAAATTAGGACCAAAAATTTGCATACTTTTATTCTTCCCCACCCACACCACTTAACCTATGGCATCTACAATCTGTATTTATATGTTTTGGAATCAATCAGTAGACAAGGAAGCAAAAGATTGGGGAAGAGATGGAAGAAATAAATTAACACAGTATCCAATTCAATCCAATTTAGCAAAACTTTACTAAGTTTCCACTGAATGGAGAATGCCTGTGGTAGGCACTGATGGTTAAGTGCCATGTTTAGTAGAAAGGAATATGCTTAACTATAAAACCCCTAAATTCTTCTAATACTTTCTAGACCCTGAGGAATGGAACAATTACTTAAGCACTGTCACCCTCACCTTCCCATTACTCTCAATAATGAAGCTAAAGTTTGGGGGGGGAAAATTGACCCCAAAGCCCAAAGGGCTTCCCTTTAAATCTTTTTTTGGTTAATTCAGCTTTGAAATAAAGTCAAATAAAATTTAAAAGTACAGAATATTTATAACTTAATCAGTTCTGTATCAGAATCAGGACAGTAAAGAAATCTCTACACACAAATCAAAGCATTCAAAAATGAGTATCAAGTGAAAGCCAAACTCTTTCTGTTTGTTAATAGCTTGCAGAAGACAGATTAATAATGGTTCTAATGAACCCCATAGAGGAAAAGCAGATGTTAATTAGAAGAAGAATAAAGCAAACTGGTGATTCATTTGTGAATTCCTTTGGGCTGGGCCCCGATGGAAACCACACAAACATCTTAAACCTGCAAAACAAGGTGGCAGCTTTGCAGGTATGGCACTTAAGAACAGCAGTGGCAATCCCAAGGAAAAAGAGACTGGAAAAAAAGTTACTGCTCTACAAGTCAGTACTGTAGATACTGTACTGTAAAAGACTGCTGTACTGTAGTCAGTACTGTAAATACACAGGGGCAGATAGAAGGGACAGAAAAAACTGGGGGGTGGGTTAATCCTTCAGTGGACACAAAAGGGAACTGTGCAAGTGGGCTGAAATGCAGTAGAGGGAGGGACTAAAGTTGAGGTTATAGGACTACAAGGAGGGATAACGGGAAAGAAGGAATGTTAGTCGTGAGAATGGAGAAATGGAAAAACAAAATAATGGGGAAAAGTAATGCAGCAGAAGGCAACAAAAAGTTTCAGGAGAGTGGGGACAGGACTAAGGGATTAAACTTTCTAGGGGGTTTGTGATAGAGAAGAAACGATACAACTGTTCAAGATAGAGAAAGCTGAACAGAAGGGGGCTGTGGGGGGCCCTGGGACTCTTCTGGGCTGGGCTGGAGAACCACCGGTTGGGAATGTTGTAGGGAAACACCTGTTCAGATAGGACCTCTGATACTCTGTGAAAGTTTCATGATGGAGAGCTAAGGACAAAAGGCACTGACAGGAGGGGAAATAGAGACCTGCGGGAATGGGTGATGGTTAAAAGGGAGAGGATCTGAAAGAACGGTCAAGGTAGGACCCCTCTCCTAGAAGCCTTGGAGTGCACAGCATGTGATTGCCTTCAAGACCCCTTGTACCCGCAGGGCACCTTATCCATGGAACTAGCAAGACACGTGATAATTCTTCTGCTGAAAGTTACAGTGTAACAGCAAAGCCTTAGGCCTTATCAGTCATTTACACTATAGTGTAAAGGGCCCTTTCCCCACATGCCCAGAGTTTTGTTTTATTTTTACACATACAACAGCCAGAGTAAGCGCCGCCCCCCACCCAGCCACTGAGAGCTCTGGGGGCGCTCAGAGGCGAGGGGAAGGGGTGTCAGAGACAATCAATCAATAAGGTAGGAGGGAAGAGTGGTTTGGGGCAAGGCGGACTGAGAAACAGAGGATGCCCTGCCTCGAGGGGGCCACAGAAGTGTCCACCAGGGTCAGTGTCCATCAGGATCCCTGGGGGGGGCTGCCCCGGGAAGGGAGGCCAAGGCGGGGTCACGTGGGGGGCGTGGACTGGGTGGTATCTGGCTCCGGAGAGGCAGGGGGCAGAGGGCCACTTTCCCGTCGGGTGGGAGGGGCCCAGGTGAAGAGAGTGGCCGCGCCTGGCCTCGGGGGGCTGCCGGAGGGGAGCGCCCCGGCCCGGCGGAGCTCTGCGCGGAGGGGGCGCTTCGGGCCCTGGGGCTCGGGGGGGCACCTGAGGAGCGCTGCCGCCCACGGAGGGGGCACGGCGGGAGAGGGGCACGTGGCCCCGGAGGGAACACGTGGGGGCGGGGAGCCGGAGGGAAGGCGGGCCGGGGTGGGGGGACGCGCGCCTGTCCGCTTGGAGGGCGGGGGGTGGGCCGCGGAGGAGCGAGGCTCACCTCCACCACGGGCATCTCCTCCTCCGACTCGGACGACTCCTCCTCGGCCTCCGCGTTGTCCTCCTCCTCGGCCTCGTCGTCGTCGAAGCCCAAGCGCAGCGTCGGGTCGTTGTGGAAGAGCTGCTGGAGGAAGAAGGAGACGGTGGAGAAGCCGCTCGGCAGCTTCTGCCCCAGGGGGAAGTTGGTAGTCATCGAAGAGCGGTTGTATCTCAGCTCGGGGGACGACATGGCTGCGGCTGGCGAGAGAGGCTCCCCAGGGAGCCCCGCGGGTGGAGAAGCGTGTCACCGGGACGCGGTCCCGGAGGCGGCCATCTTGTTTGGGGCCGGTCGCCGTGGAGACCGCGGGGGCGTGGGGGCAGCCGCAAGGGATTGTGGGGGTTGTAGTTTTACCATCCTCTGTCAACTCCTCCCCTGCCCCCTTTCTCTCCTTCGCTTTCCTTGTCTTTCCATCTTTTTGCTGCTTTCTCTGTCTCTGCCTTGTATCTGTGCTTTGTCTTTGTTTCTTCTTCTTTCTCTTATCACAGTCTTCTAGTTTCTGTGCCTGTCTCTGTGTCTGTCTGCCTCTCTCCTGTCTGTCTTTCTCTCTGTCTTTCTCTCCTGTCTGTCTCTCTGTCTGTTTTTCTCTCTCTGTCTGTCCCTGTCTGTTTTTCTCTCTGTGTCTGTTTTTCTCTCTCTGTCTGCCTCTCTCCTATCTGTCTCTCTCTCTCCTGTCTGTCTCTCTCTCTGTCTTTCTCTCCTGTCTGTCTCTCTGTCTGTTTATCTCTCTCTGTCTGTCTTTCTCTCCTGTCTGTCTCTCTGTCTGTTTTTCTCTCTCTGTCTGTTTTTCTCTCTCTGTCTTTCTCTCTGTGTCTGTCTCCCTGTTTTTCTGTCTCTGTCTGTCTCTCTGTCTGTTTTTCTCTCTGTGTGTCTCTCTCCACTTCCTTAACTCCCTCGGTTTGTCTCTCTATTAAAAAAAAAAAAAAGCAAGCACAATGTAGTAAAAAAGAAGGATAATCTTGGAGTCCAAAGTTGTGGATTTAGCCTCAAGACCTGGCTCCCATACTTACTGCCCGTGGGATTCTTGGCAGATCCCTCCCCCTGCCTGCTTTAGTTTCCTGGTCTTTAAAATGGAAGTAATGACACTTGAACTACCAACTTCACAGAGCTGTTTTGAAGAAAGCACTTTGTATGCCTTAAAGTGACCTGAAATTTAAGTTACTCTCCTTTCTTTCCATCATTCTGTGTCTTTTCTGTTTTTCTCTTTTCTCTGTGTATCTTTCCCTTCTACTGTTTTTCTCCTCCCACTTATTTTCCTCCCTACATTTCTTCCATTTTTATGATCTTTCCCTCTCCTTAACTTTTTTGCCTATCTCAGAAACTAGTACTTCCCAACCCCCAGTCCTATTAAAGGCCCAAGCTAGCATAGTGTGGTGGAAAAGAATCTCAGATTTAGGCAGAAGGCTTAGTTTAAAATCCTGACCCCATTATTTTCTACCTGTGTGACTTTGGGTAAATCAATTCAACCTCAATTTCCTAATCCTATAAAATGAGGAAAATTAGTTGGATTGAATTTTCTCTAAGATCCTTCTAAACTCTAAATTCTATGACCATTCCGTCCTGTGCTGTCAGTAGGTACTAAAGGGAAAGTTCCAATTCTTACAATCAAGTTGAGAATAATTAAAAATAGTATGATGTCACCCTTCACTTCTCACTTACCCCACATATAAAATCTCTTAAAAAAATGTTTTTTCTCAATTACACGTAAAAACAGTTTTTAACATTTGTTTTTTAAAATTTTTGAGTTTGAAATCTGTCCCTTCTTTTCTCTCTCCTTGTTAAGGCAAACAATTTGCTGTAGATTAGACACGTATGTATACAGTCTATTGTCAGGTCTTCTCAATTCTATCTTCAAAGCATCTCCCTTGTAAGTCTCTTCTCCATTCACACAGATATTACCCTGGTGCAAGTGCATATCACCTTGATGGAATCCTAATGAAGCTGTCCCCAGCACCAATACTCTAATTTTCTCATGGACCCCACTGAACAGCAGGGATGCCCTAGTTTGACCACACATTCTAGCTTTAACCACATCACAAGCCCCCAGACTCACTATAGACAATGACTTTAGCTAGCCACTGCCCCTAGCTAGCCACTGCCTCCAGACTCAATCCTCTGGCTAGCCACTGCCCCCAGATCCAATTCACATATTTGAACTGGTGTATCCTTGTTCTCAACTACAATCATGTCATCCATTTAGCCCAAGACAGGACCACAATACCTAACTATCCATCTTGACTGGACAGGAGCACAATATCTAGCCATTCAGAAAGCAGCATGACCAGGATGTTTGACCATAGAACCCATAGAAGGAATCCTTCCCTATTACCTAATCCCTTAACAAACCCCTCCTGCCTTTTTCATATTCATAATTTCTATTATGTAATCAACATCATTACACTATAAATTTCCCTCTGCTGTCTTATTAAGTTGCTAATTCCTCTTGGAACCTAGTCTGCTTCTGAGGGGGTGGCAATCCTCAATAAATGCCTGTATTTGCATTAGAAATGGTCTGACTCTGAATTCTTTGAGATGACCCCCCCAACAACAGACCATGAAACCACAACAGTTTTTGACATCTTTGGGTGGGCAGAATCTGATTTGACTTGCTTAGAATTTGCAAGTTTGTGTATTATTTCTAATAATTTGCCTTTACACCAGGATACATTTAAACTTGAAAAGGAAAGAAAAATAAGTGAAAGATGTTAAGTGAAACTTCTTATGTATGTAAGCCATGGTAAATTTTTATTGCTTATTCCAACTCCACAAGAGTAAAAACAATTGTATCTGACCCTATGTGTAAGATGACTGAATTGGTACCACTAGGAAGGGTAAGTACTAGAAAATTTTATTTTTGATCTTGGAAATAATTATAGGGAAGCATTCAGAAGTACTACTTCAAGGTACAAAATGGTCAGACCTGTGCTTCAGGAAAATCACTCTGGCAGCTGAATGAAGGATGGATTGGAGTGAGGAAGGACTTGAGGCTGATAGACCAATTAGAAGGCTATTGAAATAGCCAAGGCATGAGGTTATTGTGGTTTTATGGTATGTTGTGGGGGTCATCTCAAAGAACTCAGAGTCAGACCACCTCTAATCCAAGTATGCTTCCCTATTATTATTTCCAAGATCAAAAATAGACTTCTCTAGTATTTACCCTTCCTAGTGGTACCAACTCCATCTTCTTACACTTTACTCTCATCTGTGTATTCTATTATCTAACCATATTGTCCTTTTTCTTCTTACAAAATGCTTAACTTGACTTTGCACTGGTTGTCTTCCATGCCAGAATCCGCTCCCTCTTCATGTGTACCTCTTGGACTCCTAGTAGGCCTTTTCATTCTTTGTCAGTTGGACATCTGCTCGTGGTTTGACTCTGTCACTGACTGTGTCAACAAAAATGGAGAGAGGCAGTCTTGTAAAAGGAGAGGCACAGAGCCCTTCCCCTTTGATCCTGGCGTGTGGCTTCCTAAATACGGTCTTCATTATTTGCCATGTTGTTTGTTCTTTTGTTTTAGGAAAAGGAGTTTAATCTGGAGGGTATGACCTTGTGAGTTTAAAGATTTTAAAGATCAGGAAAACAAGCGATTGGATGTCAACCAGCCCATCATCAGTGCCTTGAGGAAGGAAGAGTGACCTTGAGGTGCTGGTACTTGAGACCTCCTGGCCAGCAGCTTACTCACCTTGGAGAGTATCTTCACCCTGCAGCTGTCTCCTCTCACTGATGAGTTCCTGCTTGGAAAGATGGGATCATTTCCATGCAAAACGCTCTGCTGGGGAAAAGCTCATCTTTTGTGAAATTTGAGGAGAGTACATCAGGCTATAAGTGCACCAAGACACACATTCAGGAATTACAAATCAGAAGAAAAATTTTTTAATATCAATAACAAACTTCACTGGGGAGACATTATTGGGTTTCAGGGGAATCTGTTGATAATCAACGATGGAAAACTACACATTGTTCCTCGTGAAATTATACTACTGTCTCCATGTCTTCATGTATTGGTTCACCTTCCCTTCAGTCTCAAAGAGGAGGAAACACAGTATTATCAAATACCTAGACTTGATCCGGAATGACTGTGTGAGGAAGAAATTAAACACCTGCTCCAAGATAATTGCATATATAAGGAGACTCCTAGAGAAATTAGATTCCTGGAAATTGAAAACTTCTATGATGAAATTTATACCAGGCTAAGCTATTGCCAAGAAGGGTCCATGCCATCCATGATCACTTCTCTCCTAATTCCTCTCCAGAATTTTCCAAATCCTTCCTTAATAGGCTTGATCTGCATGTCCACTTTCCAGATAAAAACAAGTCCTGCTTTCAAGAAACTCACATCCTAATGAAGGAGGCAGTATACAAAATATACCAAAACTATGTGCAGGATAAATTGTAGATAATGTCAGAGGGAAAGCAGTAAGATTTAGGATTGGAAAAGACTTCTTGCAGAAAGTGGGACTTGGGTGAGACTTGAAAGAAAACAGGGAATCTAGGATGCATATCTGTGAGAGGGTGAGTTCCAGGCATGGAGAACAACCAGTGAAAATAGTCAGTAAAAATATTGAGTATCTTGTCTGAGAAACATGGAGGAAGCCTGAATCACTGGATAACATATAAGAAGGCTAGGAAGGTAGAAAGGAGGCAGGTTTTGACAGGCTTCGAAAGCTAAACAAAAGGTTTTATATTTGATTCTGGAGTTAATAGGGAGCCCCTGGAGTTTACCGAATGGTGGAAGGGTGACATTGTTAAGACTTGAGCTTTAGGTCTGACAATTTGATGGTTGAGTTGAATGGAGGATGGATTGAAGTGGGGAGATTTGAGGTAGGGAGACCAACCAGCAGGCTATTGCAATAGTTCAGGCTTGAGGTGATGAGGGCCTGCCCCGGGATGGTAGCAGAGTCAAAGGAGAGAAGGGGGATGATCTGAGAGATTTTATTAAGGTAGAGACAACAGGACTTGACAACTGATTGCATATGAGAGTGGTGGCAAGGGTAAGGAGTCAAGGATGACACTTAGATTGTAAGCCTGTCTGACTGGGAGGATGTTGGTCCCCTTGACAGCAAAAGGCAAGTTAGGAAGAGGGAAGGATTTGTAGGAAAAGATAATAAGTTCTGTTTTGGATATGTTGGGTTTAAGATTTCTATGGGCCATCCAGTTCAAGGTATACAGAAAGCAGGTAGAGATGTGAAACTAGAAGTCAGCAGAGAGGACAGGGCTAGATAATTCGAACTGAGTGTCCTCTGCATAGAGATGATAACTGAATCCATGGCATCACCAAGTGAAATAGTGCAGAGGAGGAAGAGAAGAGGGGTCACAGAAGAACCTTGGAAAACATCAACAGAGTTAGCAGGTACAACCTGGATGAAGATCCAGCAAAGGAGATTAGGAAGAAGAGGCCAGGCAGGTGGGAAGATAACCAGGAGAAAGCAGTGTCACAAAAACCTAGAGAGAAGAGAGTAGCAAGGAGAAGAGGGTGGAAGCTCCCTGAAGGTAAGAAATATCTTTCTGGCCAGGATAGAAGTTCCTGCCACTTAGCATATTTTTGCTGTTGTTCAATCTTCATGACCCCACGGACCATACTGATCATGGGGTTTTTTCCTGGCAAAGATACTGGAGTGGTTTGCCATTTCCTCCCCAAGTGGCTTAAGGCAAACAGACACTAAGTGACTTGCCCAGGTCTGATATATACTAAGGGTCTGAGGCTGAATTTGAACTCGGGGCTTCCTGACTTCAGACCCAGAGCTCAATCCACTGTGCCATGTAGCTGCATATAGTAAACCCTTAATAAATGCTTTATCTTTTATCTATCAATCTAATCTAATTTATGATGAAGACTTCTCCAGCAGCAATGCTGTATTTGGCTGTGAGCTATGTAGAAACTATGCTAAGCCAGAGCCCATTCTCCCCAAAGACCAAGGTGGAATGGGAACAATGTAAAAATTAAATGATGTTAAAATATTAAATGGAACGGGGGGGGGGGGAGTCACTAGTGTCAATAGTGGGTGGAGCAAAACTTGTGGAGGGCTAGAGCTACTGGCATTAAAGAAGAGATGCCCCAAGCCTCAGGGGTACCCCTAGAACTCTGAAGAAGTGATTTAGCCATCCAGGCTCTGGGATAGTAAAACCTAGAGAGCTACCTGCTACATGTGTATACTCATTACTTAACTCAGTGCTTGCCACATAGTAATCCCTTAATAAATGCCTCAGGTAAGAAGAATTTCTCCCTACTCCAATCCATCTTTCATTCAGCTACCAAAGTGATTTTGAAGTCATCTTGAAGTCCTGCTACACAGTAAACTGCAGAGACTCCCTATTGCCTCCTAAGATCAAATACAGAATCCTTTGTTTAGCATTCAGACACTCTCGAATCTCACTTCCAGACATGTACTTTTCAATTCAATAAACAAGATATTCCATCTCTTGGCTCTGGGCACTTTCACTGGCTGTCCCCCATGCCTGGAATGCTCTTTCTTCTCATCTTTGCTTATTGGCTTTCCTGGCTTCCTGAAAATCCCAACAAAAATCTCATCTTCTGCAGGAAGACTTTCCCAATCCCTCTTAACTCTAGTGCTTCTCCCTTTTAAATGTTGTGATGGTTGTTGTTCAGTCACGCCCACCTCTTCATGATCCTGTGGACCATACTGCCCATCAGGTTTTCTTGGCCAAGACACTGGAATAGTTTGTCATTTACTTCTCCAGTAGATTAGGGCAAAAAGAGGATTGCAGAGCTGGTAAATGTCTGAGGCTTGATTTAAACTTAGATCTTCCTGACTCCAGGCTCAGCGCTCTATCCACTGAGCCATCTAGCTACCTCCCTTTTGAAAATTATTTCCTTTTTATCCTGTTTATACACATTTATTAGGTTGTTGTCTCCATCTCGCCACTTAGATTGTGAGCTCATTGAGGGTAGGGACTGTCTTTTGCCTCTTTTTGTATCTCAAGTACTCAGCATAGTACTTGGCACACAGTAGGTGCTTAATAAATGTTTATTGACTGCAAGATACTTGTGAACTATTTGATAACTAATTTTCATTTTTACAGATTTAATAAGACAGACTTTTAAGGGAAAAAATTGCTAGTGGCCATAAAAAACCTCTATTTTATAGCAGATTCTAAGTAACTGCATTGACCAAGTGACTTGAATTAGTCATTTTTTTTTAATATGCATCAAATTTGCTCTCTTTCCACTTTTATGACATATCTTGCTGGATTGTAAACAGCATCCTAAGTATGATTTGATGCTAGTTGAGTTTTATACAATCCATATGCCATCGCCTTAAGTCCCTCAAAGGAAAATCTTTACATAAAACCAAATAAAAATATAATGACCATTATATATTACAATGGTGACGATGACATCTCTAGAGATCCTCTCCTCCTGGTGGAAGCTAGTCCCTGTCTCCATTGCTTTATGGCTCCTTGTCTCCAGCCTTCTGAAAAAGCAAAGTTACCAAAAAAGAGTGATAGTGATTTCAACAACCACCATGGGAGGGGGAGAAATCCTTGTGGACATCATCCATTATCTACTATCTTTCTCTGTGCTTGAGGGAAATGTTATAACTGCAATAAAGCTTTCAGAATTACCTTCCTTCATTATCCTGCTAGTCATAAATGTAAAGGCCATAATGAAACTGTCTCTCTTTCTGCTAGGTGCCTACTGCTCGCTTACAGCAGGCACAAAGTACTCAGGGATATACACACACGTACACACACGTACACACACACACACACGTACACACACACATACACACACACACACACACACACACATACATGTACACGCACACACACACATTTTCTTCTTGCCTTTTCCCACCAGATTTTAAGTCTTGCTGAGATTATGTGTACAAGGGTGGGAGACCACAAAATGCAATCCCACTTCTATTTCAATTTTTTGAAGTTTCTATTTCATTAACTTTATTGGCCTGTTAAGCAAGGCAAACATTGGCAAAGTGGCTACGTAAGGATCTATATATCTTAGAAGAAGTTTAATATCATATGGTACTTCCCATTACTGCTATCTTAAAGAAAGTACAGAAGAGTAATGTTTACCAGCATTTTTCTGTTGCTTCCAGGAAATTTGTCAATAAATGTACACTATGAATAACAGACATGGCAGGCGCCCTGCTGACACTGTCCCTCTCACAACAGAGCACTGTTAGCAGTATAGGACTGTTGAGGAGGAGAGAGGGGGAATTGCTTGACCAGAGACAGCTCTAATTTCATCCGTAAAGGGAGCTCCCAGTGAGGACCCTTAACAAAAACAGACCAGCACCTTTTCTGAAACTTACAGTCTTAGAGATTTGCCTAGGTATGCCGAGATATGAAGATATTTGTCCAGGGTCTCACAGCCAGTTTGTGTCAGAGGCAGGACCAGATGAACTTTCCAGAGTACATATTCAGCACAGAGTCAGTAGATAAATGATCAAATTTGACTGCTTTTGTAGGTGATACAAATGAGAATACTCAACCACAGGGGAATCAATATCCTAGTTAAACTGAAATATCAAGTCAGGACTCAAGAAAATTAACATAACCATCTTTGAATAGTTTCATATGTTGATATACTTTAAAATTCAAGTGAAGTGGATCCATGTCCTCAAGGAGTTCATTTCCTTAACATATATAAAACTGTGCTACCATTTTTATTAGGTGCCTATCTTTTTTTTTTGGTCTATGACAACATTTTTGAGTGTTGTGCTCTTAACCTCATTTTCCCAATAATCTTTGTGGTTTTTATTACCAGATTTTGCATAATGAGGTGCTTTTTGGGAAATGCACATCTCTGTTATAGCAGAACCTATCTACTATATGTTGGGTTAAGTTCTACGTTCTGGGGATGCAAGTCCAACGAAAGAATGAAACAATCCCTGCTCTGAAGAAGTTTACTTTCTAACAATGGCTAATGTTGGTTATCGTAGTTACACAGATTTGACTCTTATTTCTTTCTGTTTATATTTCTACAGTTGTTATGCCTGTTGCTTCCCTGATTCTACTTCCTTCACTCTGTGTCAGTTCATGTCTTCTCATTTTTCTCCAAATTTTTCATATTCCTTGTATCTCCTTGTTGCTCAGTTATTTTTCAGACATGTCCTACTCTTCATGTCCTACTCCACTTGGGTTTTCTTTGACAAAGATACTGGAGTGGTTTGCCATTTCCTTCTCCAGCTCATTTTACAGATGAGGAAACTGAGGCAAACAGGATTAAGTGCCTTGCCCAGGGTCTCACAGCTAGTAACTGTCTGAGGCTGGATTTGAACTCCAGTCCTCCTGACTCAAGGACCCACGCTCTATCCACTGTGCCACCTAGCTGTCCTGTTTATAGCTCAAGGTGCAACAATATTCTGTTATATTCATATGCCACAACTTGTTCAACTTTTCCCCAAATGATAGGTGCCGTCTTTGTTTCCAGTATTTTTTTTTTTGCTACCCCACACACACATGCACGCACACACACACACACACACACACACACACACAGAACATCATAAAGGAATGAGAACTTGAAAAAAAATCCAGGAAAACATGAACAATAGAAGTACTGAAAGATGAAAATAAGGTGAGAGTGCCGTTGCACTCTGCCTGGGTGAGCCCACGTGTGGCCTCAGGACCACAGGTTCCCCAGGTTGCTACACTCTTCTATTACATGCCAGTTGTTAGGCTGAGTTTCCTCATTAAATGATCCTTACATTCTTCAGGGACTAGAAAGTCTCCAAAGGTCATCTCCCATGCCTACAATACACTCTCTCTTCTCCTCTACTTTGACACTCCCTAGTCTTCTTTAATGCTCAGTTCATGAGTCCCTGACCATGGGAAGCCTTCCCTCCTTCCCTTGGCGACCCTTGCTTGCTCCCTCTTCCTTAAACTGTCATTATATACTTATCTCTTTACATGTTGTATCTCCTAAGCAGAATGTGAGGCTCTTAAGGACAGGAACGATTTTTTTCTTTTGTCTATACTCCTAGATCTTCACACAAATAATGAGTATTTACGAAATCTTTCCAATGTGCTGAAAGCCTTCTCTTAGGTCTTTGAATATTGTGAACATCAGTGGTACATTCAAGCTCCCAAGGAAAGACATTGTCATCCTTTTATATGTTGCCCCTAGCAACAGTGCTTCACATACAAAATAGGCACTTAATAAATGCTTACTGATTGATTGATCAGTTATTTCTTGTTATACATGATTGGGCTTTTTTTTAACATGATCAATATTTTTCTGGTATTCCCCTATAATGCATCTTCCTCCTTAGCCAAACTGGTATCCTCGTCATCGTCTGAATAAACCATGTGCATTCCTACCTCTGTGTCATGGTGCCTCAGAGAAGTTCATATGCCCTAAACCAGGGGTGGCCATCTAGGTCCTTGGCTATGGTTTTTTGACTGAGACCAAGTTTTACAGAACAAATCCTCTTATTAAGGGAATTTATTCTGTGAAGTTTGGATTCAGTCAAAGGGCCACACTTGAGGACCCCACCCCAGGCTTAAGTCTGGTGTCCTACCCACCCCTGAAAGTAGTCTTCCTCCACCATGTGAACATGTGCATGTGAACAGTGCATCTTTATCTGCAAAGGAATTTGCTAAAATCATATGATTAATGTATCTTGTTTTCCAATCATATATTTTTCTTATGTCCATTGTGTTGCTTATGCCATTTCTTGCAAGTAGAAGGCAGTTAGGTGGTACAGTGGATAGAGTGCCAGGCCTGGAGTCAGGAAGACTCTTCTTCCTGAGTTCAAATCTGGCCACAGACACTTAGTAACTTTGTGACCCTGGGCAAGTCAGTTAACCCTGTTTACCTTAGTTTCCTTATCTATAAAATGAGCTGGAGAAGGAAAGGACAATTCACTCCAGAATCTTTGCTACAAAAACCTCATGAAGAGTTATTCATGATAATGAACAACAAAGCCATTTCTTGCAAATAATCATACTTAAGCACGTGACCCTCTCCCACAACACATCTCTCTAATGCCTTTTGGCTCATTTGAAACTTTGATTCTTAAGATATCAAGGTGTTCTGAGATTCGCATTGATAAAGTATCATAGGAAAATCTTCGTGTTTAAAAGATGGGTTTTGGGACGTAGGGTCACTGAAAGCACATCCCAAATTCCGAAATATGATCTAGCTGGCTCTTGTTTTCTTACTCAATTCTAGACCCAATTCATTGACCAGATGCACAGCCTGTCCCAGATATCTGTACGGAAGGGCTAACTCAGTCAGAAAAGCAGACGGTTCAGTGTTTCCTGACTATATTACTACGCCAATCTCTTTTGAATAACCATGATGCCAATAAGGAGGTGCTAGAATATATGCTGTTCCCATCAGCTCCATTACACCTGCAAAAAGCAGCATCTAGAGAGAATTCCTCTTAGATTTAGACCTCACACATGACATTCTCCATGACAGCACAGAACAACACATTGGCAAATCTACCTCTCTCTGCGTTCAGTGTTGCTTACTCTTAATAATCAGTGTCATTAAACAGCCATCTCTGTGGTTGCATTAATAAAGAAACATTTCATGATCCTCAGCAATGCACAAAATCTTCATTGGAGAAGAGCCTTTCAGATGGTTTTGCTTTAAGTGTTTTGCAAAGTAACTTACAACGATCTCGTTGTATCCTCACAACAACACTAAGAGGTATAGGATGTTATTATCTCACTCAGAGAAATTATTATATTATCAATTAAATTATCAATATTATCTAATTAGTTTGCAGATGAGGAAACTGAGGCAGGCAGCAATTAAATGATTTGCCTAGGGTCAAACAGTCCTTAAGTGTCTCAGGCTGGATTTGAACTCAAGTAGGACTCCAGGTCCAGTACTCCATCTACTATGCCACCTAGCTATTATTAGCTAGTTATTATCTGTCTTGGCAGATCAGGAGGGACATATGAATGGAAGGACATTTCTGTAGGAGCCCTTGGATACACCTAATGGATGAGGTCTCCTGAGAATGGAAGATTGAGAATGTTAAATGTTAAATGAAATAACCCTCTTTGGTTTTTTTTGGTAATCAACAAAACAACAAACTTGAATTCTGCATATCTTCTAATCAATTATGTGATCATAATGATGTGATCTGCTGAAGAAAAACATTTGCCAAAACCTGTCTGCTCCTATACAGAACCACAAGACATGATGACTGTGCTCAAGTGTTTGAAAGGCTGTAATGTGGCTACAACTGTTCTGTGTGGCCTCAGACTGCAGAATATGGGGTGGAAGCAGCAGAAGCCAACAGTCGGAACTGTGCAGCAATGGAACAGTACCACTTAAGAGGCCCTGGGTTCTCTCTCCTTGAAGAACATCAAACAGAGCTTGGATGACCATTTGTCAGGTACGTGGTAACGATTCCTTTGTGTATGAGCTGGACCGGGTAACCCCTAAGGTACCCTCCAGCTCTCAGGTTCTGTGATTCTGTGCCTTCTCACTGCAACCTTTGCTGCCTTCTGGCAGAACAATGGGAGTGCTTGCTATAATCAACTACAGGAATGGAGAACTGGGCACAGACAATGAGATATCCAGGCATGGCCCATCTCTCAAGGAATTTAGCTTGGTTCAGCAACAAGAAGGTCAACGTCTTCATCACCTGAGTCAGTCTAGAAAGTAGCAATTGAAAGATTATATAACAGGGGAACTCTGGGATCCAAGTGTCCACAGTGTCCTGAAATGCCTCTGTCTCATATCTGATTTCCCAGGAAGCTAAGGCTTTCATTAGGACCTCAGCCATGACAGTCCCTCTTTATTCACATGTAGGAGGTTATTATGTATAACCTGAATGAATCTATCTCATGAAGTGTACTTCATGCCATGCTCCTATACTCCAGACTCCATCTCTAACCCACAATTCCTGTCTTGGGCACCTGGGCTTCTGACTGGTGAGCATTCCCATTAGCAAATGCAGCCTAGACCCTAGTTCTGCTCTCTCCTCATCTTCACACCATGCCACCTTCTGCATTCCACCCACACTTCCTAAGCCCTACCCCTTCCTCCTCTAGATCTGAGAACACTAATTAAACCCACAGTATCATTCCTAGAAAATATGGCAGCTAGGTGGTATAGTGGATAGAACCCTGACCCTGAAGGTAGGACCGAGTTCAAATTTGATCTTAGACATTTACCAGCTGTGTGACCCTGGACAAGACACTTAACTCCAATTGCCTATAAAAAAACAAAAAGTACATGCAATGGTCCTATGACTGTACTCACCATCCCTATGACATTCCTAATCATAATATAATTCCTGGACCACCACTCATCTTTCTGGCCTTGTTGAATTGTTTCAATTGCGTTTGACTCTTTGTGACCCTGTTTGGGGTTTTCTTGGCAAAAATTTTGGAAAGGTTTGCTATTTCCTTCTCTAGCTCATTCTACAGATGAGGAAACTGAGGCAAACAGGGTTAAGTGACCTTCTCAGGGTCACACAGCTACTGAGTGTCTGAGGCAAGATTTGAACTCATGAAGATGAGTCTTACTGATTCCAAGCTCATTGTTCTATCCACTGTACCACCTAGCTGCTCCAGTAGTCTACTTGTGTTTTATTTCCCTGTTAGAATATAAGCTCCCTCAGGGCAAGAATTGTCTTGCATTTTGTATTTGTATCCCCTGAATGAAGTACATTGCCTAGCATATGCTTGACATATGCTTTTTCATTCATTCATTCATTCATTTGGATGTAGGAAGCCAGTCCTAAAAAACTTTAAGAATATTGCTATTTAGAGACTAGATCAGGGAAGTAGCCATAATCAACTGAGTTCCCTGACCCAGTTCTCTATGGATAATTTATCCTTCTCCTATGAAATATATTCATCAATATTATTAGCTTTTCAAGAAAGATCAGAGAAGCTGAAACATGATGAAGTAGACAGAGAATTGGATTGAAAGTCTGAGGCCTCAGGTTCAAATCTCACTTGCTTTCTAGGGACAAGTCACTTCACCTCCCTTTCCCTCACATATAAAACGAAGGGGTGAGATGTGGTGACCTTTAAGATTTCTTCTGACTCTAAAAATCTATGATCCTCAAAGCTACGTTATTTCCAGGGTATTTAACTTTCTGCTATGTTCATTCCCACCTCCAGATAACAGAAAAACATTAGGAACATCAAATTCCAATCTGCCTGACATTCAAGGGCTATAAGAAAGCATTCAACTCAACAAAACATAATGTGATCATCACACGTCGCAAAATCAGAATGTGTTTAAATTACACAGACCTAATGGAAGAAATATGCCACAGCTACGTTCATAGAAATTGTGATACTCAATGACCCACAATGCATAAATCTATCCAGGGGAATGAAGCAAGAGGATACAACCTCCCAGAAGTTGTAGATAAGCCCAGATGGAGGAGTCACTTTTCCATAAGTTTGATGGGGAAATAGGAAACAACGTTAATGGTGAGCAAATGATGCATCTCCTGTTGGATGATGATTGCATTATATCGAAGGCCAAGAACTAGAAACAGACATTTTGGTGCTGTCACCACAAGTGGGGTTGGAGTTACAAAGGCAGGGTCTGGGCATCGTCCAAAGGTCTACACTTTAGGGGCCAAGCAATTGAAGAAAATCAAAGATGCCATGAGCAGCTTGAACTTGGTCATAGAATCACAGAATTTCAGAATTGAAAAGAACCTCCAAGGCCCGTACACAAAAAGGGATCTCTCCATCTCCAACATAACTGACAAGCAGCCACCAGACATGTGCTTCATTTCTTCCAAGTTTCTGTCCAGGTTTGGCTATGGAGATTCTTCAGGGCTCGTGCTGAAGGTGCTGCTGCTGCAGCACCCACCTTGACTCTCCTGCATGTTTTGCAGCTTGCTTTTCCTAACTCAGTAACCCCCTGTATTCTTTGTTACTTCTCTTCCCCAGGAGTCCCTCTGTCTTTCTTAAAAATTTTTATTGATTTTATTCAGCACTTAAATAAAACAAGAATTTCCATCATCTAATAGAACAGAAAAGAAGATGATTGTGCATGAACCTGCAAATCTGTTATCAATAACTTGTTATTCCTTTTAAATATATAATAAAGTTATCATGTAACATTCTTTTTTCCCTTTTAGTCTCCTTCCCCTCCCCCTAGAGATGGCTCCTATTAGACACAAATATGTATATACATGTAAAACCATTCTATACATGCTTCTGTTTATCAGTTCTTTCTCTGTATGTAGATGACACCTTCCTTCATATGTCCTGAGTTTCTCTCTTCTGAGGTTTTCACATGCCTGTGAAAATAAAAGAAGTTTGTTGTTCAGTCCTTTTGGTCATTTCTGACTCTTCCTGATGCCATGTGGGGTTTTCTTGGCAAAGATTCTGGAGTGGTTTGCCGCTTGTTTCTCCAGGTCGTTTTACAGAGGAGGAAACTGAGGCAAACAGGTGAAGTGATTTGTCCAGGGTCATTTGAACCCAGGCAGATGAATTGTCCTGACTCCAGGTACTCTGTCCACTATATCACCCCACAGCATTGTTTAAAAAAAGTTTTGCATATCATAGCACTTGATGGAAGGAAGTAGGCCTTAAGGTGAGCCCACGTATGGCATACAGAGCCTTTCCCAGAGACATTCAGTTCCGTTGTGAGCACTCTGGATACCCTAGCTGTTTCACTTGCCACTGAGACTTAGTGAGATGAGCAAAGTAATAGTGATTCCTGTGTAGTAGATATCATTCTAATATGAGAATCAGGAGGATTTGTGTCAGCTCCTGCCTCGGAGACCTACTAGCTACGTAACCCTTGGCAAGTCACTCTTGGTGCCTCACTTTCCTCATCTGTATAATTGGGATAATAAAAAGGGTTGTATTGGAAGATCTGTTATATAGTATATGTAAAGTTATACATAATGGAGTGCAGTTTCATGTGTAATCATCTTTTTTCTATTCTACTGTGTTATAGAAATGTTTGTTCTGTTTTTTGAGTTCAGAATGAAATAAAGACAAGTGATACGTCCTATATAAAGTGCTTTACAAACCTCGAAGTCCCGCCTAAAGGTCAATTATGAATCACAACAGAAACAAGAATGAAAGTAAGAAGAAGCTATGTTTTGACTTAGCAAAGCTAGTTGGAGATTGGAATCAAGTACCAAGGAGACTGAATGAAGTATTTATTTTCCTGCCTCAGGATAGATCCAATATTACCTTTTGTGGATTAAGGTACTTTCCTTCCATCACTGCCAACTCTCCCTTTGACCTAGGAGCAGCTTCAGCAAAGAATGGAGTCCTGGTCATGGGGAGGAAGGAAAGAAACAAGCATTTATTAAGCGCCTACTATGTGCCAGACACCATATTAAGTGCTTTACAAATATTATCTCATTCAATACTCACAAAACCCTTGTGAGGCAAGTGTTATTTTGATTCTCATTTTACAGTTGAGGAAACTGAGACAGACAGAGGTTAAGTAGCTTGCCTAGAGTCTAGTAAGTCTAAGGTTGAATTTGAACTCAGGTCTTCCTGATTCCAGGTCTAGCAATCCACAGCTCTATACACTAAACCACCCAGCTCACTCACAAGAAGGGAAAAACAATTAAAACCAGCTCTGAATTCTTGGGAATGGAAAATTTAGCACTGAATTTGTCCTGGTCCAATCCTGAGGGGGTTGGGGGTAACAGTGCAAAAGATTCAACTGTCTTGGCAGATCAGGAGGGACATATGATTGGAAGGACATTCTGTAGGAGCCCTTGGATACACCTAATAGATGGAACTAGGAGGCAGGTCTCCAGACAGTGGAAGATTGAGAAGCAGCAGCAGCAGCAACTACACAACAGAGAATCAGCAAATAGCAGCATCAGAAATACGGGGCAGTGGCAGAGGGTAGATGATCTGCAGCAAATAGCAGCCACATAGGCACTACCTGGGGGTCTCCGGACCATTCTATGTAGAGCTGACTCTAGTAATGAGGCATAGTGGATTGCCAGGAGATGTAACTGTGAGAACTCAGGTAGTGGAAGTTGTCCCAGATGCAATGCAAGGCAGGTGGCTCTCATGCCCTTTGCCACCCTGGAGCATGAATATTCCAGTGAATTGTTTCCATCCTCCCCAGCACATGAGTCTGTGGGAGATTCTACTTGTGTGTGTATGTGGGATGGCAGGGAAGGGATGAGGGCACTAAGAATGTCCCTATTGCAAGAATTTTCTGTAATTTTGCCATTTTGTTCCAATCAGACAACTGTATCATTATTGCCTGCTCTGTTGGTAGCATATGGGACAGCTAGCTGGCATAGTGGATAAAGTGCTGGGCCTGGAGTTGGGAAGACCTCAGTTCAAATCCGCCCTCAAACACTCACTAACTGTGTGACCCTGGGCAGGTCATTTAACCCTTTTGGCCTCAGTTTCCTCATCTGTAAAATGAGCTGAAGAAAGAAATGGCAAACCACTCCGATATCTCTGCCAAGAAAACCCCAAATGGGGTCACAGAGAATTGTACACAATTGAAATGACTGAACTACGACAATTAGTAGAATAAACACTAGACAAACCATGTTTCTCTCCCACATTGTACTGTGTGATTCCAGAGTGGATACCCACAGCAGTGACTGTAGCATTCTTTTGGCTTCTTCATCATGGCACCTGTTTTATATCCATTAAACACTTCTATACATGTTGGCTATGAATCAGTGTCTTCACTTTTAAAGGGTCCTCATTTTTCAGCATGAAAGGGTGATTTGGATAGATGAGGTTGAAGTTTTTCCGATAATCTGCATTATCTTCTTCTCATCTTTATCCTTTCTTTTAATTTGGTATTGATTTTGACCTTTGCTCTAATTAAACAATGATCCGACTGCACAAAGACAGCTAATTCTTATAATAATGATGATAGCGTACATCAATAGAACACTTGGCTTATTTTATTGGGTTTGATTGCTACAACAATTTTGTGAGGTAGAGAGTATAACTTAACTCCCCCATATTATAGATAAAGAAACCGAGGCTCAGAGATTTAAATGAACTTGCCCAAAGGCACAGATCTTTGGCAGAGCTGGGGTGCTGTCTGATTCTAAATCCAGGATTTTCCTCTCACTATTTTCCTACTTCATTCCATTTACATTTCTTCAGTTACTGTTCATTAATGACATCTTGGTCGTGCTCATCCTTACAGAGATGGTCTTTTTCTTGCCCCTAGTAGCTGTTCTCAGAAAGAACTGTTGAAGAGTCCATTGATAAGCATTTATTAAACACTTACTGTGTGCCAGCCACTGGGGATATAAAGGAAGGGCAAAACTGATTGTGTCCTCAAGGAGATTATGTTCTAAGGAATTATGTTTTATGGTGATCCTAGGGGCACCTGCTAATGCAGCTCTCTTGTTTAGTGCAATTTGTATATTTGTCTTATACACACAGAAAAGTTTCCATCTCATTGCCAAGAAGAGTTTACTTTCATATTTTTGTTGTGATGAACCTGTGCTGTGGCCCAGCCAAAGCATGAAGAAGAATGCTATGCAGTGATGCAATGGTTATTTACATGGTCACATTATATATAAAGGGCAGAATGGGAGTCCTAGGGAGCCTGGTAAGGGAAGAGGGGCAGAATTCAAAGCACTTGGAGGAGCATGTCTAGCTCTGGAATCCAGCCATTCAGGGCTAATGAGTTCCCTGCATGGAAGTTTCCATGACTTTATTTCCTTCCATCTGGAGAATATTCCCTGTCTTCTTAGAGTTTATGATGATGCAAACAGAAGCAGAGATTATTAAGAACTCCAGGAGCACATACCTAGAGACCACACACAAGTCCCATATGTTCAGCCTGGCAGGGAAAAAGGGAGTGATGTCAGTTTTCCTCCCAAGAAGATGTCTGACACAGTCCTTCAGTATGGAACCTAGCACTTGGAATTAAATTAGGAGTATACCCCCTGGAAAATGGAGTTTCCCAGTCCCAGTACATGCTAGGAAATTTGGGAAAGGATCTGGTATGGAAAAGAACAAGCAGATTTTTTTTAGAAAAACTATTTTGAACTTTTAAAGTCTGTTTTCAGATTAAAGACCAGACATTTAAAATTGAATGGAGGTAAAATGAGTGAGAAACACATACATATGCAACACACACATACACTGTACAACAATTATACATACATATATATAATATATATATACGTATAACAATTTGGTGATATTTCTGTACCCTGCTGGGCATTAGGACATGCAAACATGGACTTTGCAGAGAAATGCAATCAAGACGTGTAATTGTTAGCCATTACAAAGCTAGAAGGAAAAAACCATCTTGGCATTAATGCTTCATTTCCACCAGAACACTTGTCAGGGGATTTCTGTTTGAATCACCATGTCTAATGAGATCATTTTATCTCAAAAGCGTATTTGTTTGACTTTAATATTCCAAGTGGACACATTATCCAATGTAACAGTTACAGAAAGAATGGATACAATTTATAAGTACTGGTAAACTCCGTACGACTAAAAGAAACAAAGGATTTACTTTTATTGTGTTAATAAATCCAGAACCAATTTATTTGTAGTTAGTAGCAGAAATTATGTGGTGGGAAAAATATGCCTCTAAGATCCTTCTTAGGGGATAGAAACTGGACCTCTAATTTTATTGATATAAGGATGAGGAAATTCCCTCTACCAATGTAAGCTACCGCTTTCTATGCAATTTGTAATCTTAGAAAGTTGCCTTGGACACTGAAGTTAAATGACTTGCCCAAGGCCACACAGCCAGAAGGTGTCAGAGGTGAAGCTTGAACAGGCGGTCTTGGCTTTGAGGCCAGGTCTCTATCTATCATGTTCTACTGTCTCTCAAGGTGCTCCTTGATGGCCTATATTTTCTTTTTTAATCTTTTAAAGGAGAAAGGCTCTTCCCTTAGAAACCAGTTATATTTGAGGATTTGAAGCAATATAGTCTTGGATTCTTACGAGGTGATTTCTCCACGAGGAAACCCCTACTTTCTACCAATTTGAAATAGTTTTTTGGAAACCTAAAAACAAATCCTGTTGCTTTAGAATTTCTGTTGCTGTGATTGTTGTTATCCCTTGCCTGAATCCTTCCTGTGATGCTTCATCACGTGCACGATTGAACCCTGGTTCTGAAAGCTAGCCCCAGAGCAAGTTCCTGAAGGTTCTGCAGCTCTGTAAAGCCTTCATGTAAAGGTTCAGCAACTGACTATCATATCGTCTGAGGATCAGATAACAGACTAGCTTAGTACTCAGAGGTTCATTGCCAGAAGGTTGGCCATAAGGCCAATACAAGATACAGTATGAAAACTACCGTGCTGTGTCTCACCTTCTGAGATTCTCAGATGTTCAGTTCTGGTCCTTCAAAGAAGGACAATATACATTCAAGAAAGATGAAACCTGGCCAGAATGCTAGGCTAGGACCAAGTGACCAGGGGAACTTTGGAGAGAGTATATTTTAAGCTCAGAGGCAGGCAAAAACTAGTTGGTTTATTCCAAGAGATACTGGGTGAAAATAAGGAAGTTCTTGCCCTTGCATCAGCATACCAGATAAACACAAACTGAGAGAAAGGAATATAAAAATTAATATGTTATCTATGGTAATAATGCCATTTCATCATATCCATACTCCTCTCTACTCCCCACTCCTACTCTGTGGATTCTGAAAAGGACCTTAGAGATAGATGGGGGTCTTCACCAGCCTGGGTCAGTGTGTAAGGTCCTTTTCAGCTCTGAAATCCTATTCCCCTGAATCCTGAATCCTCTGAATCCTATCTGGACTAGGATTGATCCAGTCTAATTAAGTCGAAGAGACTATTCTCAAGTATCAACTTAAGTCAGCTTTAACCTTCCATCAGTCTCACTCCACATTGGGCCACAGACTCCTTGGCTTGGAGTTGAGGTTACTCCTCTTTCTAAATAATCAACAACGCAAGCACTGTACTAATTTTTTTTAATTGGTCAGGTTGAAACTTAAATCTTTTAAATACAATGCTGTCAAATCTATCGTGAATTGGTATATAGGGAAGAACGTTGGCCTGGGAAGCAGAAGACCTATAATTTAGACCCAGGTCTTTCATTAACTTGTTCTGTGTTCTCAGACAGGCCAGTTTTCCTCTGTGGGCCTCCATTTCCCTACCTGAAAAAAGAGGAGGTTGGATTAGATGAGCTTTCCAGTCTTAGCTTTCTGTGATCCTGTGCTTCAGTTACTGATTCTTTCAGTTAGTTATACATCAAGGTATTTTCAATATTGGTCTTAAGAAACCTCAGCAGGTACTACCGCTGGCTGGGGGAAGCTACAGAAATTGCAGACATAGAATCCCAGGAAGAAATGAGCTCCCTGTAGAAGACATGTTATGTGAATACAGCCTGCATCAATGACCACAAAGCATCAACAAAATTAGTTTCCACTCTATTGTCATTCTAATGCATTATTGGTAAGTAATCTCCTCTCCATCTCGCTTTCCCTCTTCCTCTCTTCACCTGCAGGTGCTCTGTTCCAAAGCAGATACATTTTGTTGACTGAAGGCTACCTCATTAACTTGGGGTTTATTACCTAGATTTCTTTCTCAAAGACAAAACCTCATACCCATTTCACTCTGGAGCTCATAGATTGGATAACAATAGGTCCCTGCTCTCCTAGCACAGAGTTAATATAATAGTCATTGTTTCTCTTGGCCAGCAACCCTGAGGATCGTCCCTTCCTAGTTTGATTTTTTTTTTTAATTAAAGGGGCCATCCCCTGATTCACTTCTTAAAGAGGCCTATTCGGTGAATAAATGAAGTGAAAACCTGAAAAGGCCTTAGCCTAAAAGGACCAGGATGTCCCATTGCATCCTGGGCGATCTCCAGTAGTCCTGATGAATATTAGGCCACCAGACACAGATGACTCTGGAGGCAAGAGTGAGGCTAGTGACCTTGCACAACCCTCCCTCGCTCAAATCCAAGTCAACTGCAAGTCATGTCATCATTCCCTGAAGTCATGGTCCTCTTTGAGAATGAAGGACAAACGCAATCTAACACAGTACATTATTGAAATTTTTTACAAAATTAGTTAGAAAGTATGAATTATACTTTGTAAAATTATTTTCCCAAAAGCTTATCCATTTTTGATCTCCTCCTACTTATTCAAATAATAACTTGAGGCTTGGAGAGAAGATTTGATTTATATCTCCCAGTCCAACCATTTCTCAACGTAGCTGCCAAATCACTCGATATAATTCACAAGTAATATTTTATGTTTTCAATGTGCTTGATTTTTAAAAAATGAAAGTAAGGAGACAGTATATTTTCACCCTGGCAATAAAGTTGTACAAGTGGGGAATTAGGTGTCAAAGTCTTTAGAAGCAGCAACATTATTATGATGAGAAATTAATAGGGGTTTGTGTAGGAAGGGGTATGATTTAAAGTTTAAGTTGAATGATGTTTAGATTTTTAGTGTCATTAAAATTCCAGTTCCAGTTGCTAACAACTCTTTTTGGCTACAAAATATAGTGGGGATTTTTTTTTATGAGCAAAGAAGAAAAAGAACATAATATTGTATAATTGTATCAATACACAAAAGAGGATGTTCAAATATGAAATTTTTATTTGACTTGTGTGGGGTCAGGAAGGAGGTCAAAAAGAGAAGAAAGAAAAGATTAGGAAGAAAGAAAGCAAATATGAAAGTTTAGAATAGAAGGAGTTAGAGATGAGGACACTCATAGAAGCAACTCATTCCTGAGTCAGTAATGGCCTTCTCCTTGGATCTCCCACATTCTTTGTTTTGTGACTTTCTCATGTACTTACCATAAGTAATTATGCATTGGTTGTGTTTGGTCTTATTCCTTAACTAGATAGTCAGTAAGTACTTTTTTTCACTTAATAATATTTTTTTCTAATTACATGTAAAGATAGTTTTCAACATCTACTTTTATAAGATTTTGAGTTCCAAATATTTTTCTCCCTCCCCCCCTCACTTCCCCCTTTCCCAAGATAGCAACAATCTGATATAGGCTATACATGTACAGTTATATTAAACATAATTTCACATTAGTCTCATTGTGAAAGAAGCTTCAGAACAAAAGGGAAAAACCATGGAAAAGAAAAGGAAAGAGATAATGGTGTACTTCAGTCTCATTCAGATTCCGTAATTCTTTCTCTGGATGTGGATAGCATTTTACATCATGAGTAGTAAGCATTTATTAAGAGCTTACTGTGTACCAGGCATTGTATTAAGAACTAGGGAAACTGACAAAGGCAAAGAGCACAGTCCCTGCCCTCGAGAAGTTTGTATTCTGGTGGAGGAGGTTAATAATGTAAATAATGAGTAAGGTACACATCTGACAGGGAAGACGTTAGCAACTGGGGAGACTGGGAAAGGCTTCCTGCTGAAGGGGACTTTGTTCTGAGGCTTGAAGGAGACCGTGAACACTAAGCAGTGAAGGTGAGGTGGCAGAGCTTTCCTGGCATGGGAGAGGGGTGGTCAGGATGGAGGCATAGGGATTGCACAGGTTAAGTGCTGCATCATCCCTTCTGGTTTATAGCTAAGTCAACCTCCTTTTGTTAACTATTGAATGCAGTGGGGAGCAGAGGGCAGGGGAGAAAGGTGGTTCATTTTGTTCCAACATTGAACCTACACTTACAAGAGGCCAACTTGAGCCACGTCTGTCCATTATACTGGACAAGTCACTTAATCTTCCCATGCCTCAGTTTTCCTCATCTGGGAGTTAGACTAGATGACCTCTACATTCCCTTCCAACTCATTGATCAGATCTTTTCCACTGGTGCAGCAGACATTTGTTAGATGCCAAAGAGAGAGGCAGAGATAGATCCAATGTCTTTTTGGGGGGACAGGGCTGGGCACAGAGCCAGTAGTAGCTGGGGGAGAGCATGAAGACATCAGCACTTTCCCAAAAAGAGCAGAAGAGTGCGGAAGGAAAAAGTTTAGAGGAAGGGAATTTCGAGGACAACGTTCTGTTAGCTTCCTTCATAATTTTGCCTTGGGATGGTCTTCACTGGAGGCCTCTCGCATTACCTTAAACTGCACAGCATTTATCAGACAGTTATAAATGTTAAAAATTTGTAAATTAGTGCAGAAGAGCCCATAATTAGGATATCAGGCTATATCCTGAGAATATCCTATATTTATACCCTATATCCCCTTTATCAGGGGAGGGGAACCTGTGGTCTTGAGGCCACATGTGACCTTCTAGATCCTTAAGTGTGGCCTTTTGACTAAATCCAAAATTTGTTCTGTAAAATTTGGATTCAGTCACAAAGGCTGCACCTAAAGATCTTGAAGACCATATATGGACTCAAGGTCATATATCATTCCCCAAAATAAAACCAATTTAAGATATACACCTTTCCTCTTCCTGAAAGGATTTAAGTCTTTAAAAATCGACCAAAAGTCGATGATAAAAATAGCAGTAACAACAATGCTATTAACAAAACATTTACATGGTACTCAATAACTTATTAAATGAAACAATGTAGATTCCTTATAGTGGCAGAAGGAATAAAGGATTTCAGACATCAGAACTGAACAGATTGCTACATCTGGATCATAAATTTGACTCTGCTTTCTACCCACTAAGATGAAAAGGAAAAAGCACAGTTACACAAATTACATTTTTTGAAAAGCAAGTTCATCTGCAGGAATATTTTCCTCGCATGGAACTACATTGGAGTTAGGAGCTTTTGGGGGATTTGTTTTTTGGGGGCAGTTATAGAGTTCTACCTAAAGGAAACTGATTTCCTACTAAAAGATACAGAACCTTTTTTCAACACAGTTGAATTGTGCAATTTTTACACTGGTACTATAAAATGATACAGCTTTAAAATATAATTTTGGGAAGGCATTTCTGTGAGGACCTGAGACATTACATAGGATCATAGACTTAGGCAACTTGGTACAGTGGAATGAGAACTGACTCTTTTGTCAGAGGAGCTGAGTTCAAATCTTGCCTCTGATGCTTATTACATGGGTGACCTTGAGCAGGTCCCTTTCCTTCTCTTGGCTTCATTTTCCATTCAGTCTGTCATTAAATCAGAGAGTCTTTGAGGTCCTTTCCAGATCTATGAATCCCCTTCATATTAGAGATGAGGAAACTGAAGGAGGCAAGAAGATTTTTTTGAGGCAGCAAAGACATCCATCTTCATATTATATAAGCAGTTTTTCCCAAATAAATTCAAACTCTGGTGATCTCTGGGGAGACTAGAGTGGGGAATTTGCTTGTGAGGCTATTATAAAGTCTAATCAAGAAGCAATAAATAACTTTAAATCAATCAAAGAGCATTTACTAAGCGCCCACTATATACCAAATGTTGTATTCAGAACTGGGTATAGAAAAGCAAAAATGAAATGGTTTCTATCCTTAAGGAGGTAAATCATGGTAGACAGAGTGCTAGAAGTCAGAAGTATTTGAGTCTGAATCTGCCTTGGACACTAAATGTGTGACCCTGGGCTTTCAGTTTCTTCATCTGTCAAATGAGGGGAGTGCAGCTAAGCGATCCAGTGGATAGAGTGTGGGGCCTGAAGTCAGGAAGACCTGACTTTAAATTCAGCTTCAGACACTTCCTAGCTGTGTGACCCTGGGCAAGTCACTTAACACTGTTTGCCTCAGTTTCCTCATCTGCAAAATGAGCTGGAAAAGAAAATGGCAAACATTTCAGTATCTTTGCCAAGAAAACTCCAGATGGGTCACAAAAAAGTCAGAAGTGACTGAAACTACTAAACATTAACAAAAATGTGTTGGTCAAGTCATGATAATTAATAAAGTTAGTATTAACATAAACTTGATACATTGAGCAGCTAGGACTCACCAGGATTGTTCGGTTTGACTTGGACAAGCTTTTTGTGTGTGTGTGTATATGCCTTGGAGAGAAGGGATTAAGTCATAAATTATTTCCCAGCCCCCTCACTGCCGCACTTTATTAACATCACAGCATGCTTTAGTTCTAGCGGAAGAGTGATCACTCTCGTCCCAGTGCCTTTCTCTTGAGCACCATGAAATATGTCTGGCATGAAGACAGAGGGCCTGAATGCCTAAAAGGCGAGGTGCTTGTCAATTTTGACCTTTGGTTCTTTGTTAAACAATGGAAAATAATTCTCCCTCCATTGTAATGCCAGGGAAGCACCCCTTTCTGAGCCTGACTGTAGCTATCCATATGGGTACAAGTGTGTAGGCATGCCTTTACCCCAGTTTTTCTAGGATTCTCTACTGAGAGGCAACATGGTGAAGGAACTATAGGATTATAAATTTAGAGATGGAAGGGACTTTGAAGACCCTCTGGTTCAATGCCTTCATTTTTATAGAGGTAGAAACTAAAGTCTGGAAAGTCTGAATAACTTGATATTGAATGATTTTTTTTCAAACCAGACATTGTGCTAAGTATTGGAGATAAAATTAAAGCAAGCAAAATAGTTCCTACCTTCATAGAGCTTATGTTCCAATAATACATATCAGAAAATGATGATCAGTGAGGAGTATTTTGGTGATGTGGATTTGTTCACTATCCTCAAAGCTAGAGTAGGAAAATGGAGGAGTGGCGGGTACTCATATAGTGACATGGCAGGAAGATGGTTTGGGAATAGTGGGATGTCTCCTGAGTCCAGGCTAGATATGGTAGAGATTCACTAATCAGAAGTCCAAGGTCCCAAGCTGGAGTTTGGAATGCCATATTGGAGGAGCACAGAAACACAAAGATGGCTGCATTGTACGAATGCCATCAAGAGTGAAGAAGAAAACAATAGTTTAAAAACTTTTTTTGCTCTCATGGCATAAGAATCAGTTCAAAGGTTAGATGCTATGTTAGAACAGGAATGAGACAATACATTGGTAAAGAAGACTTCCAAGCCTCTATAGGAAAACTAAATTCTGGGGTCATGACAATTAGGAAATTTATTCACCTCCTTTATATAGAAGGCTGGGGTTTAGGAATAATGTCTTTGAATTATCCCCTTAGATCTAACACTTCCATGTGCTTCTGCTGAAAATCATCATCAACTACTTCTGGAGGAGGGAAGGGGGAATCCCCCTCTCCCATGAAGATCTGATCTGCTTCTCTGTAGTCTAGAAATATAAGAGAGGTGGGGGGGGGGGGGAGGGAGAGAGAGAGAGAGAGAGAGAGAGAGAGAGAGAGAGAGAGAGAGAGAGAGAGAGAGAGAGAGAGAGCAGGCCAATAATCTTGCTTTTGTAGATTTTGAGAAGAAGGACAGCTCCTCTGACAAGATTCACAGTCACTTATAAACAGCCTCAGTCACTGGAGACCAATCAGAGGAGTTCTCTGTTATGTCCCAGTAAGGTGCCAGTGGGCAGGCAAACATCAGTGGAAAGTGCTCTTCATATGCCTTTCCACAAAGACCCACACTCTAATCTTTTCAAGTGATTGAGAGCCTCATTAAATTGATCAGGTATTCTCCTGATCACATAAATGTGAATTGTTACTAATATTACCATTACCATCTCTATTTTAAAACGTTCACAGCTACCCTGTTTCAAATAAGAACTGTAGGATATTTGAAAAGAAAGAACTTTAGAGATCATTTAGTTCAATCTGTCACCCAATGCAAGAAGACTTTTAAATCATCTCTGAGAAGTGGTGATCTGTTTTTATTCATCCTTCATTTTCAAGAGAAGCAATGACATCACGATGTGAATGATGTCTTGACTTGTGTGTGAACTGAATTTAAGGGAGGCAGAGTTGCACAAAGTCATCAGCCTCACTCTCTCTCCCAGACTCATGGAAGTCCAGTGGCAAGACAAAAGTCCAGGTGACTGGAAGCGGCCTGGGATGCAGTGGGTGATCGTAGCGTCTTCCATGTCTGACCAAGCTCTACGTGCTCCACAATGCTTGTTTTAGCTGCCTTCATGACCATTGGAACAAATTGTTGTTATCCATCCATTCCACTAGAAAAAGTCTTCACATGCTTGGGGTAGACATCCTTCTGACTAACTGATGGGTTTCAATTACCCTCAATCTGGTTGAGTCATTCTACTAAAACTGTTTTACCAGAGTGTGGTTGCTATGCATGTTACAGCTTCTTGGAGCCAAGGTGAGAGTTGGGTCACAGATGGACACTAAAGGTGGATGAGCAGCCTTGAAAGGGCTCAGCAAACCCTCACACCTCCCTGAACAACCAAAGCACCTCTAGGCTCTGCTAGAACACTTGGAGGATTGAAGAACTACTTTGCAAATCTGTTCCATTGTTGAACTGCTTTAATTCAGGAGTTTTTAATTAGAGTCTGTGGATCTCCAAGAGGTCCATGGATAGATTTCAGAGGTGATGAGAATCTGTGAACTTAGATGGGAAAAAATTCCATCTTTAATATAACAGGTGCTTCATTTAAAACCTTATGAATTTTATTTTATGAATCTGATATAATGGATCATTACTCTGAGAAGGGGTCCATAGACTTTAACGAAGTACTGATGGAATCCACATAACAGAAAAAAGTTAAGAACTCTTGCTCTGATTGTTAGAAATGGTACCCTAAAAATGTAAACCACTCTGTGTGGCTCTCCATCTCTGCCACATGTAATAGTAGCAGAGATCATCTTGATTTAAACAGCCAGGATAACAAAAAGTGGTCAATTGCTCACTTTACTTCTCTCTATCCCCTTTTGCTTTTATTGTATGATTTATCCCACATGTATTCCTGTAGCTGCACTTATTTGTAACATTCAAATAATTCCATTTGCCCAAGGGGAGAATCTCCCAACTTAGGCATTTCCCATCCTTCTCATGGATCAGGGCCTATGCCTTGGAGTTCATTAAGTTGACAGACTGGTGCTCCCCTAATAAGGATATTCTTGTGAATATGACATGTACCATTCAAAAAAAAGGGAGAAAGCAAAATGGTTGAAGGAACAAATTGAGAGGTGTCAGGACCTTCAGGAAAGCTATTAGAACTCAGCTCTACTGTAGTCTAGTGAAGTTATTTGACCAATGGACTTTGTGATGCCTGGTTCTGCAAGTCACCTAATTCAAAATCCCCTGTGTCTCCAGCAAAGGTTAACTAGAACCCAATACAAAGGAATTTCAAATGGCAATCCACTAGACTTTGTACAAGAGCACCCATCCTTGTACTGACAATTTCCAATGCCATGTGAATGATGACAGCACTTGGTATGTGTTAGTGAAGTATCCTTGAAGACAGGAAGGTGTATACATTGGAGAACAGTTTCTCATCTCCATTGGTAAAGAGGACCTCTCACATAGGAAGTCTCCTATGCCAATGGGTACCATATTCAGTCTCTGTGGGATAGATAAAACATAAATCATGACCCCCATTTTGTAAATGAGGAAATTAAGGTTCAAAGAATCAGTACTACTTCCTTGAGTGGAAGTCGTATAAAAGTTCATAATGGAGTCAAAACTAGAAACAAGTTTCCTGACAACAAAATCAACTCTTGCCTCATATGACCCTAAATCACTTAGCCTTTCAATGCTCCTGACAATTTTCTTTTTTAAAAAATTTATTTAAGTTTTCAACATTCATTTCCACAAAATTTTGATTTCCAAATTTTCTTCCCACCTCTCCCCTCCTACCACCCCAAAGTGCTGAGCATTTTGCTTACTCCTATCTCCAATTTGCCCTCCCTTCTAACATCCTTCCCTTCCCTTATCCTCATCTTCTCTTTTGACCTGTAGGGCAAAATAAATGTCTATACCTCATTACCTGTATTTCTTATTTCCCAGTTGAATGCAAGAACAATACTCAACATTTGTTCCTAAAACTTTGAGTTCCAACTTCTCTTCCTTAATCCCTCCCCACCCATCCCCACTGAGAAAGCAAGCAATTCAACATAGGCTGTATATGTGTAGTTTTGCAAATGACTTCCATAATAGTCATATTGTGTATGACTAACTATATTTCCCTCCATCCTATTCTGTCCCATTTCTTCAGTTCTCCCTTTTGACTTTGTCCCTCCCCAAGAATGTTTACTTCTAATTGCTCCCTCCTCCCATTTGCCCTCCCTTCTATCATCCCCCCCACCCTGATTATCCCCTTCTTCCCTTCTTCCTGTATTGTAAGATAGGTTTTCATACCAAAATGAGTATGCATTGTATTCCTTCCTTGAGCCAAATATGATGAGAGGAAGCTTCACTTTTTCACTCTCATGCCCCTTTTCCCTCCATTGAAAAGGCTTTTTCTTGCCTCTTTTATGAGAGATAATTTGCTCCATTCTATTTCTCCCTTTCTCCTCCCAATATATTCCTCTCTTATCCCTTAATTTTATTTTTTTAGGTATGATCCCTTCCTATTCAACTCACCTTGTGCTCCCTGTCTCTCTCTCTCTCACTCTCTTTCTCTCTTTCTCTCTCTCTCTCTCTCTCTGTGTGTGTGTGTGTGTGTGTGTGTGTGTGTGTGTGTGTGTAATCTCACCAACTACCCAGACACTGAGAAAAGTTTCAAGAGTTACAAATATTGTCTTTCCATGTAGGAATGTAAACAGTTCAACTTTAGTAAATCCTTTATAATTTCTCTTTGCTGTTTACCTTTTCATATTTCTCTTGATTCTTGTGTTTGAAAGTCAAACTTTCTTTTCAGCTCTGGTCTTTTCATCAAGAATCCTTGAAAGTCCTTTATTTCATTGAAAGACCAATTTTTCCCCTGAAGTATTATACTCAGTTTTGCTGGGTAAGTGATTCTTAGTTTTAATCCTAGTTCCTTTGACTTCTGGAATATAATATTCCACGCCCTTCGATCCCTTAATGTAGAAGCTGGTAGATCTTGTGTAATCCTGATTGCATTTCCACAGTACTTGAATTGTTTCTTTCTAGCTGCTTACAATATTTTCTCTTTGACCTGGGAACTCTGGAATTTGGCTACAGTGTTCCTAGGAGTTTCTCTTTTTGGATCTCTTTCAGGGGGTGATCAGTGGATTCTTTCAATATTTATTTTGCCCCTTGGTTCTAGAATATCAGGGCAGTTTTCCTTGATAATTTCTTGAAAGATGATGTCTAGGTTCTTTTTTTGGTCATGGCTTTCAAGTAGTCCCATAATTTTAAAATTGTCTCTCCTGGATCTATTTTCCAGGTCAGTTATTTTTCCCATGAGATATTTCACATTATCTTCCATTTTTTCATTCTGTTGGTTTTGTTTTGTGATTTCTTGGTTTCTCATAAAGTCATTAGCTTCCATCTGTTCCATTCTAATTTTTAAAGAAGTATTTTCTTCAGTGAGCTTTTGAAACTCCTTTTTTATGTGGCTAATTCTGCTTTTTAAAGCATTTTTCTCCTCATTGGCTTTTTAAACCTCTTTTGCCAATTGAGTTAGCCAGTTTTTAAAGGTGTTATTTTCTTCAGCAGTTTTTGGGGGCTCTTTTAGCAAACTTTTGACTTGCTTTTTATGATTTTCTTGCCTCTCTCATTTCTTTTCCCAATTCTTCCTCCACTTCTCTTACTTGATTTTCAAAATCCTTTTTGAGCTCTTCCAGGGCCTGAGACCACTGAATATTTATTTTGGGTTGTTTGGGATACAGAGACCTTGACTTTTATGTCTTTCCCTGATGGTAAGCATTATTCTTCCTCATCTGAGAGGATGGGAGAAGATACATGTTCCCCAAGAAAGTAACCTTCTATAGTCTTATTTTTTTTCCCTTTTTTGGGCATTTTCCCAACCAGTTACTTGACTTTTGGGTTCTTTGTCAAGAGTACTCTGGGGACCTGTAAGATCTCAGTTCCTCAAGGTGGCACAATCAAGCCTGCACACTGGTCTGGGAGCAGCTAGAAAACTTTTGTGCTTAGAATCTGTGAGTAGTAGAATTTCCTCTCCACAACCATATCACCTTCAATTCCACCCTGCCAGCCCTGGGAGCTGAGATTCAAATCAGCTGCTCAATTCCCCCAGGGGCTTTACAATGAGGCCTCCCACAATGGATGGGGGTTGGTGCCTGCTGTGGGAGCTACTGCAGCCCTCTGTGGCCTCTGCCGCTGCTACCTGGGGCCACAGCTATGGTGATACCCTGCTCCCTTCTCAGCCAGCTGAAAAAGCCCTCTCACTGACATTTGGCACCTGTGGGTTCAGGGATCTGTGTTGCCACTAGGGATTCTGTCCCTGATGTCTGCTCCTGTCCTCCTCCCCTGCTCCTCCCGGTGCCCTGCAGCCAAGGCTGGGCTGCACTCCGCTCCAGGTGACAGACTTTTCCCGTCATTCTTCCAGGTCACCCTGGGATGGAAATCTCCCCCACTCCATTGTTCTGTGGCTTCTGCTGCCCTAGAATTTGTTGAGAGTCTTTCTTTACAGGTATTTTATGGGCCATGGTGGAAGAGCTAGAGTATGTGTGTCTTTCTACCTCCTGGCAATTTTGTAAGATGAATTGCAGAGATGGTGCCAGCCAGGTTTGTTCACCAGGGAGTTCCCAATACCAGTGAAATCTATGTTCAGTCCCTGTGTATGTGCACACACAGAAAGACACTGCTGTTGTGGATGTTGCTGCAGCTGTTGTTCAGTAGTTTCAGTCACATCTGACTCTCTTTGATCCCATTTGGGGTTTTCTTGGCAAAGATCCTCAAGCATTGCCATGTCCTTCTCCAGCTCATTTTACAGATGAGGAAACTAGGGCCAACAGGGTTAAATGATTTTACAAGGTCATATAGCTAGTAAACATCTGAGGCTGGATTTGAGCTGAGGTCTTCCTGATTGCAGGCCCAGCCCTCTGCCCGCTGTGCCACCTAGCTGCTCACATACATACATACATACGTACGTACATACATATATATATTATATATATATATATATATAGTAATAAATGGTAGAAGGGATTTGAAGTCTATGCATAAATTTCAATTAATTTTAAAATCAGAAACCTAAGCAGGGACACTCTTGAATAGGACCAAGAGCCTAAACCTGGAACATTTTGGATATGCAGCAAATAGTAATTAACAAAGATAATTATTTAATCATCTTTATGTAAATGTGTTTCCTAATATCATTCTCTAAGTCAGAAGACTCGCTTCTACTTTTTATTATGAAATGATTAAATGACCTCAGACAAGCAGCACTGATACTTTGAGCTTTATTTTTCTTTCTGTAAAAAAGGGATAATGACTGGTTTTTTCTGCCCCACACAGCCATTTGGGGTGGGAGAAGGGGAGAAGGTAAGATGTTATATCTTTTGGGGTAGAAAACTGCTGTTCTGAAATCCTCTCTACCTGTGTTGATGTGCAACTATCATTCTGCTGCATAACCAGTGTGTGGGACACATCACGCCCATTGAATTCAGATCTTCTGACCAGAAATTCTACCAGCCTCCTATCTACTATGCCATACTTTCAGAGATGTTATAAAAATCAAATAATGCATGTAAATTTCTTTGAAAAAACATCATGTACTATGCACTTGTAAAGTTATTACTATCATTACAAATTATGTCTTAATTTTCCCATTTTTAGTGACTGTTGGTAGTAATGATGATGATGATCATTAGAATTTACTCAGTGCTTTAGAGTTTGAAAACATTTACAAACGTTACCTCCTGTGATCAGCACAGCAATCCTGGGGGGCAGGTGTTATTATGATCATACTCATTTTACAGATGAGGAAACTGAGGCCAGAAGAGGTGAAGCGACTTTCCTAGAGTCACAGAGAATCTTGGAGTTGGAAGGCATCTCAGATCTGTTCAGTCCTGTATCTGTATAAATGATGTACGTAAAATTCCTGACAGGTGATCCAGCTGCTGCTCCAAGCCCTTCAGTGAAAGACAGCTTATTGCCCCCGGAGGCGGACCATTCCTATCCCTTGAAAGCTTAAATTGTGAGTCAGTCTTTCCATATAATTTGTTGTTTGTTGCGCATTCATTTTAGTCATGTCTGACTCTGTGTGGTCCCATTGGGGGTTTTCTTGGCAAAGATACTGGAGTGGTTTGCCATTTCCTTCTGCTCATTTTGCAGATGAGGAAACTGAGGCGAGCAGGATCCCACAGCTAGTAAGTGTCCGAGGTCAGACTCGGACTCAAGTCCTCCTGATGCCAGGGTCATCGTTCTGCCCACTGAGGCACCTAGCTGCCTTGCCATATAATAACTTCATTAAAACAACTTAGAAGAATATTGAAATGAATAGCATTATAAAACTCTTTGAAATTTCTTAGAAAGAAGAAAAATATAAACATAATATATGAAAAAAGAAAAAGGGAGCTTGGAGTAGCAAGAGACAGCCTCTGATCCAGGAAGACCTGTGTTCAAATCCTGTTTCTGACACTAAGTAGCTATGTGACTGCACAATTCATTCAACCTCTCAGTGCCCTTTGGCAGCCCTACAACTCTAAATTGCGAAGAAGGTGAGAATTTGTACTGGTAGAAGGAATTTCCCTACCAGGAGCTCCCTATACCTGTGAAATCACAACTACTGCCCAAAAAGCGTAAAGTAGGAGGCTCAGTGCTATTCTCCTACACATTCCACTGAGGTTCTCATCCCTTCATAAAGCCTCAGCTCTTATCCTTAAGCTGATTCCACTGAGATCTATATCTCTAGACCTCATCTAACATATTCTGCCCAACATTTTATTTCCCAAGTATGAAATTCTACTGACCATGAAATGTAAAATGTGAAAAATGGAAGTAATCTGTTCCCTAGAAAACTTCCCTTTGTCATTGCTTTCGATGGCCCTCACCATTCTTCTGGGGCCCTAGAAGATTCTATGGAGAGGTGTGGTTACCACCAACACCATCACTCCCAGGAAGTGATAGCTCCTGATTAGGTTTAAGGCCTTCTTTGATATCTTCAGTGTTTTGTGACTGCCCTCTCTGCTAAGCCTAATGGAAAAGCCTTCCTTCCTCTCCCCTTACAGCACCTGTTGTCCTCTGACTGCTTTGATCCATGGCTCCATGTATTGACAACATATTTTTACCTCTGCCAGATTGATTCTGTCCATTAGTTCATATACACTGGAGCTGGCCCTTATCATGGAGGGATATGGGGTTCTGTAATGGGCAGGCTTGGGCTCTACCCTCTCCAAGGAAGCTGGACTAGCACAGATTGATCATATTCATACTCTTCTAGCTTTTCGAGAGTAGTACAGAACCTGAAAAGATAGATTTCTTGCTATAGGAAAAGGAAACTGAGGCAGAAAAGCAAAGAAAGACTTATTCAAGGTGAAAGTCAAGAGTTTTGAATCCCTGAGTACAATTATGTGCAGGACCATTTTTGACATTCTACCCTTTTCATTTACAATGTATTTCCTTATAAATATAACCATTACTATAAACCTCAATGTATGAATTATTGGTATAAGGTTATGTGCATGGATATAAATGTACCACATGTTGGCAGGCTCTCATATTCTTAAGCAAAACATAGAGCTTTATTTTTTAATCTCTTGAACTATTTGCATCTCACTCACTCATCAGAAAAAATATATTGGTCTTGGTTATTTTCATTTTCTCTGATTCAGGAGTCCATTCTGCTGCCCCATACACCTTGGAAAGGACTATTCAAATGGATAGGGATAATGACCGAGAGAAACTTTTTTCCCCCTTAATCAGTAAGGTAAGAACTAATCATGCACATGAGGTGCTTTTGTAGCTTAACTAAGTCAAGAGATGCTCCTATAAATTATTAATAAGTTACAGCTGGTAATATGGCCTTGGTTATTAATAGCATATTTTAAGCAAGCTCCCATTCTTTGTGTGATAAGAGATAAAGCTTACACAAGTCAGATAATAAGTACTAATTTGTACCAGCAATCAGTGGGTTGATTAAAGGTTAGCCTATACCCAGTTGAAGAGACAGCCCTGGAGTCAGAGGTTGGTCCATTATAGAATCAGGTTGGTTGCTTAGAGCACTGAATGAATGAGATGTGGATCCTATATTAGATTTTTTCAGGCTGTGAGTTTCACTCTGTTCCTGGGCCCAGCCACACTCTTTTACAAATATATGTCATTGATCACAAGGGGAACTAGGTGAGAGAAAGCATATGTCCCAGCCCTAGTCTCCATTTGGTAACCAAGATGATCTTGTGGTATGTAACACTCTTCTCTTATTCATCTCACTGTCTACTGAGACATCTATTTTGCCATCTATTCTTTGTCTATTTGGGGTCTCCTGGTTCTTTTCTACCTTTCTATTGGCTAACTCAATATTTCTCCAGACCACCAGCAAGCTACCCTGACTCTACTTGTCTCCCTAGTTTCTGAACCACAGCTTCACCTTGACCTTCAATTTATGCATGAGATACCTCAACTGTATACATGTCATCAGCTGCTTCTGGGGTAAATGGAAATCATCCTCTAAGTCAGTGAAGTTCTTCAAAGTCAGAATCTTTTGGAAAATGAGAAAGGAGTGTCAGGCTCTTCAGATATTATTAACAATTTTAATTTCATTATGCCTCACTTTAGAATTTATCAAATGATATTTTACGAGAAAGCAATGGAAGGAACCAAGGAATCTATAGGAGAGCTCTAGTTCCTGTAATCTTTTTATTTTATTTTTTAGCTACTGTAATTTTCAGAAAACTTAGAATGTAAGTTTCCTGAGAGAAGGGATCGTTTCATTTCTTTGTACTTGTAACCCACTGCCTAGCATGGTGCCTAGCCTAACACCAAGTAGGCATTTAATAAATTGACTGATCCTTCAAACTGTCTTCAGGCAGTTAGTATCTTCTATATCCTTAAAATATCAAGGAAGGTAATCACAACTTGGGTAGCCTAGTTTTTCTTTTAATTTATAATTTTTTTTAAAAGAAAAGGCTTATTGGGTTGGGGAGGAGTGTAGTAAGAAATAAATGTGCTATGAAAATAATATGCATCAAATTTTTAGAAAGAAAAAAATAACCGGGTAATTACTACCCTCTACCCAAATGATAATGTCATATAGATTTATGATTATTTCTTTAACCTATATGAAAATATCTTATGTCATGTCATAGATAATTGAATGTCAGCTGTTTCATTGCTCAAAAGCTCAGCACTTTCCTTTATTAGTCCCTAAAAATGCTGCTTTTTCATGGTACGATCTCTAATCTTAAGAAAGTAATTTCAGCTCTCATTCAGAGTCATTAACATTTGCTTCCATCAGGACAACTGGGAAGTCTAACATAACCCTAGGTTGTCAGGAAAGGGAATGGGAAAACACAAGATAGGTTTTCCTCCAGTCATTTTATGTTTTTGTAAATGGAACCAGGGTGACAGAGGACAAAAACAACTCAATTCATAGAATTGGTACCATATACCATAATGGCAGAAGAATTAAAAACTCCAATAGGGGAAAAATAGGCCAGTCTAGCGAGTTGCTTGTACATAAGCACCTTATTGGCTATAGAATCTTGAGTCAACATCATTGTTTAAGAATTATTCATATTAGTAACATAAGATACTTTTATTTATTTATTAGAATCATGTAGTGGCTTTCTGAATAACTGGAGTCATTGGACTAAAAACTACACACATGGAATAGCTATTCTAAAAACAAAATGAGGGAAGATGGGAAAAGAAATAAAGAGAAGGTCTGAGGCAAAATGAGTCACTCTGTGAACTTCTTACCACTTCTTTCTCATCACCCTCTTTCTAATGTTTGTGATGGAGTCTGAATGAAGATCGAAGCATACTATTTTCTCTCTGTTTTTGTTTCTTCTTTTTTATGGTTTGGTTCTAATTCTTCTTTACACCATGACTTATATGGAAATGTTTTGTATGATTGCACATACATATAACTTTAATTGCTTACTGTCTTAGGGAAAGGTAAGAGGAGGGAGGGGGAGAATTTGGAAATTGAAATTTAAAAAACCAATGTTAAAATTATTTTTCCATGTAATTAGGAAAAAACACAATACTATTCAAGTAAAAAAAAAAAGAAACTAGGGATTCCTAAGGAATGGAGGTGAAGGAGGAGAGGGTTTTCAAACACAGGAGCAGTCAGTGCAAAGGCAAAAGTGAGAGATGGAGTGCTATCTTGAGCATGTGCTAAGTACTGGAAATGTAAACACAAGCAAAAACTCCCATCCTCAAAGCATCCTATCCTATCCTATCCTAATGGGGAAAGACCACATATAAAAGAAGTGGGGATAAGAGGTAGAGTCATGGCATAGTGAAGAATGAAGTCCAGAGAGTCAGATACCTAGTCTAGTGAGGAATGAAAGACTGAACATAACTGGATGAGGCACTTCCCTTGAAATGGAGGTTCCTGGAGAAACTGCCAATGGAAGGAAAGGGCTAGAAGGTAGAGTGATCTAGAGTAAGAAGGTTGCTGGCTCAGGGCAGAGCCAAGATAGCAGAGTAGAAAGACTGACCTGTTCTAGCTCTCTCCCCATAGCCCATAAAACACCTGTTAAAAATGACTCTAAACAAATTCTAGAGCAGCAGAAGCCACAAAATGACAGAGTGAAAGAGATTTCCAGCCCAAGACAGCCTGGAAGGCCAACAGGAAAGGTCTATCACACAGTGGACTTGGAGCTGAGCACAGCTTGGCCTTGGCCGTGCTACACAGCATGGACAGGACTGGAGCAGGCTTCAGGGCATGAAATCACAGGTACCAGCTGTGATTCCCAAATTTCTCAACCCACAAATGCCAAAGACAGCTTCAAAGGTCAGTAAGAAAGCTTTTTTATCTGGGTGAGAAGGGAGCCCAGTCTGGCCCCAGCCCCAGTCCTATGGTGGCAGCAGCCACTGCAGTAGCAGCATCCACTTTTGGAGCCCTGGCCTAAAGACCCTGGGGGAATCTAGCAGGTGATCTGGGTCTCAGTCCTGAGTGGTGGTCCTGGGGTGAGAAGGAGGACTGGTGTGGTGGAGCTTGTGGAGGCTCTGGAAAGGGAATTCTGCTCACAAACCAGGGCACAGGCCAGGAGAGGAGTAAACTCCTCTCCCTTGATTGTACCACCTTGGAGGAACTGAGAACTTACAGGTCCCTAAAGTATACCCTCCACTTCACAAAGGACTCAAAAGTCAACTGGCTGGGAAAATGACCAAAAAAGGGGAAAAAAAATAAGACAATAGAAGGCTATCTTTTTCTTCCATCTTTTCAGATGAGGAAGAGCAAAATATACCATCAGAGGAAGACATAAAAGTTAAGGCTTCTACATCCAAAACCACCAAAATAAATTTGCAATGGTCTCAGGCCATGAAAGAGCTCAAAACGCATTTTGAAAATCAAGTAAGAGAGGTGGAGGGAAAAATTGGGAAGAGAAATGAGAGCAATGTAAAAAAATCATGAAAAGCAAGTCAATAGCTTGAAAAAGGAGACTCAGAAAAGTGCTGAAGAAAATATATACACACACAAGAAGGCCCAGGGTGAGCTGAATATGAAGGGAAAATACCTAAAAAAATATAAAATTTACTGTTGAATGGAATGCACTAGGAGTAAGAGAAAGAGAGAGGTAGAATGTAGCAAATCATCTCATATAAAAGAGGGAAGAGCTTTTACAATGGAAAGGAAGAGGGGGGAGATGAAAGGAAATAATTGAGCCTTACTCTCATGGGATTTGGCTTAAGTAGGGAATAATACACACTCAACTGGATATGAAAATCTATTTTACCCAACAGGAAGGCAAGGGGGAAGGGGATAGGAGAGGGAAGATAATAGAAGGAACAGTAAATTGGGGAAAGGGATAATCAGAAGCAAACACTATTGTGGGAGGGCAGGTCAAGGGAGAGAATGGAATAAATGAGGGGCAGGATAGGACAGAGGGAAATGTAGTTAGTCTTTTACAACATAACTATTGTGGAAGTGCCTTGCATTATTACACATGTATGACCTATATTGAATTGCTTGTTTTCTCAATGAGGGTGGGTGGGGAGGGAAGGAGAGAAATATGGAACCCAAAGCTTTAAGAATGAATGTTAAAAATTGTTTTAACATACAACTGGAAATTAAGCCATACAGACAATGGAGTATAGAAATCTATTTTGCCCTACAGGAAAATAGAGAAGGGCGATGGAAGAAGGCTGGATAATAGAAGGGAGGACAGACTGGAGGAAGGGGTGGGGGTGGGGGGGGGTGCGTGCTGTCCTGGAGTGGCGAGTGAGGAGAGATGGGGAGAAAATTTTGAGTTCAAATTCTTGTGGAAGTGAATGTTAAGAACTGAAAATAAATAAATTACATATTAAAAAAAAAAAGAATGCTGTTGCATCATGGTGGAGATATAAAGCCAAGTATACAGGAACAGAGCCCAGAGAGAAGTGAAGGATGAAGGTAGCATTGTAGTAGAGTGTTTAATCCATGGAATGGAAGGGCTGAACCTGACTCTGCCTCTGTCCAGGTGTGAGCATCTCCTTATTCCTTTTCATTTCCACACAAGACTCAGAATTTTCTTCCTCACCTCCACAAAACTTTATTTTGATGTTTTTATTTGAAGGTGGGGTATGGAGCTGGATCTCAGATTTCATCTACATAGGGAACTCCTCTGCAACTAGTCTGTAACTTACTAGTCTTAGTTTTCAAGTAGGCTTCAAGATTAAGTGACTTTACAAGGGTCAGAGTTGAGGCTGGAACATAGGTCTTCCTGAGTCCAAGGTTGGCCCCTTTATTCACTACCCTAGGCTATCCACATCTCATTGTGCCCCAGGTAAAGGAAGATATTGTTTTCAGGACATGTATTCTCATTCCACCCTTCAGTTTCAGAAATGTGTTGTTTTTTTTTGTGGTGGCTCTCTCCCCTCCCCTTTTCCATATCCCTTGCTAATGATGTGCATTTGCACACATCCCAATCCAATTAGGACAGCCACCTTCAGGTGGGGGCCCTTCCTTTACTCTGTTTTCCATTTTCACTCTTTTGTTTGTTTTCCATCTCATTTTTAACTGTCAATAAATTATGTCTGTTGGAATTGGCACTCACTGAAGGATGTATAACTCATTACAGCCCAGCTGGACTGTGGATAACCTGCTCCAGATGCCTACCTCATTACGCCTTTCAAATTTCTTGCCCTCACTCAGTTGTTTTGGCCTCATACTACAATCCTTTCAAATTTCTTGCCCTCACTCAGTTGTTTTGGCCTCATACTACAATCCTTCAAATTACGTGCATCTCATTACACCCAGACCACTTAGCAGAAACTTCTTTCAGGTGTTTGCATCTCATTACACCTCTTTATTTCAGGCTTCATTCTGGTGGGCTTTGCATCTTCCTACATCCTTGATAATTAGGCACATCCCATTACATCCCTGCCTGGTTGGAATAACTGCTGTCTGGTGTGTGCATCTCATTACAACATTTTGTTTCCAGGGATAACCCTATGGTAGATATATAATTCCAGGAAGTGCCAATGAGGACAAGCCCATTCATCTATGTGGATCACAGACAACTTCAGTTCAAGGCATAACTTCTGGGCTTCACATCTGATCACACACTTATTAACTATGCATTTCTTATTACATTGATGCCTAATTAGGACAAGGTTTGGATATTTCCTGAATCTAATTGTCCTTTACACTCTCTTGTTCTTGGCATAGCATGACACCTTCTCTACATTAAGTCCAACTCATTACACCTTTTTCAAATTATGCATAATCTCTCACAACTCTCCCAAATTAGGACAATTGGTCTTAGGTTTACACGTTCCTTTACACATTTTGATTTTTCAAGTAGAACTCTGTGGATGATGACATATCTTGCCTCCGTAGTATATTTTATTACTTTGAAATTTCTTTCATTTACATTATCTCGTTTGAGTCTCACAAAAGGGCAGGTTTTATCATCCTTCTATATATAAGGTCATGACTTTCCCAGTCAAATTGCTAGCAAGTTGACTCTAGGGTCATAGAAATAGTGTCAAACAGATATAAAAAGGGCCTCTAAAACTATACATAAGAATTCCTGTGGATTGTAGATGAGTTCGAAATGTGCAACACAGCTCCTTCCTTTTCTTTCTTTCGCTCCTTTCCTCCATCCACCCCTCTTCTCTGTCCACATAGGGTATCAAGCCCTTATCTGCAAGTGCTCTGCCCAGAGGAATGTAAATTTTGATCACTGAAACCTAGGAAGACATCCTGGGGTTTACAGGCTATATTTCTTTCTTAAGGACCTTGCCTTAAACCCAGATCACTCTGGCTCTCACAGATCGGCCAACAATGGCTCAGAGTGGATGTAAATAGTAATTGTTTCTGTTTGGCTAGAAACCTAGGGTCTTTCCCTCAGATTGATTTTATTTTCGACTAGGTAAAAGAGGTCATTCTTTGCCTTATTTCTTACCTATCCTTAATCACTAAATGAGTGTTGCCTCAGTCAAGCTGAGACCTAGGAAAGACCTTAGCTTAAAAAGGCCAAGATCTGCCACTGTATCCAGAACCATCTCCAGTCATCCTGATCTATGTCTAGAACCATCTCCAGTCATCCTGATCTATGTCTTCCCACTGGACCCAGATAGCTCTAGAGGAGAAAGTGAGGCTGGTGAGTTTGCACAGACCTCCTTCACTTAAATCCAGTTCACTTGCAAGTCATGAAATCACCTTCCTGATGTCATGGTCCTCTTTGAAAATGACGGACAACAACATGTTAACATTATCTATGTTTTGTTTCTGTTTTTCAGTAATTTTTTAGTTGCGTCTGACTCTCAGTGATGTTAGGGTTTTCTTGGTAGAGATATTGGAGTGGTTTGCCATAGCCTTCTCCAGTTCATTTTACAGAAGAGGAAACTGAGGCCAACAGGGTTAAGCGACTTGTCCATGGTCTCAGACAATTAGTTAAGTGTTTGAGGCTGGATGTGAATTCATGAAGATGAGTCTTCTTGACTCCAGGTCCAGCACTCAATCCACTGTATCACCTAGCTGCTGATCCATGTTTTACTATGATTTTATTCATTTTGTTATATATTTCTAATTTCATTTTCGTTTGCCTCAGGTTACACTCAGGAGGGTTGTGGGCCACATGCAGCCCTTTTGGCCCCATAGTTTGTTACCTATGATTGAGTCTAATTCCCTCATTTACAAAGGAGAAAACTGAAAGTAAGTGAGGTTGAGACTCGCTTAAGGTCACGGAGTTAATAAGCATCAGAGATAGAACTTGAACTAAGAGCCAATGCTTTCTTCACTGGACCAGGCTGATTGCAAGTCAGTGCCTTTCTCTTTTAAAACATTTTACTGATGTTCTTCTATTTCTTGACATGGCTGTCACTTCCCAATCGTTTCTCCAATTTTCCCTCTCTTATAACAAATAAGCACATTTAAGCAGAAGGGCAGCTAGGTGGTTCAGTGGATTGCTGGACCTGGAGTCAGGAAGACTCCTCTCCCTGGGTTCAAATCTGGTCTCAGACACTTCCTAGCTGTGGGATCCTGGGCAAGTCACTTAACCCCAAATGGGGTCATGAAGAGTTGGACACAACTAAAAAACGATTGAACAACAGTTAAGGAAAATAAGCCAACATACTGGTCATGTCTGAAGATACGTATCTCAACTTATACTTGTAGTTCACTGCTTCTCTGCTAAGAAGTAGGAAGCCAGCTTGGTTATCAGTACTGTTAGGTTACCACTGGTGAGTTATAGATTGATCAGTTTCTATTGACCTTTTCCTACCTGTGAGAATTTGGAATCATTTTGTCTCTGAACCCAGTTAGGAGGACAATCGTTTTCTGTCTCCTAAAATCGCAGCATCTGTCCTAATCAGTCTGGTCCAAATCTGGCTGGCTCCTGGGGCTGAAGCCTCTACCTTCTTTTAGTGGGACTCCCTGGTCTTGATTCCTGAAACTGATAATTGCTGCTTATATTCCAGAAGCCCACATCTGTAGCTCCAACATGGCTGAGTGGACCAGGTCAAGATCATGTTTAGGGGTACTTTCCAAAGGTACAAGACAGAGATATGTTGGTAAATGTTTAATAACTGACTCTCAGTGGGGGGGTGGGGGGGGAAGACATATGAATGACACACTTTAAAGTTTTATTTACATTTTTAACATTTTCTCCATCACTTTAAAGTCTACAGAGTCAACAAAATGATCACTCAAGCCCTAATTTGTAGCATCAGCTGACTTCCAAGTAAGTCACACCCCTGATCCAAACCACCAGCTCTCAGGCTCCCTGATTCAAGAGGTGTAATATGTGAATGCAAATTGTTACAGGAACCCAATTTCCAAAATATAGAACTCAAATAGATGGGAGTAGAAGCTGTGAAAAATGACTTGAAGTAGCATGAAGGAATTTGGTGGTACACAGCTTCACAACAAGGGCTTATCAAGATCTCTTAATGTAGTTTTTCCATTAAGTTTTTTTTCAAGGTTACAATGACTGTAGGTGGGAGCATTCCAAGAAGATTAGGCAGCTGTGAACAAACTCTTTCTACAAGGCAGTAGCTCTAGGGTAGTTACTAGTTACAGCACCCTTTCGCAGAGCTGGAGGCTTTGGGAGCTCTGAGTTATTCCCTAATAGCTTGGGTCTGTTTCAGCTCTAGCAGGCAACAACCTGTCTTTCAAGACCTGGACGTAGTTATTCTCATAAGGAATGGGTATCATGAGATGCGCTTAATTACAAGGTATGTAATCAGATGTAGAAAAGAACTAGTTATATCTAAAATTGGATGCATATAATGAGACACACACCTGAAATCAGTTGTTCTAGTGAGTTTGGGATGCAGTCACTTAAAAAATCCTACAGTTAAGTGGGATAAAAATTTTGATGAGATGAAAATGCCCGAAAGTGGTTGTTTTAATTGGATTTGGGAGTGAAAGATGCCTGTAAATCACAGACTAAAAGAATCTTCAAGATGGAATGGTTCTTAGCTTTATGTAGCCCAAGGTTTCTTAACTTTAAAAAAATTTTTTTGAAAAAAAATCTCAGATTCCTCTAGCAGTCTGGTGGAGCACATAGCCCCTTCTCATTAGATAATATATGTAAAGTGCTTTTCAAACCTTATGGGGCTATGTAAATACTGGCTATTATCATTATTATTCTCTGAATAGTTTTTTTTTAAACACACAAAATACATAGGATTAGAAAAGAAACCAATTATATTGAAATAGTTACCAAAATATTTTTAGAACAGAAGTCCAGGGGCCTAGGGTTCAGAACTCTTATCTAGACAAGCCTAGAGGAACGATAATCCTCTTTACAAGGAAAGTTTGGATTAGGTTACTTCAATCAATCAATAAACATTCATTTATTAAGAACCCATCTGCATAAACCTGAAGGGACAGAAGGTTTAAGAAGTGGTAATGAAATTATTCTCCTTAATGTAATTCAACAAGTACTGGATCCTGCCTCAAATATTGTTCAGTCATTTTTCAGTGGTGTTTGATTCTTCTTGATCTCAACTGGGGTTTTCTTGGCAAAAGATATTGGAGTGGGTTGTCATTTTCATTTCCTTCTCCAGCTCATTTTACAGAGTGGGAAATGAGGCAAACAGTTAAAGTGGCTTGCCCAGGGTCACACAGTCAATAAGTGTCTGAGGACAGATTTGAACTCAGGAAGAAGAGTCTTCCTGACTTCAAGCCTGGCACTCTATCTACTGGGCCACCTAGTTATCCTCAAACGATTTGGGTTGACACCACCTCCCTCAGTCTTTTCTCCTCTCTGGGGGGGAGGCAGGAGTAGCAAACTTCTCCCATTGCTTTCCTTTATAGAGTGCAGAAGCTAAACTTTGGGTTCTGAGGCCCCTGCCTGGTTTGATGCTTCCTGGGCCCCGTCACCCAGTCTCTCTCCTGCCTTCTCATGGGGGCTGTCTTCTTGTAAACTCCTTGAGGGCCAGGTGTATCTTTCTTTTTCTTATCTATATCTGCAGTGTTTGGCTCAGGGCCTAGAACATAGTAGGCACTTAATAAACCTTCATTAAATTGAACTGAACCCACATTGTCCTGCAGACTGCAAGCTCCTTGTGAGATGAGGACTTTCATTTTTGTGTATCCAGAGTTTGGGGTACCTGGGATGTAACAGGTGCTAAAAGTGTTTATTAAATTGGGTTGCTGATTCCCAGGCCAGCCCTTTAACTGCCAGGACATGCTGCCTCAGGCAGTCCAGGTTCCACAAGGCCTTTTTCCAATGCAGATAATTAGAAGGATCTCAGGATCACAGATTTGGGCTAGAAGGGGAGTCAGAGGCCATGGGGTCCTAATGAAATGAAAACAAAATCAATGCAACACACACACTTTAAGGATTCTCAAAATGTCCTTTAATTTCCCATTTTTCCCCAAGCCCAAAGTTATACAAGCAGTTTGTGAAATTCAAGACCATCAGTGACAGAGGCATCCCTTCTCCTTCCACCTACAAAGAAGACGGAGCACAGACAGTGCACAGTGTGTTGTCCTTCTAAGGTTTCAATGATGTTTAAACATGGAGGGGCCAACAACACTTGAGAGTGAGGTGAATGGCATCAGAGCAGGGTGTGCTAGAGGAAGGGTAACAACACAAGTTACTTTGAGAACTGGCTTGACCTGGAAGCCAAGAAAGGAATTGTCTTTGTGCCCATTTGTGTAAATCTGAGGAGGCTACTGGGACAGACTTGGAGAATAAGGCAGTATTTTAGCTCCATTTAACTTGTTGGTAATTATCAGTCATCATAATATCCTTTAAGGAACATTTCCTCTTGGAAAGTGTGTGTGTGGGGGAAATCCCTGCTTCCATAGTTGGTTGCACTCCTTACCACTAATGTGATGGCTCTTGGTTCAGATAAATCAGAAAAAAACTACACAGCTAACAAAATATTCCATAATAATGCTGCCCTGGTGTGGCAGAATGGGAACAAGTGATCCAGCCTCAGATGCCCAAAGGAAGGTCTCCTATTCTGGTCATAAAAAGCCACCCTGGAGACCATGGTCTGCCTTGAACATTCAGTTAACTGCTTTGGTAGGCCTTGGGCAAGAGTAGTGAATGTAGAACTAGATATTTCTTTGTACTAAAAATTAATAGCATCAAGGGAATAAGAACCTTATTGTCTATGAAATACAAAGCCCAGAACAGCTTTTAGATCAATGAGATTATGCAAAGGGACTTTTAACAGTCACAGTTTTTGTAAGCAGAGGAGGCAACAGGAGCTGGACATTCTTCCTTCCCTACCCAAATCCCAACCATGCGGCAAAATCTCCACTCCCGCTCTGAATCCTTTTGGAAGTTACCACATCAAACCCTCTCTTTAGAGGTCCCTCCACTAGGGATATGAGGGCGGACTCCTCAGGGCAGAATTGATCAGATTATATACCAAAGAAGATGTAGGATAAAAACAGAGCAAACCAAAAGTGAGCATACATGTAGTGACCACTGGCCATTCCAGCAGGAGAGGTTTGTGATCACAGCCCCTACTGTATTACAGCAGACCAGGAGGCATGGATTACACGGTGGTTATTTTCTTATCCTTAGTGGCTTGCTTGATAGCAGCCTGTTCACAGATGATCTCTTTGAGGCGCTGGAGCCTCATGTTCTGAGTGCTCTGGTCCCCAACGCCTGTCTGACTTCGGTGCAGCAAATTTAAGGCGTGAATGTACTCCAGTTCCGTGTACTTGACCCCCTGGTCAACCACCAGGTTCAGGAGCTCATCAGCTGTGTTATACAGCATCTCATAGTACTGCCTGGGAAAATCACAGAAAGAAAAGTGCTTTAATGGGGTCTTATAATAAACACATTTTTAGTCAGACTAAGTACATTGTTCATACCCCAGGAACCTATAAATGAATCCAGTGGAGATGCATGGTGGTTCCATGTCTTCTATGGATGTGCTTTCTACTTTTAATAACTGTTATCACTGGGCTGATTCTTAGCATGGCACCTATTTTGGAGATGGGGGGGGAACCCCCAAACACTGAGAGGGTATGAGTAGCTATCACTTTGTTTAATTTAACTTAGCAAATGTGTATTTAGCACCTACTGCATGCAGGGCAATGTGCTATATATTTACTGGGGGAGATGCAAAGTCTCTAGAAGAGAACAGGACTATGCACAGATATGTCCAATACAAAATACAACATGATAAGTATGTAAGAGAAGTAGAAAGTGCTTTATCAATAAAGAACATTACTAAGAGGAGGAGGAAATCAGGGAGCACTTCATGGAGGAGATGACATCAGAGCCAAGCTTTAAACTTTAACTGCCCCTACAGTGTTTAAGGACACAAACTTTCTTTTTTTCTTTCTTTTCCTCCCACCCACCCTCCCTCCATCTCTCCCTCCTTTCCTTCCTTCCTTCCTTCCTTCCTTCCTTCCTTCCTTCCTTCCTTCCTTCCTTCCTTCCTTCCTTCCTTCCTTCCTTCCTTCCTTCCTTTTTGGATCAATTTGATTCTGGTGTCAGGAAACTTGAGCTTCTAGGTTCCTAACTTTTGTTTTTTTGATTTGGATTTCTTCGATGGTCTGGTGAAGCCTGTACACCTCTTATCAAAACAATGGTTTTAAATTCATAAACTAAAATACATGAGATTACAAAGGAAGCCAATTATATTGAAATGCAGTTATTGAAATACTAAAAAAAAATTTCACAGATCCCCTGGTTAGGAACCACTGGACTAGATGATCTTTGAGTTCTAACAGTTTGTGAATAAACTATTATTAGCCATGGGTAACTTACTGACTTAAAAGAAATAACTTTTGGGGCTATGGTTATCCTTTCTGATGGCAATCTTAAAGTTTAGTATGACCAGCTTGTCTCAGAAAGTTTTTTTTTAAACTTTAGAAATTGGACAAATGTATAAGTTTGCCAATTCCCCTATTCCAGTTCATTTCTATTTTCTGTTTATTTCACCCATTGAAGTAAGAAATCTGTAAGCTTCTTTCTTATGTTATATTGTTATGGCTTTTATTTTATTTTACTTTGCGGGGTTCTTATAGGTTCCAGGAAATGTGACCACACCAGCAAACACTAGTGTGTTTGCTGAACCTAAGTTAACAGGTTGTGTTATGATGGGATTCTGTTATATTTGTTAAGGGGGAGGTAAGGTGGGGTCTTGAGGGAGTCTTTCCTCTTTTTCTTGATGGACTCAGAATGTGACCACTTGAATCACTTCCTTGACCTCTTGTTCTAAGGCCTTATTAAGGTGTGGAAGAGGTCCTGGGGTCGAAGGCTATGTCAGCAGAGCACAAACTGTGGCAGAATCTACCAAGATGGAAAAACTCGGGATAATCATGAGTGCTTCGGCCAAATTTATCAGCCAAGTACAGAAAGTTTTATCACCAAAAAGGGAGGAATTCCTTGGCTAGGGTGACCCAGAGGGCAGATAAAAATACAAAATGACCCTAAAGTTTGTGCAGTCCACTTTCACTTCCAGAGTGACAGTAGGAGAGTGGAGGAAGAGGAAGCAGAGAGTATTAAATCCCCTTCAGCCTTTAGCCTGGCCATAAACATTCATTTAAACTGTTAGTACTTTAAAGATGGAATCCTTGTCTGAGTAAACATACTGCTGAAGAAACTGAGCCACAGCAATATCAACATTGTCACTGTAAAGGAAGTTCCATGGTTGTGGAAGCAGGGCTCACAGGCTGGCCTTGGGGAAGCAAACAAAAAGAGCTGGTTTTGTTGTGCACCCAAAGGCAGTGAGAAATAATCGCACTGGATACTTACTCACATGCGAATGTGTAGTGTTCGTGATGATCATAAAGTCAAGGACCATCTGTTACTGACCCAGACACCTTCCTGCTAATTTTACAGCACCCTAAATTTTGTGTCTAGGGACTTCTTGAGCATTTTCTTATTGTTTATAGAGACAAATGGGAAAGAGTCCTGTGGCATGCCTCTAAAAACTGGCTTACAGCCTGGGATCCATCCATTAATATACATTTTGGAAATGGTTATTCAGTTACCTAACTGTATGTAGTTCGCATTTCTCCATCTTGTTTACAAGGATATCATAAAAGACTTTATCAAAAACTTTCCTAATATCAAGATATATCATGTCTATAACATTCCTCCTTAGCATCTTGTCTAATAATCATATCAGTAAAATAAATGAGGTCCATCTGGGAAGAACTAGAGAAGAAATATTGGACACAGAACTAGGGGAGGTGTGGGTTCAAATTTTAGCTCTGACACTAGTTGTATGACTCAAACAAATCACTTAATCTGCGTTTCAGTTTCCTTATCTATAAAATGGGGACAATAAAATTCATAGTCAGTTAACCTCATAGAGTGGTTGTATGGAGAAAATGAGAAAATCCATCTAAGGCATTACGCAAACCTCAAAGAGCTCTATAAATGTCAGCTATTATAAACTAGAAAGGAAAAGGGTTCTCATTAAACTAACACAATTTCGAAATCTTTCTTGGGGACATATCTCTTGGAAAGGTAGAGGGTGGTTACTGCCTGGGAATTACAATAAGCTTCATTGTAAATCTACCGTATTAGTTGAGTAGGTGTGCTAGTTATCTGGAGAGAATGGTTTTCCAAGGCTGATGAAGGCCACAGAAGGCCACAGAAAAAAAATTCCCAGATTCCTAGCCCTGTCTCTTCCAACATGTGACAAGTGATAAAGGGCACACCACTTAATTCTTTAATGTGCCAATATCCACTATACACTGAAAACACTTATCTACTCCACAATGACACTATAAAGGAGAGAATGGGGACACTTATAGAGACTCTGAGATCCTTAGATGAATGGTATCCAGGAACTGCAAACCCAAGTTATTATACACTACTGACAGGTTGACTGATAGTGTATTTTGTAGAGTTAGAGAGAAAAAATTCTCCCCTAACTGTGATGATATATTAGTTCATAAAGAAACATGAATATTTAAAACAGACAAAAATTCATTTATCTTCCAGAATCGTATACAGTAGCAAAAACTAATTCAAATTAGCACGGTAGCTTCTATACTTTCCTTGGGAAGGTAAGGAGACAGGGGCAATAATATTATGGCCCAAAGAGAAAAGAGAGAAATTGTAGCCTCCATACCATTAGAATGTGTTCCCAGAGTAAAACTTTACATTAAATTCTGTAGCCCGGTTAGAATAAATAATTTAGTCACCGCTGTTGGGGCCCTAGGAAAACCAGAGCTCTGTCTTCATCATTAACCATCAGAAGAGCAGTAACAGCTGTCCCCATGGGGGTGAATGGACACAAACTGTCTCCTTCCCCAGAATCTTAGCCTTCCAAAGAGGAGTTTTTACTTTTCTGTGTCTCATCAGAGCTGAGTGTGCCCAGCATGGAGGAAGTACTTCAGAAACGTTGGTTGACTGACTGATCTCTGAGAAAGTAAGGGTGTTTTCCAGTTTATAGAATAGAGATCTGAGCTGTGGGCCAAGTCTATAGGTTCTGGTTCGTGTAGACTGTCCCCATTCTTTCCTCTTCACCTTCAATTTGTTCTGTCAACAAAAGTTTCAAGGTAACATTCTGGATCACCTAGAGTGGGAAGGGCCTGGGGAAAGATAGGGTTAACCCTCCTCACTCTCTTTCACCCTTGGGAACAGTGGTTCTCATGGAGTCATTTGTAGCTACAGTAGTCAAGTTAGCAGTATATGGAATAGATAACTACAAATGATGAAACTGTAACTACCATTAGGAAAATAAATGTACATCAGTCAAAAGAACAGATGATATATGCAGCTTTCTAACCAACAAAAAATCCCTATTTTTATAGGCAACAGAGCGTCAGTTCCAATTTGCAGGAGTAGATTCTGAGGTCTGGGGGTGGTGGGGGGAAGGAGAAGGAATTCTGAGTCCTGAGGAGGGAGGAATGGGAGAAAGGAGAGCTCTAAATCTGTATGCGAGGTGAGTTTGCAGATAACCTTTTATTAAGGGGATTTATTCTGTGAAGTGTGGATTGTGTCAAAGGACTGCACTTGAGAACCTAGAGGGCTACACATGGCCTCCAGACAGCAGGTTCCCCACACCTGACCTAGATGTGGGCCCAGAGAAGAAGCACAGAAGTAACTTTGGGCATACTTGAGTGTGTGCAGGAGGGAAAAAACATGCTCTCCTGGGGCCATGCTCAACTTTGGGCTTCCGTTTACTAGGAATCCCCAGAATGAAGTAGAAAATGTTATTTTGAGTATCTCTAAGTTTCTTCCTTTAGTGATCCTGGACTTAATAAGGTTTAGCCTACAATAAGGGCCACAGAAGATACTGTTCTAGTCTCTTATCCCCTTCCCCCCCCCCCAACTTCAACTATCATCTCTATTCTGTCCTAAGGTAACAGGGTAGGTGGATTGAGACAACTGTGCTCCCTGGGGAGTACCTCTTTTCCTCCCCACCCATATCCTTCCTCCTTACTTTCTTTCCTATTCTGAAATCCTGTTGTATAAACAGAAAACCTATGATTTTAAAAATATATATAATTCAAGTCTCACACCAGTTGTGGGTGTGTGTGGTGGGGCATGGTAGTGGTACATGGTAATTGTACCATGAATACTTACAACTGTAGATGGAAAAATCATGAGTTGCAAGGGATACCTGTATAACTAACTCAACCATGGTATGGGAAATAGTAATAACTTGAAACTTACATATAGAGGCAACTTTCTATTTTCCATGCTAATGGAACAGAGCATTGAGGCGCATAATTGAAAATCTATTTACACAGCCTTCACATTTGCATTCGAATATGGGTGTGTCTAACCTAGTAATTCACATAGCTTCAAACCAAATAACAAGTCACTATGAAGACCTAACTCTGGAGGAACTATACAATTTTTCAGCTTCCTCATCTTGTCCTTCTCTTCCTGTTCTCCTGTTCAACTCCAAATTAATGGGTATTCCTGGCTGGGAGGGAACAAGATTATATCTGCTATTAATGTGAAATACCAGCCTAAGCAGAACTAACCCTTTTCCCCCAAATCGGCTTGTCTTTCTGTAACAAAGATCTGAAGGTGGATAATTAAGTATGATTACTTTTAAAGATTTTTTTCTTCGAGTTCTGCCCAGGTTACAATATTTAACAAAAGAATTAAACAGAGAAGGTGACAATATTAACTGGAAATCTGAAAGAGAGGGACCTGAGAATAACCTAACCCGAGATATCACTTCCAAATCTCCTTTCTGCCAAGGGTTTCCCCCATCTTTGGACCATGTTTATCCAGCTGCAGACATGCTGCTCAACTGGCAGATTAGAGCTTCCTTTCCTCTTATTTTTTTCTATGCAGCTCTCCAGTGGGTATACTAATGAACAGTAAAATAAAGGAAGAGAAAATGAAGGGCCAGACTAACTCATAGGCTGGATGGGCGATGCTGTGATCCTGCCCAGTTACCAAGGGGGCCAGAATAGGCTGATGTTGCAGAGTGCACTTGAAGTTCTCCTTGGTAGGCTGGTTGTAAAGGAGGGTGGGAGGGGCGTCTGGATTTTATCATCCTGAGTTGGAGCAGTGGCTTGATCCCTAAATGAAAACAAGAAAAGGTATCCATTCCCGGGAGGTAAAGTAGGGTCCCAGAAGGGGGGGTGGGCTCAGAATTAAGGAGTGGGTAAAGGGCCACTCAGGTCCAGGAGGTCTCAAGTCTCAGGTCCCAGGGCATAGTAGGACACTGTGTTATTATTCATTGGTGTCTGACTCTTCAAGACTCCCAGGGACAGTATCATGCATACAGTATCTATGATAATGTACATAGGGTTTTCTTGGCAAAGGTACTAGAGTGGTTTGCCATTTCCTTTTCCAGCAGATTAAGACAAACAAAGATTAAGTGACTTGCCCTTGGTCATGTGGCTAGTAAGTGCCTGAGTCTGGACCTGAACTCAGGTCTTCCTGACATCAGGCTCAGCACTATTCACTGAGCCATCTAGCTGCCCCATAGCAGGGCATAGGGTCAAATAAAAAATGACTCAGCTAGTAGAATTTGTTTCAAGCAAACCAGTTACAACAGAAAAGGGGGGACTCAAGTAAAGAGAATAGTTTCTAGGGGCCAGAGCATAAAGATGTTCAAATAAGGGGAGAGAGACAGCAAAGCCTGCAGCCTAAGGGAAGACAGTGTTGAGGCCCGGAGAGAGAAGAATATTTCCCAGTTGCAGCTGTGACCAGGTTGGACCAGGGGAGGCTTTCCAAAGCCATAGTCAATGGTTCCTGAGTTATCCTAAGCTGGCTGCAAGAGTAATGCACCTCCCTAAGCTCCCAGAATGCCACATATCTATTTGAAGAGTGAAGAAGAAAATAGCAGAAAACTGAAATACAGTCTGGTCAGACAAATCCATATGGAGAATGTTACAGCCCCTTAATCTCATGGACAGCATTGGGTAGGTGGTTTAGTGAGAGGAAATCTAAGGAAGCAGTCCTAGTGGCCTGTAGTTGGTGCTAGGTTTGGGATTAAATTATAAGAATCATTTCAACTTGTAATGCTGTTACCCTTTTCAGCTGCTACTCTAAGCCCATACTTCTTTTAGATACAGGGTTTCCCAAAAGTCTTAGTGCAGTGTTGGTGGTTTTAAACGGCACTAAGACTTTTGGGACATCCTCCTGTCACTGAAAAATCTAGGTATCACCTAGCACAGTCCTGAGCTGGGCAGCAGAAAAGAGAAGAGGTTTTTTGAAGACAGCAATGTCCTGAAGAAAATCATGGGATTGCAGAGCTAGATGGAGCTCATCTTGTCCAACTCCTTCATTTTATAGATTAGGAGAGGCAAAATCAATCAACCAATCAATCAGGCCTCCTCCTACGATGTGCTAGGACACATGCAAAACAGATTCTGCCTTCATGGATTCTAATGTGGAAAGGTGTAGTATAAAAATAAGTATATGGGACCATAGATGTGAGGGTGGATATGTGTGTGGTTCCTTTCCTACTGCAGCAGCTCTCGTCACAGAAAGTTCACAATGGAATCACAAGGTGTCAATGAGATATGAAGATAATGGTAAACATGCCTCTAGATTGATCCTTTTATGAGATTCCAACACCTTTCTGAGTCAAGAGGGGAACAGACAGTAAGCTCAGCAAAGAAAGAAGCCACTAGGTCCCAAGGAGCCTGAGAGCCACGGAGAACAGATATGGAGTGAGGCCAGCACAGGAAGGGGAGGGCAAAAGCGCTCTCTTCATCACCTCATCAGTCATAATGTTTAGCTAGGCCAGAGACAGCTCATCCAATGGCTGACAAGTTAGAGATATGGTGAGCCAGAAGCGGAACTCAAAAGAGATTCTCAGGATTGGGAAAGGGGAGGAATGAATTTCTTTCTCCTAGTCAGTCTAGCCAAAAAACAGAAAAACTCACTACTCACCCCCCCACAAACACACACACAATGGCTTTGTAACTTTGAAGGGGAGACATTGGACCAGTAGGAAAATACATCCAGTGAGAAACATAGATACATTTCAGATGGACACAGAACCAAAGGGAGTCCCCGTAAAGAGGGAGAGAATCAGAAAGGCAGCCCTGGCAATCAAGAGCCCAAGTGTGGAGAAAGCATGAAGATTCTATGAGAAGAGAAAGGACTTTTGGACTCTGCAATTGTAGCAATAATTCATGCACAAATCTTACACATATGCCTACTACCACTATACGCTGAGCTTGAGCGCACTCTTCCCATCGGTTCTGTGTATATCTGTGGGAATGTGTAAGACAGGTCATGACAAAAGCTAATTGTTTACTGGCTTATTGTTGGTTTTTTTTAAATTTTTCAAATTTTAGTTATTTTATTCTGAACTTAAGAAATAAACAAGCACTTCTATAACTTAGAATAGAAAAAATGATGATTGCACATGAAAATGAAAATCTGTTACATACAACTCATTATTCCTTTTAAATATATAACTATCAAGTACCTTTCTCCCCCCGCCCCTTCACTCTTCCCACTCTGCTGTAGAGATGGCTACTGTTAGACACAAACATGTATATATGTATATGTAAAGGCATTCTATACATACTTCTGTTTATCACTTCTTTCTCTGGGTGCAAAGAGCATCTTCCTTCATGGGTCCTTTGTACTTAATTAGGGTATGTATAATAGAAAAAATAACATATTTGCTCAAAATTGTTCTTAAAACAGTTGCTGTTATTGTACACAATATTCTCTTGATTTTGATCATTTCACTCTTCATTATTTTGTGCAAGTCTAGCCACGTTTCTCTAAGATCACAAAGCTCATCATTTCTTATTGCACAACAGTATTCCATCATAATCATATAATACAACTTCTTCAATCATTCCTCAATGGATGGGCATCCCTTCAAGTTCTTTGCCACCACAGAGCTGCTATAAATATTTTAGAATATACAGATTCTTTTCCTTTTTCCCTAACCATCTTGGGAAACAGACCTTGTAGTGGTATTCCTGGGTCAATGGATATAGGCAGATTAATAACTCTTTGGACACAAATATAGATTGCTCTCCACAATGGCTGGATTAGCTCATAGTTCCACCAACAGTGAATTAGTGTCCCAATTTTTCTACATCCCCAGCAACTTTTGTTGTTTTCTCATTCAACCATTTTAGCCAAGGTGATAGGTGTAAAATGATATCTCAAGGTTGTTTTAATATGTATTTCTCTAATCAATAATAATTTAGAGCATTTTTTATGAAACCATAAATCATTTTGATTTAGTCATCAGAATACTGACTATTCATATCATCTGACCATTTATCAACTGAAGAATAACTCATTCTTATAGATTTGACAAAGTTCTTTAATTATTTGAGATACGGGACCATTATCTGAGAAATTGTTTATAAAATTTTTCCCTTAATTTTCTACTTTCCTTATGATCTTGGCTACATTTGTTTTACTTGTATAAAACCTTTTTGATTTAATGTGATCAAAATTATTGATTTTATACTTCACACTGTTCTCTGTCTCTTGTATATTCACAAATGGTTCACCTAGCCATAAGTCTGATTGGTAAAATGTTCCATTTTCTTCAGATTTTCTTATAATCTCTCTCTTTATATCTAGGTCATGTATCCATTTTTACCTTATCTTGGTAAATGGTGTAAAATACTGGTCAATGTCCAATTTCTGCCAGACTGATTTCTAGCTTTCTCAACAACTGTTACCAAATAATGAATTCTTATCCCAAAACTAGTTTTCTCTTCTGATTCCTTCCCTTTCTTTTTCTTCTCTTATTGCTATTACTAGGATTTTCAATACAATATCAAATAATATTGGTGACAGTCTGGCTCATTATTAATGGGAAGCACACTGGTGGTGACTTGAAAGCTACAATATTAAAAGCACAGCCCCCAGGATTACACCTAGAACCTGAGGAGGGACTCAACTGGTGATTATGAATGCAAGTTGAGGGAGATGGTGTTCCCAGAAAAGGACATTATATATGCAAAGTAAATAAAAGGAAGGCTGCTTTGGGAAGGAGGGCACTAGTAGTTGGGAGATTAGGACATACTGCATGTAAAAACTCAAGGTGGCATTTCAGCTGAGTTTTGAAGGAAATTAGAGTTCGTGGTGAAAAGGGAGGGGTACGTTCAAAGCATGGAGGACAGTGAGTGCAAATACATGGGGATGGGACTTGGAGCATTAAATCTGATGGAAGGCATGTAGGCCAGTATGATTGGACCTTGGAATACATGGAGGGTATAATATTTAAGAACACTGGAAAAGTAAGAAATGGACCAGTTTATGAAGAGCTTTAAATGTCAAACAGAAGTTCATATTTGACTCCCAAAGTAACAGACAGCCTCTGGAGCTAATTAAGTAGCAAGCTGACATGGTCAGACCTATGCTATAGAAAAATAATTTTAGTAACTGGGTGGAAGATAGAGTAGATGGGGCTGAGACTTGAGGTAGGGAGATCAATTAGGAAGTTTTTGTAATAAGGAAGGAGAGAAGTGATCAGGGCTTGAATTGCAATGATTATTGTATGAGTGGAGAGAAGGATCAACATGAGAAATGCTGTAGAGATAGAAATGACAGGATTTCACAAGTGATTGGATATATGCAGTGAGAGGGAGGAGTCAATAATGTTACCAAAGTTTTGATCTTGGGTGACTGGAAGGTAGTGTCCTTGGGAGTAATCGGACTTGGAAGAGGGGATGGGTTTAGGGGGAAAGACAATGAATTGCTTTGGATATGATGAGTTTGAAATGCCCGTGGAATACCCAATTCCCAGTGTTTAGTAGGCAGCTGCTGATACAGGACTGGAGCTCAAGGGTAGAAACTAGGCCTGCACATAGAGATCTGGGAGTCACCTGTGTAGGGATAATGATTAAACTCAGGGGAGCTAATGACGTCACCAAGTGAGTGTAGAGATGGAGTCTTGGGGCACACTTACAGTATGTATGACATGAGAAATGACTTATCCAGGATCACACGAGTGAGTAATTGGCAGAGCTTGGGTTCAATTCTAGGTCCTCTGACTCCAAACCCAGGACATTTCCTACGACACAACTTAATGCAGGCTTCTCTTCAGCAAAGGCAGAGCACCTGGGTTTTGTATCTCATTTGAGAGTATGAGTGCCTCAGAGAATTTCTCCAAGATACATCCACTGCTGTCTTTAAAAATCAATGACATTCCTGTATCTGTGGCTTTAATCACAGGGATGAGGAGAAGCTTTCCTTTCATTCCCTCAGCCAAAAACTTTGCTCCCTACCTTCTATGATAAATCTTTCAGGTTGAAGCTTTCCTTGATCAGCTTAAGGATTCACATATCATTCTTTGGTGCATCAGATTATTATTTTTTTTAATTATGGTTTTCTATGACAGGGCTGGAAGAAGATCTGCATTTTTAATTCAGCACAATTAAAGCTGTGTCTCTTTGGTCTGGCACTGCCTTTGGCCAGGCTTTATTTGCATGAATAATTATTCACTCCATTAAGGAGTCTGCTCCACTCCTTCTCCCATTTTGAAGGTATTAATAAATATTGATCAGGCATAGTCCTGTTTGCACTTGCCAAAGTAATTCTGATGGATTCATCTTCTGATGTTATCAAATAATGAAATATGAAAGAGTGAATGGAATTAGCCTCTTGTTCTGTGATTTTTTATTTAGGTTCTTCATTTTAATTTCATAATGTACTTTTATAATTGTGTTTGTCTCATAGCCCTGTAAATGTTCTTTTGATTACCAAAAGGTGAGTCCAGGTTAAGGAGAGCTATTTTGTGCTGAATACCACTTAGGAAAAAAATTTTTTTAAAAGGACTCTATCCAAAATTAGGTGAGACAGAACGTATAGTGTTTTATAATATGCAGTTTAATATATAGTGAATCTCAAAGAAGTTTGTTAATTTGCCAGTTGGCATAATGTGTCCGTAACTCTGATTTTTCAGATTAGGAATATCTGAGGAAAAATTGCTATGGCTTGCTGGAGATAAATCTGGCCCAGTGCTCTGCACACAGTAGGTCAGTTATGCTCTTTACTGAATGATTTCTTAGCTGAAATGTGGGGTCCTATTATATGCTTTCTGATTCTAAGTAGGCAAGAAAGTTGTGTTGAATTCCTGAGGGATGCCAAGTATTGTTATAAAATTAAATCCTATTTCATCATCACTTTCACTTAGGAGGGGTACACATAATTGTAAATGTTACACATAAAGAGGACATCACTCCTGCTTTCAATGTGTCCTTTTCAAAAAGTGATCCAACGTGGATACAGAGCAAAGAGACCTAAAATATTGGGTCTGGTACTTAAAACAAAATAAAGCCAATGTGAGAGGTTGAAGAAATGGAGTCCTCTGCTTCCAATGACAAGGGTGATAGGGCACGGGGTAGCAGATTTTACTTTGGGTCCAGGGTTAAGGCAGAGCTAATGAAGGGTAGGCATAAACATCCTTCTGATTGGCTCTCAGAGGGATGTTGGCTATTGGCAGCAGAACTTAGATGAAGTAAGATCCTTGAGAAAAATTTTCATTTTAGCCTGTCTCTGGGTGCTGATGAGATCACTGAAGAGTTAGGTCTCTGACTGACTTTACTGTAGTTGCACTTTATATGTGGATCATGTGTCTGAAATATTTTCAGCTATAGATTTTTCCCCCACATCAGAAAGTTTGTGCATAAATCTATTGAGGCCATTTAAAAAAAAATGAATGTTATACATTACTACTACTAATGACCACACTTGGCCATAGAGAAAAAAAGATATAATATATCTCTTTCTTTTTACTGAAGAGGTGAGGGGCAATGGATGTGGGACGATATGCATGTTGTCAAATGTCGATATGTCAGTTGGTTTTGCTGAACAGCATTAAATTTTGTTTTGGTACAGAGAGGCAGCATGTCATGGTGGACAGAGAACTGGCCTTGGAACCAAGAGACATGGTTTAAAGTACAGGCCCTGACATGTTTGTTACATGACTCTGGTCAAGCCATTTAATCTCTCGTCCCAGGCCACTCTCTAGGACTCTAAACTGTAGAGAAGGGAGAGACTGGCATTGGTAGAGGAGTGTCCTTTATCCAGGAGTTCCCAGCTGGATAAAATCTCTGGTCCTATCCTTACTCCAGCCCCTCTCCTCTGGTATAAGAGAAGGTTTTCTGAGGAGAGGAAAGATACTTGAGTAGAGGGAGATACTTGAAAATGAATGTTATATAAAAACAAAAGACATTAGTAAGACAAAAGGAAACATCCCAGTGATTTGTGGGCAGACTGGATTCTGTACATAGCACAGTGAACACACACCGGCTCAGGAATCAGAATACTTTAAGTTCTTCAAGCATGACACCAATTCAGGATAATGGGGCAGATTCTCTCATGGGCCACTTAGCTTTGCCCATAAAACCTTCCTAGAAAGCACCCTGACCCTAGCCCACCATCTCAAAAACAGGTGGTGGGGTGAGGGGGAGGGAGAGGTCGCTGGATCAGTGACCTTACGTGGTACACCAGAACTCATCCACATGTCTTGAGATGACTCTTAAGCCCAAGGCCTACTGATGCTGAAGCACAAAGGTCAGTAATTCATTGATTAGCTTGCAGAGTAACTCAAGACCTTTAACCTTTTCATGTGTTACCTATAAAAGGGAGGCTCACAAATAAATAAACATTTATTAAGTTCTTACTGTGTGCCAGGTACTGTGCCAAGATTAGAGTTGTTAGTCCCAGTCCACCACTCAGGAAGGCTGCCTGGGGGACTGGGTTTGATGGAAAGAACACTGGACTTGGGATCAGGAGAACTGCATTCAAGGTCTACCTCTGAATCCTGCTAGCTGGATATGAAAGTAGGCAGTTATTCACTTTTCTGAGTTTGTTTCCTCATCTGTAAAGTAGAAATAATAATTCTTGTATTCTCTACCCCACAAGGTTATTGTGGGAAAAGTGTTTTGCACATGGAAATGTGATATGAACTAATATGCCAGTATTTTCCTGTTATTGACATTAGTGGCTACTTACGACTAAAGAACCAGGCAGGGAAATGTCCAAGAGGCAATAAACTCATGTTTTTTTTTAATGGGGAAAATGAAGGAAAGAAAACTATATTAATTAGGAATTCTTGGAGAACTTGCAAAAATAATTGCTGAGAGAAAGTCAGGGGATGATATGGAGACTGTAAGCACATACAGATCAGCAGGTACTGGTGACAAGCATTCAAGAGTGTTTAGAAATGGCAAACTGTGGGTTTATGAAATCTTCAGTTATTCATCAAAGAGCAAAAACTTGGGCTAAGCCAAAGCAATGAAATATGCCACCTGAGATTCAAGGGCAGATGAGTCAGACGCGATGTCAATTAGAAAAATAATGGAATAAATAGGAGGAAGAAGCTAATGGAAACACGTACTATATCCAGCAGGGTTTAATTAAGAATCCAAATATGCTGACAAATCTGATGGATAGCTTTGGATAGCAATGTGAGCTTAGAGGGTGAAGACGCTGTTGCGGCTGCTCTATATTTGGGATCCTAGATCATCAAAAGCAACACTTCTAAAAAATGCAACGAGCAAAATAAATTCCTTCTGAATGGTTATGCTGATAGGAAGAGGGAGGCCTGTGAGAGAAACAAAAGACAAGAGATAATGGCAAGTGAACAGACTTGGAGGCAAAAGCATCCAGTTTGTATTGAGCACACTGGTTTCATGCCTTGTCTTGCTTAATTCCTTAATTGATGGGATAAACCTGATGCAGAGTGAGAGAACCCAAAGAACAGTAAGCACAGTTACTGCAGTCCTATAAAACAACAATAAAAGGCCTTCGGGTTTAGATTGATGCAGTGACCAATCGATTTCAGAGGGCTGATGAAGAAACACATTTCCTTCCTTTCAGGGGAGGTGGCGAACTATGGATTCTGAATGCTACTGATAGGCTCAGACCAGATTGATGTTTTGGCTGATTTGCATAACTGTATTGGATTTAGAAGTTATTCCCCTTCATGCATTCTATACTCGAGGCACACCAGCTTACTTCCCTCTTCCCTCACACAATCTTTCATTTCCCTTCTCCTTGACTTTGCATGCTTGGAATACCCTTCCTCCTCCTCTCTGACTCTTAGAATCCCTAGCTTCTGCCAAAAGTCACTTCAAATGCTATGTCCGATATTAAGCATTTTTTGGTTTCCCCTGCTCCCCGCTCTTTGATGTGAAAAAATTATTCTGTATATACTTGACATATTTTTTTCATGCTTCTATATATACATGTTATTTTCCATGAGAGCATATAACTTCCTTGAGGACAGTAGTTGGTTTGTCTTTGTCTTTTCATGGTTCCTGGAACACAGCAGGTACTTAATAAATGTGTATCTTTTTGCTTCATTGATTTATTTTGAAGGATGATTCTTTTGGGGCAGGATTATTGGGCAGTGACAATGATTTTAAAAAAACAGGGGTACCCCACAAACTCATGAAGAAAACATTAAAAAACACTTGAATGGTATGTTATAAAATTGTGAGGTACTGAAATGAGAGCTTCTTTAAAGATCTGTGATTTCATATGTGTGCGGATTCTCTCCATTGGTGTAAACACCAAAGCCTCCATTCCTTACTTGATTATCTCCTTAGAAGGGATGTGACCAATGAGCTTCATCATCTGGTGTTGAGCAATTCTGCATTTAGCTCAGCTGCTCCAAAAGCTACAGACACATCTGTCACTGGTCTACGCTTCCTTCCTGGCTTGGTGGGACCTGTCAGGGTCTATGGTTCACAAGCCAATCTTCAAAAGCCAAAGACACCTCTGCCTCAAAATGAGGCACAGGAGGAAGGATTTTCAAGAAGGAAAACAGCAACAAAGAGATATCCCAGGAACATAGATCTTGAGCTGGCAGGGGCCTCAAAGACTATCTACTCTATACAATCCAACCAGATTTCTTTTTTCTTTTCTAAATTTATTTATTTAACTTTTAACATTCATTTTCACAAAATTTTGGGTTCCAAATTTTCTCCCCATTTGTCCCCTCCCCCACCCCAAAACACCAAGCATTCTAATTGCCCCTATCACCAATCTGCCCTCTCTTCTATCATCCCTCCCTTCCCTTGTCCCCATCTTTTCTTTTGTCCTGTAAGGCCAGATAACTTTCTATACTCCATTACCTGTATTTCTTATTTCCTAGTAGCAAAAACAGTACTCGACAGCTGTTCCTAAAACTTTGAGTTCTAACTTCTCTTCATCCCTTCCTCTCTACCCATTCCCTTTGGGAAGGCAAGCAATTCAATATAGGCCATATCTGTGTACTTCTGCAAATGACTTCTATATTTATTTTATATTCTATAATAGTCGTGTTGTGTAAGACTAACTATATTTCCCTCTATCCTATCCTGGCCCCCATTTCTTCTATTCTCTCTTTTGATCCTGTCCCTCCCCAAGAGTGTTGACTTCAAGTTGCTCCCTCCTCCCATTGTCCTCCCTTCCATCATCCACCCCCTTCCCGCTTATCCCCTTCTCCCCCACTTTCCTGTATTGTAAGATAGGTTTTCATACCAAAGTGAGTGTGCATTTTATTCCTTCCTTTAGTCGAATGTGATGAGTAAACTTCATATTTTTCTCTCACCTCCCCTCTTTATCCCTCCACTAAAAAGTCTTTTGCTTGCCTCTTTTATGAGAAATAATTTGCCCCATTCCATTTCTCCCTTTCTCCTCCGAATGTATTTCTCTCTCACCCCTTAATTTCATTTTTTAAGATAAGATCCCATCCTATTCAATTCACTCTGTGCTCTGTCTCTCTGTGTGTGTGCATGTGTGTGTGTGTAATCCCACCCACTACCCAGATACTGAAAAGTTTCAAGAGTTATAAATATTTTCTTTCCATGTAGGAATGTAAACAGTTCAACTTTAAGTCCCTTATGACTTCTCTTTGCTGTTTACCTTTTCATGCTTCTCTTCATTCTTGTGTTTGAAAGTCAAATTTTCTTTTCAGCTCCGGTCTTTTCATCAAGAATGCTTGAAAGTCCTTATTTCATTGAAAGACCATTTTGTCCCTTTAAGTATTACACTCAGTTTTGCTGGGTAGGTGATTCTTGGTTTTAGTCCTAGTTCCTTTGACTTCTGGAATATCCTATTCCATGCCCTTCAATCCCTTAATATAGAAGCTGCTAGATCTTGTGTTATCCTGATTGTATTTCCACAGTACTTGAATTGTTTCTTTCTAGCTGCTTGCAATATTTTCTCCTTGACCAGGGAACTCTGGAATTTGGCCACAATGTTCCTAGGAGTTTCTCTTTTTGGATCTCTTTCAGGCAGTGATCGGTAGATTCCTTGAATACTTACTTTGCCCTCTGGTTCTAGAATCTCAGGGCAGTTTTCTTTGATAATTTCATGAAAGATGATGTCTAGGCTCTTTTTTTGATCATGGCTTTCAGGTAGGCCCATAATTTTTAAATTGTCTCTCCTGGATCTCTTTTCCAGGTCAGTTGTTTTTCCAATGAGATATTTCACATTATCTTCCATTTTTTCATTCTTTTGGTTTTGTTTTGTGATTTCTTGGTTTCTCATAAAGTCATTAGCCTCCATCTGTTCCATTCTAATTTTGAAAGAACTATTTTCTTCAGTGAGCTTTTGAACCTCCTTTTCCATTTGGCTAATTCTGCTTTTGAAAGCATTCTTCTCCTCATTGGCTTTTTGAACCTCTTTTGCCAATTGAGTTAGCCTATTTTTCAAGGTGTCATTTTCTTCAGCATTTTTTTGGGTCTCCTTTAGCAAGGTGTTGACCTGCTTTTCATGCTTTTCTTTCATTTCTCTCATTTCTCTTCCCAGTTTTTCCTCCCCCTCTCTAACTTGATTTTCAAAATCCTTTTTGAGCTCTTCCATGGCCTAAGCCCACTGAATATTTATTTTGGATGTTTGAGATACAGAAGCCTTGATTTCTATGTCTTTCCCTGATGGTAAGCATTGTTCTTCCTCATCTGAAAGGATGGGAGGAGATATCTGTTCACGAAGAAAGTAACCTTCTATAGTCTTATTTTTTTTTTTTTCCCTTTTCTGGGCATTTTCCCAGCCAGTTACCTGACCTCTGAATTTCCTCTCCACATCCACCATGCCTCCAGATCCACCCAGCTAGCGCTTAGGGGCTGAGATTCAAATGCAACTTCCTAGCCTCAGGGCGGGGTGGGGCTGCTATTCAGTGTGAGATTAAGTTCAGGTTCTCAGGTGGGGGCAGGGCCGCCATGCAGGGCTTAGTTCCCTCAGGGGGTTTATGTGGAGACCTTCAACAATGGATCCGAGCTCCTGCCTACTTTGGGAGCCCTTGTCTGGTGCTGCCTCCACTGCTGCCTCCTGAGGGGGCCTGACTTATGGAGACACCCTGCTCCCCTCTGGGTGAGCCCATAAGACTCTCTCACTGACCTTTAGCGCCTGTGGGTGGAGGGACCTGCGTGGCCGCTGGAGATTCCGCCCCTGAAGCCTGCTCAGATCTGGTCCTCTTGGTGCCGAGCGGCCAAGGCAGGGCTGGGCTCTGCTCCGGGTCCAGTGTGAGACGGACCTTTCGTGTAGGTTTTTCAGGTCTCTCTGGAACAGAAATTTCCTCCACTCTGTGGTTCTGTGGCTTCTGCTGCTCCAGATTTTGTTGGGAGTTCTTTTCACAAGTATTTTATGGGCCGTGGGTTCGGAACTAGCATATGTGTGTCTTTCTATTCTGCCATCTTGGCTCCTCCCCCCCAACCCCATTTCTTAACAGATGAGATGTGTTGTCTAAGACTCAAAAGAGGATAAACACTTGTCCAAGGTCCCATAGACAATATACCCAAAAGGTGAAAAGAAATACAGAATCTTAGAAAAATCAGAATGATGGATGATAACGATGATGATGATAATAACAAACTTTTGTAGAGAACTTTGCATACTATTTTATTTGCAAGACATAAATGAGTTTCAAGGGTAGGCAGCTAGGAGGTACAGTGGACAGAGTCCTAGGCCTAGAGTTAGGAAGACTCTTCTTCCTAAGTTTAAATCTGGCTTCAGTTACTTACTAGCTGTGTGATCCTGGGCAAGTTACTTGACCATAATACTGTAATGGCTTCATTTTTTTCATTTGTAAAATGAGCTGGAGAAGGAAATGGCAAATCACTCCAGTATCTTTGCCAAGAAACTCCAAAAAAAGGTCACCAAGAGTTGGACACAACTGAACAAGAACAACAAATGAGTCACAGCTTGTAAAGAAGCAAGTTAATTTAACTAGAAAAAACCCCTCACATATATAAACATTAAGAAGCAGGGGGGAGAAACCCTTTTAGTCCCCATAGAAGGAAGAGGAAAGGGCTTTGGTGACAACAAATCAGGTCAGAGTCTGCAAGATGAAGTGGCAGCAAAAGAAGGTAACGCTTTTCTGACCGATACATTAAACAGGGAGGAGAGAATTCATTTCTTTGCATCCCATCCTAGAAAACTATAAGCCAGCTGGAGGGAAAAAGCATCAAATGGTATCAGGTGAATAGATAGACTGTCAGAGGGTAGAAGATTAAAGGTGTTAATTGTACTTTATGTAAGTGATAGCTGAAGAACAGCATAGGATTCTTTAACACTACAAGAGAAATCAGCAACGCACGAGGAAGAGAAGAGGAGAAATGCCATCAGTGAAACAGCTGGGTTCTGTTTGTTGTGAGGGCCCTGGGAGTGAGATCTGGAGAGTACGCAGTAGGGTGGGGCCAGAGAGTGGGGAGGAGAGTTTCCTGAACCCTCTAACAGGCTCCCCCCACCCTAAAAAAGTTTTTCTAGACCTGGTTCCCCTTATGAAGTAGGAACTTTGCCATTTTTCATCTTCTTCATCTTTAAATGTTTCCACAGAGGATAAAGGATAGCTCCCTTGTCATCCTGTCTCAAAAGAAGCATAACTCCTTGTTTCTGGTTTGCCAGGCTAACTTGTGCCTTCTGGAACCTTCTCTGTCACCAGCATCTGTAATCTTTCCCTTGAGCACTGGGCTACTTCCACTCTCCCTTCAAAACCATTTAAGCCTTCCTTTTCTTAAAAAATTCTCAAGGTAACTTCCCTGCCATATTTTCTTCTTTCTTTCATGACCAAATATCTACCTCTGGTGCTTCTGTTTCCTCATCACCAGCTCCTTTATCTCCTATAATACAGTTCTTGCCCACAACATGCTGAAATGCATGTATAAAGTTATAGAAGGCCATGTCACTAGAAAATCAGTAGCCATTTCTTGGTATATTTTCTATGATGTAACTATATTTTATATTTCTGACCACTCTCACTTTGAAACTCCTCCCTTAGCCCCCAAATCTGTATCTTCAGACCTCCATAATTCCTCCAGAATTTCAGCATCCTATTTTCTACTCTCTACTATACAAAACCCTAACCCCATTTCTCTCGTGCCCTACCCTACCACTTGGAATCTCTGCCTCATAATTTCAGTCACTCTTTGCCCCTCTATCAAATAGGCAATTAAATTCCACGAAATCTTTCTTCATGATTTTTTTTAAATCTCTCCCTTTGTTTATTCACTATTTGGATTTTTTCATCCCTCCAAGAATTCAAGTCTTCTTCATTTTACGAATAGATTATTATACTGATCTTACAATATATCTCTGACTCCAGTTTCTCCACTGCCAAGCTCTGAATCCAAATCTAGTCCACATACTACCAACAGTTTAATCTTCTTTAAAACAAACAAACAAACATCAGACTCCTGTGATTTCTTTGTTCAAAAACCTTCAAAAGCTCCCCAAGACCCTGGCATCATGGCCTTAATTTACTTGTCCATTAACTCTTCAAATGGAACTCTTCTCTTGAAGCAAATTGGTCAACTTAGCCTCTCCTCAATATACCAAGTGCTTTCCTGACCTTGTGTCTTTGCTCAAGCTGACCCATCTTTGAGGAAAATCTTTTTCTTTCCTCTTTCCCTAAGTGCTTTAGTATCCAGTTCACATTCCTTGTCTTGTGGAAAGCACCATGACCAGAAGTGAGTTCTCTCTTACCTACCCTCCTCTGACAGCACTTAACATTAGCACCACTCATTTGTTACCTGTACTTTATGGGCCAGATGTGTTAGCTGCTGCTTCATGTCCATAGATCTCATTTCCATTAAACTTGAGAGTAGACATCTGATTTTTATGTCTCAGCATATGCCTTTAACAAATGGCACCACGTGGTTTACAAATAGTTGGCTCCAAAATGTGTTGACTGATTGGTGGTGAGATGGAACAGGGGTGCTAGTACAGCTCCAAACAGACGGTTCTGTTTGGGTTTATTGTATTGAAAGGAGCAGTATCAAATGCCAAGAGAAAAGGAGGCCACTAAACCAAACATGAGGACCCCAGCAGGTGGGCCACACATTGACTTAGAAAACCACATGTTAATATTACCTATGTTTTATTAAAGTTTTATTTATTTTGTTAAATATTTCTCAATTACATTTTAATCAGGTTTGGGCTGTACATACGAGAGCTGTAGGCTATTTGTGGCATCTGGCCACATGTTTGACACCTCTGCCTAGGTGGAACAATGACTTGGCTTGGAATCAGAAGATTTGGATTTAAATTTCAGCTTCAGTTCCTCCTCTATAAAATGGGGATAATAACACTTTCATTTATTTACTTCCCAGGACTGGGGTGAGGAAAGAACTTTACAAACCTTAAGGCACTAGAAAAAGACTGCTGTCTTCTTCAGTGGTTTCTCTCCACAAACTTGGCCACTCAAAGGGAGAAGGAGGGAAGCAACGATCGCGTATATAGAGCCTGCTGTGTGCCAGGCACTGGGCTAAGTGCCTTTTTTTAAACTAATGTTACTATATTTGATCCTTAAAACTACCCTTTGAGGTGGGTGCTGTTATTATCCTCATTTTACACACAAGGAAACTGAGGCAATCAGATGTTAAGTGACTTGCCCAGGGTCACACAGCTAGTAAATGTCTTAACTCAAGTGCTCCTGATTTCAGGTCCCCCATTCTGTCTACTCTAACACTAGCTATTTCTGAAGGATCTCACAAACACAAATCCATCCAAATGCTTAGTGATTCCTCCTATGGTCATGCAGGAATTATGAGGGGCAAAATACATGAAGATGAACTAACTTAGAGATCCACAGTCTCTTAGTTAGTGTGGCATAGTTTGAATGGGCTCTTCTTACTACAATCCTCAACATTATTCCAGCTGCTGACTTTTCAGACACTTGAAGGGCCTGTTCTTTATGGCTTGTTCCCCCTACTTGCATCTTCAGATTCTGAGTAAGCACCCCCAAATCTCCATCACCCAGGCTTTGATTTCCCCATTTCTAATCCTCTTTTCTTCTATTACAATAATACTAATAAAAGTAATAACTACCATGTATATGGTGCTCTAAGCACTTTATGTATGCTATCTCATTTGACCCTCACAACAAGCCCGTGCCATAGGTGCTACTATTTATCCCTATTTTACAGATGACTTGCCAAGGGTCACTTATCTGTGAAGTATCTAAGGCAGAATTTGAATCCATGCCTTCCTGTCCTTGAGTCAGGATTCCTAATACTGCTGTCAAACAAGTCAGCAACTAAAGGAGAGAGGCTAAAGACATCTAAAGATAGCCCTAGCATGGCCATGGTCTCTGGGTCATTAGGAACTCCCAATCTCATCTCAAGGTCATTGTTATTTATTGGTCAGAAATAAAATTTCATAAAGCACACTTTCGGCTCTCTATACTTTATTCTCTCTGTCTCCAGTCATACCGCCTCCAAATTCACAATGACTGTGTGGCTAATAGTTTGCCATAGCTTTGAAGAAAGGGTTGGAAACAAGAATTAAAATCATAGGTTCAGAGAATCATTGGATTAGAACTGGAAGGGGCCTTAGAAATTATTTAATCTAACTCTTTAATTTTCTACATGAAGCAACTGAGACTCTGAGAGGTTAAGTGAGTCTCTTTAAATGCAGTGGAAATTCTGTGAGTCATTAAGGAAGGAAAAAAGAAATGATCTTTTAGACCACTATGACTGACAGATAAATAGCTGTGTAGAGTGGGTTGGGGGGTCCTTTGGGAAAAGGTACAGAGAAAATGACTTTTATACTTTAAGGATACCAGTTATGTTTGGGGGTTTCAGATAGGGGGATAGGGGAAATGTGATGTGATGGGAACAAACCAAAGAAAAATTCTGCCAGCACATCAGCTACCTCAGGATAAAGGCACGGGCTACATTTTCATCCTAAGTAATCCTCTTTGGCAATTTTCTATTGATAGAGCTTGGGTTGTGACTTTGGGCTAGAGATTCGGATGATGATAGCAGAATAAATCAGCTTCTACAAAGGTGGCTGTGAAAAATTTTTAAATAGCCCTTTCCAAATAAGAAGAAAAAAAAGCCTGATGTTGAAACTGCTCAGCAATACTGTTCTCCTAAGCACGCATATTAAGAAAAGAGACTTTAGGAAAAAGAATTCTCTCTCTTGAATTCTTTTTGAGGAGGGAAAAAGAGTGTCTAGTTTGAAAAAAATTCTCTGAAAGGGCAAAGCTAAAAGAAGGAGGCCTCTGAGTGCTCTTAATGCCTCCATTTAAATGCTAATACCAGCCTAGGGTCTTGGACCACACAAAAACACAAAGTTTCCAAAAGCGGTAAAGTGAATTCAAAATTAAACCCTAATTTCTTTAAGAAAAAAAGGTTTTTATCTTGGAAGGGAAACATTGCCGCTTGTCATACTGCATTTCCTAAGCAGAATATCATTCTGATTGGGAGGGGGAGCAGTCCCATTGAGCTGGGGACAATACAGGCCAGTTAATTATATGGACTCCCTAATACAGAGTTAGCTCTGGGTGCCCTCTCAGTCACAAATGGGAATTTTCTTTCAACATCATTTCTCTTCAGAAAGCAACATTTACCACAAATTGTACCTGATTAAGTGTGGTCCTTTCTCCAAAGCTCCCACCCTTTGTCCTCACTGAACTGTTTCTTCTAACAATTTGAGCAAAGCAGGGCACTCGGTAGGTGGAAAGTAGCCCTGCCAGCCAGAGCTCAAGACAAGGGGAATGAGAGGGCACAAAGGGAGACCTTGTATGTCCTTTCATCCATTCTCTGTTACACAGAAAGAAGGACAGAGTTTGGATTTGAAGTAGACTGTTTCATGTTTCTTTTCTACCTTCTTGGAAATTTTAAGGAAGTATGAACTCTTAATTTTTTGTTCCTGAACTTTAGAGTCTGGTCATAATATTAAGAATAATCAGAATAAACGAGTAAAGTGATTAAAACTTCAACTGCTTATTTGGAGTCAGAGGACCTATGTATAAATGGCAATTCTGTCACTAGCTGTGTGACCCTGAACCCTAAGCCTCTATGGGCCTCAGTTTCCTCATCTGTAAAATGAAGGGGTTGGACAACATATTGTGTAAGATCCCTTCCAATTATAAAACTATTATCCTATAATTTTCTATTAATCAGAATCATAGATCACTAGAGTTCAAAGGGGAATTTAGCAGCATAATGGAATATGGGAATATGAGAATAGGGAAAGAAGGATAATAGGAGCAAAGGATTTAGGGCCCATGGTCCTAATAATGGTAAGTAACTGAGTCACGGTTTGACTAGACTTCCTAACTCAAAATCCAGCATTCTTTCTATAACACGCAATGATTTGGGTTATAGAGCCTCAACTTCCTCATTCATAAAATGGGAATAAGAACACTTCCATCACTTATCACCTAGGTTTGTTGCGAGTTGCCAAAGCTTGCTATTTCTGTCTTCGCAATGTCTCTGGCATCTGGTTTTTTTTCTCCACTTGGCAACCACCTTTAGTTCAGGCTCTCTTCATTTCTTACTTAGATTAAGGCAAAAGCCTCCGAGCTGGTCTGCCTGCCTCAAGCCTCTCCTCACTCCAAAATATCCTACAAGCTCCTCCCAGTCATTTTCCTCAACTCTATGTCCAACCCTGTCACTTCTTTCCTTGATAAACTCTGGTGGCTTTCTATTTCTTCTAGAATCAAATGGAAATTCTTCTGCTCAGCTTGTAAAGCCCTACACAGTCAGGCTGCAGCCTCTTTCCAGCCTCACTGGACATTACTTTCCCTCCTCCCCTCTGAGATCCTGACAAATAGGCCTTCACTCTGGTCCTCATCATATCCCATCTCCCTCCTCTCAGCCTTTGCACTGGCTACCCCACATGCCTAGAATGGGCACTCTTTCCTCACCCCAACTCACAAAGTTCTATTTTTTTAAGATGAAGCTCACGTATCTTCCTCTGAAGCTTTCTCTGATTCTACCAACTGATCATTCCCATCTTCTCAAATTCCCTTGTATATATTTATGTTTCTATTAATGCTGCATACGTTTTTATACGTACTCATCACTTTAATTAGAATGTGAACTCCTTGGGAGTATGGATTGTTCTTTGGATATGTTGTATCCCCAGCCCCTGGTATAGTGGAAGTGCTTAATAAATACTTACTTGTTGATTAAATACTTTATAAATTAATGTTATTATAAATGTGATTTAGGAGTAGTACTAGCCTGGCTGTACTGACATTGGACAAGTCAGTTTTTTAACTTCGTAGGGCCTCAGTTTCCTCATTTTGTAACATATGTGAAATGTGAGATTAAGCAAATTCTTAAGATCCAAAAGCTGGGTCTAGCTAGTCTCTATTTTATTTGGGGAAAAGAACAAAGTAGGGGAACATAAGGGCTACTTAATAGCAGCTAATGCCTGGGAAAGCAGTGTAATTGGGAGTGGGGTAAAAATACAATCTCAACTAAGCTCTTATCTTAAGGCCATGGAAAGGCTAATTTTATTTGCTACAGTATTATCAGCAACAGTAGTTTGATGGTACTCTCTCTACCCATGTAGACTGTATACCTTGCCTATTTTCATCCTATGTTATCTTTGCTTAGCACAGTGATTGACACATGATAAGTACTTTAAAAATCTTCTTGACTGACTAGTCTCAGTGGCGAAAGAGCTGCTGAAATAGATATGTCACTGAACTAGACGTAGATGTTAGAACTAGAGAAGATGATTAAAGATTTGATTTGTAAGTTTGCCTGTGCCAAGTTAAAGTGAGTAATTATTCCAAATGACTGACTGTGTGTGTATTATACTCAATCATAACAACTATCTAATCTTTTATGACTATAAAACAAATTATATTCGTGTAATTGGTAAGGGCCCAGTCCTTAAAGAATGTATAATGTTGCCTGCCTGGTTATCATACACATGGAGATTTGGTGAACCTACTTCTGGGCATGAATAAGAGGGACCCTCCCCCCAATTCAGAGCACACAGAAGCATCCTGTTAGCTTACTGCGCAGTAACAACAGCTTTTTAATTGACTTCAGGGCCCTAAATGAGTGTGGACACAAAAGGTTCCATCAGATGAGCTATCTCTTTCTTCTTGGCAGCCTTCAAGCAAGGAGGATTTCTGTGTTCCACCAGATCGAGGAGGGACAGGTAGCATTATGTCCTACCTTGCTTCCACACGTCTGTGAATGTGGAGCACCTCTGATTCTTTTTTGTATTTATTCTTTCCTGATCAGATCAATGCCAAGACTGGAAGAGCCATTCAAGTCCTTTGAGGTCTCACTGGGAGTCCCTAAGTAGGGTAGAAGCAGTTGCTGAGTCCACTAAAGAGCCAGTACAGTCCCAAGGTGTGGCCTGCCTGACCCAGCCAATCAGTGAATGAACCTATCAGCTTAGAGGGTGGAGCAAACACTGAGAAGTGGACTAAGTGGGGATTTTGGGAAGGTCTCAGGACATATTCCCTAGGTGAAAATAGGGAGTGTTTAGAGCTTGCCACTTTAAATCTGAGCTGATTTTCTTTGGGGGAGTGGGGGGCGTGTGCTCCCAGTTTGGGTGGGAGGGAGATGATTTTATACATCTATCCCTGCTGTACCTTATTAATAAGTATCTGTCCCCAGAAGAAGGCTGCACAGAAGATAGTACAGATTTTATATGCATTTTACAGATGAAGTTGAATCTCAGAGAGGTTAAATAGTTTGTTAAAGACCACACAGATAGTAAGTACAGAAGCTGAAAACTGGAACCCCAAACTTCTAACTATCGTTCAGTGTTCTCTCCCTCCCACCAAGCTGCCATGAGTTCCCCACTGCCAGTGGGCTTAAAGAACAAGGTGATCAGTGATCCAACAGAATCTGGCTAGAGTATTATGAAATTCTGAGTATTAGAACATTTATGAAACTTTTCTTGATGGAATAAAGAAACTGTAATGCTGGAGAAAAAAAAAGGATGGTACAAAAGTTTACACAGGTAGATACATGAGTCAGGGGTAGAGTCAAAGTTAATGTAACTAGATCCTCACTCCCAGGTGGTTCCTCTAATGCTGGTTCATCCTGGGTAATAGTTTGGATCAATCTCACCATAGTGGTATTACCACCAAACTTGTACAAAATGTGTCACCCCAAAGTATAAGAATAAAAATGTTGGAGAGTTGAGAGAAAGTCGCTGAAGGTGACAAAGTATAATCACATTATATTATAGAGGCAGGAGTGTGGAACCAGTAGTCAGGGAGATTTAGACTCAAGTCCTGTGTCTGGCATTTACCAGGGGCATGTATGACCAGGGGCAAGTGGTTTGGTCTCAGAGCCTCAGATTTATCTACTTATTTTTAGATGGGCTATGACCTGCATTCTTACACTGACAAATTAGAATCCTTGATATATTGTATGAGACTTCACATATTACACACATGCTGTATGAATTATCTATTTGGAAACCCCAAGTAGTTTATCTGGATATCTCCTTTGGTCCAGGGTTTACTTTCACTGAGAATGTGTTTTACTGCAAAATATTTCTAGTGTTTTCCAGTTGAAAATGTTAGTTTGAGCATGCTGGTTAAACAAATACTGGTTTGTGGTCCAGTGTTGTAGGAAATGTTTTCTCAGGTTTGGTGCATCTAACTGGTACAGATATTTACAAAACTTGGGCAGTATGAACTGGAAATATATTTCTGAAAAAGTTATGTGGAATGAATACTACCACACATAGCCTGCATGCACTTCTATGTCATTAAAAAAAAGTCTTCACATTATCTGCTTCATCCTTTTGACAGTATAGACATGGTCAAGCTGTAACATTCCATATGATGCCATGGTTTTTACTTTCCCTTTCCCCATTGGTGCCTTTACACTAACCCCTCAGTTTCACTATTTACAGACACTTTCTTATTTGTGCCTATATTAAAAAGGCACCTTTGGGGTTTTTTTCCCCATTATGCATTGTCATTGAGTTTATATTTTAAAAAATGTGCTTATGGGAAGGGCACTGAGTACACATCTGGTAATGTGGTAGCTGTAACCTTATTTCAGTGCACATTCAATTGAAAATAATAGCAGCCCATTGTGATAAAGAGCAGTATTCTGCTTTGTAATGAAGATACAAAGCACTTAGTAGAAATCACATTCTTTTAAACTAATCTTCCTCGTATCCAGTACTGGCAATGCCGACATAAGAGAATTTAAAAGGGCTCTCTACAAATCAATTTACTTAAAGGACAAAAGCTTGAATGGAAGAAACACCAGTTGCTCAGGTGCTCCTGACTAGTCCAGCTCCTCCCCGTCTCTCTTCCTTATCCTTTTGAAGATATTAACTGAAGTATTTTCTAGTCCTCTTCAATGCCTTTTTCTCCCTGAGGTCCTAAGGAATTACTTCCTCCCCATCTTTTTTAACCACAAATCACAAGTCCCCAGCAAGGAATGTGCACTGACATGTGAGTCCTAGAAGCATAAGGCAGAAGGCTCAGTGGGGGAAAAGGAAAATGAGCATTTAAAACCCTTTAAATAAAGATCATAACTGTTCTTGGACCACACAAAGATCTAGAGTAATTAAAAAGCTCTTCAAAGAATGGAATAAGTCCATTAAATCCTGTTAAATAATTTTTTAGAAACACTGTTTGAAACGCTTCTTGCTGTTTCACTCTCTCACAATGAACTGAAGGACAGAATATCTCATTTTCTAAATGGAACTTTATGGAGTTTTCAATAAGCCCCCTCAGCACTTATCTAAATCTTTAATTAGTTCTATAATATACTGATGATATCAAGCCTAATTAAATTTATACAGATAAGGAGCAATGAAATTCTAGCCAAGTGAGCTGGAAAGCATATATTAAATAGTAAATTTAATGGTTTCAGCTGATAAGTACAATTTTGTATCAAAAAATTAAATTCAATTTACATGTTGTATTCAAATTGATTTTGAGTGTGCAAATGATTGGAAAAATCTTTTACATATATCAGTAAAACTGCTCATCTGGATTGTTTAAATATCAGTTCTTAATGTCCACATTGGCAAATAAGCCACATAGATTTGCATTTTTACTGCATATAGTAAAAAAGTTATCTAAACCATATGTCGGTTTTATAAAGAATATTAAGTGATTTTTCTTTTGGGCTCATGCATAAATTAGGGAGGAGTAGAAATGAACATAGGGTCTAAAGACGAGGGAGTCAGCAATTCAATAGAAAGCAAGGCAAAAATTGTATTATTTCTTTTTTGCTGACTGAAGCAGTTCTAGGTGCCCTTTGGGAACAGCAATTACCATAGCAAAATTTCCCTTATTTAGAATCAACTGGTATGGAACCATACACAAAGGCCTGACGCCATAATCACAGAGACGTTGAAACATTCAAATTTGCTGGCATTTAACAGAGAGAGAAATGAATATTACTCTTTATCAGAGGGCAAAGGCGTGACTCAATGAAGGTTTGACAAGTCAATGTGGGTACAATTGTGCTAAATATTCACTTGGAATTGGAACTTTACTCTTCAAAGAAGTAAACACGCCTACACAAATAACATAAACTAAAAAAAACTATGCAGCACAACACCCTCCACTGGCAAAATGCCTTCCTTGAGTCTTCTAAGTGCTCAGCTAACAAGATCAGAATTGATTATGCTTACATCTTTCTTTTTGTTAACATGGTCAAGAAGCTACATATATTTTTAATTTGAGCTCAAGTGAGCTCAGAATCAAAAGTGTGTATAACTCTACACAGTTCAATAAATCAGTGGATCTATGATTACATGATGTGAGCATCCCTTCTATCAATGCAGATGGCAACCAATCCATGCCCCCTCATCATACCTACGCTTGTAACGTCATACCATAAATTCTCCACAGGGTGTTCACCCAGTGTTCTAGGGGCCTTCGTTTAAGGCCTACATCGTTAGGTGAGTTAACAGTGCAAGACACAAGCTATCCATCCCCTACCCTTGCTACATATCTAGCCCACCTTCTTTTCTGATCATATATTTCTTAGACGGTATGTTGTTTTTATGCTTCCATCTTGTTTGTAAATTGTAACTGGTAATACTTTCTCATGCCTACTACACACTTACCCATTGCCTTTTCGGCGCCCTACCATTTTGATTAGTTGGAGATGAGTCTCATACGGTTATTAGTGAGATGAAATAGTGGGTTGAGAGCTAGAGGTGAAGTCATGAAGAAATGCTCTTAAACAAATCACTTAGCCTTCCTCTGCCTCAGTTTCCTCATCTACAAAATGAGGATAATAATAGCACCTATCTCATAGGGCTGTTGTGAGGATCAAATGAGGTAAAATAGGTAAAGTGCTTTGCAAACCTTAAAGCATTACAGAAATGCTAGTTATTATCTTTAAAATACATCAATGGAAGAATATTAAAGATGGCATTTTTCTTCAGGAAGAAGCATATTCAATCGTGTTGATGGAACCCTAATAAAGCTGCCCCTAGCCCCAATATTCTAACTTCCTTATAGACCCCACTGAACAGCAGGTCCACTACCCCTCCCTAGCCACTTCCCCTCCCCCCACACACTCAATATTCCTATCTTCTTCACATATGCCTCACTGCTCACTAGAACAACAGGTATGTCCATGAACTCCTAGTTCTTGCAGAACAGCAGGCGTGTCCATGTGATGGGACCCCAGCCACTGCCCCCAGACCCATTCCTCACATTTCCCACGGAAAAACCAGGTGTGTCCATGCACTCAACCACAACCACATTCATCTAATATCAGACAGGACCACAATAGCCAATCAGAAAGTAGCACACAGGATATAGACCCAAAAACAAGAGAAGAGATTTTCCCTAAGTAGGTGCCTGCACAGTAATAATAAGGAACTGACCTAGTATGAAGTTATGATGTAGAGAAGCTTATTATAATATCATTATCATACATATCCCCCAAATGTGTTTTTCTGTATGCATTGTGGGTAATCACACATGCAGTTCTACTGTATCTGAGACCCCTTCCCAATTACCCTTAACAAAACCTTCCTGCCTTTCTAATACTCATAATTTCTGTTATCTAATTGCATCTTTATCCTCTAAAAATCCATCTTGCTTTCTCTGAAGCGACTGGTTCCTCTTGGAACTTTGCCTGCTTCATGAAAGGTGTCAATCTCAATAAATGGCTGTACTTGTATTAGAGGTAGTCTGATTCTGAATTCTTTAAGATGGTTCTACCACAACACATCGTGAAACCACAACAGTTTTTGGCATCCCTGGGTGGGCAGAGTTTAAAGCTCAACAGTATTGAATTCTCTGGACCCCATTTGGGGTTTTCTTGGCAAAGATCCTGGAGTTGGTTGCCATTTTCTTCTCTACCTCATTTTACAGATGAGGAAACTGAGGCCAACAGGGTTAAGCGACTTGTCCAGTGTTACACCAGCTAGTAATTAATTGTCTGAGGGCAGATTTGAACTTAGGAACATAGCCTTTCTGACTCCAGGCTTGGCACTCTATCCACTGTACCACCAACCTGTTCTTTTAAAACTATATAACTTCTCAACTGCAATGTAAGCTATTCTCTTCCTCTTATATAATTCTGGCCTCAGTTTACTAAATATCTGCAGAGTATGCATTGATGGATCAGTTCAAAAGATCATCCATCCAACTGCACAGCATATATAAAGAGCCATAGGGAAAAAAGATGTTTATATCAGTAATAACTAAAACAACTCTGAAGTGCTACCTCACACTCATCAGTTTGGAAAAATTGACAAAAAAAGGGCAAGTAACAAATGCTGGAGGGGCTATGGGAAAACAGGTACTAATGTACTACTGGTGGAGCCATGAACTGGCGTAGCTATTCTGGAAAGCAATTTGGAACTATGCCCTGAAAGTTATTAAACTGTGAATACCCTTTAACCCAGGAATAACATTACTAGGTCTAAACTGCAAAGGGTCAAAGAAAGAGAAAAAGGACCCATCTGTATAAAAATATTTATAAATGCATAGCATAATCTAAATAATACATTTTCTTCTTATATTTGGTTTTTCCTGTGTAAACTGTTAGATTGTCCCAATCTGTTTCATCTAGGTTTACTGGTCAAAATGCTAAAACAATAGGACTTTATTTTTTACACACAAAGGAAGGCACACTGGCTAACTTGAGACATCCAGAGCATGAGCAGGTGGGTAAGTGAAGAGAGGTTTAAGGCAAATCTGTCTGGATCATAATTTTCAGAGGGACAAGAATATACCTGGGTTATAGCCTTCAAAAGAACGAGAGGCACATGTAACTCAGCTAGTGAGGAGTGCCACTGGGGTAAAGGAGAAATGATCTTTTGGCTCTGGCGCGAGGAAGGGAAGTGACAATCCTGCCAAAGGCGCCCTCCAGACCCAGTGCGCAGGTTATGGCAAACTCTTGTTGCTCCTGGTTTGATGTAGGAGGCCTGCTCCCAAACAAAAGGCCAGCTCAGTGATGTGGGCAATAGTCAGCAGTTGTGTAGGAAAGTGGCGGAGCCTGAATCAGGCATGTCTGATTTATTTCCTAATTCTAGTGTCACCACCAGGGAATAGCCAGTTAATGAGCTTGCATTGGTCATGGAAATTTCTAACAAGGACACTTCTAGGAGGGGGCTATCCAGGCAGGAAGCTGGGTCCCGCCTGTAGGGGAGGCAACCTGTTGACTAAGAGCCTTATGGATCTCAATGAAGCCCAAGAGACCAGCACTTTAAGGGTTTCCAGATACTTTAAAAACATTATCTCTTTTGATCTTCACAACAATCCTGTGAGGTAAGAAGTACTATGTTATACCTATTTCAAGGATGAGAAAATAATTTAAGCGATTTGCCCAAGGTCAATCACAAAACAAATAAGCTTAGGAGGGCAGAATTTGAATTCAAGTCTCTCTTGATTTTAAGCCCCAAACAACCATAAGGTTGAAGGCATATAATTGAACCTCAGACCTAATGCAGCAATTCCCTCTACAGTATTTCGTAGACACTTAGAGTGTTTAATTTTTAGAAAGTTCTTGGCGGGAGGGGCGGGGGGGGCGGTTGTCTTTCTTTAGGACATGATTTGCACTCAAAGAAATGTATCTGGAGGCAGCCAGCCATACTCTTACTGGGTTTTACAATCCCTGAGTATGTATATCAATCACCTTCTATGTGAAGGGCACTATGCTAGGCACTGGGGATAGAAAAATTACCTAGTCCTTATCCACAGAACCTGGGTAATTGACTAGAATAACTGTTAATTCAGACTGAGATAGTCTACCTGTGTGCCACCTGACCTGCACAGCCATGATATGTGGTGATGGTAGCACATGCCAGTCTCATGATCATAATATCAATCAACATTTTCTGATTTACAGTGTGTTTTTCCTACACACTTTCTGTGAAATGAGGAGTGTAGGCATTATCTCCATTTTATAGATAAAGGTCAGAGAGATTATGTGACTTGTTCTAAGTCATACAATCAGTAAATGGTAAGGGCCTAGGTTCAAAATCAGGTCTTCTGCTTCCAAATCTCCATCATCACATGGCTAGTAAGTGTTTAAAATGGGATCTGAACTTGGATCTTGAGATTCCAAATTCAGTCCTCTTTTCATCTTGCCATAATTCCATGCCATGAAATTCAGCACTCTATTCAAAATTCTATAGAATCTAAATACTGTGTTTCTTCTTGTGGGAAAATACATTTCAAGTTCCAGCTTAAGATGCTAATATGTCTATTTTTTGGTAGTGGTATTGGCAAATCCCTTTTTTTTGTCTTCTTCCTACTTGCCAGATGGCAATCCATGGCATTGGTAGTAGCTCCTATGGCCTTGGTCAGTGGCTCAACAAGGTAGAAATTAGAGAAGGAGAGTGTACAGTGGGGGAGGGGAATCAGGAAGGAGGAGACAGGGGATCAATGTTGAGGTGCAGTTGGGAACTAGGGCCCTTGCTGGCATAAATCCAAGGAATTTTTTTCGTCTGGGATGGCTCACTGGCACATCATTTCTTTTCTCTTGCAGGTGCCAGGTACAGGTCTCATAAAGGAAGCAATGGCTGAATGGATTATTTTCCTTTCTGGGCTTACAGGGTTTTTCCCAACAACTACCTCCTCTTTTGACATGCATGCTCTCCAAATACATCTTGCTCTATCCAGATCCATCTGGCAGTTATTAGCTGTGTTAGGACTTGCATTTCCCTGACATAATTTCTTTTCTCTCACCTGTAACACGCAGGAGGCTTCACCTAAAAGACAAAGCAGTCCTTGGGACCTGATTGATCTTAGCTTCCCTGATGAAGCTTTCTTCCTATTTCTTCAATCCCCCAGCCAACAAGGGGTAGGCCCAGGACAAAGCTGCCTCTGGGTCCTGATTGGCCCTGGCTTCCCTAACATAGCCTTCTGGTCATCTAGGGGCATAAAAAGCCCTAGTCACACTGAATCTGTGCATCTCAGACTTAGTGAGTATCTAACATCATGCCAGTTGCTACACCCTGGTAACTTAATGACAAGATGTGTTTGCGGATAGAGAGGAGGAGAGGCCATGTCCAGAGAATCTAAGTGTCATTATTCTTGGTGCATATTCTTGCTGTGTTAGGGCAAAGTAAAACTCCTTTGTTAAATGTTCAGTGACTTACAAGTGCTTCATTTTGCCCCATCAAACCTGAACCATGAGAACGCTGGTGTTAGAACCACACTTCTAATACTGGCCTCCAGGTTATTTTTTTCTTTCTCAAGAATTTCAATACCTGGCTTATAGTCTTCTTCACCCCAATCTTCACCCTTATACTGAGGGAATATCAACACATGTTGATATTTCCTCAATCATTCTGGCCTCCCAATTCATCAATTTCCCCAATTACAACTTTAGTACACTGTGGCCATGCACAGGGAAGGTCACATCCTTGTCACCATCACCCACACTTGTGGCATTTCTTTTTTTAAAAGTCAATTTTATTTTTTGTACTGACATCCCTCCTTTCAAACTTCCATGCCTTCTGTCATTGAGAAAGCAAATTTATTTACCTGTTACAAATATGTAGACTCAAGCAAAACAAATTCCCACATTAGCCATATCCCCCCCCAAAAAAAGTAAAGAAAAAGGAATATGCTTTATTCAACAGGCATCTGAAACTCAAAGAAAGAACAAAGACAAAGAAAGAACTCATTACCTTTTCCCCTAAATTCCTCCTCATTCTAAACCTTATTTCTGTAAATGGTATCATATGGCCTCATGGATTCACAACCTCAGTGATGATTGACTCACTCTTCTTCATAACCTATAGTCAAGCAATTGCTAGGTCTTGTTGATTTTCTGTCCACATCTCTTGTATCCATCCCCTTCTGTCCACCAATATGGCTACCACCACAGTGCAGGTGCTCATCACCTCTATCCTCTACTGCAAGAGTCTCTTAAAAGAGTTACGTTTCAAGTGCTTCTCCTCTCTAAGTGTAAAGTTGCCAGATAGAATTTTGTAAAGCACACTTCTGACCATATTACTCTCCTGAAGTTACACAGGGACTCCCCAGTGCTTCTAGAATCAAATACAAACACTTATTTTTCACATTTAAAATGCTTCAGGGGGGGCAGAGCCAAGATGGCAGAGTAGAAAGACACACATACACTAGCTCCGAACCCATAGCCCATAAAATATCTGTAAAGAAGAATTCCCAACAAATTCTGGAGCAGCAGAAGCCACAGAACAACGGAGCAGACGAGATTTCTGTTCCAGAGAGCCCTGAAAACCTCTCGCAAAAGGTCCGTCGCACCCCGGACCCAGAGCCAAGCCCAGTCCTGCATTGGCGGCATGACACCGAGAGGAGTGGATCTGAACAGGCTTCGGGGATGGAATCTCCAGCGGCTGCGCAGGTCCCTCCACCCACAGGCCCCAAAGGTTGGTGAGAGGGTCTTCTCGGCTTGCCGAGAGGGGAGCGGGGTCCCCCCATAACTCAGGCCCCCTTGGGAGGCAGCAGCGGAGGCAGCAGACAGGGGCTCCCAAAGCAGGCAGGAGCTCAGATCCACTGTTGAAGTTCTCTGCTTAAACCCCCTGAGGGAACTGAGCCCGTGAGGCTGCCCTGCCCCCACCTGAGCACCTGAATGTAATCTCACACTGAATAGCAGCCCTGCCCCCACCCAAAGCCCTGAGGCTGGGAAGATGCATTTGAATCTCAGACCCCAAGCACTGGCTAGGCAGATCTGAAGGCCAAGTGGGTGTGAAGAGAATACTCGGAAGTCAAGTAACTGGCTGGGAAAATGCCCAGAAAAGGGAAAAAAAATAAGACTACAGAAGGTTACTTTCTTGGTGAACAGGTATTTCCTCCCTTCCTTTCTGATGAGGAAGAACAATGGTTACCATCAGGGAAAGACACAGAAGTCAAGGCTTCTGTATCCCAGCCCACCCAATGGGCTCAGGCCATGGAAGAGCTCAAAAAGGATTTTGAAAATCAAGTTAGAGAGGGGGAGGAAAAACTGGGAACAGAAATGAGAGAGATGAAAGAAAAGCATGAACAGCAGGTCCACACCCGGCTAAAGGAGACCCCAAAAAAATGCTGAAGAAAATAACACCTTGAAAAATAGGCTAACTCAATTGGCAAAAGAGGTTCAAAAAGCCAATGAGGAGAAGAATGCTTTCAAAAGCAGAATTAGCCAAATGGAAAAGGAGGTTCAAAAGCTCACTGAAGAAAATAGTTCTTTCAAAATTAGAATGGAACAGATGGAGGCCAGTGACTTTATGAGAAACCAAGAAATCACAAAACAAAACCAAAAGAATGAAAAAATGGAAGATAATGTGAAATATCTCATTGGAAAAACAACAGACCTGGAAAATAGATCCAGGAGAGACAATTTGAAAATTATGGTCTACCTGAAAGCCATGATCAAAAAAAGAGCCTAGACATCATCTTTCATGAAATTATCAAGGAAAACTGCCCTGAGATTCTAGAACTGGAGGGCAAAATGAGTATTCAAGGAATCCACAGATCACCGCCTGAAAGAGATCCAAAAAGAGAAACTCCTAGGAACATTGTGGCCAAATTCCAGAGTTCCCTGGTCAAGGAGAAAATATTGCAAGCAGCTAGAAAGAAACAATTCAAGTATTGTGGAAATACAATCAGGATAACACAAGGTCTAGCAGCTTCTACATTAAGGGATCGCAGGGCGTGGAATAGGATATTCCAGAAGTCAAAGGAACTAGGACTAAAACCAAGAATCACCTACCCAGCAAAACTGAGTATAATACTTCAGGGGACAAAATGGTCTTTCAATGAAATAGAGGACTTTCAAGCATTCTTGATGAAAAGACCAGAGCTGAAAAGAAAATTTGACTTTCAAATACAAGAATGAAGAGAAGCATGAAAAGGTAAACAGCAAAGAGAAGTCATAAGGAACTTACTAAAGTTGAACTGTTTACATTCCTACATGGAAAGACAATATTTGTAACTCTTGAAAATTTTCAGTATCTGGGTACTGGGTGGGATTACACACACACATACACACACACACACGCACACACACACATAGAGACAGAGCACAGAGTGAATTGAAGAGGATGGGATCATATCTTAAAAAAATGAAATCAAGCAGTGAGAGAGAAATATATTGGGAGGAGAAAGGGAGAAATGGAATGGGGCAAATCATCTCTCATAAAAGAGGCAAGCAAAAGACTTTTTAGTGGAGGGAAAAAGAGGGGAGGTGAGAGAAAAACATGAAGTTTACTCTCATCACATTCCACTAAAGGAAGGAATAAAATGCATACTCATTTTGGTATGAAAACCTATCTTACAATACAGGAAAGTGGGGGAGAAGGGGAGAAGTAGGGTGGGGGGGATGATGGAAGGGAGGGCATGGGGAGGAGGGAGCAATTTGAGGTCAACACTCATGGGGAGGGACAGGATCAAAAGAGAGAGTAGAAGTAATGGGGGACAAGATAGGATGGAGGGAAATATAGTTAGTCTTACACAACACAACTATTATGGAAGTCATTTGCAAAACTACACAGATATGGCCTATATTAAATTGCTTGCCTTCCAAAGGGAAGGGGTGGGGAGGGAGGGAGGAAGAGAAGTTGGAACTCAAAGTTTTAGGAACAACTGTTGAGTACTGTTCTTGCTACTAGGAAAGAAGAAATACAGGTAAAGGGGTATAGAAAGTTATTTGGTCCTACAGGACAAAAGAGAAGACAAGGGCAGAGAGGGATGATAGAAGAGAGGGCAGATTGGTGATAGGGGCAATTAGAATGCTGGGTGTTTTGGGGTGGGGGGAGGGGACAAAAGGGGAGAAAATTTGGAACCCAAAATTTTGTGAAAATGAATGTTAAAAGTTAAATAAAAAACAAATACATTTTAAAAAATGCTTCATAATCTGTCTTTAGTTTATTGACTTTCCTAGATTTGATATACATTGCTCCCCTTCCCGTAGTTTATGGTCCACTTAATTTGGCTGTTTTGACCCTCACAAATGTGGCACCCTGTTTAGCCTAACTACTTCCATTTAAAAACTGTCCACTTTTTTACATCCAGGAAAGTATTAACCAACTGTTGAAGATGCTTAATCTAAGTGACCCCTCGGAAACCATTAAGTGCCTGTCATTGTCTTAGTAACTGCCCGTTCTCTTTGCTTAGCAGGTATCCTGTCCTCTAGAACATACAATTTTTCTTTTCCTCTTTGTTGTGTTGACAACATACCCAAGCCATAGGAACTGTCTTTTAAAGAGATAGGTTACTCAACTGGAAAGTGTTTGAATAAAATTTAGAGTAACGAGACTTACCAACCAATAAAGTGCTCTTCCTTCCACGAGACACCCATCACATTCTATCTCCTCTCTTTCTGTCTTTGCAAGGGTGTCTCCAGTGCCTGTGACACACCTCTTCTTCTGAGAATCCCTAGCGTTCTTCAGAGCTCATCTCAACCACTACCTTCTGAAACACAAGACCTTTCCAGATTCCCCATTTTCTAATGCCTCCTCATCCTGCCAAACTACCTTGTTCTTTATTTTGTATACATTAAGCAACTACTTGTGGGTCAAAATGTTAGTTCTCTCATAGAGTATAAGCTCCTTCAATCAAACATCAAACATTTAATTAAATGCTTACTATATATCAGACACTATGCCATGTCCTGACAAAACTAAAACCATTCCTGCTCACGGGTCTTACAATTCAATTAGGAAATAAAAAAAAATAAGCGTATGTAGAATAAATAAAAAATAAATACAAGGCACTTTAGGAAAGAAGGGAGCTAGCTTTGGAGGCAGGGGAATCAGAAAAGATTTAATGTAGAAAGTAGTGCTTGAGCTGAATTCTGAAGGAATTGAGCCCATGGGGTGGAGTGAGAAGGGAAAGCAGTCAAGGAATAGGAGACAGCTATTGAAAAAGAAGGAAGGAGGGAGATGAATTGTCATGAGGGAGGCACAGTAAGGCCAGTTTGGGTGGATGATAGAGTGTGTGAAGGGCAGCTGGAAAGAGAATAAGGTGAGGCCAGGTTGTGAATGAAGGGCTTTAAAAAACAGAAGATTTATATGTGATCATTGGAGCAATAGTGCCTATTAGAGCTTCTTGTGTAGAGGAATGATTTGATCAGACCTTTACTTAAGAATCATTTTGGCAGCTAGGAGGAAGATGGCTTGGATTGGGTTTAGGCTTGAGTCAAGGAGGTCAATTGGGAGGCTATTTTGATAGTTCAGGCAAGAGGTGATGAGGGGCTGAACTAATGTGGTAGCTATGTGAGAGGTTAGAAAGGGATGACTGAGAGAGATGTAGAGGCGAGTGACTGCATATATGGGATGAGGAGAGAGAAGAATGGAAGACAGTGCTAAGGCAGTGAACTTGGGAGACTGGAAGATGGTGGTTTCTTCAACACAAATGGGCAAGTTCAGAAGAGAGCCTGAGGAAAGATAATGAATTTTATCTTAGGCAGGTTAAGTTTGAGATGTCTCCAGCATATCCAGTTTCAAATATCCAATACACAGCTGGTGATACAAGAGATGAAATTCAGGAGAGAATCGGGATATATAAATTTGGGAGTCACTGGCATAGAGATGATAATTAAACCCATGGTCACTGATGAAGGCACCTAGTCAGAAAGTACATGATAGAAGAGAGAAGAAAAGATAACTCCTGAAAGATCTTCAAGTTATATCCACAATTAAGACATGATAAAGATGATGATCCAGTGAAAGAGATTCAGCAGGAGTGTCTGCCAGATAGGAAAAGAACCAGGAAAAAGGAGGGTCACAAAAACTCAGAGAAGAGTGAATATACAAATGCTGCTGAGAGATTGGGCAAAAAGGATGAAGATTGAGAAAAAGACACTCAGTCTGGCAATGAAACACTGGTAATTTTGTAGAGAGCAGATGATGCCAGAAGCCAGACTGCAAAGGACTGAGAAGTGAGTGAAAGGGGGAAAAGTAGAAGCAATGCAGATAGATTTTATTATCTTTAGGAAACTGGCTATGAAAGGGAGAAAAGATATAGGATCATAGCTTGATGGAATAGTAGGGTCAAATGAGGATTTTATTTAAGAAAGGGGGAGACTTGTATGTCTTTTTAGGAGGCAAGGAAGGAGCAAGCAGATAGAGAAAAATGAAAGATTAGAGAAGTAGAGAAAGGGGACTATTGTAGGGGCAATCTACAGAAGGAGCTGGGAAGAGATACTTTCAAAGGTCTGTGGAAAATGGTTGACCTTGCTTAGAAGAAGGGTTACCTGTGCAGAGACAAAAGAAACGTGGAAGTTATGACAAACAGCTTTTAAATTGTCAGTAAAATAAGAGGTGAAGTCCTTAGCTGAGAGAGTAGAAGGAAGTGAGAATATGGAAGGTTTAAGGAAAAGAGAGACAACCTGGAACAGCCAATGTGGACTAATTTCTATAGAAAAGCAGTTAAGGAAGAATGAAAAGATTGTCTTAATTACAGTAAGAGCCCAATTGAAATTAGACATAATTAGTGTGAATTCGTAGTAATCTCAGCACAGTTGTATGACTTCTTCTAGTTCTGTTTATCAGGTCCTGAATAGGACTCAAGGAAGTAGATAGTGGAAATAATTCAGGGATACTGTAATTAAGGAGATATCATTACCTCCACATAGCCCTGGGATTTAGGATTTTCAAAGGGAGAAAGTAATATATTGCAGGCTCCAAGGTCAGACTGATACTCAAATAGAACTGAGATCCTCTAGATCCCAGGTCCAGAGATGTTTTCATTACACGATGGCAGACAAGCTTGATATTCTAACATCTAACTGACAGTATGCACTGCTTTCCTGAAGAGCATACACACACATACACACACACACATACATACATACACACACACACATACATACATACACACACACACCCATATGTGTCTATAGTATCAAAACAGCAGTTGGGGAATTTTATAACTGTATCTCTATATATGTATTAAAACCTAACACATCCTGAAATTAATAAGAGTTTAAATCATACTATGTGTTCACAACTTTCCCTGGCTGAAAAGCCTTGGCTCTCAGGGAGGAATTTGATTGCCATATCAGAGTCTGTGTGTTGAAATCCTACATCTGATGCGTGAAAGTTCAGCAATGCCAATCAGTATGGTGCAGATGCCACTCAATGAAATGTGCTCAGACAGTCCCCATCTGCCAGATATGCTAATGATTGTGCGAAATCAATACCTTACCTCCTTAACTCCATCTTTTCTACACCTGCTTTGGAATCTGTTGTCTGCCTCAACTAAATGCCCAGAGGAGGTGGAACAGATCCACTCTGTTTTAGTTCTTAAAGTTGAAAGATGTATCATGCAAAGGGCAAGTAGCCTCTTGTTTTAGCTCCTTCTCCAACTTGGAGCGGCAAGTAATTTCTAAATAATCACTCCAGAACCAAAGAAAACTGACATGGCAGGTAACTATCCAGAAAGAAAAATTGGTATCTTTATACTTGGAACACAGACTGAAAGGAGGTGTCTTTTCCAGCTTCTTTGGCTACAGCTTGGCATTAGAACTAGTAAAAAGCAGATGGTGGACTTGGGCTCGTGTTGGCATTTCATTACCTTTTCAACAAACTGCCTCACAGTATGGGTGTCTGCAGGGGGAGCTAGGAGGGGGGAAGGGGGAAGTGTTGTTCTAAGGGCATAAGCATAGGAATTAAAGAGAACAAAGAAGATGAGTTCTCCAACTTGGCACCAAAATCCTCCCCAGGGAGGTCAAGGTCAGTTCATTTCTTAGCCACTTTCTGAAAGAATTAAATTTATTTATAAAGCCAGAGATACCAAATTTGAAGGATTTCTTCCTTTGGGTATGTTCCTACATTCTACTAATCCTTCACCTGTATGGATGTGGTAGATGAATGAGAAAATACATCTGAAATGTTGAGCTCCAAGTTTAGGCAAAAAAAATTTTATTTTTGAGGTTCTTGATATCTCTTTACAATTCAAAGTATTTCAGAGAATAGTAACTTTACCCTACTTGCCCTCTCTGAAGAAATAGTTCAATTAACTTAGTTTCAATGAAACTCTGGGATTTTGCTCAGGGTAACATGGTGACAGGGCACACAGTCTTTGATTGAAAAGAGCTGATCAAAGTCACCTATTTTTCCCCTTTTGGTTTCTATCCTTGCTTACTTTTTATCCCTCTTCTGTTGGTTTCTTTACTGTGGACATATTGCTTATGGAGAAATAAATCCCTTTGCTCTGCCCCTGAATATTTTACAATAGTGTCTGTCAATCAACGTCCACAAAATCCTACTCTGATGGCTCATAGTGGCATGGATGGAAGCCTTTATTTTCTATTTTGCCCATGATGGAAGTAGTGGCTGCTCACGAGCCTGATCACACTACTGACTGGAATGGAAACACTGTCCTGATCTATGTCTGATCTGAGTCAGTTTATTCTTCCTTAAGCAACTTGGTGGCCCCCCCCCTGCTCCCAAGGGCTCAACATGTTGGCATTGAACTTTGTATAGATTCCCAGTTGACTTAGCCTTATTTAGCAGATAACTCCTAAGTGCATACCTCAGCCTGCCTGGTAGCTTATGCACCAACATGACTGGCATAACTTGTAGTTTTGAAGGCAAGCTTTTGATACCTGGGAGTGTTATCACCCCCCACCCCAGATCACCAGTCCTGCTTCTAGCCCAGCCCACATAACCATCATCTGGGGAGATGGATAAGGAAGCTATCAACCTTACCAACTGCCATGAGAGACAAGCCAGCCCAGCTGAAGCAACAAAGGTTACCTGAGGGAAAGACAGGAGGCAGTACATGCCAGACAAGTCAAACCACTAATACCACCACTTTGACTACCATCTCCCCTCAGACCCTGAAAGAGACAGCCCAAGACCCTGAATCCAAGAACCTTGGATAAGAATGCTTCCATCCCAGTCACCATAGCCAATAACCAGGGAAGCAATCCCTGGGTAGGGGCAGCCAGACAACTGATCCTTCTGGTGCTGTGGTCATATCTCTTGAAAACACTAAAGAGAAAATTCTTGTCACTGAAGTCTTTGGCATTGTCAAATGCTTAACAATTAGAAACTGATGATTTTATCAGTGGAAGAGACATTAAGGAAGATGCATTATGATCTGCTTTGCCACTGCACCTTGACCATGGGACCTTTCCATCGTATTTGCAGCTGAAACCTTCATTCTATGAGAGTGCTTTGGGAGACTGTCTTAATTTTCTGTTTGTATCCTAGCACTTTGCACACAGTAAACATGTAATGAATGCTTCAAGTATTTACTTATTTGGCAAGTTCTACAATCCTGGAAAGTTTTTGAGTATGGTACCAGCAACAGAAGTTAGTCTGAGGGCCTAACTGTGTTCATCCTTCATTGCCAAAGAAGACCATGCCATCAGAGAAATAATGACATGACTTGCACTTGACTTTGTTTTGAGTGAGGGAGGGCTGTGCAGGTCACCAGCCTCACTTCTCCTCCAGAGCCATCTGAATCCAGTGACCAGATATTCATCAGGATGACTGGAGATGACCCAGGATGAGGCCATTGGGGTTAAGTGACTTGCCCAAGGTCACACAGCTAGTGAGTGTCAAGTGTCTGAGGTGAGATTTGAACTCAGGTCCTCCTGACTCCTGCACTGCTACTCTATCCACTCTACCACTTACCTGCCCGCTCGAGGGCCCAACTAACAACAAAAAGACTCATCACCAACAGGCTTGTGGCCACATAGTAGAGAATGTGGTCATGGTAACCTGTTATCAAATTTTTCTGATAAGGTTTTGGTATCTAAAATATATAATTTCAATTCAATAAACATTTATTAAGTGCTTACTACATGTCAGGCACTGTGATAAGTACTAGGGATACAAAAAGAGGCAAAAGACAGTCCCTGGATCTTAAGGAGCTCACAGTCGAATATGAAGACACAGACACACATACATAGAGTTTTATATATGTATAGTAAGCTGTATACTGACTAAACAGGAAATAAAAGAGGGAAAGCACTGGAATTAAGAGGGATTAGGGAAGCTTTCAAGTAGAAGGTGGGATTTTTTTTTTAAAAAGAAAAAATAAGAACCAAGTTCAGTCAATAAGGATACAGGCTAAGATCCTGCATAAAACTCCATGGGACAGGAGTCACTCAATTCTAAGGTCAATGATCCCTTGTCCTCTCAGGGCTTAAGCAAGAAAAAGAGAATTGTAGAGTAGATTTGTAGACTCAAATGAACAGACACAAGCCAGGCAACAGGAACCCGTTTCTAGTTTTCCATGTGTGGGAGAGAAAACAATAGATACAAGACTGTAAATAAAGGCATTCTATTGCACCTTTTGAGTTCGGTGTGTAGTTGAATTGAATCTGGAGAAAAAACAGACAGTATTCCTGTTTTATTAGCTCTAATGACCTGAACATTCATTAATTACAGAGACAGAGCTTAAATACCATCAATGGAGATTAAAGGATCTGCGGACTAAGACTTCGGCTCATACCTGGATTCTTAGAATTTTCTAATGGCAGTCAGCACAATTAAGTAGCTCTGGGGACTTACTGCTGGCTTAGAGATGTGGGGCTGTTAAGTGCCAGTGTGGCTTTTGAGATAATATAGTTTAAATGGAGAGAACCCCAGCATTTGGGTAGAGAATAAGAAGTAATAATGATAGAAGTATAAGCTGACCTAGATACTGATAGTGTACTCAGATGCTATCTTATTTTACATCTTGCTTCAAACGAAATCTTCTGTATCAGTACACTGATTTATTCTAAATCTGTATTACATACACTTGGAGAGGGTAAGCTGATGACTGTTTGTGATTCTACTGTACCATCTTTCTCTTTTGGCAAGTGTAAGCACTTGCCTGCTTAACTCTTTGCTCTAATTCCTGTGTTTATAACGTGTATATATATACGGTGTGTGTATTACCTTGAAACCATAAACAAAACCTTAAAACTGTAAACAAAAAGTTACTGAGATACCCCAAGGGAAATGCTTGGCAAAAACAACCCATCCCAGTAATATGACATTTTATACATCCTTGGGCTTGATAAATTCAATTCAACAATGTATTTATAGCCCCTATAAAGTGTTAAATTCTGGGGATCAGAACTAGGGGAGGGGTGAAGGGGTTTTATCACAGAGAGCTGAAATTTAGAGGGTGGTAGGAGTATCTGCACCCTTGCAGTATAGTAATAGCTGACTTTATCACCTAATTAGCAAGAATAATTAGTTAAAATATGATGATATCAAATGGCATGTTTCCTCCCATGTTAAGGGTATACTCCGGATAAGATGTCTCTCTCATGGAAGTCTCTTGAGCAGCAGCCTCATGATGTCCTAGGGGTTTTTAATCTCTCTGGTCATTGGGCAATATCTCCCTCCAACACACCCCAAAGGAACTGCCTTGGACATCACAATTTCTAATTATCACTTTGCTGGGGCTACAAAAATATGACACAGATCTTTTCTCAAAGAGCTTACAATCTTATAGAAGAAAGACATATATATATGTATGTCAACAGCTATGACAGAAAGGAGTATGTATTAAGTACAAACATTCCAGAAATGTTCAGGAAAAGTGTTTAGATAAATTTGAGGAGAAAAAGATCACCTGGGATAGCCAGGGAAAATTTCCTCTTATCTTAGTTGAATCTTGGAGGAAGAGAAGAATTTCCATAGCTAGGAATTGGGATGGATGGGTAGGCCATTCCAAACAATGGGGACAATGAATACAAAGGCACAGAGACAAGAAACATTAGGATTAGAATTTGAAAGAGAAATTCAGGTTATTTTCCATTTTCACTGATTTACTCCTGAACCCCAATTTTTCTCCTTTGATATTACCTCCTAGTCTAATAACCACCTTATCTTCCTCCAAATCACAATTCAGCCTCAGACTGTGTGGTTTGGGGACAGGTCACCTAACTTCAGTTCCATCTGCAAAATGCTTTGGATGCTTTGGATCTTTAGGGAGAAGTTTGTATACAAAGTAATATCAAGTTTCTGGAACTGCTCCTTTACTCTTTTCCTTTTTCCTGTTTATTCTCCTACCTTTTAATGAGATATTGATTGGCACTGTTTCATCTAGTGAAACCACGGACTCATCTTTCCTATTGGGTTAACATTTTCAATGAGAAAATTTTCACATGAACCTGTGAAATAGCATAATAGATGGTGACTCTTAAATGATGTTTTCCAAATCCACATGCTCTATTACAGGATACCCTAGTTCCTGCAGATACTGATGCTCTGAAGATTTCTAACATCAAATGCATGATGAAAATCCACCTTGTGCCCAGGAAATAAGACACTTTTGGTGGCATCTGAGGAGTCTAGAGGAGGAAGGTGCTGTTAGCAATGTTTGGACGTAATTATTTCCTAATTATTTCTATTTGCTAACTTGAATAAACATTTATTTTTGGAAGGGATGAGTAGAACTGAGATCTTCATTGATAGCATCTTATTCCTAAAAGTAACAAACCTTCTGAGTTTTCATAATAAAAACCAGTTCCACACCTAGATTCACTGGAGCTCGGAAGTTAGTGAAACCTGTGCCCCCTTCTGTCTGCCATATCTCAGAAGAGTCAGAGTTCTTGATGGAGTGATGGAGAGTATTGATGGAATGGCACTACTATGGCCAACTTACCTAGAGGGCAGAGTAGGCAGTGCCAGGGTGAGCCCAAATTTGTTCTGTGTCTACAAGGTTGGTATTGGGCAGTAACTAGGAAATACATGAGTTGGATCTGAATTTTGTTTGTGGGAAGTTTCTCCACCTTGAAGCTACATGGAAAGAGGGCAGGAAGCAGTGCAATAGCAAAAACAGAATGGTGGCAACAGTAGCCATTCAATAGAGGTCATACAAGTAATAGTAAGATGAAGTTGGCAGTAGAGGGAATGGGATAGCTACAGCTGTAGGCCCTGAACATCTTCCATTAAAAAAAGTTAGTGCTGGAAAAGGAAAGTGACAGATGCTGGCAGGGATGTGGAAAAATTCAGACACTAATGTACTGCTGGTGAAACTGTGAACTAGTCCAACCATTCTGTAGAACAATCTGAACTACATCCAAAGGGCTATAAAACTGTGCATAACCCTTGACCCAGCAATAGCATTACTAGGTCTATAGTCCAAAGAAATCAAAGAACAAGGAAAAGGACTGAGGGGATGCTTATCAATTGGGCAATGACTGAACAAGTTGTTGTATGTGTGTATTTGTCCTTCGTTGCCGAAGAAGACCATGCCATCAGAGAAATAATGACATGACTTGCACTTGACTTTGTTTTGAGTGAGGGGGGCTGTGCAGGTCGCCAGCCTCACTTCTCCTCCAGAGCCACCTGAATCCAGTGACCAGATATTCATCAGGATGACTGGAGATGACCCAGGATGAGGCAATTGGGGTTAAATGACTTGCCCAAGGTCACACAGCTAGTGAGTGTCAAGCGTTTGAGGTGAGAGATGTTGTATATGATTGTGATGGAATACTACTGAGCTATAAGAATGATGAGTAGAATGGTTTCAGAAAAACGTGGGAAGACTTATATGAACTAATGCATAGTGAAGTGAGAAGTTACAGCAATAATGTAAAGATGATCAATTATGAAAGACTTAGCTATTCTGATTGAGACAATGATCCAAGACAATTCCAAAGGACCCATGATGAAAAGTGCTATCCACTTCCAGAGAGAAAAATGATGAACCCTTAATGCAGACTGGATCATACTTCTGAAAAACTTTTTTACTTTTATTGTCTTATTTTTTTGTGTTTTTTTGGTAACTAACATGACTAACATGGAAATATGTTTTACATGACTTTTTATGTATAATCAATATCAAATTGCTTGCCCTCTCAAAGGGGGTGAAGGGCTGGAGGGAGAGAATTTGGAACTCAATTTTTTTTTACATGTAATTGGGAAAATTTAATGAAATAAAATAATTGAAAAACCACAAGTCAATATAAAAATAATTTTCAATATACAGAATTTTGCTAAAAAGACCATTCCAGATGGAACACAAATCCTTTCACACGATAGTAGGTAGCTATATAGTGGAGTCTCTTTACAACACTGATGTCAGGAGCCCCGATACAACTTGTTGCACAGCTTACCTAAGTTCCAAAACTCTAGGGCAGATTTTTCGGTTTAGCATTTGAAGGGGGTTCATCAATCTCTGAGGAAATGTCCTTGCAATTCAGAAATGTTACCACCAGGTGGCAGTAAAGATTCAGAGGAGTAGGGTTCAAAGGGATTTCAGAAATATAGTATGGCATGATTTTGTTTAAAAAAAAAAAAAAGACAAAAACAGGCAAAAGCCCCAAATCTGTTTTTTAAACCAACTAGAATTTGTTTATTTACTATCACAACACAAACTTAGGAAAGATGACCTTCACTGTAAGCTGAAAATAAAAAATAACTTTCTCATGTTCTTCTCTAGCTGTTTAACCTTGGTCCCTGGCCAAAGTTACAAGGTCTCCGGCATAGTCTTACTGGCCACCTGGTAGCAAAGTTCCCTTTTCTAAAACCCCTATCGATTCATCCTCTTTCACTTTGGCATCCAAGCACCTTCAGCATCTGAGCATTCAACTCCTGCTCTTCATGAAACACTCATTTTGCTGCCTATGCCAAGTTGGCCCCAAAGGAAATGGTTATTGAGCCTGAAAGATATTGTCTCTCTGTCTCTCTCCAGTTTCTCTATCTTTCCTTTAGCTATTTTCTTCAGTATTTGTTCTGTTTGGTGTCAGAGTCCATAATAAAAAAATCACTAGGAGTACAGAAGCATTTCTTTACATCCAGGGAGCACAAAAGGAGTCAGAAACTTCAAGTCTCACTTTCTATAAAATCAGAGTGGGTTTTTCTGTCCTCTTACTTTCTTCATCCTTTGAAAATAGAATCACTCCAAACTTTCTCCTTTTTACCAGCCTTTTAACCAACATAAACTGAACTATGTTCATGATTCAACAGCCCCTTGCCATTTTGGCCTGACAACCTCCAACAAGAAATCAATCAAACTTTAGCCATTTCTATCAGAAATCAATCAATAAAAATTTATTAAGTCCCAACTATGTGATTGCCTCACCTTGTAGAGTTTACTATCTTTTATAGCACATAAAAATGATTTCAACACAATATGACAGGCAAACCATTTTCATTTTTACTGTATTTGTATTTGCAGTTGCTAAATTTTGGTAGGGATGTGTTTTGGTCTATGTTATATCTGGATCTATATAACACAAACGCATGTTACAGGTTGTAAACTATTTTCTTTAACAAAAACACATAAGGACCTTAGATGACCATTAGATTGCCATGAGAAAACATGGATATTATTAACACTGAGCCCTAATCATTTCCAGAAAAATGTCATTTTGTATATATATAGTTATAACAACATGAGTGAGAGTATATTGGTGGTGAACAGAAAAAAACTTTTAGAATTCTAGACTATTAGCCCTGGAAAGTATCTTGGAGACTGTAGGAATGCAGAATCATGGATTAGAGCTGGAAGACCCTTTAGAGGCCACGTAGTCCGACTCTCTCCCTTTACCGATGTGGAAACTGTAGTATAGACAGGCTATGCAAATTGCTCAGGTGAGCAAATTTCTGAACTAGCAATTAAACCCAGGTCTTCCTTACTCAGAGATCAGGAATCTCTTACCTATACCACGTTGTCTCTCACTGACTTTAAAGCCTGCATTTTACAGCTGAGGCCATGGAAACCCACAGAGAAGCAGGGACTAGTCCTAGGTCACACAGAGACTTAGTGGTGGGGTCAGGATTAGAATCCAAGTGCTCCCATTTTACAACACTGCGTCCCTCAGGATGATTCCTACTTAGCCAGCAGCTTTATAGTTCTTGTCCTTAGAGCGCTGGAGGTCATCATTTATAAATGCATGCATCCTGTCCCAGTAAAGATAATGGGGTATCAGCAAGCACTTGTTCTAACCCTGGCTCCACCACTAAGTAGCTATGCGTTTCCTTCTCTTTCCTTCCTTTTGTGGCCTTCAGCCAAGTTAGTAAGCCTCAGAGGGCCTTAGTTTTATCATCTATAAAATAAACGAGTGCAGGGTTATCATTCTAAAGTCCCTTCCAGTGTTGAAATTTGTTGACTCTAAGAACTGAGCAGGAGAAAGCCAGGTTAACCAGAAACTACAACGGCCTCCTTACCAGAAAGTGCCCTTTTCTCCAACCAGCAGATGAGCCTCCTGATACATGTCTGCTTGGTCCTTCCAAATTACATTCTCTTTTGGGGGCTGTTAATCCAGTTCCCTCCCTTTTGTTCTTCTCTCTTCAATTTCCAACCCTGACTCATCTCCCTTCCAGGGAGAGATGCCTCTCCTCTCAGTATATGATGTCCTGATATCTCAAAATGAGAGTGTGAAATAAAATTAATTCACACAGAGGGACATTTTCAGCTCCAGCAGGAAAACATATGTACAGCCTGCCATTATTTCTAGTTATTTCCATCATCTATTGTTAATGAAGGCGACAGAGGCCCACAACTGTTGTTTTTTACAAAAAGACTTTCTTTTTTGATGGCAATCACCTTGAAAGCTTGCTTATTGTGTCAGCCCCTTAAACACTTTAAAAATTCCGGCTGGAGGTGTTTCTGTCACCTCCAAGGTTACAACAAAACATCAGAGTTCTCCCACGGAACTAACCAAATTTGAGACTCTCTCTTTATAGCCTGACATACCTATGCAGTCACTATGCTAACAGGGTTGCTGTCAACTCTCACCTTTCTCTTTCTTTCTCACTTTGCTGAAACACATTATGCTTTGCTCTCTATTTTCCTAAAGGCATAGTTTCAGGGGAGTAGCAGCATCCTAGCAATTACACTTTTCAGCCTCTGCTCCTCCTTACAGTGCCATTTTCTCCTAGGGAAAATATGGTAGATTGGAACAGAACAACTTCATACTTTTTGACTAACTCACACTAATGAAAAGATAAATGTCCAATATATTCACTAGCAAATGGCAGGTGTCTCTGTCTACTGCCAAACAGTAGATACAATATCTTAAACCACCAAAAGCTCAAAAAAGTTTCCTGGAAATCCAAGATTTCAGATATTTATATTCTCCACTTTGATGGACCTATTTGCTTTTCTTTATACTCTGGTCACTGAGGATTGGTTTCCTCATTTGTCTAGCATACAAGGCCCCTTTCAGCTCTAACATTCGATGGAATCTCATCTATTTGTAATTTCTACTATCACCTTTCTCCGAGTGACCTTAATCCTTTTCGCTATAGACCTGATCTCTTTGCACTTCTGCTTATCAAATACTTCTCACCAGCAGCTCAAACTTAACTCACTGCCCCTGTCCTCCTCTTCCCCCCTCTTCCCCCCCAACTGCCCCCTCTCCCCAACCATTTCAAAGAAAGAACTGGCTCCCTCTTTGGATTTCTTGATTTATGTCAGTCATAATTCTTCTGGTCATTCAAACCTGAAATATAAGAAATCACCTTTGCCTTCTTCCTCCATCATTCTCCACTCTCCATCTAATCAAACTTAAGTCTTCTTTCATAAAGCTTGTCGCTTCCATCCCTTCCTTTTCATTTCTACCCTCACAAAGGAAGAGACCATCAACAAACATTCATTATTCCTTCTGCTAGTAAGGCCCTAGGCTTGGGAATGCAGAAGCAAAAATGAAAAGCAGTCCCTCAAGGACTTGCCTTTAAGGAGTTTACATTCTCCTTATATCATTCCTCTGCTCATAACCTCTCATATATTCTACTCAACTCTTTCCCTTCCCCAACACTCCCTGCTTTCTTAAAAGCATTTTTTTTGGTATATGAAAATTCAAAGCAGGTCAATAGCCCCTCTGAAACTTGGAACCTTAGAGTTACCAAGGATTATACAGACTGTATGTATCCGATGTGGGATTTGATTCCAGGTATTCCTGACTCTGAGGCTGACTGTCTGTCTATGAAGTCAAGCTGTTTCTCATGAATACCTTTAAGCCACCATAATGCCTTTGGGAGTCCTGGCTCCACCATTTATTAGTTGTGGAACCTTGAGGCAAACTGCTTTATCACAGGAGCCTCCACTTTCTCATCTCTAAAACAGGAATAAAAATGACCCTCCCTGTCTATGCCACAGAGTTGTTATGAGGTTCCTATAAAATTATTATGGTGTGTGAAAATGCACTGTGCAAATGAAGCCCATTATTACTGCCTGGAAGATACAATCCAATCTCCTTAGATAGGTCAATGACCTCCATAAGAAGTGCTTACAACCTACTATTCTAACATTATCTTTTATTATTTGTCTTCTTCATGAGTCTTCCATACCAGTCAGACCAACTGATTCATTAAGTCCAGAACATCTTAGGCTTATCCACAGCTCAGACGGTTTGTTCATACTTTTCTCCCTGTCTGGAAAGGAATCCCTTCTCCTCTCAGTCGATAATTCTCTAATCCTCCTTCAAGGCCAAGCTCAAGCTCCTGGATGATTCCTCCATGATGTCCTTTCTAAGTACTCTAGTGCAGTGATCTCTTCTGGAGAACTCAAAGAACTCACAGCATTTATCGTCTGTCCCACCCATGGCACTAATTGCAGCCGTAAAATTGTGTTATTACTAGACTTTTTATATACATAATCTTATCTCCCCATCTATAGTGTTGCTGTTGCCTGGGATGCAATTGCTAGTTTTTATTATGTTCTGATGGGGCAGCTAGGTGGCACAGAAGATAGAGTGTCAGGCCTGGAGTCAGGAAGACTCCTTTTCTGGAGTTTAAATCTGGCCTCAGACACTTACTAGCTGTGTGACCCTGGGCAGGTCACTTAACCCTGTTGGCTTCAGTTTTCTCATCTATAAAATGAGCTGGAGAAGGAAATGGCAAACCTCTCCAGTATCTTTGCCAAGAAAACCCTAAATAGGTCACAAAGAGTTGGACATGGCTGAAATGAATGAAGAACAAACAACAAAACTCCTCTGTTGACCAATTTCTTATCTTGAGAGTCAGGCCTGCCCAAACTTTTTCCCTCTACTTCTAAAGTTCAGAACTGTTATGACAAATAGTTAGTAGGCAGCTAGCTGATGCAGTCACTAGAGTACTAGTCCTGGAATCAGGAAGACCTGAGTTCAACTCTAGCCTCAGACACGGACTAGCTTTATAACTTTGGGCAAGTCACTTAACCTCTGTTTGCCTCAGCAGCCACCTTCAAAGTAAGTATAATAACAGCACCTACTTCCTAGGGCTGTTATTAGGATCAAACGAGATAATAATTGCAAAGCTCTTAACACTGAGCTTGGAACATATTAGGTGCTGTTTAAATGCGAGTGATTATGATTATGATTATTTTAAATACTAGCAAACAGTATATTAAAATTCCAAACAAAAGGTAGGCCTTATGAAATTGGAAGATTGCATGCTCTTAAGTTTATGCCTTTTTCTCACTGAAATTTACCACCTTACTTTGTTTTGTATTTCCCTTTGTGGTTTGTACATACTCAGCTCTCAATAAATGCTTACTAAATTGAACTGGATTGCTAATTCTTATTCCCCTCCCGCTAACCCATTTCCTAGTTCTTGATCTTGAGAGGCAGATCTCCATTTTTAAAAAAATTTTCCAGCTGCTGCCTTTGGATTTTCTCATTGGCTCCTTCTCTTTATAAGGAAGGTTTATTCTCTAGAGCTCTTACCTCTTCAAACTGACCTGAAGGCCTCCGGTTGGGACATTGGTCATCAACCAGAGGCTCAATTGGACACACAAAGGAACGGAATGGATACAGAAGTATTTACTGAGTGCTGATCATGTGCAAAACACTGGGGACAGGAGTAGAAAATTGAGACAATGCCTGTTTTCAAGTAGCTTCTGTTCTAATTAGAGAAGACACACAAAGAAGGGCTCCCATTCCCTGGAGTCCATGGGAGGGGCATGCACTTCTCTATCAGAACAAATACAAAACAATCACTAAGTCCTCTTGCTTAAGAAAAGAAAGTGACAAGGTCCTTCTCCCACCGGCCCTAAGGGAAAGAGGCAGAGAAGGAGGGAAACAAGTGGTTGCCACGCAATGACTTCAAGTGGATTCCTTTTCACAGCAATCACAAATGGTAACTATTTACAATTTGCCAAACTGCTCATAGCCAACAGCTATACACCTGAATTAAACCAATATTTCCCCGACAAGTATATCGGTTTCATGTAGTTATCATTTCCGTGATCGCATCCTACGAAAATGTGAGACCAAGATGTTGAGAAGTAAAACTCTCACTACAGCAAAATAAAATTCCTTCTATGGTGTTTAATTAACGTTAACAAAGAGGGATAGACACACACAGAGAGGACATGGGGAGGGAGGGACACTGGGGCTTGGAAAGACTGATTTACACCAAAAGTAATCACTTCATATTTTTCATAAACATTGGAAACCTATTATTATTTTCTCTACAGCACACATCAGCAGAAGACTGTCACCTAAGGGAGAAATGGGAAAGTGGCTTGTAATTAATTTCTGTTCAAATATATCAGCAAGCCTTTAATGCTTTGGTTAGAAATGCTCTCTAATCATTAAGGTTCCCCAACCTCTCCCTTCCCCCTCTGCCTGACACCCCTAAATGTGTAATCAGCAACTTTGTGAAGTGTATTGCCTGCAGGAGAAGCCATTTGAATGCCTGTTGGAAAGTTCAACCCACTGATTCCCCTTCCCCCCCACCCCCGTACCGAACATATCCTGAGAGAAAAGTCAATCAGCCCTGCCTCCCCTCCCTCCCTCCCTTATTTTTTTCCTTGTTTTCCTCCATCTCTGGTTTAGGAACATGGAAGCCCTACATTTCTCTGGAGGAATCCAAATATGGAGATGCCAGGCAGTGAAAATCATTACTGCTGCAACCAAAAGCCTGCATCTTTAAAGGTTAAAGCCCAAAGATTAAGATTGCCTGCAGGAAAAACTGAAATGGCTGCTCTGAATAAAACCTCTCCATCAATCGAAAAACTGCAGCACAACAAAAGAAATGAAGAGCTACAGCAGCCTTGACATTTACATTTTTAGGTGCCTGCAGGTTTATATTTTCAACTATTGTTCACCGCCAGAGAGGAAAGTTATATGGTTTAGGTACAGGTGTCTGCGACGACTGTCTGTCTCGGGTCCATGCACTAGGCAGAGGAGCAGGACTCCTCCAGTGTCACCAGCCTGTCTTTCTGCAGCCAGCTTGTGGACAATTTCCTTATTTTCATCCTGTGTTTTGTTTCCAGAGGCTGAGTTCCAGAATTCTGAGAATTCCTATTTAGCTCCACTAACCACTTCAGGAGAAAACCCTAGTCAAGAGATAATTATTCTCATGGAATCCTGGGAAGGGAAAGTTCAGGGGGACCTTAGAACTCATCTTATCTGACCGCCTCATTTTATAGCTGGCTTAGATTTGTACTGAGGCTTTCCTGAGCTAGAGTATTTTTATCTCCCCTGTGCAGAGAAGGATGTGTGAAAGGTGACAGGATTTCTCAGTAACAAGTAGCAGAGTCAAAATTCACACTCAGGTCTTCTCATTTCCTTCTCCTTGTCCTTTTCCCTGCCTCCACTGCTTCTTCAGATCTCTTCCAGAACACTGTCTGGGACACAAGACATACTTAAGAAATGCTTTTTGATTTGATTCAACAACAACAATAACGGTTGATTCTAGCCAGTGGTATGTTTATAAATGTTTAACTTTAGCTCTCAGAAAGAAAAATTGCATGCAAGACACACTTCTGAGTTTAATCTGTATCACTAATGTTTTCTCCATCACTTTCTTAAGTCTAGACAATCAACAAAACAATAAATCAAGCCCTGATTTGTAGCATTGCCAATTTCCAAGGTGTAAATGATAAGTGGTTCTCAGGAGCCAGGTTGGAGCTGGTTTAATCACTGACCTTATTCCAGCTCTGATCTATCACTCTGATGAAGTTCCTTGTCTGACATCACATAGGCAGTGGTAGAGTCTAGTCATTGCGCATCGCTAAGATATACATGGTGGTCCTTAGACTTCACAAAATAAACAGTGGGTGCCACCTTCAACCACAAAGAACTTGCAGGCTCAACCCACTCCTGCTTAACTCTATCTTTAAACTAAAAGCAATAATCCTGACCTACCCTGAAGGGCTTTTATGAAGACAAATAAAGTCATTGTAGAAAAGCACTCTGGAGTCAATCCAAAGGTGATACTGCACAAGAATTTCTGTGCTTATGTGAGTAGCAGAAAGAGGAGCAAGAGGAAACCAGGACAGAAGGGAGCAGGCTATAGGAGTAAAGGCCTGACATTTAATAACTAGAGAGAACTCAAGGTTGGTATAATGACTCTTTTACAAGCACAAAGATTTGAGTTTAATGAACGAGCCCTAACCAGGCACCATGTGTAGGAATGAATCACTGTGTTCTTCCTGGGCTGTGATTCTGGGGTCTGCTGCCCCTGCTCTTACTCAGAAGGTCAAAAGGGAACCTGAGGCCCTCATCCTAAGGAAGCAATCTAGGTTACAGGCAGTAAAAAAAATTCTTAATGGTCAGGACTATTGGTTAATGCTGCAAAACTGTTAATTAAGGCTAATTTAAATAGCATAGAGATCAGAGCTCAATGGAAACCAAGGGGCAGGGGAAGGGGCAAACTAGACACATACAAAAGAAAAAAAAGGAAATAAAATGGAAGTGTTTAAGAACCAAGTTCCTAATAGAAAAATAAAACCATATTTCAATTAAAGGAAGCAAAACAGAACAGGAGTCTGATATATATACCACCGCACCACAATCCTGACTTTGCAAGCATGGAGAAGAGAGAGTTCTTACCAAGTACCTGGGCTGATCCCTGCAGAAGGAACCAGTCTTCCAGAAGCTATCTTTTCCATGGAGAAAAACTATGAGAGATCAACTTCCCTGATACTGGGAACCAGGAGAGAAAAACTAGGTTGGATCTTTAGCCTGCTCCCTATCAACCTAGATTTGGTCAAAGATGCTGGCCAAAATATATGTGTAATTCAGACATGATAGCATTAAAAGGAAAAGAAAACAATATATGGCCTATAAAATGAATCTGTCAAATCACTTGGCACTTTCTACGTACCTAGCATTGAGGCAGGTATTATCAGGGGATGTAAGCATAAAAGGACTAAAGTTTGTGATTATAAATTTAAAAAAACCAATGTGGTATATAATAGCTTATTAATTCTATAAGTGATAAGAGTAAAAGGAATTAGAAAAGGGGGCTGGAAGAATCCAAAGTGTTTGGGAGCAGCATGTACCAAGTGTGGCTGGATCACAAAAAGCACACAAGCACAAAGGTAAAGCACAAGAACAGTGAGGGATGGGGGTGTTAAAGTAGGCTGAGGTCAGTTGTGGAGGGATTTGAATGACAGGCCGAGGACTCTGTATATTATCCTGTAGATAATAAGAAGTGTGGTGTGACTGGGGATGAGAGGGAAAAAAGCATACCTGATCAGAGCTGTGCTTAAGGATGTTTGATCTGGACGCAGTTCACAGGATGGATTAGAGTAGATTAAAGGGGCTGAGAGTGAAGGCAGGGAGACTAATTAGGAGGCTACTGTAGAAGTCCAGGTGAGAGACAATGAAGGTCTGAACAAGTGTGGTGACACTGGAGATGATATGATGAGAGGTAGAGACAAGAGATACTTCAGGGGAAGAACAGTAAATTCCTTCAAGGAATTTCAAGTAAATTTCCTGAAGAAATACAAAAGAAGAACAATAGAGAGATGTCCCTGTGGACTAGAGGAGTCAGAATGGCTTCATCGAGTAGGTAGGCTTAAACCAAGTCCTAGGAAGGTGCAGGGCTTTATGTAGGCAGAGCAGGGGCGGGGGCAGGGGGCACTGCAGGAGAAACTGAGACGTGGAAGTAGGAATGATTATGTCATATATGGGGAAAAAGTAAGGAGACTGGTCTACCTTGAAAAGGGAGCATGTATGGTCAATTAATGGAAAAACAAAGTTGGATAGGTATAGAGGGGACAGATTAGACAGCAAGAATATTAGAAAGTCAAGCAGAGGCATTTAGACTTGATAGGAGAAGCAACAGAGACTTAGTCACCATGTGTTCATCAGTAATCAATCAACAAGTACTTACTAAGGACGCTCTATGGGTCAGACACCATGCTAAGTGCTGGGGCTGCAAGTACTAAGAATGAACCAATCCCTACTCTCAAGAAGTTTATATTCTAATAGGGGAGATGAGATAACATATTCATATAAAATATATTTAACATAAATATGAAGTGAGTAGATACAAAGTAGTTAAATATAAAGTAGTTTGGGGGATCAGGAAAGGCTTTATGCATCTTCAAAGGAGAGGGACCTAATGAGGCCACAGTACGGAGAGAGTAAATTCCCCGGATGTAGAATGGCCAGTGCCAAGCCAAAGAATCAGGAGCTGGAGCATCATGTGTAAGGAACTGAGAGAAGGCATGCTGGGTTGAATGAGACAATGGATGAGGTAGAGTAATGTCCATTGAGTGGGGAAAGGTAGGTTGGAGCCAGAAAGTACAGGATTTTACAAGTTAAACAGAGGAATTTATATTTTATCTTAAAGTCAATAAGAAGCCACTAGAATAGGAGAGTATCAAAGTCAGAACTGGGCTTAAAATAATTACTTTGGTGGCAGTGTGATGGTTATAATGGACTAGGGAGAGACTGGGGCAAAAAGACCAGATAAGGAGCTGCTGCAGTAACCGAGAAGAGAGGTAATGAGGGCCTGAATTAAGGTGAGAGTCGTGTAAACAAAGAAAAGAGGTTAGATATGGAGTAGAAATGGTAGAAATGTAGGCCTAGGAAGATGTAAGGGTGTGTGTGGGAGGACGGAGGAGGGCTGAGAAAGAAATCCAGAAGTCAAAAGACCTCAATCTGGTTATCACTAGAGGACCAGAGGAAGAAAAGTAGCCAACAAAGGCAAAGGGAAAACTTCAGTCAGAAAACCTGAGAGGTCAGAAGCATAGGAAGAGAAGGAGAAGAGTGGGAGGTGACAGAAGCAGCAAGTTCTGGAGAGAGGTTAAAGACAAGGTAACTGACTGGAAAGTGCATACAGAAGGAGCTGAACACAAGCTATGTGGATGGAGAACTGACAAGATCTGGTGACAGATTGGATGTGGGGCCGAAGCTAGAATCAGGAGGAGTCAGAGACTGGGAACCAGAGGGGAGTTAAGAGAAGGGGTGGATTTAGGGTGACCTAAGAGCCAGCTGGGTTAAATGATCACTAAGGCAGAATCTCTCAGATTCTACGAGTCTATGGTTCTTTCTTACCTAGTAGGATATGGTTGATCAATTACAACAGATGCTGTAGAATGTATGAATGAATGAAGGGAGGAAAAATTACCTATTAAATCCGTACTGTCTGTCAGATACCATATACGTAGAGAACGCATATTTTCTAGTGGCATCATTAGGAATCACCAGCAACATTAGTTTCTGAGATGATCCTACTCCCCAACATAATAAAACAAAAAAAGCAAAACACTCACAAACCCACATAAATAATAGCCATGGATCAAGAGCCTCAGAATATCATGCTGTTGGTAGAGGAGAAAAGTGTGTTTGGCCCAGTGTGGGAGAACCCAGGAAAGGAACAACTGGAGAGATTACTTCCTGCTCCCTGAGGGCTGAAACTGCCTATTGCCTTTTTCTGTATTTACAATGTTTAGCACCAGTGCCTGGAACATGATAGGTCCTTAATAAACAAATGTTTACTGATTGATTGATTGATTGACTGGATGATTGGAAAGTATTCTGGTAGCAAATGTATAGAGAAAAGCCTATGTGAGACTCTGCTGTTTATTTTTTAAAACGCCGAAATTATTTGTAAAAAAAATTATTTTCCCCAGAAGGCTTTTTTTTTTTTTTTCCAACAAAGCTACCCTCTGAAGCTTAACTCAGGCACAAAGTCTGCTCTCGACTTGGAACCTGAGAAGGGATCTTGAAGGAGTCATCAGGTTCCAGCTCTGTGAAGGGATTCCAGTAGATGGCAGCATGTTACTGCTAATCTCTCTCAATCACATCACCTGCTGGTCATTCCAAGGAGGAAAACAGGAATCTTTCTTGCAGAAAATGAAAGCAATAATCTTAGGACCAAAAGGATATGGGAAATAGATCTTCCTGAAGCTCCTTCTGGGAGAAATTCACCATTCTTGGCTTTGTCAGAGAGAATCTGCACCTCGGGGAGGTTGTATGGCCTAAGATAAAAGCATTGTTTTAAGTCTGGAAACCTGGATTTCCATTTGGCTTTGCAACTGGCTGTAACCTTTGGAGAGGCATATAACCTTTCTGCCTCACATGGGAAGTTTAAGGGGGGAACAAGAAAATACTTGTGATTTATGAAGAAAAGTGCTACATAATCTATATCCAACTGCTTGCCTTCTTAAGGAGGGGAAAGCAAGGGAGGAAAGGAAAAAATTGAGGACTCACAAATTTAAAAAACGAACATTAACATTTTGTCTTATATGTAACTGAGAAAAAATAAGAGGGAGAAAAAAGAAAAGTGCTACATAATATATGGAAATAACCTTATTGATATTATTTGGGTGGTTATGAAGCTACCTGTGCATCCAGATTCTAACAAATTCTTTTTTCCTGAAAAAAAGAATATCTCCTTTGGACCACATGAAAGAATTTCCCAGCTTACCTGTGCAGAATTCTTAGTTTACAAGAAAGGTTCGGAGAGCAATAGGGTGGGGCTGGGGGTGTGCTGATGTAGGAAGAAGAATAAAAGGCACACAAGTCTTTGGGTGGGGGACAGAGTGTGGGGGTGGGGCGGGGGCCTCCCCAGGGCAGCATGGATGCTTCCTGCAAGACCAGCAGGGCAGCTGAACAGGCAAGGGGCTATTTGTATAGCTTTGCAAACACCACCTGATAATAAGCTTGGGAAAGGGGACAAGATTCACAAGGGGCATCTATTTCCTATATAAGGTTTGTGTTTACTATGGAAACACTGCTGGGACACTGTTCTTTGGGTTTACTAGCTGTTTTAAGGGTTTGTTGTGAGGAAAGTACTTTGCGTAGCTCAAGGAACTACTTAAATATGAGTTACTATTTATTTCATTCATTATTTAACTCAGGCACAATGTCTGCTCTCGACTTGGAACCTGAGAAGGGATCTTGAGGGATTCATCAGGTTCGAGCTGTGAGGATTTGATTTTCAACTAGCCGTTGGTTTGCCATGCTAAAATAGAACCTTTTATCTTCTTAACTTTGAGCTCTGGGAGAACCTTTCTTCACTGATGAGCCATGCTTCTCCCTCCTTCCACCATCACCCTGAGGTGTCAGTCCAACCATAGTTTTCTCTCTGGCTGCCCTGAGGTCCTAGTTTGGGTTCTTCTCCTTTGTCACTGCTAAGGTTTTGATGGTCAGGACATATGGAGGAAGAGCCACAAAAGTTCAGAGGTGGAAAGGATTTCAGAGTTCATTTAGTCCAACCTGTCCTGAGCCAGAAATCCCCTCTAAAACATACCTGACCAGTGGTCATCCAACCTTTGACTAAAGGCCTTGGGAGGGGGAACCTCTTCTCTCCTGAATAGCTCTAACTGTTAGCAAGTTTAACTTGAGGGATCCTAAATTTGCTTCTTTTAATTTCTCCAACCCTCCCACTCCTAGTTCTGCCAAGCAGAATGAGCCTCATCACTCCTTCCCATGGTGACTCTTCAGAACCTCAGAAGAGACATTATATAGTCACCAACTCTTCCCTTTCTCTAGTTAAATACATCTAATTTCTTTGTATCATCCATAGGAGGCACGATCTTAAGAGCTGTCATTGGCTGGTTGCCCTTCTCTAGATGTTCTCTGGCTTAGCGATGTCCCTCCTAAAATGGGGCACCCATAACTGAATACAGTTCTTCCTTCCACATCATGACTTTCCCCATCACAATTTTGATATATCATGGGTCAGCATAAGAAATTAAATGGGAATTTTCAAGGAGTTTTGCAGAAGCCCTAGATGATATGTGAAGGCAAATAGACAACACAGAAAAAGTTCAGAAACTCAGAAATGCATAAAATATATATACAGTATTGTACAATATCAACATATTTTTATCATTTAATACCACAATAATTCAGACTTCTTCTCTGGTATGAAGGGAAGGCCAACAAATTTTACATGGATTTTCCAGACTGTCCCTACGATGTGGAAGGGATAACTGTACAATTCTTTGCTGTGTATGTGGTCTGGGTAGGGCAGAGCGCAGCAGTAATATCCCCTTCCTAGTGCTGGAAACTATGCCTCTCTTAATGAATACTAAGGTGGCTAATATGGTACCTTTCATACTGCTGGGTCACTGAATACTCATTTCACTTAGACCTCTAACATTTTTCAGCAAAACTTCCATCTAGTCACATCTTCCCCTCTCTGTGACTCTTGAAGTTGATCTTTTGAATTTAAGTATAAGACTTTGCATTTGTCCCTATTAGATTTCATTTTATCATATTTAGCCCAATGTCCAGAGTTCGAGGAATACTGACTTTGTCATCCACTACTAGGTTTGTATTATTTTCAAAGTTGACAAGCATCCCAATTATGCCTTTATTCCAGTCTGATAAAAATATTCCTGAGCATAAGGCTAAGCATAGATCCCTTAGGTGCTCTACTGGAATCCAACACAGAACCAACAGTGATTACTCTTTGGGACTGGCAATTTAAAAAGGTCTTAATCTATCTAACTGTATGACCATCTAGCTTAAAGCTCTCTAGCTTTTCTGTATGAATGGCATGAGGGACTATTAAATGCTCTGATAAAATCTAGGTAAGCTACAACATTCCTCCATAGGAATTCTCTGTAGATCGACCAGTCTAGCAACCCTATCAAAAAAGGAATTAAATTAGTCTAGCATAATCTATTCTTGATGAAATCATGCAAGTTCTTATGACAACTGCTCCTTTTTCTAGATGTTTACTAACCCTCCCTTTAATGGTATTTTATAGAATTTTCCCAGGTATCAAATTCAATTGAGTATCTCTTGTGGTAGACTTTGATGAGACAAAGAAAAGTAAAACCAAAGGCTTATTTAACCTCTGGAATAATAAAAATTCAAGAGACATGCTGGGCATATACATGAAAACAAAGATGACTATGTTTGGGAGAAGCATATTATAAAGGTCTGTGTTGTAAGAGACATGACAGGTTCTGTTCAATCCACAAAACCTATTCAATTTGAAGGGTGATACTGCAAATTTAGCATTTTTCAGATCATACTCTGAGCAGCCCCTTAGTCTAACTACACATTTACCTTCCATTCACCTTCCACTCAGACTCTAATGCAGATGTGAAGTTGAGATTCCCACTGACATCTCCATAAAGTGCTACTTCATTTAAAGTATATATGGAAGAGAAGGAAATACAACAATAAAGGATCTTGAAATATTTTCCTCTCATTTAGAGAGACTTGGGAATCTTTGGGTGATCTAAAACAAAAGAAGTAATCAGAATCAAGAAAAATATATGTGTATGTATATATATATGTACACATACACATATATAAAATATATATGTATGTGTATGTATTTATATGTGTATACACCTATATATTGAGGTATATATGTACACTTCAATAAATGCAGAGGAGAAAAACACTAAAGGACATCAGAATTCAGATCAATGCAATGATGAGTCTTGACTCCAGAGGACTTAGGATGAAATATATGCCCCTTTTCTCAATAGGAAGGAGGTAGGTGAGGAACGAGGCATACACTGAAAGTCATGGTCAGTGCCTCAGTTTTATTTAATTGGTACTTCTTTGTTACAAGGTAAGTTTCTATGGGGAATGGATGAAGGCATTTGGAAGGGATAATGTTACTAAAATAAAAAAAAATCAGTAAAACATTTTCCCCTCCAAGTCATGAGGATGCTTTTTTTTTTTTTTTTACTATAAATTAGTACTGCTCTCCTTGATTGGTTCAGAATTTCTAGCATCCATGTCTTTATTTACAATAACCTGATAAATGCTAGGCTGAAAAGAAAAGACATATACCCCAATGATGGATGGGAATATAATATCTTTTATTAGATATCATATGGTCCAATTTCTCTCTCTCTCTCTTTTTTTTAACAGATGAGGAAACCATGACCCCTGGAGGTTTAAGTGACTGGCCCAAGGTCACAAAGATACTAAGTCTTCTTACTGAAAATCTTTTCTTCTTCCATTAAGCCACATGGTCTCTACTGAGATGACTTGGGAGAAGAAAGCAGTGGGGACAGATAACTAGGGAAAAAACAAAAACTACATTATGGAGGGAATTCAGCTACGAGGCAAATGCATGGCAGTGGATGGAGAGCAAATTCTACGCTACTTATCTTGAATACCACCTTTGTCTAAAAATCCTGCAGAGTCACAGTACCTTTGTTAAACACTGCCATGAGATATACATGGGTGCTTGAAGTCTAACATGGACATCTCCCAGTATAACACAAGAATATTGAACATGCAGGTTCTGTCAATACTTCTGTGAATTACATTTAGAAAATCACATCATAGCCTAGGCTAAGATAGTATCTGATGAGAGGAATTACAAAGCAGACTGATGACACTCTTTGGCTTTCCAGTTAATCTGCACTGATTTCCCAGGACAAACTATCCTTCTGAGTGTGAAAATCAACAGCAGGGTCAAAGAAGTCAAACCCATGTCAGGGCTTAAGTGATCATTACCATCGAAGACAGGGAAGGTTGCACTATTATTCCAGTAATGCTGCAAGGTGCTTTGAATCCTTTGTTCACCTGAGGGTTATCTTCCTGTTCACAGTTTAAATTATGGCATTGGTATTCAAAGAATGAAGCAACCAACTAAAAATGAGTAATACCTATCTATCACAGTCACAAATGCTGTAAACATTCCCAAGGTATCCACAGTAGAATATTAATCATCATAGAAATCATCTTGATAGTTCCAGCATAAATGAGATCACACAAAATCTTGTCCCATTCCCTTCCTGTCCTCTACCCCTTGGTTTTCCCAACCCCCAACCACAACTGTAATAGAAAAGGCTTTCCCTTTTCACTGGCCAAGGTTACAGAGCTAAAACAACAACAACAAAAATGGGAAACTATGAGAGTTTTGCAACTTCTTGTTAAATAAGTTTTTTGACACATGGCAAATCAATGATTAATTACTATGCTTGAAGATAACATTCCTATAGAGTCAGAGGAAATACAGATGCTGTCCATGCTTGATTAGCCACTGTTTAAGGAGTGCTGAGCCGTGCTCCTAACATTCTATTCATGGCTATTTGGGTATTGCTGTTAGGTTTATCTTACACAGTTTGAAATTCAGTAGAACTAACGGGATACACTTCACAGAACCTGCCCCTCTCAGGAACAGCAAAGAGGGGAAAACATAAGGCTATAGAAGGCATGTGCCCATGACTGAGGGATGCAGAGGTAAGCAAAGAAGAAAGGAGAGCTATATATGGGAACTAAACACATCCAGGTACATGTACACACATACATGTATGTGTATATGTGTATATGCATGTGTGTATATACAAATATTTTATATATGTGTGTATATATATATGTCTGTCTGTCTATCTATCTATCTACCTACCTACCTATCTATCTTTGTTACAGTGTAGGTAAGTAGAAATTTCATAGGCAATTTCATTTTCAGTCGAGTTAGAATTTGCCCACATCAGGGGCTATTAAAGCCTTTCTTAGATCCCTGGTTAGCAACTTCAAAGTACTCAAGATGAAATCTGTCATAACCTACCACCAAATAAGCCTTGATTTGACTGGCTCAAAATCCTCATCATCCCTTACATCCGTATATATTGTATATGTTTCAATTGACTTTTAAATACACAGTCTCATTTGGTCTTCATGACTGAGGCAGATCTATTATTCCTCTTTTATAGATGAGAGAATAGAGGTAAACAGAGGTTAAGGGACTTGCTAAGGGTCACACAACCAGAAAGGCAGGCATGAGATCAGATTTCTGCTCCTGGGGAACTGACAGTGCAATTCTCAGAGCACACACTGCACTCTGCAGTGTGGCTTGGGGGCACTCAAAGGGCCAGTGATTTTTCCCAGGGTCACACAGTTGGTATGCATGAACAGACTGAACTTGAATCCAAGTTTTCATTTTTCCAAGGCTACTCTCCCTTCACTAACCCAGAATCTAAAGGCTAAGATCCTGCACTGGTCTGGCACCTTTTGGGGGAGAAACTTATCAGTCAAATAAAAGTCTGTGTATGATGATAGATGATTTACCCTACCTTTCCAGAGAAAGGTTGCTCTGGGGGGGGGTGCGGGGGGAGATAAGCTTGCTTACCTCTTCTGTATGTTTATACCAACCTATCTATCTGGTTAAAGAAAATGTCAGAAGAAGCTAGGTGAGATCTGTCCTAGACAGAGAAGACAAAAGACATTTGGGAAAGGCAAAGCTCAGTTGCCATTCAATGACTGCTTGGAGCAATGCTTCCCCAGTGGAGAGTCCACCGATGCCAGCCTCAGAACCTAAATACTGCTCAGTCAGCATTTCATTAACTCAGATGCCAGTTGCTGTCAGCACATGTTCAGGCCCCACAATGTCTGCCAAAAACCATGCTAATTTACTTAACGTTTCAGCTAAAGAAAAAAAATCATTTAAAAAGGGATGATTGAATTTAAGAATTATATTCCACAGAGAATTAGTAATGGTTCTCAGCGTCCCTAAGGCCTCCATGTTCTTAACTTCCCCTTGTCAATGTTATTACGAATAGACTAATTCAATAATGAGATCATTCCCCATAAGAGAGGCCAAATAAATGCAACATTCAGTCACACCTGGTTTTCCTAATCTGAGCGAGGAAGGCTTTCCACTTAATTCAGTTTATCACACACACACTGACACTCAGACACACACACACACATACACACACACACACACACACACACACACACAGAAATAGGGAGAATATATGAGGACAAAGGAGGACAGGGAAGAAGAGAAATAGGCTCAACAGGGTCATATAATAAAAACCAAATGTTATAATAACTTTCCATATGATGTGCCAGTTCTTTATCTCTTTAAATGCCACCCTAAGAATTTCCCATCTCTCCTGAGTTTCTCTAGGAAGCAAAAAGTACCTTGTTAAATGAGAGACAGAGAGATTAGGAACAAAGATTGATTTCTCGACCACCAATGTTGTCAGACATCGGCTGTTGATGGAGCTTGTGGATTCATATATATTTTTTTAATGTATATAGGGATATAGGATGTTTACTTATCTACTGAGAGGCAGTGTGGCACAGCACATGCAGTGCTGGACTAAGAGTCAGGAAGACCTGGGTTAAAATGCTGCCTCTAGCACATACTGACTGTGATCCTAGGCAGCTGGGTGGCACAGTGGATAGAGCACTGGGTCTGAAGTCACGAAGATTTGAATTCAAATCTTACCTCAGACATTTTACTAGTGCTGAGACCTTGCACAAGTCACTTGACCTCTATTTGTCTCAGTTTTTTCACTGTAAAATGGGGAAAATAATAGCACCTGACTCACAGGGCTGTTGTGAAGCCCAAACACTATGATCGTTGTAAAGCACTCAGCAGAGTGCCTGGCATATAGTAGGCAACATATAAATGCCAGCTATTACTGTTGATATTATTTTTAACTTTTCAATGTACTCAAATAAGTCTCTAAGGTCACAAATTGCAGAACAAGGGTTAATCAGCATCAGTGGAGGGAGTTTCCCTAGGAGGAGTTCCTTGTACTTGGGTCCAGTCCAACAAGGACTCGGCCACCAGTGGTAAGATGTGCTTGTTCTTCCATGACTCCCCAAATGCGCACAGTTGTACTTGGATAGAGCACCATGGGAAAAGATGGAAAAAACCACTCGTGTTCTAGGACCTCAGGCTCTTTACAACTTCATGTGCTTGCTTGTTCATGAGATCCCAGGCTCCATGTGCACTGCATGTTCGTACATGACCCCAAGCTTTCCCTTTACCTTGCAAAGTCCAGGTCTGCCTCTCGTGACATAGTGATGTTGGTCAAGTTCTGCTGAAGCACAAAGATATTCCTACACATTTTCTTGATGCCAGACTCACTGATACGTCTGAAGTACTGGGCCCCATTGATCAAGATGCAGGAAATCAAGTGGCCCAAACCTGTTGGAACAAAGAAGGGGTGGTGAATGAGACAGAGAGGGGGCAGGACAGTTTTTCAACCCAACAGTCATATCAGATACATTTGAACAGATACTTAGCACCTATATGAATGACCACAGGAAAAGCATTTAATTTCCCTGGGCTTCAGTTTCTTCAACTATAAATGAGGGGGGGGGGTTGTGGGACTAGATGACTTTTGGGGTCCCTTCCAGCTCCTGATCTATGATCTTTTAGTCTTCTTTAAACTGAAATGATGAGAGAGAAATCAGCATCTTTCTGCCTGTCATCCATTTGGAAACTGTGTATGATCTAAGAAATTATAAATGGAGGAAGCTTGCACAAAATACAATGTCTGACTTCCTCTAATTTGGCATTGCCAGCTGCCTCGAAGCTGCCATGCCAACAGCTCAGAGAACATCTTGTGAGATGTAAAATTGAATTTGAGTCCCTGTTCCTCTGCTCAGGTTGCTGACCAGCTGATATGTGGAGAGAATTAGGCAGGATGTGATATAATGATTGGGGTGCGCTCCCTCTTCCTCATACTGTTAGAAAATAAACTGCTGAAAGCAGATGGTAAAAGAAAGACATGAGGGCCCTTTTACTGGCTGACTAGGAACCCAACCAATGGACAGACAGGAACATGCTAGAGTTTGATGACTGGTATTCATTCTTATTGTGTTATTGACCCTTTCAGTGTGTATACATATTGCTAATATAGTAAGTATATTTATTACCAGAAGTAGTAAGTTGATAGGTTGAACACAATGGCTGAAATAGAACAAGACAGTCTGGAAGCATGTAGATGGCACAGTATCCATGTGCCTTCTGGTGGGAAACTCAGCAGATTTGAATCTGGCTTATTCTGACATATAAAGAGTTATACATGGGCTCTAACAATCAATATCTCAGACTGACAGTATGTCACCTTATAATTCAGTGGTAGAAGAATAATATGATATGATTAACATGATGTTTCATGTGGGCAAGCCATTTCTTGAAGCTATTTTTCCCTTCTAAAATATACAAGGAGATGGAAAACTTAGCAGTTGGCATTCTAGACAGAGGACAAGGTATCTGAAATGAGTGCAGACAAAGACACTGATGGTGTTCACCTCTTCTAGGTGAACTTGTAATGAATTCTGAACTACTGAAGACCACAGGCCTAGTCTGTTTTACATAGAATGAAAGCTTGAACTTGGAGAATTCTTAGAGCCCACTACGTATTAGAGGATGGGAAACTTCTCATCAAGTATGCTACTGCAGTATAGCAGGCATGGGCATTTTAAACTATCCAGATGAGGAGAAAAGGAGAACAAAGTTCTAAAAGCTATCAATATGGATTCAGGAATTGGAAACCATTTTTCAAAAGAAGAAGTGATAGAATAGTGGCCAACTGCAGAGAGGACATTCTTGAGTAACGTGTGGTGAAGGAAAAATGAAGCTCATGCGGAAGACTCTAAGTCCCAGCAGTCATGACACCTCTACTGGCCCAGGACTGACTATCTACTATAGAGCTGGCCACCATGTTAAGCTCAGCACTATATTCAGTCTCTCATGACTAAGTTACCTGCTTAGCCTACTGATATGTTCCCATGGGAACAAAGCCAAAGGGAAAACAAAAATCATTTTAAAGGAGGGATACTCATGCATTGCTACTTTCCTCCCATCTTTAGGCCACCACATTTCTTTGGATACCTACTTTCATGGAAATTAGCTACATTCTAAGGCAGAAGCCATCAGCTCTCACCACCAAGCTCTACACATGGCATGCTCCACATTAACCAACATGGGACTAAAGGAAATGCACCTTAATGTTCTGAAGGAACCTTGTTAATCAGAGGCATATGCTCTTTTCAGAAGATGTACTCTGGGAACATGGCATTCACAGTGGAAAGATGGTTTTTATAGCCAATGGTAGTACTGATGAAGAATCTTTCAGGATCCCCTCTCCCTATTTCCATTCCATTTTGTATGAATTAAGACAGGGCCCATTCTCCACCTGTACCCAGACCTTATGAGCAGCATGGGATGGAGGCAGCAGGACTGCCATCTGCCCTATGTTTGATTAAATCTCCTCATCAATCAGGAGCAGATGGTAACCATATTTTGGTCTACCTAGCCACACACACACACACACACACACACACACACGCACGCACAATTTGTATCTCCAAACATATAAGGGAAAAAATGCTTTCCCCAACAACTTCAAATTTAAGGCAGACAGAAATGTGTACAAATTCTATCCTCCCTCCTTCCAAAGACATAAAGATCTGACCTTCAAAGATATACTGGAATTTGTGCTGCTGGAGACTGGCACTCATGGCCTCTTCAATGCCACTTATGTCTTTATTAAGACGGACCACCAGAGGGTCATAATCCATACTTTCCACATTAGCAACAATGGCATAGTTCCCTTGCTTTGCCAGAGGGATGAGATAGTGAAAACAGTGAACTCTGGAAAGAAAAAAGAGAAAACAGGTAAGTTGATAATGACAGATTTTACTGGAGAAAATAATGGTTTCTTTGTCACTTTTAAATACTCAACCACTTTGAAAAGTGTGAAGCCTGATAAATTTTGTATGACTTAAAAACAAAACAGAACAGCAACAATAAAAATCTTTCCAAACCAATACCATTTATTTTTTCGCCAAAACCACAACTTAGTTCTTTACAAACAGTTGAAATGCTGTGAATGTCATGGCAAAAGGCCTATCACTTCCCTGAGGAAAATTACATAGCATTTTTGGGTATCAGCTGGTCCCCAAGTGATTAGTCTCGTGAAAGGGCATTAATATGGTCACAAAGAAGTATCAACTTCAAAAGGAAAATCCTGTGTTATTTTCTAACATAGGCAAGCTGCTGCTGACCTCAACATGACTTTGGCATTAAGGTTTTCTGAAAACACCACTGATTGCACAGCATGAGGGTTGATTTTCAGAAAGTGCATGCTTAGGCTACACCAGCTACAGGCAGTTGCTATTGCCCCCACTTTAAGCCCTCCTGATGGTGAAAGAAAACGGCTGATAAAGGTGACATTCTCAGTATGCTGACTCAAAGGGCAAGTTCATATTTTTCCTCTGGAGTTCAAATGGGAGGAAACCTCAACAATTTTTAATCCCTCTACAATGTCTTTTAATAATGAGGGTGTCATTTGCCTATCCCCCTAAATTGTGGAAAAGGGACCTCCCTGTGATTAAATATGACTTATGGTTTCTCAGGTAAAATGTCAAATGTTTTTCAGCTGGGTCCTCCAACTCATTAGAACCTGCTGACTTTTGTTAAGGCTTTCTGGATTGAACTTTAACCATGCTAAAGAATAATGAGGACCACTAGTATAAAATTATTTGGAACAGGACTGAATTTTCTGGCATTTGAAGTTTTTCTAATTTCCTGGCATGTGTTGCCTATTTATTTGCCTTTCAAATACATAAATACATACATACATATATACATACATACACACACACACACATACACACACATATAAATTATGGCTGCTTCTTGGATTAAGGTAAAAAGTCAGGATAATTTGAGATATTTCATTGGAGTATCCCTTCCTGGAGGACAGGGCTTATATGTACTCTAGGTTTTTCTGTAGCATATTCAGCAAATGAGAGGCACATAGTAAATATTTATTATGACGGCCAGGTGTGCTCTCAGTCTCTCTAGGCTTCTGTGTCTACCTTATGAGTATTGAGCAATATGAAAACAGCAGTTTCAAATGCAATTTACTTCTTTTAAATCTCAGAATAATGGTCCATGTTGAATTTTATTTGGCTCTCAGTTCAAACCAGATGACTACTAATTAATTCACTGAAAAGTCAACGAATCAATTATTAATCAAACACCTACTTATGTGCCGAGAATCGTGCTAGTTACTTCATTAAATGTGTTAATTCTTCCCTGGAAACTACCTTTATAATTCAACAAAACAGGGTAGTATGTAATAAAGAGTGTTGAGTCAAGGTTCAAAACCCAGAAGACCTGGATTCAACTCTTAGTTATGAAACATACTAGCTATGTAACCATGACTATGTCATGTCTATTTTCTGATCTCAGTTTCTTTGTCTTTAAAATTGAGATATTAAGAGTTGTGATAGTTCCCTCGTAAGGTTGTTATAAGAAAAATAGTTTGTAAATCTTAAAACACTATATTATTCCAAATTATTATGGTGCCCATGGGTACATCATTTCTCTAGGCTTTCTTTTCTTATCTACAAAGTAATGGAGTTGGATTAGATGTCACTTTCAGTTCTTAAATTCTAAAGTTCTATTATAAAAAACATGTCATGTCCTTCAATGATTATGGCACTGACTAGGATTAAAATTAGCTTCTTTAGCCTTCAGAGTGCTGACAACATCACATATGGCAGACGGTGTTTCTCTGGCCTTCCCTTCCTGGCACTTTAATGTTTGACTTTACCTCTGGTGCCATTTTGGATTTCTTATTGGTTTTTTCAGGTCTCCAGTGCTACCACCCTTGACTCCCTTAATACTGTCTTTGGTTTCTTTACCTTTATCTTTTTTTCTCCCACTTAGCACCATAACTTTACATCTGGCTTGGACCTTAGAGATCATCAGTTCTAATCCTTTCTTTGATGAGTGAGGAAACTTAAGCTTAGAGAGTTTTAAAAATTTACTGAAAGTTACATAGTTAATAAGGCATCAGGAACCCAGGTCCTCTGCCTTGATGTCCAGCATCCTTCCCCACTGGACCATAGACTTCCACTGGGCTTCAAAGAGATAGTAGTAATGGTCGTAACACTAAACTTTAAACCCTGAGCCAAAGTTGTTATCACTGATGCACCTGGCAGGCAGACCAGCATATACTCTCTCTTCCTCAGCACAGCAGCATGAAATGAATTACACCTTTTATATGTGGCACCAGGCTCTAGGGATGAAGCAACACAATATAGTGAAATCTACTCACCAAATTCTTATTAATAATACTTGCTACACATAATAACATCTATATTTTAAAATCCTTACTTTAATGAATCAACATTGAATGTATTTAATTTTTAATTTCTTCTTTTTTGAAACTTTTTCTTTTTTTATTTAAATTTATTTAAGTTTTCAACATTCATTTCCACAGAATTTTGAGTTCCAAATTTTCTCCCCATCTCTTCCCTTCCCCCACCCCAAAACGCCAAGCATTCTAATTACCCCTACCACCAATCTGCCCTCTCTTCCCTTATCTCGATCTTCTCTCTTCTCCTGTAGGGCAAGATAAATTTCTGTACCCCATCACCTCTATTTTTTATTTCCCAGTTGTATGCAAGAACCATACTCAACAACTGTTCCTAAAACTTTGAGTTCCAACTTCTCTTCCTTCCCCCCCTCCCCACCTATCCCTACTGAGAAGGCAAGCAACTCAATATAGGTTACATATGTGTAGTTTTGCAAATGTCTTCCATAATAGTCATGTTGTTTAAGACTGACTATATTTCCCTCTATCCTATCCTGCCCCCCATTACTTCTATTCTTTCTTTTGACCTTGTCCCTCCCCAAGATGTTGACTTCTAATTGATCCTTCCTCCCATTGCCCTCCCTTCCATCATCTTCCCCCTGCTTATCCTCTTCTCTCCCACTTTCCTATATTGTAAGATAGGTTTTCATACCAAAATGAGTGTGCATTTTATTCCTTCCTTGAGCCAAATGTGATGAGAGTAAGCTTCATGTTTTCCTTTCACTTCCTCCTTTCTTCCCTCCATTGAAGTCTTTTTCTTGCCTCTTTTATGAGAGATAATTTGCCCCATTCCATTTTTCCCTTTCTTCTCCCAATATACTCCTCTCTCACCCCTGAATTTTATTTCTCTAGATATGATCCCTTCCTATTCAACTCACCCTGTGCTCTGTGTGTGTGTGTGTGTGTGTGTGTGTGTGTGTATGTGTAAAATCCCACCAACTACCCAGATACTGAAAAAAGTTTCCAGAGTTACAAATATTGTCTTTCCATGTAGGAATGTAAACAGTTCAACTTTAGTAAGTCCCTTATGATTTCTCTTTCCTGTTTACCTTTTCATGCTTCTCTTTCATTCTTGTGTTTGAAAGTCAAATTTTCTTTTCAGCTCTGGTCTTTTCATCAAGAATGCTTGAAAGTCCTCTATTTCATTGAAAGACCATTTTGTCCCCTGAAGTATTATACTCAGTTTTGCTGGGTAGGTGTTTCTTGGTTTTAGTCCTAGTTCCTTTGACTTCTGGAATATCCTATTCCACGCCCTGCGATCCCTTAATGTAGAAGCTGCTAGACCTTGTGTTATCCTGATTGTATTTCCACAATACTTGAATTGTTTCTTTCTAGCTGCTTGCAATATTTTCTCCTTGACCAGGGAACTCTGGAATTTGGCCACAACGTTCCTAGGAGTTTCTCTTTTTGGATCTCTTTCAGGCGGTGATCTGTGGATTCCTTGAATACTCATTTTGCCCTCCAGTTCTAGAATCTCAGGGCAGTTTTCCTTGATAATTTCATGAAAGATGATGTCTAAGTTCTTTTTTTTGATCATGGCTTTCAGGTAGTCCCATAATTTTTAAATTGTCTCTCCTGGACCTACTTTCCAGGTCAGTTGTTTTTCCAATGAGATATTTCACATTATCTTCCATTTTTTCATTCTTTTGATTTTGTTTTGTGATTTCTTGGTTTCTTATAAAGCCATTAGTCTCCATCTGTTCCATTCTAATTTTTAAAGAACTATTTTCTTCAGTGAGCTTTTGAACCTCCTTTTCCATTTGGCTAATTCTGCTTTTGAAAGCATTCTTCTCCTCATTGGCTTTTTGAACCTCTTTTGCCAACTGAGTTAGAATATTTTTAAAGATGTTATTTTCTTCAGCATTTTTTTGGGTCTCCTTTAGCAAGGTGTTGACTCTCTTTTCATGCTTTTCTCGCATCTCTCTCATTTCTCTTCCCAGTTTTTCCTCCATCTCTCTAATTTGATTTTCAAAATCCTTTTTGAGGTCTTCCATGGCCTGAGACCATTGAATATTTTTTTTGGATGTTTGGGATACAGAAGCCTTGACTTTTATGTCTTTCCTTGATGGTAAGCATTGTTCTTTCTCATCTGAAAGGATGGGAGAAGGTATCTGTTCACCAAGAAAGTAACCTTCTATTGTCTTATTTTTTTCCCCCATTTTTGGGCATTTTCCCCAACCAGTTACTTGACTTTTGGGTCCTCCGTCAAGAGTAGGGTATACTCTGGGTTTCTATAAGATCTGAGTTCCTCCAAGGTGGCACAATCAAGCCTGTACATTGGTCTGGGAGCAACAAGAAACTTATGTGCCCAGAATCTGAGAGTGGTAGAGTTTCCTCTCCACAACCACCTTGCCTCCAGTTCTGCCAAGCCAACACTAGGGGCTGAAATTCAGGTGAGCTGCTCAATTCCCCCAGGAGGTTTAGGTGGGGGCAGGGCCACCATACAGAACTCAGTTCCCCCAGGGGCTTTACGATGAGGCCTGGATGTGGGCTGCTGCCTGCCTTAGGAGCTCCTGCCACTGCTGCTGCCTCTGCTGTTACCGCCTGAGGCCAGAACTATGGGGACACCCTGATCCCTTCTTGGCCAGCTGAAGAAACCCTCTCGATGACGTTTGGCACCTGTGGGTTGAGAGATCTGCGCTGCCACTGGGGATTCTGTCCCTGAAGCCTGCTCAGTCCTGCTCCTCCCGGTGCCGTGTGGCCAAGGCTGGGCTGGGATCTGCGTCCGGTGCAACAGACCTTTCCCATGGGCCTTTCAGGTCACCCTGGGCTATAAATCTCCTCTCCATTGTTCTGTGGCTTCTGCAGCTCTTGAATTTGTTGAGAGTCTTTATTTACAGGTATTTTATGGGCTCTGGGGGAAGAACTAGTGTATATGCATCTTTCTACTCTGCCATATTGGCTCCGCCCCCACCTTTTTTTAATATATTGGAAAAATACTACTTTCACTAACAACAATGAACCATTTTTCTCATTCTAAGGTTTTTTGTAATGTTTTTTATTTTTGCATTGAAAATAGACATTCACAGCCCAGTAATATTATCCTCTATTTATATCTTTCTTCTAGAATTTTTCTGGATATGATTTTAGTAAGTCTCCTGAAATCATGAGATTCAGTCCCCTCTGGAGTCTAGACATCAGCAGTGGCTCCTGAAAGCCATGGAAGGGCATGATTACAAAACTGCAAAACTCTTTCTGTTTGTATTGTTGTTTGAAGGAATCTTTTAGGCATCACAGAATCTCAGAGTTGGAAGAGATCGCAGAGACCAGTTTGTCCAATTCACAGCCCAACAGATATTCTTATATCCCAGACAAGAGATGGTCCAGCTTCTGCTAATAGACGCTAGGCGCAGGCAGTTCACTGTCTGTTGGGATAGCCCATTCACTGTTTCAATCATCACTTATGAATTACATCAAGCCAAAATCTGTCTCCATGCAAATCTCATTCACTGAACCTCATTCTGTCTCATGGTGACAAATCAAATTCCGTTTTCCATGTGAGAGTTCTTCAAATGTTAAAAGACAGCTGCTGGGTTCCCTGAATTGTATCTCTTAAGATTAAGAAAAATAACATAGTACCTAAGGGCTTCAAAACACCTTTATTCTTTTCAAACAATACCAGTGAAGAGGAAACTCTCAGGATTTCTCGGAGAAGATATTTCTTCAGGTTCTTAGAACAAGTAAATAACCTTATCTTTCAACTTTACTTTTCAATGCACTTTAATATTTATTATATCTTACTAACTTATGTAACACTGACATTATTGCCCCCATTTTACAGATTGGGAACATGGAGTAAAAAGAATTTAAGTGATATGCCTATGATCATCATGAGTTAGAGGCAAAGCAGAAACAGAAATCTAGGTCTTCAGATTTTTGGTCCTCTGCTCTGATTGCTACTAAAGATTTGGGAAACCTTTTGATCTCTCAAAGTTGGGCAGGGAGAACTAAGGGATAGCGGCATTGAGAGTCTTGCCCAGTGACAGACAAGGAAAGGGAGAAATCCTTTCCCAGATTTTAGAGTTCAAAAAATATTCTTATGTGGTTACACTTTAATTCCTTTTCCTCCTGCTCTAAGTGCTCCTAACAGCATCCCAAATAAGCTGTAGATGGAATGGTGTCTAATGTTATGATTATTATTGTCAGAATGTGCAGAAATGAAGGGGAGGAACAGACATGGAGGAGTTAATGACCTACCTCAATGTGTTTAAAATGTCTCTTGGGAATGAGCTACATGACATAGATAGTTCTGGCTTTAAAAAATATTGCACACTTACACAATCAATAACCTGAGTTCTGTAGATTCTGATTGTAATTAGTTTGGTGTTCTATTTGCTTCGCTCTGCAAGTCTGCAATTTGGCACATCAGAAAGTTATTAGGTATTTTTTCCTCAAGAGCTTGTTCCATTTGATCTATTCATAGAAGCAGGGGATATATTTAATTACTATCTTACAAATTAATAGAAAAAAATTTCAAAATCGGTATAAAAGCAATAAGACAGGAAATGTCACTGCTTCTGAAAAGCTCAAAAAGACAAGTTGTACTGCTGCTGTTGACGATGCTAACAACTCAGATTGCTTTACTACTTTAGAGCTTATATAACACTTTTCTCACAAATTTGTAGATGTTAGGACATGTATCAATATTTGCCCATTTTCCAGAAAGGGAATCCAAGGGGGTTAAGTGGTCATAGAATTAATAACCAGCATGTACACCTAGAGCTCCAGATTCCCAGTCTGCTGCTTTTACCCTCATCACACTAACGGAAATGATGAAAAAAGAGTGAATTCAAGAGTAATTGGGAATGATTGTTTTGTTTGCCCATCCTTCACCTATCAAGTACCTGAAAGCACTTTGAAGTAGTGAGGACCCAGCACCCTGGATAAGTTAGGTGGCCCCTTCTCCATGAAGGCTCCCTGATTCTACATCTATGTCTGGTTACATCATTGTGCCTCCTAGGGAGACAACGAGAAGCCACTCCATTCCAAAAGTTGAATCTAGTACTATGTCACTGGCTACACCATCTTGAAATTTATGATATCATAATTAAAGATAGACAGAAAAAAAAGGCAGAATAGTGCGCAGAGACCTTAAGGAAACATAAGTAGGCCAAGAGGCAGTATGGTATAGTGAATACCAAGATGGCTGCAGAGTCAGGTCATTGTGGGTATAAGTGCTACCTCTGACATGTGCTGACTGTGATGCTGGGCAGGTGAGCCACTAGACCTCTCTCAATGCTCCAGGAAGCTTTTTATAGACCTGAGTTCCAGAGCAGTTGCAGATCCACACGGGTAGAGAGATTTTCCTACCTGAGAGTTCCCTAAACTGATGAACTCAACATCTGGACTAAAAAAAAAAAAGATGAAACATGATGATCTAATGCATTCTCTAAAATGGGCAGATGCATCGACAACAGAGAGGAAGGTTGTTGAGTGGGCTAAGCAATGGAGCAGGAGGAAGAAGCACTGTGGTATAGTGGAAAGGTTATGAATTTGGAAACAAAAGACCTAGATATGAATACTATTTCACCTGTGTGGGTTCTTGTTTGTTCACCTGCAAAGTGATGGGGTTGACCCAGATGATCTCTAAAGACCCGTCATGGTCTAGAACTCTACAACTCCATGATCCTTTGGTTTGGAAACCACAAATGTTGCACAGTTAAAATCCTTTCTCCTTCATGAAGAAGGTCTAATCTGGCCAACATTAATATCTCATTCCTTAGGACTCATAATCCTCCTTCACCTGTTTGATAATGAATCATGGACAGCCTTTATGGAGTTTCTTGTGTTGTTATTTCATATTGTTTAACTTTGCTCATATTTGAGTTTTCTCTTTCCAAGCATGTTGTAGGGGAGAGTCTTATTCTGCACATCTCAAATACTATTTAGTACAATGCCTTGCATACATGTAAGCACAATTTGGAGAGAGACTCTGTCATTCTGTAAAATTTATGAAAATATCCAAAAGGACTCATAAAATGCTCCCTCAGAAACAAACGAGTGACATGTGACTCCTAATGCATTCAACGTGACAAGGACTCCTGCCCACAGCCGCACCTGACTTCCAAATGCAAAACCAGCAGGCAGCGGTCAGCCATTTCCTGGAAAGATTTGGCCAGTTCACTGAGAGTCTGCATGATCTGTTCCGACCCTGGAGGGAGATCCAAGCTCATGAGGTTATCTTGACCAGGGGAGGGCACTGAAAGAAAGGGAAATGATAAAAACATGAACAATTTCACTTGGTGGGTAAAAACAATTTTTTAAAAAAACAAACAAACAAATAAACATGACATCTTTTCTCAAATCTCTCCTCACTGTCTTGACAAGTTTGGTTTCCTATGAATATATGAGGCACTGAGAGTACATGAAGAAACGACTGTTTTAGCAAATGATTAGACAGTGAAGCAAGTCTGATAGGCTCAAATTAAGTGAGAACCACATAGGGTCACACAAACCTACATGCTCAAGATCCAGTGAGTTGCTACTTTGAACTTCAGGGTGTTTTTCATTTAATGCCATTACAGAGACTGGTATGCACTGAACTCCATTTATTAAGTGTCTACTATGTGATATTTATGGAGGACTCAAAGACAAAAACAGGCATGCTTCCTCTGGAAGGGCAAGGGCCCAGCATCTGTTTGTAGCCCTACTCCACAATGCTGGCAAGCATTCTGGATGAGTGATCAACCTCAAGATCCTGTCAAGGCTAGAGATAGACAGTGCCTTATATTGTCCAGGCCTCTGGGTTATGTAGGATAATCATGCTCTTCCTCAAGAAGAAGGGGAAGACAGAAAAAAGAAAAGATGATAGCAAACAATGTTAAAAGCTGAGCCTTGTTCAAGGCAGTTGATGTAAAAGGGAAAACAAGACTTAACAATGGACATTACTAGCCACTGCTCACCTTTGTATCATCCCAAATGTATCTACTGGAGGCTAGATGCGTGATATTACACTCTCTCTATTATTATTCTATATCATATCAAAACAAGTGAAAATTCTTGGCTTACTAAGATTTTGAGGTCTTTCAATGAACCTCCTGACTCCTTTGTTATGTGATATATTCTGGATGCATTTTCTGTAGCATAGAGAATTAAAGAAGCTACACATGTATAAATGACAGGAATTAGCAATAGGACAGAAATCCTGTTTCCATTTCTGGGATTCACACTAGCTTCATTATCAAAAGCATTTTCTTTTCTTTTCTTTTTAATAACAAAAGGGTTTTAATCCCCTAAACAGTTTCCAAACATCTTGCTAAGAAATTCTTATCTTTCCTGTTCCTATTAATAATGGTGATGATAAGCAATAATAATAATAATAATAGCAAAATCAACATTTTATGTGGTAAACAAATGATCAGCTACCAATTTAAAAGTTAAAGAAACTGACACAGAAGTGAGCAGAACCTGGAGAACACTCCACATAACAGCAACACTGTAAGATGACCCACTTATATAGACTTAACTCTTCTCAGCAATGCAGTGATCTAAGACAATTCCAAAACACTCATGATGCAAAATGCTATCCACATCCAGAGAAAGAATTATGGATTCTGAATGCAGATTGAAGTATGCTATTTTTTCTCTCCTTTTTTTTTGCTTTTTTCTTTCTTGTGGCTTTCCCCGTTGATTCTAATTCTTTTTTCTTATAAGACTAATGTGGAAATATGTTTAATGTGATTGTACATGTATAGCCCATATCAGGTTGCATGCCGTTTTGGAGAAGGAGACAAAATTTAGAACTCAAAATCTTATAGGAGTGAAAGTTGAAAATTAAAAATAAATAAATGAAATGTTAAAAAAGGAACTGCCACAAAGAAAGGCACAGGTCTAAAGAAGCAGCTGAGTTCATACTGTAACAAGTAGGATGAAAGTATTTCAGTAAAGAAACTAGCTAGTGATGTATTTAATTTAGCTCTAATCTATGGTGAAGGCATAGTGTGCTACTGAAAAAAACCCTGAGCATTAAACCCAAAGCTTGATTAGAAAGCTGCTTTATGAACTCCTTAGGGCTCACTGAAATTTATGAAGTATTTTTTAAATGGGAGACAGTACTGAGTAAAGAAATTTTGAACAGGGCAAACAGAGACAACCAAAATAATTAACTAGCTCCTAAATGTCAAATGGAAATACAGGAAGAAACAGCACTGGCAGACTAGAATCTGCTCAGAGTGACTGCAGTCAAGATTTGTGACATAAGACACATGCATACACATGCATCATTTTTACAGAACATTTCTGTGCTATGATCTGAAGGATGTATTTGACTGTTATTTACAAAATTTTGTTCCTCTTTCAATATGTTTCTTTTAACACAACATTTTTGTTCACATTCAAAAATGAAGTAAATGAGTCATCCCTGGTGGGAAGGACCTGAATTTTGAGTTGCCATTTCAATACCATTACTGGGGTTGGGTTATACTGAACTCCAATTCAAGTACTTATTAAGGGCCTACTATGTGCTAGGCACTGAGGATATAAGGATAAAAATGTCCCTTTCCTCAAGAAGCCTGCATTCTACCAGGGCTAAACAACATATACACAGATAAGTACGTACAAAATAAAGAAAAACTAAATGCAAAGTATATTGGGGGAGTAGTAGTGATGGAAGCACATAGTGGATAAGAGGACTGGGCAAAGTCTCTTGTAAGAGACAGTGTTGAAATTTAGCCTTTGGGGGTAACAAGAGATTCAAAGAAGCAGAGGTAAGAAGAGAGAACATTACAGGCAGGGGGGACAACCAGTAAGATGAAATGTTCTGAACCGGAGATATCAAGTAGGCCATTGGTCAGGAATATAGATTATGGGAGAGAGAGTACAGGGAGATAATTCTGACTGGGTGGGCTGGAGTTAGATTGTAAATAGGTAAACAGAGGATATCCTTAAGACCGGAAGCCACTGAACAAAAGGAAACATGAAGCAACAGGAAGCAAGTGACATGATCAAATGTAGGCTTTACACGATCCCCTACCTCATAAAGACCAACAATGTACACTTCTGAGTCTACAGGTTAGATTAGACATAAGCTTTATACGATCCCCTACCTCATAAAGACCAACAATGTACACTTGTAAATCTATAGGTTAGATAAAAGAGCAGTGTGTAGTTGCAGGCCAAAAATTTTCTGTGGGCAATACTAACAAACTCAAATGCTAATTGAGCTTGAAACGTTACCCTCCATAGCTCTACACCGCAAACACATAACAAATATATGTATCCAGGGCAACACGACCTAGGAAATTCACACAGTCCTAAAGATAATAGTTAATATTTATACAGGGTTGGGTTATGAAATGCTTCCTTCACAATAATACTGTTAGCTAGGTAGTTTACAGTCTATTATTCTATTTCAAAGAAGAGGAAACTAATGTTCAAAATCATAAAAAGACACACCAGAAGCAGGCACTTTGAAAAGCTGTGTCTAGGAGTTGGGTAGTGCAATGGGTAGATCATCAGGCCTGGAGTCAGGAGAACTGAGTTAAAAATCTGACCTCAGACACTTACTAGCAATGTGACCTTGGCCAAGTCACTTAACCTCTGTCTCAGTTTTCTCACGGAAAATGAGGATAATAATATCGTCTACTTCCCAGGAGTGTTGTGAGGATCAAATAAGATAATTGTAAAGTGCTTAGCACAGTATCTGGCACATAAATGCTATTTAAAAATTAAGTAATATGATTATTATAATTATAAAATTGGTGTGTAAAAATATATTTGCACACTTCCTCACTGAATTACTCCTCATTTGTTACAGCACTGAGAGGTAGCAAGGTGTCTCTGATAGAGGGCCAGCCTTGGAGTTAGCTAGGAAGAGGGGGTGGTAAGTAATCATGAGGGCACAGTTAACTCTTTGATCATGGGTAACCCACTTAATTTCTCAGTGCCCCAGGCAACTACCTAAGACAATGAATTACAAACACATTACTCATGTGCACAGATGGGGGGACTGTCCACATTTGGAACTCACCAAACTGATGAAATCATACGTCCACAGCAAAAAAAATCTGGTTAGATACAATATGCCTACACCGTAGAGCTAAGGAGGCAAAGGTTTGGGGCTCAGGCACATTTAATCCTCTTAGCACATAGAAAATCTCTGCCCTGCAGCTACACACAGAATCCTTTATCTAGCCGATACATTCACAAGTGCATATTGTTGGCTATAATGTGTCAGGGGACTAAGGTGGTATGTACAGCATAGGTCTGATTGTGTCACTTTATTTTCCATCTGAGACTGGATTTGTGACACTGTATTCTCTTTCCAATGTTAACATTATTCTACATTATTCTAGGGAGGGGATGAGGAGGAAGGAAGGGTAGGTTCTTAACTCTCTGATAGAAGGAAAAAACCACTCCAGGGTTTTTGGAGATTTAAGGGAAAACTAATATTCAGCTATTACACAGAACACAGGTCAAGCTGAAGGTGTAGGTGTGAGAAAGGTAGAATTTCAGGAAGGGGGTGTTAGACTGGAGAAGGAACTAACCTGTGCAATTCTGTGCCAGGACCTTGTCAAAGATGGAGATGTCAGGCAAGACTGGAAACTGCTAATTTTTCTAGTGATGGGGGAGGGGCTTGCTTTTTGTCAGTGTGTTGAGGACTCTGAAATTCAGTAATAGAAATCTGACTCAAACCATAATTACTATTGGGCAGCAGAGTTAGCTAAATGAAGATGCACAAAAGTTCTTTCCAACAGCTCATTTACACAGGAGGCTGAAAATTCTAGGGTTTTCAGCATCTAGGGATTGATTTCTGGCACTGCTTGTCAAATACTGGGCTACACTGAAAATTTTTATTTCTCCAGTAGGAAAACTGCTTCAAGGAAAATGATTTTCCTCCTTCTCTCAGGCTTTGCACAGAGAAAGCTGGAAAACAGGTGGCATTCAAGGCCTTTCACAATCTGGCTCCAAATAGATTTTCCAACCTACTTCCCTTCACATAGATAATCTGTTTCAGCACACTGGAGTATTAGCTGTTCCTTAAATACAGTGACATTAGTCAGACAATAAACATTTATTAACCACTTTATAATATGCCAAGGACTGTGCTAAGTGTTGAGGAAAGACTTTGTAAAAAGTGGTCTCTGCCTTCAAAGTGTGAACATTCTAATGGGAAAAACAACTAGGTTGCATAGGAAGGTCGAATGAAGATTCAGAAAGCCCTCTTGCAGAAGGTAGGATTTGAGTGGATCTTTGAAAGAAACCAGGGAATCTAAGAAGTGAGGAGGAGAATTCCAGGCACAGAATTTTATGCTAGTATTTTACTACACATCTATTCTATGTAAAATAGAATCAACTGATTTAAAGTTCACACAAGCATTTACAATGTTTTTTCTTCACTACTAATTTATTTTAAAGTAGTCATAATGCCGAATATTAGTGGGGTCCAGCTGTGTAATTTGTGAAGGAGGGAGAATAAATAAGGCTGAAATCTCCTTTCTGATTTAAAGACGTGGCCAAGAGGTCAAGAGGGTGGAAACTCACCCTTAGACAACAAAGCTGAGAGGGCAGCATGGTGTAATTAGAAAAGTACAGGTTCTCTCTATAACCAAAGAAATCAAAGAAAGAGGAAAAGGATCTACAGGGACCAAAATATTTATAGTCATTTTTTGTGGTGGTAAAAAACTAAGAAACAAAGAGGATGTTTGGAACCTGGGGAATAGATGAATGATTTATGGGATGTTAATGCAATGGAATACTGTCATACCATGAGAACTAATGAAAGTGATAGTTTCAAAGAAAGTTTAGAAGACTTCTATGAGCTGATGCAAAGTATACTGAGCAGAATCAGAGAACAACGCAGAACAATGTATACAAGAACAACAACCTTGTAAAAACAAACTACTTTGAAAGACTTAAGGATGCTGATCAACGTAACAGCTATGATTTCAGAGGACCATTGATGGTTACCCACCTCCTGACAAAGATGATGGAATCAAGGTATGAATGAGGCATATATATTTTGGACAGGGACAATGTAGGAATTAGTTTTGCTTGACAAGGCATATTTGTTACAAAGGCTTTGTTTTTAGTTTTTGTATTTTCCATGAAGAACAGATGTGGGAGAGAGAAAATAAATGTTTTTAATTAAAAAAAAATTACAAGCTCTGGAGTCAGAAGATCTGGGTTCCGATTATAAAGATGATACTAACTGTGCAACTTCAGGCAAGTCACTAAACATCTGTGAACCTCATCTGGATAACAAGTACTAATTACTTATGATTACTGATTTAGAGCCAACAGTTCTTAGAGCTCATCTAGTACAGTGACTCAATCTTTTTTGTTTTGTGGAACCCTTTGGCAGCCTAGTTAATCCTACGGACTCCTCAGAATAATGTTTTAAAACACATAAAATTAAATATCTATGCTTGCAAAGGACACCAAATACACTGAAATAATTATCAAAATATTTTAAAAAAAACAAATTTGCATACCTCAGGTTAAGAACCCCCAATAAGAGCTCCCTTGCTTTATAGATGATGGAATTGAGGCTCACAGAAGGGAAATGACTTGCTCAGGGCCACAGATGGACTAAGTAATAGAGCTGGGTCTTCAGTCTAAGTCCTTTGACTTCAAATCATTAGGAAAATATACCAAGTACCATAAGGAGCTATAGAAATGTGAGCTGTTTGTCATTATCATCATGGTCATTCAGAAGATTCAGGAAATTTTTCCTGAGGTCACTAAAATTTTTGTGGAGTCCCATCAGGTAGTAGTAGCTCTAAAAGAGGGCTACTCCATAGATGTTGATAATGATTTATCACAGCTCAGGGTTTGTTGAAGACATCAGGCTGTCCTGGACATAAGCCCTTGTAACTTCTTCCTTCCAAGTGCCTTCCACAAATAAGTGAGACTAATGAGAAAGTAGTAGTACTTTCGGATTATTCCCCTGGAATGCCTCTGTATTCAGAAATGGAAGTGCAATTTTAGAGTTTCGACCTTAACTTTGCTGACTACTCCATAGAGCCCAAGTAATAAACCCTATAAAATGTTCTGATCCAAGAGGAGTTCCATGTAATGAGCCCACATGTAGTCCATCTTGCTGAAATCAAGGGACTTGGAGCTCTCCTTTCAGATAATAACCAAATCATTTGACCCCTCCCAATGGCACATTAAATACAGAACACCTTTCAGGAAAACTGGAATGCTAGCTGCCATGGAGAAGCAATCAGCTGAGGACATTAGGAAGTCTCAGGTGGTTCCACATCCAAATATTAACAAGACCTAAATCTGTTTAGTTCTTAAAATTAGTCAAAATTGGGCTCATTCAGCCCCAGAAGAGCATCTGTTTTCAAGGATGCAGCTGCTCTGCTTTCAATGGCAACTTAGTGCGACTTCTTTAATCCATCCATATAAGGATGTCCTTGTGCATCTGCTGCAGTATTAGCTGAATTTGTTATATTATGTACTGGTCCCAACTGGGGTGGGAGTGAAAAACTGAAAAGGGAAAGATAGTTGTGGCAAGAAAATGGAGGTTAATCCATTGAATCTAAGCTTTTTAGGAGACAGAAAGCTGTCAAAGAATAATCTCATATAATTTCCTCCCTGGAAACATTTGACCACTCTCCCGAGTCCATTCTAGGTCTAAAATTTTATGATTCCTTTTCAGGTTTTCACAAAATTATGACATCCTTTCCTCCATCAATGCCTTCCTTGGATGCTTCATCATGGCATAGATATGAATTGGGTTTCTTAAAGCTAGGACATCAGAATGCAAGCTCTGTTAAGGTCCTGACAAATTGAAAAAGCTTGGAGGAGAGTCTGGCAAAGGACTGTACATCTTTCATCTAAGGATCAGTCTAGGCTAAGTATGGAGAAGCTCATCATCAGAAAGGTGACCAAAATGCAGGTGATGAAATTTTGTAACTCATAAAACCATCTCATAATTGTGTCATGGATCCCACTGGCTATCTGGTGAAGTTTACAAACTCCTCAGAATAATTTTTAAAATGCATAAAACAAAATACTTAAGCTTTAAAAGGAAATAAGATATATTGAAATAAAAGTCTATTTTTTTTTCTGACCTCAGATCATGTACTGTATGAAGGACTCTTTGAGGGGTCTGTGAACCCCAGGTTAAGCACCCTAGTCCCATGGCATGGAGGAATTAGGAGTACCTACTCTGATGACAGAATTTCAAAAGTACTGGATGTTTAGTGACCTATGCTCTGGATCACAACTCAGGAGGACATAAAGAAAGTAGGCATATTTCTGTTTCTTAGTGTTCCTTACTGAATAATGTATAGAGAACCAGCTTTGGAGTCAGAGACCAGGGTTTAAGTCCCTGGTCTGAAACACAATGGTCTTGTGTCTCTGGGCAAGTCTCTTAAACTGAGTGCTTCAGGCAACACCTGAAGATGACAAGCTACAGAGGTATGATGGTTTGCACTGGTAGAACAAATTCCTCACTGTAAATTTCCTACACTGACCAACAGGAGATGAAATTCCAGAGCCAATCATAAGAAATTTATATTTCTGTCAGAGCTGATGTAATGACAGGGCTTAAAAATTCACATTCAGATCCTGAGATGTTATTACCTCATAGATTCCTTCTCTCACTGAATGGAGTCTCTGATTCATTCACTTAGTCGATCGAATATGCAACAGATACATGTGTAAAGAACTGATTGGATTTGCATTATCAAGGAAACCGAGAATAGGAAGCACTGAGTTAGTTTTTAGGGAAAGCCCTGAGGGAGAAGGTGGAGCCAAAGCTGATACGGGAATGCTGAGCCAGAGCAGGGGGAAACTGTAGCATTTACAGAAATAGGTAAGCAGAAACAGAGAGCTAATGTTGGTAAGAATAATGAATTTAGTTTTTGGTGTGGATCCTTTAAAAAGATGGAGAAATATCTCAATGGAAATATCCAGCAGGCAGTTGGAGGAACTAGTAGACATATCAGAAGCTGTCTGGCAGTTATAGTAGAAAGAGCCCTGGTCTTTGAGTCAAGGCCTCTGTTTTTATTCCCTGCTCACAAGGAGCTCACGGTCCAACGTGGAAGACAACACAGGCTGCTGCTGCTGTTCATTTGTTTCAATCATGTCTGACTCTTCGTGACCCCATCTGGAGCTTTCTTGGCAAAGTTGCTGGGGTGGTTTGCTATCTCCTTCTCCAGCTTAATTTACAGGAATGAAATTTTCACAGGAGGAAAATGAGGCAAAAGTGATTAAGTGAAGTGTCTGAGGCCAGATTTGAACTCATGAAGATAAGTCTTCCTGATTCCAGGTCTCATACCCTACCTTCTGCACCACTAGTTTAAACTGCAAATCAGATGCAAAATGTCCTAAGGTGTTTAGGGCACAGCAGTGAAGTAAAGGCGATACCTCTTCCTTAACATCATTTCCTCTGCTAAAATGATCAGTTTTTGATGTTGAATAGAATTGACAAGGTCAAGGACTTTGGTGGCAAAAATATCTTTTCTTTGTCTTTAGTAGTTGTGGTTGTAGCATCTGCAGAAACCAGGCCACATCTCTTCATGGGCTGTTTCCCAGGGCCGCATCTGAAGGCTAGAAGCATCCCTTTTCTCAAGGCTTTTGGGTTTAGGAACCTGGGCCACTCCAATCCAAGGGAGATGGTGGCCAAGGTGGTGGTGGTGCTTTGACTTGCCTCTTGTCTTTCTCACAGGCTGCCTTGCTACTGTAAGCTAGGCTAGCTTGCTAGTCCCATGGGTGGCAGCTGGTTGACAGTGAGTGGAGATGGCTGACTCCTCCACAGGAATAGCTTGTCCTGATGATCTTTATCTCCATCCATTTCTCTACCATCACTCATAAGTGCTTATCTCCTCTTACCTAGACATCACAATAATTTCCTGGCTGTCTTTTCCTTTCTAATCAATCTTGTAAAACAACTACCCTGAGCAAAGATCTCTAGCTAGAGAAGTATGCTCAATATCTTTAGTCCAGCTCCCAAGGCCCTCCACAAACTAGATTCAACTTAACTTTCCAGTCTTATCTCTGGCTACTTCCCTAAATGAACCATTTCCCCCCCAATGCAAATGGTCTACTCATCACCCTTGTCTTCATGATTTTACTCATGTTGTTCCCCTTTTTGAAAAGTTTTCCCTTCTCTCTCATAATCACCTATCTAAAACAGAAATGGGGGGTCACTAAGCGGTAGGCCACATGTTGGCTTAGAAAACCACACATTAATAATATCTATGTTCTATTGTGTTTTTGTTTATTTTGTCAAATAATTTCCAATTACATTTTAATTTCAATTCCTGCACACTGAGGAGTGTTGCAGGCCTCAATCTCTGATCTAAATCATAGCTGTCTTTCTCAAAGCCTATCCCTAACACAAGCCTTCCTTCCCTGATCATCCCAGTTCAGAATGATTCTTCTGTTCTCTGAAATCTTCTATTATTTATTACCTTTGGATATTCATTTAATAGTTAACAGCAGATAGGATTTGGCATTGAGTTTATAAGGGCATATAACACATAAGGGTTGGACTAGCTAATAATAATAACTCACATTTTAAGTTTATAAAAAGCTCTACATACAGTATGCCATTTGAACCTTATAACAACTCTGAAGGTCAGTAGTAGAGATATTATTATCTCCATTTTGCAGAAGAGGAAGCTGAGGCTCACATAGTTAACTGTCTTGCTGCCGGTCACCCCACTAGTAAGTGTCTGATGTAAGCCTTAGATTCAGGTCTTCCTGACTTCTATCCACTACACCACGCTGCCTCTTACCATGTTATATCTGAAATCTTTTTAAACTCTTAGTCTCTCAATATGATATGGCAGACAGGCTTCAGTTGCTAATCAGCTTTTCATGCATTTATATCTTACTTCTCTAACTGAACTGTAAGATCCTTTAGGTCAGGAACCATATCTTACTTTACCCTTTCTTGATTTCCCCATTTTCAGCACACTACATATCTGATTAATTATTCATTTTCCTAATACTTTGATGGCTCTCTCATCTCATCAGAGTGAACAGTCCTTGTACCCATGTAGCTTGAAACCAATCCAAATATGAATATTATCTGATCTTCTGGATAAGACTATCCCTCTAACTTTGGAAACATATTATAGGTATAGATGTTGGTCTGTCCATACATTAGTCTTCATTTTTACTCCATGACTGTCCTACTTCTTTTTTTGCTCACCCATGTCCTTGCTAATGTCTTTTATGACAATTCTTGGACACACATTACTATTAGTACCATACTTAGACTTAGTCCTTTTCCCTTGAAGTAGTCCTGGGTTAAATGTAATTTTGATTCCTCCAAGTTGATAGTGCTTCAAAAATTATAATCATGCAGTATCCCTTGAAAAACAATGCTGTTAGAAATACACAATTTTGGGGTAACAAGAAGCTTGCATCCTTGGAAATGCTATATAATTACATACATCCTGAAGTTCTCTTCCATTCAGCTCTATGCCCAGATCACTGCCACATTTACTACACATATATGTGGAGACTTTGAGTTGGTTGCCTAACTCAAAGGCAACGGCATGTCATGATCAAGACATACAGTCTTCTTTCATTTTCTCTTTTTCCTGGGTAGATGTTTCTTTGAGTGATCCAACGCCAAAGAAAAATTAATCTTTACAAAGGAATCTCCAAATATTAGAAGGATAAATTTTTCAATGAGTACTATCAAAACAAGAATGAAACTTAAATTTTTATTCCTACCATCCTCCTAAAAACTGTATAAAACCTTTCACCCAACGGTTTCCAAGAATTTTATTGATCAAGGTTATTATTCATCTTCAATGTTACCGAAACTAAAACTCCAAAGATTATGAAAATCAATCATCATTATCAAAGAAGTGCTAGAAATAGAGATAGTGATGAAAATAGAAGCTTCATGCAAGGCCACTTGTTGAATAGTAAAGCAAATACAAAACGAAGGTAAAAGTGGACAGCTACTTTCTATGTTCCCACAAGGGAAAGTATTTTTTCTTAGAATCTGAGGCAACACCTGTACTCAGTACATGGCACAGCTCAATGCAACACACTCTTAAGTCTCTCAGTACATATTCTTTGATGTTAATACTGACTGAGCAAGTCCCAGGACTGCCAAGATATTAAGCTTTAGGTTCCTGCCAGCAGACAGTACATAGCAGAAAACAGGTAATTCTCCAAAGAATCACAATTCCATCTCTCTTAAGTCTCATGGGTCAAAAATATAGAGAATAGGCTCTTTCAGTCCTAAGGGAAAATAGCAGAATTCTTTTTTTTTCTTCCTTTGTTCCAAATAATCCTCCTCAAGGGTTTGGCACAAATCTAATCACCAACTAAAATGATATGTAGTTATAGTAATTTAGCTACTAGGTCAGGAAGAGAAATGAGTGAGGGGGGAACAAAACAAAACAAAAAATCAACAGGCTAATTTTAGCCATTTGCTGGCAAGATACTATTTTAATGTTAAATTTGATTTCTTGTGAACTGTGTAACTAAATATTTTGCATTTCTATAAAATCTCAAATCAAAGAACAGCTTAAGAAATTAACAAACACCTGACTAGATTTTCCAGGGTGAATAAAGAAGTCAGGGTCAGGCCAGAAGCAAAAAGGGCTGTATAGTTTGGTTTTTTTAGGCACAGTTACCATTCAGCAATGTGTTTAATGAATATCCGCCTAGATGAAGAGTTTAGTCACTTCTCCTAGTGTCTCAGGGGAGCAGTTTATTCACTAAGTGACTCAGAGACCCATGCAATTAAATTAAACAAATAACTCAGTGCTTGACTTTTGGGGGGAGATATGAAGATTAGATAAGACACTATAGAAGGCTATAAGGAACTAGCAATCCAGTAGGGGATAAGACCTACACTTAAGTAAGCACAGCATATAATAAAAGCTACTAATTCTGTCTGTGGCCTGTGAGCTCCTTGAGAGCATTTATTTTATTATATATTATTATATATAATATATATAAATATTATATATATTATATGACTACTTATACAAACACCACTTCAAACTTTACAAAGCACTTTATAAACTGCTTGTCATAGAACTACAAAATGTCATCAGCAGGATTCATGTTCAGTATAGAAAAAATAGAAGATACCCTTGTCCTGCAGTAAGATTGAGGAAAGCCTCTGTGGTCCACTTGTACACCTTCAATATTAAGAGGAAGCTAGGAAGGGATCAGCACGTTCAGTGGACTCCTTGTGGGGAACCTATCCAGTCCCCCAGGTCTGCCAGCTCAGGATCACCGTCCTGTCACCCCACATAACCAATCACCGGCCAAATCTTGTCGCTCTTTTTGCACCAATATTTTCTCCTGTGTGTCTCCTCTCTACTCACACAATCATGATTCTAGTTCAGGTCTTTAGCGCCACTCATTGGGGAATATAGCAACAGCCTCCTTTGGCTCTCCCTGCCCCAAGTGTCTCCCCATTCCAATCAATCCTCTACCCTGCTATCAAAATGATTTTCTTGAAGTGCATTCTGATCATGTCATAACAGATTCTAGAGCCTATTACCATAAGAGTCAAAGAGAAACTCTTATTATTTGGCATTCAAATCTTTCTAGAACCTGGACCTTCCCTACCCTTTCAGTCTCCTGGCATTTTACTCCTTTTCTTGCATTCTGTATTCAAGCCATGGGGCAGCTAGGTATTGCAGTGGATAGAGCACCAGTGCAGGAGTCAGGAGGACCTGAGTTCAAATCTCACCTCAGACACTTGACACTCACTAGTTGTGTGACCTTGGGCAAGTCACTTAACCCCAATTGCCTCATCCTGGGTCATCTCCAGTCATCCTGATGAATATCTGGTCACTGGATTCAGATGGCTCTGGAGGAGAAGTGAGGCTGGTGACCTGCACAGCCCTCCCTCACTCAAAACAAAGTCAAGTGCAAATCATGTTATCATTTCTCTGATGGCACACATTCAAGCCATGCTGTTCTATTGTAGATAGAACAATCTACAGATACAATCTCCTGCTTCTCTGCCTTTGCACCAGTTATCCTCTGGGAAACATGGCCTCTCTTTTCACCTCTACCTCTTAGAATTCTTGCTTTCTGTTTATTTTTCTCCTTTTTTTTTTTTTTTAAAGATTTTAGACTATTTCATTTCTATTATAGACTTTTATTTTTCTCCAATTTCCAATTCTCTCCCTCTTCCTGCCATTCCCTACAAAATAAGAGGGTAAGAATAATAAAACCCATTCCAAATATGTATAGTAACACAAAACCAATCTCTGCATTAGCCATTCTGTGGTTTCTTTTCAAGACTCAACTCAAGCAGCAGCTTCACAGAGAGGCTTTTCTGAGTTCTCTTAGCTGCTAGTGTACTCCTTCCAAAAGAGCTTTGTATATATCCTGTATACACTTATAGGTGAACAAGTTATCTCCCCCATTAGAATGTAAGTTCCTGAAATCTTTCCTGCTGTCTTTTCATTCTCAGGACTTAGTATATGCTGTTTGGTGGGTTTTTATTGATAGGAGTCATATATCATGGGCAGGTATAGATAGATGGCTGTGAGTGATCTCTATCAGAGGGGTCAACCTCACTGTAGCTCCAGATTAGAATATAATTGGGAAATGTCTGACAAAAGAAATAAAAATACAGTACAACAGATATAATATTAATTAGTGGTTTTCTAAACAGATATGCAGCCCTCAGGAATCTCTTTCTATTTGAATTTGACACCACTGCTCTCCACCATTGGAAGGAATTAATATAAGTAAAAATCAGCGATTCATTTGGGTATTGAGGATTTTGAGTTATCAAAACTCATTCTTGGGCTTCCTCAATGAAATCCATGATTACTCAAAAGGGATCAGCCTACAAACCTTATAAGAAAAGCTATAGACAAAAAATAAATAAAACTGAATAATGTGAAATTGTAAGACAAGTCCAATGAATTTGTCTATTACCACATATATGTGCGACAGGGACAGTCTGTGCAGAAGGAAAATGAGAAGTTGTGAGACTGAAAAAGAAGAAATTGGGTTAGACTGCATATGAGAAATTGCATAGTGATTTTAAATGACATAAGCTACTTTTCAGTAGAAAGGCATGACTTGGGAGGACAAAATTTTTCCTAGTGGTGCTGCATAGTTACAAATCTTGCAACAGTATAGTCTCTGAAGGATAAAATTTGAGGGTGATCTGTGCAAAAACCAGAGAAGAGATGTATGGCAGGCTCGAACAGGCTTTACCCTATTTCCAATGATTACATGCTTACAAGAATCATGTAAGGGTTTTATCCAGGAAATTTATGATTGAAAAAGGAGGTTAGTCTGGTCATTAGCAAGAGCAAGGCAAAATGGAAAGACCAAATGCTGCACTGGCACCCAGGGAATATAAAAAATACCTAGAGCAAGGCTGCCGATGCAGGAGCTACAGAAGAAAAAAAAGTAGGAGAATTAGGCAGGATGGGAGGATGCCCACACCAATTAAATAATAGAGCCATTCAAGTTTTGAAGTATGAACTCTGATAGGACTTTATTCTTACCTCCCATATTCTCGGTACTAACTGTGTATATCTCATCTCTCTTACCGTAGGGATTTTACTTAATCTTTTCTCTGCATCCTCCCCACGTCTCAACAATCTTTTCTGCAAAATAGCTTCAATTCTGATCATAATTTCTTCCACAAACAAGTACATGTTTAGTTCGATATAACAAACATTATTAAATGGAATGTACAAGGCATATTGCTAGATGCTGGACTATAAAGACAAAAACAAAACATCGTTCAGCCACAAGGAGCTTACATTCTAACGAGGAGATAGAATATGTAAGTACAAAGAGTTTCAGGATGGAGAAAATACAAGTAATTCAGGTAGCACCTGAGCTGTACTAGAAGCTAGGGATTCTATGGCACAGAGGTAAGGATCTCTAGATATGAGGGCCTTATCTATGCAAAGACATGGAAGCAGGGGATGGAATTTCACATCCAAGAAACAGTTAACAGGTCAGTTTATCTGCTTATGAAAAGAGAGGTGTCCATCCTTCTCTTTCCCCTTTCTCTTCATTTAGATACTAACACATTTGGGCTGTCTCTGCTTAACTGGTGGCAAGAATTTGAACTAGTGTCATCCATAGCAGCAAGGATCACAAAAGTACGGATTCCTCGGATTTCTCACATTGAATTACTCTAGATATAGACGGTGGCTCACTGGTTTGACTGAAAGATGCCTTTTGAAATAGTTCTGGAATGGTCCTTAGACCAAGTCTGCACACAGTCATGCTGGATAACTGTTCAGAGAGGCCAGATGCTCTGGAAATGAGCATGTTAGAAAAGACGGGATGGAAAGACAATGAACTCCTCTGCACACAGCATGGCATCTGTAGATGTGTAATCTTCCTAGTGGAATTTCTGATCTCTGAGAACAAGGGGAGATACCCCTCTGGTGTGCTGTAAAGATAACACTAAGGAGCTCCAGTTCCATCTCTCTTGTGTCAAATGTTCCCTATATGGGCTAAATTGATGAGCTGGTAACATTCACATATTGATTAATGTTTTGTGATGGTTAATAATATGCCATCATATTTCTGTCACTATTAATAGCCCATGAAGCCTGTTCTCACACCCATTTCAGACTCACCATATAGTCTGTGGAATAATTAATATTCTGTATTCTCTCATTTCTGAAAACTATTATGTTTATACTCTGCTTCTCTACCAATTTAAAGATGGAGCTCTTAAGTCATAAGGCAGAATAATTTATTAGTTGATTATTGAATGTCAGGCTGAATTACCTCAAAATCTAAATATTTTTTTTTCCTATATAAATGCACTCTAAGAGAATACTAAGTTTAAGTTATGAACCTGGAGACTGACTCTCCCAGGTACATAAAACCTTCAAAAGGCTAGCTATTATGAATCTCTATAGATCCTCTCAAGATAATATGACAGCACCTTTCAAAAATCAAGAAGACTCCCTAAAAACCTTCTATAAAACATATATTAAGCATAGGGGCAAGATTATAATAATTAGGCTTTGGTGCTCATACAGCTAATGGCCATTAACATTTAGGGGAAAACATGGTTTTCTGAACTTTCTAGAAGGTAATAATAAAGTTTTGATCCCACAAGGGAGTATGCAGTGTAGCTGGTATTAGAATTAAGAAGGCTTGTTAGGGAGTAAGTTCTGTATAGTGGAATTTGGATTCAGAAAATCTGAGTTTGAATCCCAGTGCTACAGTTACAACCCATGGGACTTTGGGCAAGTCACTTAACTTTTATGAGCCTCAATTTCCTCAGCAGTAAAATGGGAATACTATTTGTGATGATAAAACTATTCTGTAAACTATAAAGAGCTATCTAAATGTGAATCATTATTGTCATGATAATGACAAGGATGAGCCCATGATCATGATGAGGACCACATCTACTACCTACTGCTGCTGCTGCTGCTGCTGCTACCACTACTGCTGCTGCTGCAACTACTGTAGGGTCCCTCCTAAAGTGAAAAAGGAAGAGGGTGAAAAGGAAAAAAAAAAAGCCCAATAACTTTTTGTTGTTGTTGTTTCCTTTCTCTTCAAACTCACCTGAAGCTACCCTTAGTGGCTGTTAGATATACCAGTGTTTACAAGGAACCTATTACTATACTGTGATAAGTAGGCTTCATTGTTTCCATCTATAACTCATTCTTAAATCTCGTCCTTCAAACAGATTGAATGTAAAAGAAACACTAAAAATTTCAGAAGACATCAGGGCAAATGAAGCCCTCTTGCCTTTGTGGTATTTCTATAAGCTATATTAGAAAAGGCATCATCCACATTGTGTATCTATCCAGTTGGTCTATAGTATATATGGTTTCTTTACATATCATTCCACATATTTTAATGTTCCTCCATTAGCAAGGCTTTTGAGAACTATGTTCTACTATGCATAAAATATACTAATTAAAAAAGAGTACAGGGTTTGTTCAGGGTTTTAATTTGTCTGAGTGATATAATAAAGCAATTCTACTACTGCACATTTGTTCTAGGTGCAAACACTGTAAATACATCAAACATGAATAAGTGTAAAATCAATAGTGGAATCAATTTGCACCTGTGATAACAGGGGGACAGAGATAACCAGTCTACGTTTCATCAATCTAGATGAAATTCATAGATAGTTCAACAACTTTATTACAGTCAAAAGGTCTCATCATTAAACTTTCACTAGAATTATTAACAAGAGTGTTAACTCTATCATTCAGAGAATGATAGTCCAGTTAGGGAATTTATTTCCCATTTCTCTTTTGCTGAATGCCTTTAGATAATTTTAATGCTCATTATTTTGCATTCCAACCAACAAACTCTCCTTACCTCCCTAATCTTCTAGATCTGCTTCCCAAACCTCCCTACCATCTGCTAAAGGTCTAGATAAAAGAAGGAAAACATAAACTTAAATGAATCAGTTTTTCTCCTTGTTACCAGCTTTGTTACAAGGTTTGGTGGATAACAACCAAATGTAAGCTAATAATCTAGATCAAATGGAAAAGCCCCTAAAATTTTGCTGCACACTCTGTTCTCTTCTCTCCCTAAGTGTTCTCTTGGTGATTATTATTAGACATACTTGTTTCTACAAAGATGACCCCCAAAGCTACATTTATCTCTTTCTCTATCTTTACTTCCACTTTTCCAATTGTCTCTCTGGACATCTGCACCTACTTACATTCTCAACATCCTAAATGCTTCTAAGAGAGGAGAGAGCATTGGCCTTGGAATCCAAGGACCTCAATTCAGATTTTGTGATGTTGAAGGAATCACTTAATGTCTCTGAGCCTCATTTGTAAAGTGAGGGGATTAGACCAGAGAATCTTGAAGGTTCCTTCCAGCTCTACAGCTATGATCTCAAATTTAACATGTACTGAACAAAACTCATTTTCTCCCCTAAACTTTTCCCTCTTCCAGACTTCTCTACTATTTACTGAGGGAATCACAAACCTCCAAGTCAGCCAGATTCTGAACCTCTGAGTCATCCTTGACTCTTCACTGTCTCTTACCTACTGTATCCAAACAGCTATCAAGTTGGGTTATTCCATCTCCACAACATACTTAAATCTTCCCACTCTGGTGACATGACTATACTAATTCAGGCATTCCTGCCTCCCAGAATCTTTAGCTTTACTTAAGGTTCAGTTAAATTGCAACCTCCTAGAGGAAGCCTTCTTAATCCATCCTCCCCTACTCCCCATGGCTAGTATTCTCTTCCTCAAGTTACTTTGTATTTAAGATCCATGAGGGCAGGTACTTTCTTCCTTTTTGTCTAAGATTCCTCCAGTATCCTCCACAGGGTCTTAGGGATTTAATGTTTACTTAATTGAATTTCCAAGCCCTCAGCTCTTAATTTAGTAACTATTAATATTAATAGCTTATTCTAAACTATGGCTGATAATCTAGTTCTAGTAAAAATGCATTAAAATTGGATAACAACAGGTTCTGACCTGCAATAACTATACTAATAAAATATTATTACCTATATGTTACCTCATAGGGTTGTTGTAAGGAAATCTCAAAGTGCTATTTTATTATTGTTATGAGAAAATATCCCTTTGAGAGGGATGCATTCCCCCTTCCAATTACCATTGAACTGTAAGAGCAAAATAAATGGACTTTAGTTACAATATTTTCCTCATACTTCTCTACTTATGGGACGCAAATAAAAAATCCCACGTTAACGAATTCCTCTGTAACGCATAGTTCTTTCAGTGAAGGACATTTTATGACCATAGCCCATAGAAACTTCATTGATCTCGTTTTAACAAATTCTGTTAAAATAAAAATCTCATGGATTTGGTGTTTTCACAAGTCCCTAGGGTTCTTAGTAGAGATGACCAGTGAAGGAGTCCGGGGTCACAATTAAGAGGTAGAAATACTGACAGTTCATTAGATGCAAGTGCATTACAACATTTAATACAGCTATGACCTCTTAACTACTATGTTCTTCAGCTGCTTTTCCACTCACCATGACTCAAAGATCCTACATTCCAAGAAAGCAGAAACTGAACAATGGACAGAAATCTCTATAAAAATTATTATGTACACTAAGTATTTACTGTATTTAAAGAAACAATAGATTCCCAAGTAAGTAATATCCTTTATGTTCACTGTGGCAATAGGGTTCCACTTAAATCACTTTGAATTCAAGGAAACGATTTTTATATTCTAGATGTGTCAATAACGCTTGCATTAGTCAACAGTGAGATAGACAAAAAAGTAAGTGAGGAGGGAAAGAAATCAGGAGTAACCTAGAAAGTAGCTTGCCAATCCTTGAACACTCAGGAGTTGATTTTATAAAGCAAAGTCATTAGGGGTAGAGAAGATAAAAGCTACCTAGGGCTGCTGCTTCAGAAATTCCTTTTGTTTTACAAAAGGATAGAAAGCACAGAGATACCAAGCTTTTGGCAATAACCTAAAATGCAGAGTGTACATATGGGAAATACTGAAGGGAGAAAAGATGAAAAACTGGAGGAATGGGGTGGAATTTCTTCTTAGTTTAAGGGAAAGCACTATGGTTCAAGTGGCTTCAAAACTCAATTATGCTGTAGACTTGTAGGTCTGCCATTCAAACTCAGATCCTCATTTTTCCCCTCTAGATTTAGCCTTTTTCTATTTTGTCAGACAGTCTCACTTCTCAGCTCTGTGCTTCAGTTTTTCTAACTGTAAAATGGGAATAAAACCCATTAGCCTTCAAATTAGTTCACAAGAGGATTAACATAAGACTTTTAAAGCAGATTATGAATAAAGAGTAGTACTATAGAACTATAACTATGGTTAACTTGAGGTTTACTGGCTAAATTTCCTTCCTTTCTTCCTCCCTCCCTTCCTTCCTTGTCTTCCTTAAAACATTAGACCCAGTGTACTCAGAAGCCCATGGACTGAACAACAATGGGTCCCAAGCTCCACTCAATGGCTATTTTTTGGATCCTCCTGGCTTAGAGTGAAAGTCAATAATAACTGTTTCTCTTCTAAACAACAACCTTGAGGCTCCTGCCCCTCCCAGCTTGAATGCTTTTCTTTTCTATTTAAAGGGGCCATGCCCTGACTACTTTTTAAAGAGGCCTTCACTGAATGGGCAATACTTCACTTTAAGTGAGTACGGGAAAAGCCCTTAGCCCAAAATGCCAAGTTCTCCCATTGCATCCTGGGTCATCTCCAGTCATCCTGAGGAATATCTGGTCAGTGGACCCAGATGGTTCAGGAGGAGAAAGTGAGGCTGGTGACCTGCTGGAGACCTCCCTCCCTCAAAACAAAGTCAAGTGCAAGTCATGTCATCATTTCTCTGATGGCATGGTCCTCTTCAAAAACAAAGGACAAACACAACCACAACAAGTATCCAAATGTTGCTACCATTGTCATTAGAGACCCAGCAGGGAATCAAAATGAAAATGAGGCAAATAAAACATGGCGGAAGTGCTCTTGCTTCCTGGATGAAGTTGGACTGCTAATTTCAATTAAGAAAGAAGAGGAAGGATGCCCAACCAAGCTGAACAGTGATGTAAACTCATTTGAGATGAGCTTGATAAGGTCGGACTGCAGCCCCCATCAGTTCAGTAAACACTAATGATGAAAAGAGTGCCAACTGTCATTGATGATAAAGAGCTGGCTAAACACTCTATTAGTTTTTCATTTTGCGAATTAATGTCCTTTATGACGTGTGTACACTACTCAGTTAATGAATTGTCTCTTTAGCCCAGCCTAGGATACTCCTCTGTTGCCTTTGCTGGAAGGCATAAATTTCACATGGAAATTAGCACTTTCAAAAAGGCAATAATTCCTTTAAAAGTGGATTGTTTTCCATTAGTTTCTTCCAACCTACCCTTAGAGACTCCTGGCTTTTGTTTACTGTTCTACTCTTAGTCCCCTCTTCCCCATTATAACCCCCCCTCCCCAAAAGAACAAAAAGGGACAGTACATGTCTTTTAGAATGACCTTCACATACTAGTGGCTGATTTGCTTAGGTTCTCATGACATGACTGGGAATGTTTAAAAAAAGAACCCCAACAAACCCTGACATCCTATTAATTTTCAGTATTGTAAACAGAAATCAATTTCTTACAATGTACCAAGTCTTCCACATTAAAACTGATGATTAGGTTTCCTTCATTTACCAGATCCTCCAAGCCTTATCTGCACCTGCAGAATTTGAAAGTCAGGTCTGGGCCTTTGATACAAATAATTGTATTTCACCTCTCTGGTATTTATTACTTCAGCTGCCCATTAAAGATGGCACAGTTCTGGTTGAGGCAGTCCTTCCTGAACCAGATGCTTTTTCTCTAGGGAGCTTCTTTACCTAGAGACTGAACCTACAAATGAAAAGTTATTTTAGCATGTAGGTAGTCTTTTATTTTGGGAGTAGTTCTATGAATGACAAGCACAATTTTTTGAAACAAAGCACTGAAAAATCAGAACATGGTCTAACAGAACAATATGGCTACCTGCTTAAATCTATCATGTTTAAAATGAAAATTTATGTCAGGAAGGCTTCATTGTAAACTGGGACAGAGATTAGGAACCAAGAGGCCTGAATTCTATTCTTGGTTCTACCACTCATAGATTTTACATTTGTTGTCTTCCTTGAGATTTGTATACTGCCTCCCATCCCATGGATTCAAAGTGCTTTCTCCTATATTATCTCTTTTTAAATAAACAGATTTTTAATTAAAAAGATTTCACAGGGGCATAAATATGTAATAAAAACATTCCCATAAAACACACACACATTTATTACTGCTTTTCAACTCAGTATTCTTATTATTCATTCTTTTTGGACTACCTACATCTTATTTTCTTTACATTTTAACATTACCTAGATTACCACACCAAAAAAAATAATAATAATAAAGTTCCTAAATTCATCAAAATATCTAGTAGATTTTAAAATATTTTACCAATCTAATACTTTTTCTCAGTGATACCTTTCTTCCTACTTTCCCTTAATGAAAATTTTCATTTTTCTTTAACACTTCCATCTTGCTGGATAATCTCTGATTATCTCAGCGTTTTGTCCATCTTGTTTTTCTAGCTCTGCACATACATTCCACTGATCTCTAATTCCCACGACACTGAGTTCTGGTCACTTTTCCATTCTCTTTATTCTTGTCCTGCATAGGAAATATAAGTATGTTTATGTGTATATGCATGCATGTATGTATGTGTGTGTGTGTATGTATGTATGTATGTATATATTACTCCATACAACCTGTAGGGGCAGACAGTTAAAATAAAAACAATGCTATAAATGGGTGCTGGGATGACACCGTTAACAGAAGGGTTTTCATGTTACATGGAATTTGGTTAAAATGCATTAGTATTAGTAATACTTTGAAACTATGATAGTAAGGACAATATTACATTTAGCAAGAATGGCTACATTAGTGAATTTGATACAAATCATCAGGCTACATGCATATATTAAGCATCTACTGCTTTTAAGGTTTGGTTTAATACTACAAAGAGAAAAATAGATTTTACATTAAAATGTCTAAAACAAAATTCATCTCTCTCCAGACCCGCTCCTTCACCTATTTCTGTAAAAGGCGCCACCATTCTTCTAGTCTCCAAGGCTTGTAACTAAGGATGCTATAGCAACAGCAATAACTAACACTTACACAACACTTACTATGTGCTGGGCTCTGCACTAAGCACTTCACAATTATTATCTCCTTTGATCTCTATAACCCTAGCAGATAGGGTCTATTATTATGCCCATTTTACATATGAGGAAGCTGAGGTTTAGAGAGGTGAAATGACTTGCCTAGGGTCTCATCTGCACTCAGGTCTTTCTGACTGCAGCCCTGGTGCTCTCTGGGTGCTCTCTCCATTGTGCCACCTCATTACCTCTAATCACAGATCTCTCCCATCTGTCCCTATCCCACTACTCCCACAGACAGCATCTTGGTTCAGGTACTGGTCACCTTTCACTGTCCTTGACTATTACAATGCTCTTTTAATTCATCTCCCTGTCTCAGGTCCCTCCTACTTTAATCCATCTTCCACACAGCTGTCCAAGTGATTTTCCTTCAGTACAGATGGGATCACATCACATTTTCACTCAGTAAACTCCAGTGGCTCCCTATGGCTTCTTGGATCAGATAAAGTCCTGCTTTGATAGCCTGGCCTTTCTGCAGTCTCGTTCTATGTTACTCCCTTTTTCACACTCTATGGTTTAGTCACAACGGCCTCTCTGTTCCTGACCCGTAGCACTCCATTCTCTGTCTCTCATTGCAGTGACAGACCTGGAAGACACTCCTTCCTCATTCTCACCTCAAAGAACCTTTCACTTAGCTTCAAGACTCAGCTCAAGAATTATTTTCTAAATGAAACCTCCCTTGATTATCCCCAACTTCCCTAAGTCTACTGAGATTAACTGCTTGGTACTGATTCTGAATATATATATGTATGTGTTTGTGTGCATACATCCATATATACACATAAATACATACATATGTATACACACATGTATATACTCACACCCACATGTCTCCTCCAAAAGAATGTAAATTCCCTGAAAGCAAAGATGACTTCATTTTTTCTTTATATTCCTAGCACCCAGCTCAGCTATATGATCATGACTCGTCCCTAAAAATGTTTGTTGATTGATGAATAAGATCCAGCTCCAATGCTACTGCCTCTAGCTCACTGCTTAGTGCAGTGTAAGTGATTAATAAATACCTGCTGAAAGAATCTTGATGGAACTACTTAAAGATAAACTATCTTATATTTTGTTTTCTCCCCCCAGCTATACACTTTAATGGAATTTTTTTTCTTTAATTCTTTTTCATAGTTCCTTATCTGTTATGTGCCTGCTCACACATACCATGTGCTTCCCCACTGTCCTCTGAGGATATTAATTTTTAATTCTTCAAAGACTGTATTTCATGGCACACAGCCATATAACAACACTGGTAAAATAGGTATTGAAAAGGACAGGCTATTTCAGAGAGAAATTTGGGGCCATTAAAGCATCTGTCATTTTCCAAAGTTCATCAAGCACATCCTCCACCTTCTGTTTAATTTTGGGCCTAAATCACTGCCATTTGTAAACATCTATCTAAGATACAGGCAACTACGTGATGCCATAGTGCATAGAATAACAAGCCTAGAGTTAGGAAGACTCAACTTTGCAAGTTCAAATCTGGCTTCAGACCCTTACGAGCTGTGTGGCCCTGGACAAGTCATTTAACCCTTTTGGCCTCAGGTCCTTATCTGTCAAATGAACTGGAGAAGGAAATGGAAAACCACTTCAGTGTCTTTGCCAAGAAAATCCCAAATGGGGTCAAGAAGGGTCAGACATGACTGAAATGACGAAACAATAACAATCTAAGGTACATATAAACACATATACATACTAACGGATAAATATGATAACATGTCATCATCTAACTGCATGTCATAATCTGGACAAGAGAGATTTTTTTCCCTTTGTTTTTTCATGTGTGGATGGTTAGGCCAAGTTCTTCGGAGTGGTTACGGATCTCATCCAAAAAGCTCCAAAAAGTTCTGGGGTTTGAGGCCACCAGCACAATGTCATATAGAAAAAGGGTCCCTGGATCGCTTCACCATCTTGGAGACTGTTTCCAACTCAGACACTGTGCTGCGTCTCCCAACAACTGTGGTCACTCTCATCAGTGAGAGCACAATTCCCTGTTTTACGACTCATGATGTTTGTGCTCACAGGAGAGGGCCCTTGAGCAAGGCTATTACTATTGTCATATCATCTGAAGAATCTTTCATTTTTGTGATGCATGCATAACAGGCAGCTTGCTGGAAGACAGCCTTTAAAGATGTCATTTTATTATATTTAATCAAGTGCTTCCCCTCTCCCCCCCAAAATAAAAAACCAAACACACAATAAGCACATTTGGGATCATTATGTGATGAGAATGAAGAAAACATATACAATTCATGTCCTCCACTGGTACCCTCTTGATATCAAGGGAAACCTGAGATGGTCCTCGACACATTAACTGGATACACTGTGATGAATTTATGGAGAGTCAGGTGAACATGGATTAGAGCTTTACAGATAGGACAGAGATGGATGGTTTGTAATTTATATCACTGAAGGGAACATCCACAAGTGTGATGTCACGGATCTGTCTGACCATATCATTTTGGTTATAAAAATGAAGTAGTTAGACGCCTCACTGAAACATCTCTGCATCCATGATTACCCATTCCTGTGCTAATAAGGCAAGGGTGTCTGACCGGTGTCCTGACAGCTGGCATCATATCCCACCCATTAGTAACATCTTGCGAAGGTTGGTGCACTTTATTCAGGTTAAGTGAGCCCCGAGACACTCCCAGCAGGTGCTATTGCTCATATTTTAATGGAGTAAGGTGTGGTACACGAGCATCATTAGCCAGATGCCAAATGGTAAACCAGTGGCAGATCCATGACGAAAAGCCATGAAAGTACAGTGTCTGCTCTATTTAGAAACATCTCTCTTTCTATTACTATATTGCCTACCACCCTAGTATCTTGAAGTCATCACTATATTTACAGCATGTGAAAGCATATTGAAAGACTCTTCTGATTACAATACATCTGTGCAAAAAGGCTACATAAAGATGCCAAGGGAGCATTAACTCAGAATTTCCTAACTTGAGTGCAATTAAAATCTCAGCCACAGTGCTGAATTAATGTAGCCCTTTGCATTTTAAATACATATTTTAATTAAACGACACCCATCTGTAGAATGAGACTGCATTTTTATTGAGTATTTCAAATGATATAAACTGTGCCTATGAAGCATAAATGGCTTGGTTCATGTTTCCAGAAACCTCCAAAGAAATATACGGATCTAGAATATGTACATGTGGCCCAACCTAATTTTGTTTATGTTTTAGTGTGTTTGTTTTTATGATAAACTTTGTTTGTAAATAACATTTGACACAAAATAAAAGAGTGAAGAAAATCATGTGCCTGGCCCTTTAAAGATATCTCAGACTACAGTGTGGCCATTTTGGGAGGGCCAAGGAGCAGTCGGCCCAGTTCTACCATGTAGTGATACTCAGAGAAAGCTGACTTCTGCACTGGCCAAGGACAGCTTGATCTGAGCTATTCGGGTAAATGGGGACCTCTGTGCAAGGTAAAAGATGTGTTACTGAGAATGTTAATTAAATGCAAAAAAACTTCTGTTGAGTATAATGATTCTATGGGTATAAATCTCAGAGAGTGGAGTTTCTGTGAAATCCTATCAGGGAACTAAAGTAAACAGATTAGATTAAGAAGACAAATGCATCACTTTGTAATTAGAAGCTCCCTCTTCATTTTGTAACTTTGCTCCATATGGTACTTCTCATTGGCTTCATTTTAGAGTTTTAAGACCCAGCTCAAATGCCACCTCCTCCAGAAAATCTTCTTTGCTTCCCCCAGTTGGAAATTATTTTTGTCCTTTCTCTAACCTTAAAATCACTCTGTACTTGCCTTACACTCATATTAAAGGCTATCATGCATTACAACTATCATATATTTGTATATTGTATATTTGTGTTTGTGTTGTACCAGCCTTCTCATATCCCACCTCCCAGTTGTGGCTAGGTTGTGTATTCCCAAGAGGACACACACTATATCTCAATGATCTTTTATGATCTTTAGTGCCTAGCACAGTGCCTCTCACAAAATAAGTGTTTAGTAAATGAATGTTGAATGAAAAAATTGTAGAGGGCTTTGTATATGACCTGCTGTAGGGGCTCAGTAAATATGTGCTGAATAAATGCTTACCAAACTATTTATCAATAAATTATTTTATATATTAACCAACAACAGTGGTCAGAGCTTCAAACTGTGATGACTAGGAGCTAGTTTAGATATACCTGTAATAATAAGACCATTATTTGAGTGAGTATTACCAAGAGCTGGCAGTATCTCTCACCTGAGAGCAGTGATTTGATTGAGTCAAATTTCCCAGGGAAAAAAAAATAAAAAATATCTCCAAACTCAAAGGTTCTAGTAAGTGGTGTGGAGAAACACTACAGCAAAGGAGGGACTTATTTACAGACTCCTCTTACGCCCCCAAACTCCTTTGAGCACACTCATTTTTGTTTGTCAAGTTTTTCTCATTTAAATATTATATATGTATAGATGTATGTATGTACACATATATGTATATACTTTTTAAAATTGTATGCAGTCAAAAAGGCCAGGTTTGTTTGTTTTTTAACCAATGGAGAATGGCCTAAGTAAAAATCAAGCAAAACATGCTACCCATCTATTAGAGCTTAACATTGAATTATCCTTTATTTTGTAAAGTGCTTTCAAAGAACTTGGGGTTTCAGTTCGCAGCATCCCTCAGTGAAGTGGCTTCTTTGTTATTAGATTTCATTTCTTAAAAGACCTCCACAGTACTAGGTAACTTGAGAGCATATGAAAGACATAAAAAGACACAAAAAATGAAAGACGAAAATGCTAGAGAGAGAAGAGTGAAATATCTTAAAAGTATCTCTTCAGTCAGGATTGCCTGTCATGCTCAGAAAGTCAATGAACTTGAGAATAACACCTGTCTGGCTCAGTGATTTGTGGTCACCTTCAGTCTGGGATGGTTTTAAAGGAGGGAAGGGAGGCATCTTGGAAGAGGTGAGAGAACTGTATCCCTCCAAAGAAATGACAAGAATGCAGTAGGAACGAAATCAAAGAAGCCCCTACAATTCAGTAGTCACTGAGTACCTACTACGTTCCAGGTATTGTTCTATGTGCTGACATGCAGGGACAAAAAATGGAAAAGTCCTGCTCTCAAGGAACTTACATTTTAATGGTGAGAAACAATACATACATAAATAAGTAAATACAAAATGTATGCAAAATAAGTGTGAAGAATTTTAAGAGTGGGTGAAGCCCCAACATCTAGAACAATCAAGGAAAAGGGCTGTGTGTAGGTGGGAAATTCGAGCTGAGCCTTGAAGGCTGTAAGGGACTCTACATGAAAGGAGGGCATTCCAGACATGAAGGTCATCTGGTTCAGAAAGGAGGAGGCTAGACGCAGGAAGAGCTTGCACAGGGAACAACAATTATTCCAGTTTGGCTGAAATGTAGAGTGCTCAAAGACCAACACGGAATCAGTTCAGAAAGACTGTGAAGGGCTTTAATTGCCAGGGAGAAGAGCAAACTGCTAGGATGGTGGCTCAGTGGGGAGAAGGAAAGATGTGAAAGAGTTGGGGAAGTAGAATGAACAAGACTTGGCAACTGTTAGGATATAAAGGGTGAGGAAAAGAGGAGTTGAGCATGGCTCCAAGGGTAAACATTTGGAGATGGGAAGGATGGTGGTGCCCTGGACAAAATAGGATAGTTTGGAAGACATGGGTTTAGGGGTAATGAGAATCAGTTCTACTTGAACATCTAGGTACAGATGTCTAGTGGCTAGGTGAAGATGTGGTCCTGGAACTCAGGAGAAAGATGGGGGCTGTTCATAGAGACTTAGACATAGGTCCTATGGGAGCTGATGAGATCATTGAGAAAGAATGCATACAGAGTATAAACCTGAGTAACTAGTTAGAATTAGGGGGGTTGAGAAAAAGTTGGGAAGAAATGCAGACCAATAGAGTAACAAGAAAAGTGAGAGACATGGGGTAAACTCATCAAAGGAACTGAAATCTTAGATGATGAGATAGGTCATTGCCTTATAATAAGGTGTGCTGGGAAAACTTTAACAGCCAGCTCTCCAAAAGAAAACACTCAGATCTGTGGGCAGGACATACTGCATTATTAACATTTTCTCCATCACTTTCTTAAGCCTAGACAACCAACAAAACAGAACAAATCAAGCTCTGATTTGTAGCATCTGCTGATTTCTAAGGTATAAATAAATTTAACTGGTTCTCTTAAGTCTAAATGGGCAAGCTCTAGCACACCCCTGCCTGACTGGGAATGATGGCATTATATGTGAATGCTCTCCCTCCTCGTTTCTACCTCCTGGCTTCCTTCAAGGCTAAGCCAAAGCCTCATCCCCTACGTGAAGCCTTTCTCAAACCTTCTTCCTTCTTTCAATTATTTCCTATTTATCCTGCATATATCTTGTTTTTTACACATATGTTTCCTTGTTGTCATTAGAATATGAGCTCCTAGAAGGCAAAATCTTTTTCCTCCTTTGGTATCCCCAGCATTTAGCAAGGTGCCTGGCACATAGTAGGAGATGAGCGGTTCAACTAGAGATTGTTACTGCCTCAGGTACTGTCTTCCCACCCTACCTCTCCTAATCCTTTCTGCTGAGAATCAACTGAAAGGCCTTAGAGCTCTGTGCTATTATTATATTAAAATTGATTAATGAGTATTTGAAAGAAGAGAACAAAGAAAATGGAAAGGTTTCAATCAGAGAAATGAGGAGACAGGATGATTTATTGACAGAGACAAATTTAACAAAGCAGTTTTGCTAGAAGGTGACATATGATTTCCAGTCCTGAAAATTATGATGTGCCATCTTCACTCCCTCTACCCAAAGGCAGTCACTGCTAAGAATACTTGCACGAACACTGCTTGCTAAGTAGTCAGAAGATGAACCTAAGAATTTGAGACCAAGCATCTGAAGTCACCTGGGCCAGTCCTCAGGTGTAGAGAGGATATGAGTTCCCTATATACAACATCTATGACAAGTGACATTCACACATCTTAGCTTTGATTCCTACCAAGTGACCAGCTTTCACAGTACAAATGGAACAGAGAACCTCCATCACTGATGGGGAGATCCTGAGTGCCCCACATGCACTGCCACATAACGGTTTCAGGGCTGCTAACTCAGATGACTTTCCATGCTTATGGGGCAGGTAGAAAGGTAAGTGAAATGAAACATGGGTAACTAACACAATAATACACATCCAAGCTAATTACCTATCAGTTCCATTCCCTCCCCTAGCCAAGGCACTGAATTCTACTCATTCTGTTTGGATGAGGGATAGTACCTATTTTAGGGAATGTGTTTCTCGACCTCTTTCTGTGTTTCAAATAGGAATGCAGATGGAGGAGAATGAAAGCTATTTATTGATGAAATCTTTTGTGTTCTCTGTAAAACTTGAGTAAATGATCCTTAGCAAAGGACTGATATACAGAGGGGATCACCAAATGATCTACTAACTAAGCAGTGAGTACAGAAAATATCCCATTAACATTTAAGAATCCTGACTTCTTAAGCTACAGACCAGGATGGATTGTGCTCTTTAGGCTCTTAAAAGGAGAGCTCCCATTTCCACTAAGTTATGCCTTGCCAATAGGAATTCACTGGAGACTATACACACTCAAAATTTAGTACTTGAAGCTAATGGTAGATGTTTCACATTAAGTGTAGATTTATAGTTTGGCTTTTTTTTTTTTTTAATCACACCATTTATTGCATTAATGAAGTACCAGTATTCCAAGCACCTTCTCAGGGCTGTTCAGGGTCACTTAGACATTTAACAGTCTTTAATTATTCTGACTTTTAAATACAGTTATTAATAAAAAGTTTAACAGAAAAAACACTTATGAGCTATCAATTCAACAAGATGTATTACAAGTCAACCCCCTAACCACCACCTATCCTCATGAGGTAAAAAAAAAAAAGCTCTGACTTTAGGAAAAGATGGTTGTATTGAAAAAATTCAGTTCATTTTATATCATGGGGTTAAGCACAGTGACCCTTTCAAGTAGGCCCTCAAAGCATGCTAAAAGAAAGGCAACACTTATAGTGCTATATTGGCTGATCCTATACTGACAAAATCTAGTGCATCATTTGTAAAAACCTCTGAGATAAAGTTGTACTCTCCATGGTCACAACCTATTCATTACAAAACTGCTGCCATATATTCTAATATCTTCTCTCCTGATCTGTAAAGTTTGCATACAGATAATGGTATTCACTGTCTCTTGGGCAATGACATGTTTTATACTCTTGGAGTTAACAGAAGAAAGACTACAATGATGAAAGGGAAAGAAAATCTCAAAACACTTTAATAAGGCAACTTTCTGTGAGACTGTTCGTGGCTGAAGGAAATTTACTGGTTTTGTTGTTTTATAGAAGTAGGGATGGGAAGTCAGAGAAATCTGTGACATCTTCCAAGTTACATGATAGGCAGTATGGGACTTGAGGCTGCTGTTTCCTAGGTGGCACTCAAGCTTTTCTAGAAAAGACTTCATGTGGCATGCATCATCAGATAGAGGCAAGGTGTTTGTTTTGCTTAACTGTACTTTGTTTTAAACAAGAGTTCTATTGGGGGTAGAAGAATTAAAGTGACAGAAATTTTTTTTAAAAAGCATTAATAAAATATGTATATATTTTAAAACCTCCTATGGTTGAGTTCACTTTGTTCAAACAACATTATCTGATCTCTAAAAGAGAAACCAGGCTGTAAGGGGTTCTGGAAATTATTCTTTTAAGTATTTTAACAACAGCTTATGTGTTCAGATGCATAATGCTGCCCCTGTGGTCTCTTAACTTGGCCATCTGGAGGCAGCATTGTCTGGCAAATATAGACTTGAAACAGAAGTCCAAAGAAAAGCCTATATAAACTATGAATGGGTGGTAAGCACAGGAGTAACGAACACAAAAAATGTGGCTAAGTTCTGGGCCCATGAGTAACAGACATATAACAATTTCCTTTCCCAATAATGCATATGAAATAATATGAAACTTTTTCTGTTGTATTACATAGTTGAATCCTGCATTAGGAATGGCAGCATTCAAAATACTGTGTTGCATTTAACACAACAGCTATTTCATAAAATGAAGGGAGCCAGAACTTTCTGGAAAACAGTAGGCCATGGAGTACCTCTAGATTACTACTCCTAGAACTGTGAGAGAAGTGGAATCCTTAGGGACTACGGTACTAACTTGTGCATCTGTTTGTCTTTTGAGATGGAGCCAGCTTAGGCCTTGTCAAGATTTGATTAGGGCTAATTTCCTCTCCTGCTCATGAACTCTCTGTAGTCTAGCTTCTGATTTCATCATTCAATTGGAACTAATCTCTCCAAAGTCACCAATGATGTTTTAATTACTAAATCCAGTGGTCTTTTCTCAATGCTTATCCTTCTTGACTTCTTTGGATCCTTTTCCTTGAATTTCTCCTTTATTTTGGTTTTCAAGATAGAGTTCACCCCTGGTTTTCCTCTTTTCAGTCTCCTTGGCTGGATCTTCATCAAGGCCCTGATCACTAAACATGGGTGTCCCCCAAGACTGTGCTGGGTCCTCTTCTCAAGTCCCTATATGCCATTTCCCCAGGTGGTCTTATCAGCTCCCATGGTTTCAATGTTCATCCCTATGAAAATGATCCTCAGATCAAGTTATCCAACTCTGACCTCTCTTGACCTCCATTCTCACTTTTCCATCTGCTTACTGGATATTGTGAACTGGATGTCCTCAAGACATCTTAAACTCAACATGGCCAAAACTGAACTCATGATCTTTCCCCTCTTTTCCTAATTTCTCTGTTAATGTCAAGGGCACTACCATCAACCCCATCACCCAGGTTCACAATCTAGGTGTCATCCTTGACTTCTCACTCTCTCTTACCTCAGGTCTGGACTGCTGTAATGGGCTGCTCCCTCCCTCAAATCTCTCTCTACTCCAATCCATCCCTTAAAAAGCTGTCAAATTGACCTTAAAGCCCACATCTGAAATTTCGCCTTCCTTCCCTCCACCCCTCTATATTCAATAAGGTCTAGTGGCTTCCTAGCACCAGGATCAAATGTGAGATACTATGAAGTTTAAAGTCCTTCCTAACCTCTGACCATTTTAGTCTTCTTACACTTTGTTTTTCTCCATGTACTCTGTGATACAGCGACACTGGCCTCGTATGAAACTCCACTGCCCAACTGAGGCATTTTCCCTGGCTGGCCTCCAGGGCTGGACTTTTCTCCCTCCTCGCCTTCCCTCCTGGCTTCCTGGGTTTCCTCCACGTTTCAGCTATAATCTACAATCCCACTTTCTGCAAGAAGCCTTCCTGATCCCTCTTCATTCTAGTGCCTTTCCTCTTATCTCAATCCATTCTGTCCCTTGTTTATTTCTTTTTTATTCTTGTACTCTGTATGTAGTTTTTGCATGTTGACTCTTCCATTAGATGATGAGCGAACTGAGGGACATTTTTTTCTTTCTTTTTATCCCTAGCAATTAGCACAGTGCTGGTATATGGTCAGCGATTAATAAATGCTTGATGTCTAGTTCCATAAGTCCACCTTAGTTTGGACCTATCTCTCTGGTGATTAACAGACCCAGAGACCAGAACTACGCTGGACTTTAGGAGTAAATAGCTAGCAATACCAAAAATACAGGCAATTTTAATTCCATTTCTTTCTAGAACATATTGCAGCAAGCGGTTTAATTTTTTTGTGTTTTCTGACACATTTTAGGGTATGCAGGAAGAGGAGAACCTCTAAGATACAAGAGCTTTAACTTTAAATTTTTCCCACTAGGATTCTCAGAAAATGTTCTACTTTACCCTCTCTCTGCATTCGGAGGTAATCACTAATATTGGGCAGATATCAAAAGGTGAGAATTTATATCTAATTTCAAATGATCTATGTGGAAGACCCCTTTGACACTGGAATAAAACACATAGGATGAATGACCTACTCCTAACAGAATGGTCTTGCCATCTTGAATCAGTAGGGTCCGAGAAAAGGAAGCAAGCAGGGATTAATATGGGCATTGTTAGCTGAATATCTCTGGAAGCAAGTATTGGTTGCTCAGGTGAGCACATCAAAAGGGAAATGTTTTCAGGGGAGAATGAGCAAGATAATGGTGCTAAGTAGCAGAAACAAGTAGAGAAATACAACAATTTCTACCTCATCAGACATAGCTCTGATCATCAAAAGGAGAACTGATCTTGGCAGGGTGCTGATGAGTTCTATCTCTCCCTCTCTGTCTCTAGGGGCAAGAGGTGGTGGGAGAAGCTCTGTGTTGCTGTGGAGCTGTTGGAAACCATCTGTGTGATAGTGAACTGTGCTCCTCTCCCTGGAATGAGGCAGCTTCTGTAGCATATGCAAAGCTCCTTTGTGGGGGTGTTCCCATAGCACATTGCCACACTTCCCGTTAAAATCACATGTGCTGTTGGCTTGAGTGAATGCGTTAATTAGGGCTGTGGTATCTCTAACACAAATAAGAGGACAGCAGAGCTCAGTCACTGCATTGCTCAAAGACAAGCACTCCTTCAGCGATGGCACTGATGAAGGCTCTGGAGGGTTGGGCAACTGAGGACTAGGGAAAGTCACTTTTCTCTAGAGTGAGGATCAGTTAGTTTCTGCTATCATCAAAAGAGAGACAATGATTAGCCCCCCAGCCCCAAAAGATGAGAACCAAGAGAAAAAATATATTTGTCTTTTTTGAACCTCTCAACCCCAAAGAAACTACTGTTTTTTGCTTTTTAGTCTGGACTTGTGACTTCACTAATGTAGGGAATTCCAGGTATGAAAACTCCCTTAATGATGCTGATCAGCACCTTATCTCTAGTTTATTACGGTCTTAGTGATGTGACTGAGGCATTTATGGAGTTAAGCAGCTTCCCCATAATCACAGGTCCAGAGTATTTCAGCAGAACTTGAACCCACATCTTCCTGACTCCAAGACTGGCTTTTTCTTTCATCCACTGACAAGATCATTTTATCATCATTAGAATCCCTTGGGATCCCTAGGAAGCAAACCAGCTATTTAACTTCAGGACCACTGAAAACAGAATGCACTTTCCACTTTGCTTCCAGGAAAATATTTTGCGGTCATTTCTCATTTTATTTACATTGTGTGTGTCCTCTGGCCATCACCCCACCCCACCCCCACATGTTAAATTAATACTGATAATAATATTTAGCAACGATTAAGTACTTCAAGGCTTACAAGTTTCTCAAAGTCATAACCTAGGCATTATGGTTGACGTTTTCCTCTCCCTTATACCATAAATCCTTGTCATAAATGCCTTTTGACCTTCACAACAACCTCACATCTGACCCTTTGTCTTTATTCACACAGTGAAAGAGGAAGAGAAATGTTCAGTGAGAATGGAAAGATAGATTAAGGACAGATTGTATAGAATTTTAAAGGCTAAACAGAGGAATTTCTGTTTTATTCTAAAGGCTATAGGAAGTCAGTAGAGTTGGTTGAGTAGTGTAGTCACATAGTCAGATCTGCACTTAAGGAAAACTGTTTTTAGCAGTTGTGTATATGGGATGGACAGCAGTGGGGAGAGACTTGAGGCTGGTAGACCAGTTAGGAGGCTGTTGCAATACTTTAGGGGTCCAAATTAAGGTGAGTAGTTGGGTGAATAAAGAGATTTGGCAATTAAGAAATCATTGATAACTTTGAAGAAAATAGTTTCAATTAAGCACCAAGGTCAGAGGTCACAAAAGCAATCAGCTGAGGACTGAGTGAGTGGTTCAGTGGTGGTAGAGGCAGCAGCAGCGAAGACAGTGATGAGAGCTGACAACTTTTTCAAGGATTTTGGATGAGAAAGGGAGGTGAGATACAGGAGAGAGAGACAGGGCAAATACTTACGGGGATTTCAGGATTTAGTGAAGGTTTTCTTTTTAGGGATGGGGGAAGGTATGGGCATGTTTGAAGGCAGAAGGGAAGAAGACAGTTGGTAGTAAGAAGTCAGAAAATTGACATTGGGGAAGTGGGGAGAAGTTTTCAGATGCAATCTGCTGGGAAAGAGGGGAGGAGATGGGATTGAGTGTGTATGAAGAGGAAGAGCAGGTTCGGAATAACTTCTGTGGGGAGCGTGATAAGAAAACAATTATGAGGGGATAAAAAGAATGGCTAGAGGCGGTGAGGGTGGAGTTCAAGTTGGATCACATGAATTCAGGCAGCTGGCAACTTCCTTCAGTTTAGCTCAGCACCTAGTGAGTAGGAACAGAGTGCATGAATGGTGGGAAGGAGTCAAGGCCAAAGTTTGGCAAGACAGTAGCCTCAGTTTTCTCAATTGTAAAAATGAAGGTAGAAATGGACTAGATTGCCTCTAAGGGCCTTTCCAGGTCCAGATCTATGTTGGAGGCACTGAGGAGTCAGAAAACAACTTAAAAAAGGTTACTTCTATTCAGGAGAAAATGCAACCAATTTATTCATATAATTTCCCTATTCTTTTCATTTTGCCAACTTACTGACTTGGAAGAAAGTTTGAGTTTAATGTTGCTTCTGTTCTGATCATCACAATGGATACCCTGAAATTTTTATTTCTTTCTTGAAGGATTCTAAAAGTTTTTTCATACATTCTCCCTTCCCCGTGGGATTCTAATATTTCCCCACTTTGGGAAGTCATTTCATGAGAATTTTCAATATTTGATGTTACCATTCTTTTGTTTCATGCTTTTCTACAGAACTATAATAATATAACACTGTTGGACTAGCGGATACTATGCTACATTTTCTTTCTATAGTCATCTCTGGAAGACTCAATTTGAGTTTCTAATACTGAATGAGGAAATGTGGTTTGGGTTTTGTTTTTTTTGTTTTTTTGCTACTGAGCCAGCACTCTTGGCCTCTCTATGATATTGTATCAAATTTTTATGGACCTTGACTAAAAATAGTCTCATAGGTTTACAGAAGGTTAAAGTTGGAAAATATCTAGTAAATCATCTAATATAATGCTTGAATTTTACAAATGAAGAAACTGAGGCCTATGGTCTTAAATCCCAGAGATAGACTCAATTCTTTCCTGAGTCTTTCTCATCCTGTCTATCTAACCACTCCTTCTCAGCCTCCTTTGCTAGAACTTCCTACATAGATCACTCTCGAAGTGTTTGTGTCCTTCAGGGATCTATCCTGCACCCTCTTCTCTTCTCCCTCTGTACTATTTCATTGGTGATCTCATCAGCTGCCATGGATTTAATTACCAACTCTATGCTGATGATTGTTAAATCTAGCTATTCTGCCCCACACCCTTTGCTGACCTCCAATCTCACATCTCCCACTGCCTTTCAGACACATCAAACTGGGTATCTGGTAGATATCTTAAACTCAATATATCCTTCCTCCTAAACCCCTCCTACCTCTCTACTGCTATCAAGGAAACATCATCTTCCCAGTCCTTCTGGCTCACAACCTAGGAGTCATCCTGCATTCCTCACTATCTCCATGTCCTCATAACCAATCTGTTGCCAAAGCCTCTAGACTTCCCCTTTGTGAAATCTCTGAGATATGCTCCCTTCTCTCTTCTGACACTACCACCACCTTGGTGCAGGCCCTCATCACCTCACACCTCAGCCTGCCTGCCTCAATTCTCTCTCCACCCCAATCCCTCCTCCATTCCACCACTAGAGGGATTTTCCTAAAGCATATGTCTAATCCTGTACCACCCTCCTCCCCCTTCAAGAAACTTCAGTGCCATCCTCTGACCTCCAGGATCAAATACAAAATGCTCTGTTTGGCATTTAAAGCCCTTTGTAATCTGCTCCCTTCCACCTTTCTAGCCTCCTTCTGCCTTCCTCCTCACAAGCACTCTAGCACTCTTTGATCCAGTGACACTGGCCTCCTGGCTGTTCCACAAATAAGACACTCCATCTCTCAGCTCTGGTTATTCTCTCTGGCTGTCTTCCATGCTTAGAATATTCTCCCTTCCTCTGCTCTGACCACTGACCACCCTGGCTTCCTTTAACTCCCAACTAAAATTCCACTTTGGGGGAGGGGGGTGTCAGAGCCAAGATGATAGAGTAACAGCATCCATTTTCTAGAGTGCTGCCCCTAAGCTCAGTCAAATTACCTGTAAAAAATGACTCTAAACAAATTCTGGAGCTGCAGAACTCATAGAATGACAGAGTGAAGCAAATCTCCAGCTCAAGACAGCCTGGAAGATCTCTGAGGAAGTATGTATCACATCATGCAGAGGGGCAGAGTGCAATCCAGTATGGGCTGCACTAGGACAGACAGGACCTGAGCAGATTTTGGGGAGACTGAATCCCTCACACCTGTGGCAGTTTCCACACTTCAGCACCCCAAAATACTGAGGACAAATTGGAAGGTCAGTGATTGAAAAAGCCTGTGACACCAGTGTGGGACAGTGGAGTGGCTGGGTCCCAGCCCCAGAGTGGCAGAGCGGGGAGGGGGAGGAGGAACCCTCACAAGCCACAACAGCAGCAGGGGCAGAGACAGCAACTGTTTCTGGAGCTCTAGGCTCACAGTTTATGGGGGAATTGAGTGTCTGACAGTACAACCCCCACTCCCACTGGAAGCAGAGATCTACCTTGACAAAGAGCTCAAAAGTCAAGTAAATGGCTAAGGAAATGAACAAACACCAAAAAAAAAGAATCAGACCATAAAATCTTACTTTGGTGACAGGGAAGACCAAAACATGCAAACAGAAGACAACAAAGTCAATGCTACTCCATCCAAAGCCTCCAAGAAAAGTAAGAATTGGTCTCAGGCCATGGAAGAACTCAAAAAGGATTTTGAAAATCAAGCAAGAAATAGCGCAAAAATTGGGAAGAGAAATGGGAGTGATGCAAGAAAATTGTGAAAAACGAGTCAACTGCTTGCTAAAGAAGGCCCCCAAAAATGCTGAAGAAAATAACATTGTAAAAAATAGACTAACCCAAATGACAAAAGAGATCCAAAAAGCCAATGAAAACAAAAGCAGAATTGGCCAGATGGAGAATGAAAAAATAGCAATGTGAAATATCTCATTGGAAAAACAACTGACCTGGAAAATAGATACAAGAGAAACAATTTAAAAATTATGGGACTATCTGAAAGCCATGATCAAAAAAGGAGCCCAGCCATCATCTTTCAAGAAATTATCAAGGAAAACTGTCCTGATATTCTAGAACCAGAGGGTAAAATAAATATTGAAAGAATCCACCAATCACCTCCTGAAAGAGATCCCAAAAGGAAAACTCCTCAGAATATTGTAGACAAATTTCAGAGCTCCCAAGTCAAGGAGAAAATATTCCAAACAGCCAGAAAGAAACAATTCAAATATTGTGGAAATATAATCAGGATAACACAAAATCTAGCAACTTCTACATTAAGGAATCAGAGGGCTTGAAATATGATATTCCGGAAGTCAAATCAGAACTAGGATTAAAACTAGGACAATACGCAGCAAAACTGAGTATAATACTTCAGGGGAAAAAATGGTCATTCAATAAAATAGAGGACTTTCAAGCATTCTTGATGAAAAGACCAGAGCTGAATAGAAAATTTGATTTTCATACACAAGAATCAAAAGAAGCATGAAAAGGTAAACAGGAAAGAGAAATCATAAGAGACTTACTAAAGTTTAAAGTTACTGAAGTTGAACTATTTACATTCCTACATGGAAAGATAGTATTTATAACTTTTTTTTTTTAGCAAAAAGAACTTTTATTGAATGAAAACAAGTTCAAGTTTCTAGCATCACAAGGAAGCCCAGAAAAGAAACCCTATGAATTACATATAAAAGAATCTTCCTGTATTACATGACTGAGGAGAGGTTCTTTGTGTGTTTAAGATGGATACCTTTGGCAGTCTAAAAAAATTTCTGAACCTCTTCTCAGAATAATCTTTTTAAATGCATAAATAACATACATAGGATTACAAAGAAAGACAATTATTATTGAAACATAACCATCAAAATATTTTTTTAAAACCAAAATATTTTTTAAAAATATTTAAAAAATACACTTCCAGATCCTTGGAAGGGGCTGGGAAATATTTCAAATACGAAGTGAATTAAAAAATACTTTAAAAATACCTTAAAAAAGGTTTCTATCTTCCTTTTATTATTATTTTCTTCTTTTTTATCTTCCTTTTATTATAAAGCCAAGTAAGCCAAGTAAACTCATACTTTTGGTATTCAGTTGGATTTCAGGTAAAACTGGGAATTTTACAGAATAGCCTCTAATCATGGCTCTATAGGCAACTTTTGAGGGATTAACAATCACTTTAATCAAGCACATGTATCATTTCTTTAACCAAGTACATATATCATTCAGTTAGTTTAGGGGAGTCAGCACCCTGGGCTTCAAAGAAAATACAGAAAAGTCAAATATCAATTATGCATGGCTTCCTCTGTCTGACCATAATCAATACATACACCACAATACAACAGACAGATCTAACTGTCTGACCACAGTTATCAGAGAGGGAAGCACCAACATCTGGGTTCTCCAAGACGGAGGTGGGGAGGGGGGAGCTCCTTAGTGGCTTCCCAGAGTCTTTCATCTGGTACACAAACCTTTCAAAAACTAAGCCCCAAAGTAAAGCCTCAGCTCAGAGTATTTATACCCTTTTTTTTAAACATGTGAAAATGGTCTGCTTCATTCTACGATTCAGTTCCACAAGTCTTTCTCTGAATGTGGAAGGCACTTTGCCTCAAAGGTCCACTGGAAATTTTTTAGGTCCTTGCATTACTATGAAGGACTAAGTCTACTAGAAAAATTCCTTGCACACTGTGGTTGTTGCTGTGTACAAAGTTCTCCTGGTTCTGCTCCTTTCACTCAGCATCAGTTCATATAAGTCTTTCCAGGTCTCTCTGAAGTCTTCCTGTTCATCATTTCTTATAGCACAATAGTATTCCATTACATTCATACACCACATCTTGTTCAGCCATTTCCCAATTGATGGGCATCCCCCTGATTTCCAGTTTTTGGCCACCACAAAGAGAGCTGCTAAAATATTTTTATACATGTGGGACCCTTTCCCATTTTTATGATCTCTTAGGGATACAGTCCTAGAAGCGGTATTGCTGGGTCAAAGGATATGCACATTTTTGTAGCCCTTTGGGCAGAGTTCCAAATTGCTCTCCAGAAAGGCTGGATTACCTCACAGCTCCACCAACAATGAATTAATGTTCCAACTCTCCCACACCTTCTTCAACATTTATCATCTTCCTGTTTTGTCATGTTAGCCAATTTGATAGGTGTGATGTGGTATCTCAGAGTGGTTTTGATTTGCATTTCTCTAATCAATAATGATTTAGAGCATTTTTTCATATGACTATAGACAGCTTTAATTTCTTCCTCTGAAAACTGCCTGTTCATATTCTTTGACCATTTATCAGTTGGGGAATGACTTGTATTCTTGTACATTTGACTCAGTTCTCTATATATTTTAGAAATGAGGCCTTTATCGCAGATACTAGTTGCAAAAATTCTTTCCCAGTTTTCTGCTTCCCTCCTAATCTTGGTTACATTGGGTTTGTTTGTGCAAAAACTTTTCAATTTAATGTAATCAAAATTATCCGTTTTGCACTTCATAATGTCTTCTATCTCTTGTTTAGTCAAAAATTTCTCCATTCTCCATAAATCTGACAAATACACCACTCCTTGCTCCACTAATTTGTTTATAGTAACAATTTTTATACCTAGACCATATACCCATTTGGATTTTGTTTTTGTGTATGGTATCAGGCTTTGGTCTATGCCCAGTTTCTGCCACATTGTTATCCAACTTTCCCAGCAATTTTTGTCAAACAGTGAGTTCTTATCCCAGAAGCTGGGGTTCTTGGGTTTATCAAAGAGTAGATTGATGTTTTCATTGACTACTGTCTCTTGAATACCTAACCTATTCCACTGGCATATCCCTTTGTTTCTTAGCCAGTACCAAGTGGTTTTGATAATTGCTGCTTTATAATACAATTTGAGATCTGGTACGGCTAGGCCACCTTCCCTAGCATTTCTTTTCATTAGTTCCATTGATATTCTGGACCAGATTCCAGATGAATTTTGATATTATTTTTTCTAGCTCTAGAAAATAATTATCTGGTAGTTTGATTGGTATGGCACTGAAATAAGTAAATTAATTTAGTTAGAACTGTCATTTTTATTATACTGGCTTGGCCTATCCATGAGCAACTGATGTATTTCCACTTACTTAGATCTGACTTTATTTGTGCAAAAAGTGTTTTGTAATTATGTTCATATAGTCCCTGAGTTTGTTTTGTCAGGTAGACTCCCAGATATTTTATAGTGTCTACCATAGCTTTAAATAGGATTTCTCTTTCTATGGCTTGCTGATAGGCTTTGTTAGGAATATATAGAAATGCAGATGATTTATGTGGGTTTATTTTGTAACCTGCAAACTTTGCCAAAGTTGTTTATTATTTCAAGTAGTTTTTTACTTGATTCTCTGGGATTCTCTAAGTATATCATCATATCATCTGCAAAGAGTGATAACTTAATTTCTTCTTTGCCTTTTCTAATTCCTTCTATTTCTTTTTCTTCTCTTATTGCTACAGCTAACACTTCTAGTACCATACTGAATGTCAGTTGTGATAATGGACATCCTTGTTTCACCCCTGATCTTACTAGAAATGCATCTAGCTTATCCTCATTGCATAAAATGCTTGCTGAAGGTTTTAGGTAGATACTGCTTATTATTTTATGGAAAGTTCCATTTATTCCTATGCTCTACAGTGTTTTCAATAGGAATGGGTGTAGATATTTATAACTCTTGAGACTTTTCTTAGTAATAGGGCAGTTGGAGGGATTATATACATATAGACAGAGGGCACAGGGTGAAGTGAATAGGAAGGGATGATATCTAAAAAAATAAAATTAAGGGGTAAGAGAGGAACATATTGAGAGGAGAAAGGGAAAAACAGAATGGGGCAAATTATCTCTCACATGAAAGAGGCAAGAAAAAGCTTTTCCAATGGAAGGGAAGGGGGGGGGGTGAGAGGGAAAAACTGAACCTTACTCATCACATTTGGCTTAAGGAGGAAATAACATGCATACTCAATTTGCTATGAAACTCTATCTCACACTTTAGGAAAGTAGAGGAGAAGGGGATAAGTGGGGGGTGAGGGGATGACAGAAGGGAGGGCAAATGGGAGGAGGGAGTAATTAGAAGTAAATACTTTTGAGAAGGGATAGGGTCAAAAGAGAGAATAGAATAAATGGGGGGCAGGATAGGATGGAGGGAAATATAGTCTTTCACAGCATAACTTTTATGGAAGTCTTTTACATAACTACACATGTATAACATATAGAATTGCTTGCCTTCTCAGTGGGGATGGGTGGGGAGGGAGGAAGGGAGAGAAGTTGGAACTCAAAGTTTTAAAAACAAATGTTAAAAGTTGTTTTTACATGCAACTTGGAAATAAGATATACAGGCAATGAGGTATAGAAATCTATCTTGTCCTCCAAGAAAATAGAGGGGATGAGAATAAGAGAAGGGAAAGGTGTGATAGAAGGGCGGGCAGACTGAGGGAAAGAGTAATCAGAATGCACGGTGTCTTGGGGTGGGTGGAGGGGAGAGATGGAGAGAAAATTTGGAACTCAAAATATTATGGAAATGAATGTTGAAAACTAAAAATAAATAAATAAATTGAAATTAAAAAAAATAAAAATAAAATCCTACTTTTTACAGGAAGCCCTTCCCAATCCCTCTTTGTTTCAGTGCCTTCCCTTTGATAATCACTTCCTATCTATTCTGCATATAGATTGCTTTGTACATATTTGCTTGCACAATAGATCCTTCATTAGGTTGTAAGCCCCATGAGGGCAAGGACTAGTTTTTGCTTCTTTTTGTGAGCCTGGCACATACTGGGCACTTAATCAATTTTTATTAATTGATTGGTAATGGCAGAGGTAGGAACTGTAACTCAGGTCTCCAGGCTTCCAATCCAATGTCCTTTCAGTGTTCTGTCTTTCCTATTATCATTATCTTTAAACCTTGATCAAGATCAAAAACTATATATGAAGAAGATACTGGCCAAAGAAAATCTGTTTATTTCTTAAAGTAGATACATGGTGAAAATAATTTCATATTCATCTTTTTAAGAAATTATGAAAACAAGTACCATTTACTTGATAATAGTAATAACACCAATAATAGCTGGTTTGCAAAGCAAGTTATACATGCTATTTCCAGCATTCACAACAACTCTGTCACTCATGCCTGTTTTACAGATGAGAAGTCACATCACTTGCTCTAGAAACTAGAGACTGAGGGAAAATTTGAATTCCGGTCCAGTACTCTATCTGCTATGCCACACCGTATCTCAAGAGTTTTATCTCATCAATCCACAGGTCTTTTCAAACTTCCTATGTAGTTAAAATTGTCAATAAAAAAATAAAAGTTACTAAATTCTGAGGGGAAAAAATATATTTGAACTGGCATCCATCTCCCAAGTGGCAGACTAATGACCTTATCTTCTTTTCCCTTCCATAAGTTTCTCATAAAAATAGTCTGTATTTGCAGACAGATCCACTTACAGAGCTTATCACTACCTTGATTTAGGTTCTGTAATATAATAATTCGGATAATGCCTTGCCTTGTCTTCTAGTTACATCATGCTTCATAATACCTTATTCTGGTGTCCTCTGTGTGTTTCTAAGGGTGGAGTTTCTAAAGGATGTGTTTCTAAAAAGATGAAGACTATATAGGTATTAGGAAAGACAGGAACAAAAGAGGAGAGGGAAAACTCCAATTCCCTTTAAAACAATCCTCCCTCCTCATTTTGTAGTCTGACTCTGGTTAATGTGGACATTTCCAATAACTTTAATCCTTAAGTGATGATTATTTTTTTTAAAGGAGGAAGAGAGAAGGGTAAAAAAAAAAGAAGTTTGCGTTTCCTTAAAAGACAAGAGAGGAGAAAATGACTTGTCATATCTGACTGGTTTGGAAATATAAAATCCAATTCTGAAGAAGTGGAGATAAGGGAACCACTGTGGAAGGGCCATCAGCTTAGCAAACACTAAATAATGAACAATGCAGAGACTGTCCAGCATGATAAAACACTCTATTAGAGAAACTGTTTTTAAATGAGTGATAATTGTGGCACATCCACAGTGAAAGGTTATTGAATTTTTATCTGTAGCAAAGAGCCTTTGACAGACTCACCAAAAAGTCACCTCCATATAGTACCTTCTTTAGATGAAATTGACCAGAGGGGTTTTCCACTTTCCAATGTGTAACAGATTTGTGACATTCACGATGTTGTTTTTTTTTTTAACTTCCTCTAGGAAACCAGGCAGATAGATATTCTTTGTTTCCACAAAGGCATTTAGATTTTCATCAGGCTTGTCTTTTTTTTTTTTCTTGCCAGGTTATTCTTCTTTTAATAAAAACTGGATTAAGCTGCTAGTTAAAAATTTCAGTTCAAATCCACCAAGGCTTCATTGACTAGAGAGGCAAGATGCAAGTACACAGTATTAGCTGTTATTAATAAGCAACACTGTGCCCGGGAGCCCTGGACCTAATATAGGCTAAGACTTGTACCTTATTCACAGAGGCTTCCTTTTCATTTTAATTGTATGAATTGCTATAGTGAAGGATATAAAAGCATCAAGATTTTTTCCTGAAAATATGAGTCCCAAATTTCTGTCCCCAAACAGATCCCTTTTGGGACATCATATTTAAGATTTGCCAAGAGAAGCAAAATAGCACATTGGAAAGAGCACTGGACTGAGAATCAGGAGACCTCTGTTCCAGGCCCAGCTCTCCATTCACCAGCTCCATGGCTAAGGAGAGGTCCTTTTCTTTGTGTCCTAATATGCCAAATGAGGGCAGATGGACTTAAGGGATCTTCCAGTTCTACTCTCCTATGGCTCCATGAATTCTTGCCTTGCTATGATCTCAAGGCCTTTGAATTATCGCATTGTCCTATCTTGGTGAGATAGCCAGAAAGCAGTATTATCTCAGCATTACAGGTGGGGAAAATAGGGGTGCATTTGGTGAGCATAAAATCTAATAGCACTAATATGATGCATGGATTCCTCCTCTGTCTGGCTCCCTGAAACTGCTTTAGTGGCCTTAAATCTCAAAGGAGGTCAGGTAGGAGCTTGACTCTGCCACTGACTTAGTTTGTGACCTTGGGAAAATCCCTAAAACTCTGTGTTTTAAATAATCCTTCATGGTACAACTGAGAGGATAGGATAACCATCTTTAAGGGCTTGGGGGGAGTGAGGAGATTAAGAATTAATGATTGTAAATGTTCTCATGAGTAGCAAGTTATCATTATCCTCATAATCCCTGTGGGGACAGTGTGTGCACATACCCTGTGGGTGAACCTCCTCATTCATTACTGGCGGAATGCATGCAAACAGTCTTTACTCACTGATGACTGGTTAAGCTATCCGAGAAGGGGCATTCAGAACAATTTTCTAGGTTCAGTTCTATAGCAACCAACTTCAAATTTTAGACAAAAAATCCTACCAGTGATATTCCCCTAAAGTGAAGGTGAGATTGTTGGGAATATGGCAAATAATAAAAACAAGGCATTGTTTCAGAAAAACAAAGGCAGAAATGATGTCCCTTTTATATTGAAACTAGAGGTATAAGAGTCTTGTATTTTTGCCCAGAGTATTATGAATAGTAACGTCATGATGGTGAGATGATTGGTCATATTGATAGGAACTTTATTACAAAGAGCTTTCATTTGCAGCAACAGTCTTGCATTAAGTAGGACAAGAATTCAACTCAGTAAACATGATTAAGAAGCTACTAGGTACTAAGTTTGGTATTCGACCTTAGAGAAGACAAAAACAAAGCAGTCTTTGACCTCAAGAAGCTTATGTTCTTTGCGGGGTGGAGGGGGAATATAGACAAAGAAAAATACAAAAGAGATACAAAGCAATATCCAGAGATGGGAGGGAGAAAAAGGAAGGCTTTAGGCTATGCTTCCTGAGTGGGATATTAAAGAAAGCTTGATACCCAAGAGGTTAAGGAGAGTAGGGAGTGTTTTCTAAGACAGTCTATCCAAAGGCAGACTTAGGAGATGGAATATCACTTACAGAAAATAGTCATTAAGCCAACTGATTGGAAAGAGCATATGAAGGAAAGTCATGTGTAATAATCCCAGAAAGGTATGGGCTAGAGCCAGATTACAAAGGACTTTGAAAACCAAATGGAGAAATTAGTATTTGATCTTAGAGAAGAGGAAGCTGATGGAGATTCCTGAAGGGAGTGATATGGTTGTGTTGAGGGTTAGGGTACAAATGATGAGGGGTAAGGTGTGTGTGCGTGTGTGTGTGTGTGTGTGTGTGTGTGTGTGTGTATGTGGTGGGGTTGCTTGAAAGAATTCACTCAGGCTATCACCAAATTGAGTAAAGGCTTTATTCTGTATAACGCATCAAGCAGGCTCCTTATTAAGGAAGGTCACCGCTCCTCAAGAGAGGCAGCCCCCAAGGGATGGCTGCTTCAGAGAGACAGCTCCTTAAGGGAGATGCCCCTTTGCCAGGAGAAGCTAGGATTCTTATAGAGGAAAACCTGCTGTGGGCAGGGAGATGAGGTAATCAGGTACAGAAAGGTGAGATAACCAGGGACATGTAGGACTTGTCCAGTGGAGGGTAGGCATCCTGAAGCAAGGAATTGTTTAGTCTCTTCTTTGTAGCCCTGGTACCAACACTGTGTTAGGCACATAGCAGGTACTTAATAAGTGTTTGTTGAATATGCTTTAGGAATATTGATTTGATAGCTATGGAAAATAGATTAGGAGACTATTTCCCTATTCCAGGTGAGAAGTGTGACATTGGTGTGGCAGCCACATAAGTGGAGAGAAGATGAACATGAGAGATATTGTGGATGTCCAATCCACAAGAATTGGCTATTGTTTGGGTACAAGGGGTGAGGAAAGGGAAAAAGTGGAGAATGAGTATGAGGCTGTGAACCTGGATGACCAAAAGGATGGTGGTGCTACAACAGAAATAGGGAGGTTAAGAAGACGGTTAAGATTTGGGGAAAAGATAATCAAATTGAGTCAGAAGAAGTCAAAATCCTGGTTCTTTAATTTCCCAATTTTGTGAGCTTGGGCAAATCCCTTATTCTCTCTCAGTCTTGGTATTGTTTCCACTGTACAGATGAAGAAACTGAGGCCCAGGTGAAGGGACTTCCTCAACATCAAACAAGTAGTAAATGGCCAAGATCTTTGAACTCAGAAGACCAGTGATTATTTCTGCAATATGATTCCAAGTGATAGTGTTGAAGAGGCATTGGAGGTGAAGATTTCTCCAGCTGCAGCTGGAGCTGAGGACTTCTTCAACATGCTAAACATGTCCCTTACGTTTATTGTTTCTAATTCTTCTACACGTGGACATTTTCTTTGCATCCATATCATTTCCCCATCATATTGCAAACATATGGGGGACTCTACCTAACAAACCCCTTTATCTTTTGTGGCAAAACATGGCAAAAACACATCTCTAGGGGTTCTTAGTCTGTCTGTCTGATCTTGGGTTCTAGCTTTGCTGGTAGCCATTTGGATGCAAAGGGTAAAAATGGGGAAAATTTTTCCTATGAAAATTCATGATCCCTATTCCTAAACACTCTCTATCCTTCACCCCTGGCCCATATTCTTTCTCTAGCTTCTCTAGCATTATCCCTCTGACTTATCCATTCAGTCTACAAATACAGTTTTGGGATACAATGAAACTTCACTATAGTGTAAGGAAATTTCAAGATACAAGTTCTATGAAGTATGATTATTATATGTTACTCTTTCACATTTATTAGTTAGCTAATCTGATTTTTTAAAGTACATACAGTACCCTCTTTAAGTGATGGTTCCAATTTAATGATACCAACAGTTCTTTCTCAGCACCACCTATTATCACTACTTGACAGTCCTTAAAGTTTTATCTGTTTGGGTGCAAAATTTCCCTCCCTCCCCTAGTTTTTGGTCCAAACTCAGTTATCATCATGGTGATACTTCTCATTCATTTTACAAACACTCCTGCCTCTACCACTGAAAAATCTTAACTTCCAATGATTTCCTCTGCTCAGTGGGAGCCTCTGTCCCTTCAACCCATCATCTTGGATCCCCATTCTACTTTCCTCTGTTCCTTTTTTCACTGTATACCTAATCAGGGCACCTAGGTGCCAACAGATACTATCATCTTTTTTTTTTAAAAAACAAATTATCTTCTTCATGATTATAATTACTCTGCACTTTAAAAGCCTTTTTTATATTTTTAAAATCTTTAAGATCCTGAATCTATGTAGACCATCTCAGTTTGGGATATTTCTCTAAAGCTCAAAACCATCTTTTGGGGGAAATTGGTGAGGTATTTTTTAAAAATGGTACAGGCATGCATAGTGTAACTCATTGCAAAAATGTATGATGATGATAGTGTTGAAGGGCCCTGTGTTTGAGTATTTTGGATATAGCATGTAAACAGATTCTGGTGACTAGTGGGAACCAAGTCCTTGTCCTATAATTTCAAAAACACATTCAATTTCACTGTCACAGACAGACATCTGAAGAGGTAGTCTCATTCATATTCACATGGACATAAAGCTGCAGAAGACACAGAGACATTCGTGTGTTTTTGGCGGATGCAGCCATAATCACTCTGGTGATGATGATGATGACAACAATTATAATACTGATAGCAGCTGCCATCTTAATAGAGCTTTAAAGTTTATGAAATGCTTTACAAAGATAATCTCATTTGCCCTTGGAGATGATACAAGAACATGGAGACATGAATAAAATCAATACTGAGCCATGAAGGAGATAAATAAGGATTGAAAGGGTTGTAAAGTGTTGAAGTTGTAGGCAGTTCAGGGACTCGGTGGATGGAGTGCTGGGCCTGGAGTCAGGAAGGCCTGAGTTCCAATATGGCCTCAGATGCTTACAAGCTGCAAGTCAGTTGATCTTTGTTTGCCTTAATTCACTGGAGAAGGAAATGGCAAACCACTATGGTATCTTTGCTAAGCAAACCCCATACAGAGTCACAAAGAGTTAAACACAGCTGAACATCTGAACTATTACAACAAAAACAAATATTAGATTACAGTGAGGCAACTAAGTGACTTCTGTGGATAGTGTTGGATCTGGAGCCAGGAAGGCCTTGAATTCAAATCTAGCTTTGGACACTCGCTGACTGTATACCCTGAGCAAGACACTTAACTTCTGTTTGCTTAATCCACTGAAAAAGAAATAGTAAATCAGTCCAGTATCTTTGCCAAGAAAATCCTATATGGGCTCATGAATGGTTGGACATAACTGAACAACAGAGGGAAGAAAAACAAAAGCTTGGGAAAAAAAAACTTCAAACCTAATTAGAGATAGCTGGGTGACACAGTGGATAGAGGGCTGGGCTCCAAGTGACTTTGGGCAAGTCACTTACCCTCTATTTGCCTATGGATACGTGATCTACTGGTGAAAGAAATGACAAAACACTCTAGTATCTTTGTTAAGAAAACCGCATGGACAGCATTGGTATGCTATGGTCCATAGGATTACCAAGAGTCACTGAATGCCTGAACAGCAACAAAGTGCTGAAAGTATAAAGTGACTGAAGGAGAGCTAGAAAACTTCTCTCAGATAAAAGAAAAAAAATGGTTGTGGAAAGAGCAAAAACCAAAGGAGACAACTTAGAACTTAGGAATCTCCTTTAGGAGAAATTGGTTGGTACAAGGTGTGGAAACCAGGGCATTTGGGCACCCAGAGAACACTTTTCTATGGCAAGAAACAGAGACGCTTAAGACTCAAAGCCAGAAAAATCCATTCACGTCCAGCTGAGGCTTAGCTGATAATCAGTAATAATGTCAGCCAAGGAGAAGGAAACAGAGGACCCCAGATGTTTCTACTCAGAAAACTAACAAGAGAATAACCATTATTTCTGTTGTCAGTGGCAACAACATTTTTATAAGAGTGCTCAGAATGGTCAGCACACTGAATGCAGGAATACCATACATTCATTTTTCCTTAATATACATTTCATTGAGGTTTTATATTTGAACAAACTTCAATTAAGTCTGAAGAATAATAAGGATGAATCTTCATAAAATTACGACTCGGAGCTTCTTTCCCCCACAAAATAATATGATTATCTCTGAAAGGAAAGACAACATAGATACATATATTTGGACTTTAGAAAAGCATTTGATAAAGACTCATAAAAATTTACAAGTAAAATTGGTTCCAATTAGCTTGGATGAGGACAAAGTCATTCAGCTTGACAATGGGCTGAAAACTCATAAACAAAAGTATAATGCTAAATGGTGATTTTTCTCAGCAAGCAGAAAGATAATGGAATTAACAGACGACACTGAATTAGACGGTATGGCCAGGAGCAGCAAGAACAGAGAAATAATAAAAACAGACCTGGAGAGGTCAGGCATAAGAGGAGGAAATTGATAAATGAGTCAGCTTGAGAAAATGAAAAAGAATAGAGTGGAAAATGATTAAAGGCACAGAAAACCTAACTTAGGAAAGAAGATTACAGAAACTAAATACATACAGCTAGGCTGAGCAATGACTAAAGAGGATCTGATAACAGTCTACAAATATTTGCAACTTGTAAATACCTGAGCAAGAAAGGAATTACCATACAGGGGCTTTAATTAATAACAATCAAATGGAATTAGGAGAGGGAAAATTTTGTCTAATGGTTCAGGAAAAACACAAAGCTGAAACTGGGTAATACCTCATGGGATCTTGGTTAGGCAAATTATTACTGTCAATTGTGTAGCTAAGCAGAAACACATCAATAGGTTTGTATTCTAGAACTCATTAATCAGTGAAGCACAACAAAAGATCTGACATTGAAATCTAAGGTGGAGCTCACACCTTGTCTTTAGGAAACCTTAGATCAGACGAAATGGGAAGTCATACAGAGTCTTGATCAGGAGTGACCACACCAGTTGGGTCTTTTCTATCTCTAATTTCTAGGGTGATATTTTGTAGAAAGTTTCACTTTTGGGGGGAGGAGCCAAGATGGCGGAGTAGAAAGACATACATATGCTAGCTCCGAACCCACAGCCCATAAAATATCTGTAAAGAAGAACTCCCAACAAATTCTGGAGCAGCAGAAGCCACAGAGCAACGGAGTGGAGGAGATCTCTGTTCCAGAGAGACCTGAAAACCTGACGCGAAAGGTCCGTTGCGCCCCAGACCTGGAGCAGAGCCTAGCCCTGCCTTGGCCGCGGGGCACCAAGAGGAGCAGATCCCAGCAGGCTTCAGGGACAGAATCTCCAGCGGCCCTGCAGGCCCCTCCACCCATAGGTGCCAAAAGTCGGTGAGAGGGTCTCTTTGGCTGGTCAAGAGGGGAGTGGAGTGTCCCCATAACTTAGGCCCCCTCAGGAGGCAGCAGCGGGGGCTCCCCAAGCAGGCAGGAGCCTGGATCCATTGTTGAAGGTCTCCTCATAAACCCCCTCAGGGAACTGAGTCCTGTGAGGTGGCCCTGCCCCCACCTGAGCGCCTGAACTTAATCTCACACTGAATAGCAGCCCTGTCCCCGCCCAAAGCCCTGAGGCTGGGAAGCAGCATTTGAATCTCAGACCCCAAGCACTGGCTGGTTGGATCTGGAGGTGGTGAGTGTGGAAAGAAAACTCAGAAGTCAAGTCACTGGCTGGGAAAATGCCCAGAAAAGGGAAAAGAAATAAGACTATAGAAGGTTACTTTCTTGGTGAACAGATAATTCCTCCCTTCCTTTCAGATGAGGAAGAACAATGCTTACCATCAGGGAAAGACACAGAAGTCAAGGTTTCTGTATCCCACACATCCAAAATAAATACACCATGGGCTCAGGCCATGGAAGAGCTCAAAAAGGATTTTGAAAATCAAGTTAGAGAGGTGGAGGAAAAACTGGGAAGAGAAATGAGGGACATGCAAGTTAAGCATGAAAAACAATTAAACACCCTGCTAAAGAAAACCCAAAAGAATGCTGAAGAAAATGACACCTTGAAAAATAGGCTAACTCAATTGGCAAAAGAGGTTCAAAAAGCCAATGAGGAGAAGAATGCTTTCAAAAGCAGAATTAACCAAATGGAAAAGGAGGTTCAAAAGCTCACTGAAGAAAATAGTTCTTTCAAAATTAGAATGGAACAGATGGAGGCTAATGACTTTATGAGAAACCAAGAAATCACAAAACAAAACCAAAAGAATGAAAAAATGGAAGATAATGTGAAATATCTCATTGGAAAAACAACTGACCTGGAAAATAGATCCAGGAGAGACAATTTAAAAATTATGGGACTATCTGAAAGCCATGATCAAAAAAAGAGCCTAGACATCATCTTTCATGAAATTATCAAGGAAAACTGTCCTGATATTCTAGAACCAGAGGGCAAAATAAATATTGAAATAATCCACTGATCACCTGCTGAAAGAGATCCAAAAAGAGAAACTCCTAGGAACATTGTAGCCAAATTCCAGAGTTCCCTGGTCAAGGAGAAAATATTGCAAGCAGCTAGAAAGAAACAATTCAAGTATTGTGGAAATACAATCAGGATAACACAAGATCTAGCAGCTTCTACATTAAGGGATCGCAGGGCATGGAATAGGATATTCCAGAAGTCAAAGGAACTAGGACTAAAACCAAGAATCACCTACCCAGCAAAACTGAGTATAATACTTCAGGGGACAAAATGGTCTTTCAGTGAAATAGAGGACTTTCAAGCATTCCTGATGAAAAGACCAGAGCTGAAAAGAAAATTTGACTTTCAAACACAAGAATGAAGAGAAGCATGAAAAGGTGAAAAGCTAAGAGAAGTCATGAGGGACTTACTAAAGTTGAACTGTTTACATTCCTACATGGAAAGACAATATTTGTAACTCTTGAAACTTTTCAGTATCTGGGTACTGGGTGGGATTACACACACACACACACACACACACACACACACACACACACACACATGCACACGCACACACACATAGAGACAGAGTGCACAGAGTGAATTGAAGAGGATGGGATCATATCTTAAAAAAATGAAATCAAGCAGTGAGAGAGAAATATATTGGGAGGAGAAAGGGAGAAATGGAATGGGGCAAATTATCTCTCATAAAAGAGGCAAGCAAAAGACTTTTTAGTGGACGGAAAAAGAGGGGAGGTGAGAGAAAAACATGAAGTTTACTCTCATCACATTCTAAATGAAGGAAGGAATAAAGACAGGAATAAAATGCACACTCATTTTGGTATGAAAACCTATCTTACAATACAGGAAAGTGGGGGAGAAGGGGATAAGCAGAGTGGGGGGGAGGATGGAAGGGAGGGCAGTGAGAGGAGGGAGCAATTTGAAGTCAACACTCTTGGGAAGGGACAGGATCCAAAGAGAGAACAGAAGCAATGGGGGGCAGGATAGGATGGAGGGAAATATAGTTAGTCTCACACAACACGACTACTATGGAAGTCATTTGCAAATCCACACAGATATGGCCTATATTGAATTGCTTGCCTTCCAAAGGGAATGGGTGGGGAGGGAGGGATGAAGAGAAGTTGGAACTCCAAGTTTTAGGAACAACTGTAGAGTACTGTTCCTGCTACTAGGAAATAAGAAATACAGGTAAAGGGGTATAGAAAGTTATCTGGCCCTACAGGACAAAGGAGAAAATGGGGACAAGGGAAGGCAGGGATGATAGAAGAGAGGGTAGATTGGTCATAGGGGCAATTAGAATGCTGGGTGTTTTGGGGTGGGGGGAGGGGACAAATGGGGAGAAAATTTGGAACCCAAAATCTTCTGAAAATGAATGTTAAAAGTTAAATAAATTAATTAAAAAAAAAAAAAAGAAAGTTTCACTTTCACCTACCTGGTTTGGCATTCTCAGATCTTAACATCAAGAGAAACTTTATGCCTTAACTGACAACAGGTTGGGGAGGGGTAAGAAGTCATTTTGCTTTTAATCAGATTCAAGTGAAAATAAACCTAAGCACCACTAGGCAACAGTGGGTTATCATTCCTATGCAGTCTTCCAAGTTTCCATCCAGAGTTAGAAAATGACTTGGGTTATTAGAGTATAGCTCTGTTATTTCACAAATGAAAAAATGGAGGGAGGTGAGATGTCACTTACCCATTTTCATTCAATTGGCTAGTGCAGGTCAGGGAGGAGGGGGATGTGTGAAAAGAGACAACCAAGATCAGAAGATCAGAATTTAAAATTCCTCAGGATCTCAACCCAGAGCTCTTTTCATTACATCATTTTAACATTTTTGTGGCCAATATGTAAAATAGTGGCTACAATATAAATCTACTCCTCCAAGAATGGAGAAATAAGGAGTAAAATAACTACAAGGCAATTTCCATTTATAAAGAAATATGGGAGGGCAAAAAGCTAGATCATTTTGGAGGCTATAAAGTGACATTTCCCAGTAAAAGTTTAACTTTTAAAATTAGCTGCTGATTTACAATTATGTATAAAAACCTAATGGAAACTGGCTAAACCTCAAAGCATTTTGATTTGAGAAAACAACAGACACAGTTATTTTTATATTAATTTGGCTATATCTGAAGGTATTAGTGTAAAATTGACTTTATTTAGTGCTTTCTTAGAGAATATGACTATCAAGAGATAGAATTGAAAACAAGCTCCTAGAGGTGCCTAGGAAGGGACAACTTTCACACAGGCTTATGAAATAAACAAGGTTGTCACCACGCTGATGGTTTTAGCCAATCCTACCTACACTAGATTATATTTACCATCACCAGCATCACTTGCCAGGAGGAAGAGATTAATATACAATTTATAAAATGATGAAAGCATCTCTCAGAGCAATATATGTCACTGAGGTTACTAAAGTTCTCTTTCTGAAGAAAAAACCATACTTCATATGAAAGCAATTACATACGCTCATAGTTAATAAAGAGCTGGCCTCAGAGTCAGAAAGATATGGGTTCCAGTCCCTCTGATGCATATGGCAGTGTGTTCCTGGGCTTAACCTCTCATCTACCCAAGTAATTCTCAACAACTATTAGATGGAGAGCAGGTGCTGACTAATGTTAGTGGAGTTTACTCATATAGAATTCTTGATATCAATGAAGTCATAGATCTAGTAAAAAAAGAAATAAGTTGTTGAAAGGGGTACCTGAACAAGAGTTATCTGTGATGAGATAGGGGAAAGCCTAACTAGAAAATGGAAGAAAACGCTTAGGAGAAATCCACTCAGTTAGATTGTGTATTTGGGGGTATCAGAAGGGCCTAGTAACCCAGAACCTAGGAGAGTAACTTAAGTTGCTGATATCTTTTACTGTGGAGTTAATGGCTAGTCTTTTGGAGAGTTGGAATTGGAAAACAAACAGGCACAGCAATCACAAAATAACAATCTCTGGAAATCAGACACTGTAACTTCTGGTCACCTGAACACCTGAGAAGACAACAGGATAAATCATGTAAGAAAATTGCAACTTCAGTTACCCAGAACAGAACAAAGCTCCCCAAATGGCTTTTTTTTTTTTAAACTAACATGATACCATGAAAGGCCACTGGATTCAGAGTCCTTGGACTTGATTTTAAACCATAGCCCAGCTATATGTAATCCTGGGCAATTCACTCAATTTTTGGTCCCTTAAGTCTCAAATCTAGGATCCTAGTCATGAGACTAATTTAATTCAACAGTAGAGTAACTGGCTTTGAAATACTTGACTGTGTAAGAAGAAAATAATATATCTTGAATGAGCCATGAAGTCAAAGAACAAAATCCCATGAAGTAGGAATCACATTGCCTGGAGAGACACAATCAAAGTGGTCATCACTTGCTCAGCACGATCTTAGGTATATATATTATATAATGTTCTAAAGGGCCCAGTGCTGGGGCTGGTGTTGTTTAAAATCCCTATTAATGTCCTGTAACAGACTTGTAAATGTATTATTAAGATGACACAGAAGTAGGCAGGCTTGCGAAACTGAGAAGATAGGAACAACATGAAATTTGACAATCTAAATTATATGATGATGGAATTTAAGAGACAAGGGTGGGAAAGAGTAGTTAGGACTGAAAATAAACCTTGTATAGAAGATGGGAAAATTCCAGTTTGGATGCTAGAAAATTATATGGGGGGAAGGTAACAAGCTGAATATGGAACAGCGAATTAGACTTGTTATTTTCAAACACAATAGGACATTGACAGGAATTATCAGGAATCCAGGTCCTCTAGGAAATCTTTCTGCTGAACCTGAAAGTGGTCAGAGATGTGTGACAGTGGAAAAAACTCTTGATCAGTTGAAAAGAGATCAGAATTCCAGTTGTTCCCTTGCCACGAAGTAGTTGGGGATTCTTGGTCATATGCATCAAACCTCTGGGATCTTCATGTTCCTTAAGTTTAAGATAAGATGATGGAGGTGGACACTGAGGTTCTGCTGGCTCCATGATCTGAATCGCATTTTAAGAGAAATATCTATAATACATTGGTGAGAGTTCAGAGGAGAGCAAAACCAAAACAAACAAATAAGAAATAAGACTGTTTATTCGGCAATAGAACTCTGAGGAGAAAGGCAGATTCGTGAAATGAACTCTAGGAGACTGGCTGTTTCCCGTAGAATGGAGGATATGGAATCAGGCAGGTTTCCCTTGTAGAAGAGAAGGTAAACAGTGCTTGAAGAATTTCTCTATAATCTTCACAGTATTAGGGAAAATGAAATGTTCCTTAAAAACCAGAAGAGCTTCCATGTTTAAAAAAAAGAAGTCAAAACAAGAAAAGGTATTTGAGGAGGCAAAAGGTAATAAGGATCTGTATCAGGAGGACAGAAGAATGAGAGGAAAAAGGGAAGAAGGACCACTGAACATTTATTTAGGCATACGGTTCTTCTCCAGTGAGGTGGAAGCATTCCCACAAGGAATGATAACATTGATCCACAAGAGATGAATGGTCATTCAGTTAAGGGTCAGGTGAAGAAGAGATGTATAGATTTATTAGGTGACTCGCTGCTAAGGGGTAATGAGGTAGCTATTTGTTGACTTGATAACTGCAATAGAGAGAGGTCAGCAGTATTCCCAGGGCATCTTTTCAGGAAATGATAAAGGATCTCCCCAGGTTTGTCAGTTCTGATGAATACTACCTACTTCTGGTGACTTACTTGGGAACAAAAGATACCTGCAAAAGAAATCTAGCAAGCATGACAACGGTTATGATGTTGTCGACAAGAACCTGAGGCCCTCAGGGACATAGATATGTTCTTCTTGTGATGGTGATTGAAGGCAAGGACTTCAGAAGAGAAAGGAAGATTCATGAAATGAACAGTTGATAAAGGAGTACACGATGGAGGAAGCTAAATAGTTAGGCAAGAGCTTTTGTGGAATAACAGACTTGGAAATTTTAGTAGACTTCAAGTTCAATGAATTGGGGTGAGATAGGGCAAACAGAGAATCCTGGACTGCATTAAGAGGAGAATAGTTTCTACAAATAGGAACATGATAGCCCCACTGTACTATGCCTTCATTCCATGCTCAGTCCTGGGTACCACAGTTCAGTAAAACGCTGATAAGCTGGAGGGTATCCAGAGAAGGGCAACTGGGATGGTGAGGTCATGATCCATGAAGGAACTGGGTAGAGGAGAAGACTCAAGGGCGACAGGAAAGTTGATTTCAAATATCTGAAAGGCTGTTGTATGAAGCCAGGATCAGACTTGTATTTGGCCCCAGAGGCCAGAGCTAAGAACTATGGCAGAGGTAACTTCCTAATAATTAGAGTGGTTCCAGGTAGAATGGGCTGCCTTGGGAGGTGATGGGCTCCTACTCACCGAAAAATTGCAAATAAAGGCTGGGTGATACATTGTAGATAAGATCCTTTTCCAAGTATAGGTTGGACTATATGACCCCTGAAATCTCTTTCCAACTCTGAGATTCTGGGACTCAAAGAAGAAATTTCAGACTTCCAATAAGTTATAATAGAGAGAATACTCATCAATTGTTTTCTATTTCTGAGGACAACAGAGGAAATAGATTTAGCATGATGCACAAAGGTCATAAAGAAATTATAAAGATTACAAAATTATAAATTATAAAGATTATAAAGATAACCTTCTAGATGGTGAAAAAGATTAAATATCAGAATAGGCTATCAAGGAAGGGTATGGAATCTCTACTCCTTATGAGCTTTAACTAAGTTATCCAAAACACATCAGTAGTAAAGTATGAGCCTGCATGAAAAAGAAAGGTGGGCTAGCCGAATTCAAGACTGCTTTCAGAAACAGATTTCTATGATACCCATCTTTAAGCAGGTAAGCCTTTAAACAAAAGCATAACATAAAACAGAAAATTTTAAAATGTGAAAATTTCTATGGAAGTCATGTTTATGCTCCAAATTTCCTAATGAAAAACATTAAGTTCAGTATATTTTTTAGAAGTTCTTAAAAAGTATACAGAATTATTTGTTCCCTTCCTAACAAAGTTTATGTTGTTCCTAAGGGGAAAAATATTGTATAAATTTGAATTTTTACTTGACTACCGTATAAGAATAGCATGGCTGGTGGGCATTTTTCTGATCATCAAGGACCCAGAATTTTCATCTTTTTGGTGTCATGGGCCCTCTTTAGAGACTAGAGAAGTCTATGGATGCTTTCTATGAAGAAGGTTTTTAAATGCATGAAATAAACCACAAAGAATTACAAAGAAAATCAATTATACTGCAATATAGCCATCTCAATGTTAAAAAAAAAAAAGTCACGAGATACCAGGTTAAGAACTCCTGATTTGGGCAGTCTCTGATTCTAAGCGTGTGTGTACATACAGACACATACACATTAGTACATAGAATTACATGCATGCAATAAATATATTAATAGAGGAAACCAGAAAAAGAATTCAGTCTATGAGTTGATATGACGTACTCTACAAAATGTAGGAATTGGTAGACTTTCAGCATGGTTCACACACTTACACAACTCAAGAAGGAACCATTCAGGAGAGTCAGAATGGAAGAAATAAAATGTAATTATGGATTACCAGAAAGGACAAAAGCTTTAAGAAGTGACTTGGATATGGGCAGATTGGACTTGAAGTATGAAGGAATGATACAAATAAAATAAAAAGAGGATACATTGAAATTCAGTCCGCGACTGAATGATTCAGCAGGCAATATCTAAGAAAAGGTAGTCTACTCTATCTCCTGCTCAAGGCATGTCCATTCCTTACAAAGTCTATACTTGGTCCAGGTTAACATGAAATGTTTCAGGTGAATGAGAATCTGTTCAGGGCTGGAGGAAGGTCTGACTATCCAAAGTGATTTTTCTGGCTGCAAAAATTCCCTGTTGAAGGATGAAGGTATGGACACAATGCAGCACGATGTAGCCTCCTATTGGAGTCACACCCACACAGAATCATCACAGGATCATAGATTTCATGCTAGAAGGGACTGGAATGCCTACCTTCTCTGAGGCTCAGAGAGGTTCAAATCATTTGCCCAAGATTACAGAGCAAGTAGAAAAGACTGGCTTCAGATCCAGGTCCTTGGGGTCTATATCCATTGCTCTTTTCTGCCTATAAACTGCTAGGATGCCAAAGGACAGGGAAGAGAGCATGGGCTGGACTTGTGAACATGATACTGCAGATCACTTGAATCTTTGGTTTAACAAAGACAATAAAAGAAGTGATTACAGTTCACTTGGGGTATTCCACAGTGAACATCAGAAGGATGGCAGTTACTTAAATCACTCACTGAGTGGAATAATTACCTTGAAATGAACAACTGAGAGCATACTACTTATATTATGAGATGGAATTGAGCACATCAGAAGTGTTAACAGGTTTGGTAGAATAGGTGTCTGTCAGAATCATGCAGGTGATTAAAGACACGAATTGGACGTCTACTGCACTAGGGTGCTCTTACTGACATGAAGACAACAGGCAAAATTGTGCAATTACAAAGTTGAGCATTAGCTCAGAGAGCATCTCCTGCCATTTGAAAACAGTTGATTCTAGGTTAGCATGTGTGAATCACTCAGCAGTTAGCTATAGAGGTTATCTATTATATTGCTTTGTGGAGCAGTTCTTGTTCAGAACACATCAAATTTGGAATGCTGTATTATTGGAAATGCTAGGTAATTGTCTCCTTGGGGCAGAAGGCCTACAGATGAGATGAGCTCTTGCAATTACTGATGTTAAAACACCCAAGTAGCCCTAGCAATGAAGCAGGGGAGATGACAGGGAGGTTGACATTAAGTGTTTATTTCACAATTAATAAAGGGCCACAGAGTCTTTTTCTGAAATTTGTACTTGGGCATCCAGATTTAACTCTTTGCTATATTGCAATATAGTTTCCAATATAATAAAATCATAAAGTAGTCCTTGAGAAGTCACCTAGTAAACATCCAGCTTTTAAGCAATACTTTTGGACAACCTGAAGTGATGTGTTTTCTTTTCTTAAGGGTCATGCAGGGAAGATTATATGATTTCCTTCAGAAGTCATTTTTAGAATCTTATAGTCTTGGAAATCTCATCTTTCATACACCTTTCTTCTACCGAAATTTAAGCCGTTTACTTTGGTCTGTCTGGTATTCCTCACTAAAGAAGTGGAGAGCTGCAAGCCCAAAGGCTCTCAGAAAGGATCCCATTCTGAGAAATTTCTCTATCTATTGCCACTGCAGCCCAGGAATTATTTTTCCCTGGTCAGTTTCTATGACTTTCTCATTGAAAGGAGGAACCTCTTGAACTGTCATCAGTTCAACTGAATCAGCTGACCATACTTTCAAAGGAAAGTTGTAAGTGGCTAGGCAACTGTGTTGTAGTAAAACACTTGTCTCTTGAGTCAGAAGACTGGTGCTCGACTCCTAAATCTACCAACTTCCTGATTATGACGATACCTTTACTATTCACCTAACAGAGCTGTTATAGAATTTGAAAAACAAAATTACTTTATGAATTGTTAAAGTCTACAAAATATCAGCTATTATTATTACCATATTACTAGTATGATAATTTACTACGAAACCTTACATTCTAAGGAAATAGCAAAGTATAACCAAAACACTTCACTTCTAACACTCTTTTAACAGTTTATCCCAACATTCACCTTAGAACCTGCTTTCTTTGTCTCCTCTGCTTCCTCTGGCTTTCTCTCTTCTCTCTAAGGAACAACCTTGTGGTTATCTTCTTTCATTAACCCCTTCATTTCTTGGCCAAAACAATTACTTTTTATCCTTATTTTCCAACTTCATTTCTCTTCTCCTCTAGATAACCCCCCCCCCCATTTTTCCAATCAATACTTTCTATTCAGTACTCACTACATCTATAATTCTATGTTAAATGCTTATATATAGTACCTTTGATCAAGTTTTTTTTTTTGAGTCATAGCAAGGACAAAAAATACAGTTTTCTACTCCTTAACAAGAATTTATTTCCGTGAAATGCTATATCCAGCACATATTTCTGAGGTTTAGTATAAAAGCTATGTTAAAACAGATCACCTTGCCTTTCATATTACGTAAGGAAACAGGGAGATGAGTTATTTTTCTAAGATCACAAAGAAAACATTTATTAAGTGCCTACTATGAAGAAAGTACTATTTCTCTGTGTATGTACATAAAGATATACAGAGAAATAGATATCTAGATGGACATAGTGGTAGATAGACTTATTCAAAGTAATTTCAAGAAATTAAGGGGTGAAAGAGAAATATATTGGGAGGAGAAAGGGAGAAATGGAATGGGGCAAATTAAATCTCATAAAAGAGGCAGGCAAAAGACTTTTCAGTGGAGGGAAAAAGAGGGGAGGTGAGAGAAAAACATGAAGCTTACTCTCATCACATTCTACTAAAGGAAGGAATAAAATGCACGCTCATTTTGGTATGAAAACCTATCTTACAATACAGGAAAGTGGGGGAGAAGGGGCTAAGTAGGGTGTGGGGGAGGATGGAAGGGAGGGCAGTGAGAGGAGGGAGCAATTTGAAGTCAACACTCTCGGGGAGGGACAGGATCCAAAGAGAGAACAGAAGCAATGGGGGGCAGGATAGGATGGAGGGAAATATAGTTAGTCTCACACAACACGACTACTATGGAAGTCATTTGCAAAGCCACACAGATATGGCCTATATTGAATTGCTTGCCTTCCAAAGGGAATGGGTGGGGAGGGAGGGATGAAGAGAAGTTGGAACTCCAAGTTTTAGGAACAACTGTAGAGTATTGTTCTTACTAGTAGGAAATAAGAAATACAGGTAATGGGGTATAGAAAGTTATCTGGCCCTACACGTCAAAAGAGAAGATGGGGACAAGGGAAGGGAGGGATGTTAGAAGAGAGGGCAGATTGGTGATAGGGGCAATTAGAATTCTCGGCATTTTGGGGTGGGGGGAGGGGAGAAATGGGGAGAAAATTTGGAACCCAAAATTTTGTGAAAATGAGTGTTAAAAGTTAAATAAATAAATTCAAAAAATTTTAAAAAAAGTAATTTCAAGAGGGAGAGAGCACTAATACCTTGGAGGGAATCAAAAAAGACTTCATGTAGTGATGTATGAATTACACTTTGAAGAAAGTTAGGAATTCTATGAATTGGAGTTGTTTCTAACAAACAGAGCAGACCTTTGGGCAGTGCAACGTTACCTGTAATCAGCACCTCTAAACAAAATTACCCTATTTGGCATTTTAGCCATCCCCCAAAGGAGACAATCTGTATTAGGCACTTACTTTGAGATGTTGAAAGATTGGAAAAAGCTGACTTTGTCCGTCCTGCCAACCACTCCAAGCTTTCATGCATGTTGGCCAAAGCCTTTAGGTCACTGACATCACGTAGGATCTCTTGTTGTGGGATTAATTTATCACCCAGGTTCCCAATTAGAACTTCAGACTCCTTGCCAAAGGCTGCCCTGCAACACAAATTGAAAACATACATCACAAAATAGTATGAGAATTTTAGAAATAGGGAAAGACCATTTCACTCAAATCTAATATGTCGATCTTACAGCAGGACAGTTACTATCATTCTCCTTCTACTATATATTAAAACCACCTCCAATTTTCAGTGTAAGGATACCACTAAATATTTTTGTTTAGAAGCTCTTGTTTTGGCTTCAAATATTCAGAAATGCATGGTCCCAATAAGAAAATATTAGTTTGTCCCAAAGGTTTGGGATAGATTGTAAGACTATTAGCTGTTGGTAAGAACAGATTCAACTGAGACTGGGAACTGACCAATTAATAAGGTGAGTTAATAAAGACAGTTGCTATAACTAATTGGAAAAAGACAGCCTTGAGAGATTTTCACAGCTTTGCGTATGTATGTGTGCACGTGCGCGTATATATATGTATATATACACACATATATATCTATATATGTACACACACGCATATACAGTGTCACCATAATCTTTTCCCTCCTCCGTTTAGGCTGGAAAACAAAATTACAAAGAAAAGAGAGCCATCTCCTCACAAATGAGACAGAAATGGGCTATAATAGAATAGGGTATCCGGAGTTCAGTAAGAGTGGTAAGACAAATTCATATCTATCTATCTGTCTGCCTATCTATCTGTCTGTCTGTCCGTCTATCTATCTATTCATCCATCTATTTATCTGCCTATCCATCCATCTACCTGTCTCCATCTATCCATCTATCTACCTACCTACCTACCTACCTACCTACCTATCTATCTATCTCTCTATCTATCCATCCATCCATCCATCCATCTATCCATCTGTCTGTCTATCCATCCATCTGTCCGTCTATCTATTCATCTGTCTATCTGTCTCCATCTATCCATTCATCCTTCTGTCTATCCATCTATCCATCTTTTCCGTTTCCAATCTACTAGTTAAAGGTTTTGGATGGCGCATCATTTCTCACCCAGCTGCCCTCCTCTGAACTTCTCCATCACATCCCTGGGACCTCTTCATCCTGCAAGGATACTTCAGCTCCGAATTTCATACTTTTTCTTTCCTAGGCAATGTTTAGGACCCCTGACAAATTTCGCTAGATGAATATTTTTAAAGTATCAGGATACCCTATCAAATACAACCACAAGTATTTATTATGTACTTACTGCTGGAGTTAAAAAGGCAAAACTGGAAATAGTTCCTGTCCAAAGGTAACTACATTTTACAGGGCATGAGGAGAGGGAGGAGAAAATCTATAAATGTGCAAGCATACACATAGTAATTTGAGGAGAGAACATTAACAGCTAGGGACGTTAGGAAAAGGCTTCCCATATGATAATCTGTATGAGTGGAGTCCTAACAGATGAAGATGAGAAGAAAGGGGAGATGGCATGGAGTGGGGTGACCTTTGGAAAGGTATGGAAGTAGGAGAAGAGTGTATAGGACAGTTTCACAGGAAGTAGGCTGTGTGAAGAACGATGTGAAATAAGGCTGAAAAACTGTGGAGCTGGATTGTGAAGGTCTTTGAAAGCCAACCTTGGCAGGTTGTGTTTTACCCCAGAAGGAACAAAGAGCCACTGATGGTTCTCTGACAAGGGGAACGACATGACCATACTTGTGTTTTAAGAAGAATTTTGTCACTTGCCTGAAAAGACTGAAGGGAAGAGAGACTGGAACCAGGGAGCCCATTTAAAAGACTGTTTCAACAGCCTAGGCAAAAGATGTTAAAGGTCTGAACTAGGGTGGCTCCCATGTGAATGGCACAAAGGGGGATGGAGATGGGCTATGTTGCAGAGGCAGAATCAACAAGACTTAGCAACTGACTGCATAAGGATAAGAGCTTGGAAGGAGCTGATTTTGATTCTGACATTGCAAATCTGAGGAACTATAGAGATGGTATCCTCAATGGAAACAGAGAGAGAAAAATGGAAAAGGATCAGGATTCATGGAAGAAATGAAGGCAATAGTGAGATCTGTTTGGACACGGTGAATCTGAGTGCTATCCTCACTATCCAACTACTTGGTGCTATCCTCACTTTACAATGAAAAACTGAGAACCGGAGAGATGAAATGATGTCTTATGAAACATAACTAATAAATGGTTGAGTAATGACTCAGTGCTGTCTTCTGATCCTAAGTCCAATGATTCTCTTTTAATTATGCCATGCCATTAACTTCTAATACTCAAGGTACCACCAGTGAGAAGAAATGTTCTCCTTAAAGCAGAATAAGGAAATTCAAGGTTATATTATATCAAGGTTATAGTAAATAATAAATGATGTTAGAAAGGTAGCTAATTGGCAGAGTGGAATAGAGTACTAGGCTTGGAATTGGAAAGATCTGAATTCAAATCCTGCCTCAGACACTGTGTCATTATGAGCAAATCACCTACCCTTTCTATGCTTAATTTTTGCTCATTTGAAAAATGAGAGGGTTTAACTCCTACTGTCTCTTCCAGCTCTATATCTGTAATCCTATGATTTTTACCTAGGCATTTGTCTTTAAATCTTACATGTTGTACACTTCTTTAGGACAGGCAGCATGGTGTAATGAATAGTCAGAAAGTTTCCAGTCCTGCTTCTGACACAAACTTGCTATGAGACCCTAGGCTAGTCATTTATCCTCTTAGTGGTCAAGGCAATTCTTTAAGAATATAAATTACAGAAAACATGCACATATGCATCCATATAGGGAATTTCCCCACTAAGAATTCCCTATATTAATGTAATCACAGGTCCTAACCCTCCTTCTGCTTCCTCCTGTAAACTGCCCCTTTAAATATGTATTTCTGTAAGAAAAAGAATAACTGTCTTGATTAAATGCCTTTGGGTATCCACATAGGGAGATATTCCAAATGGTTGGTCCATGCAGGCAGCATGGTGTAATGAATAGTCAGAAAGTTTCCAGTCCTGCTTCTGATACAAACTTGCTATGAGACCCTGGGCTAGTCATTTATCCTCTTAGTGGTCAAGGCAATTCTTTAAGAATATAAATTACAGAAAACATGCACATATGCATCCATATAGGGAATTTCCCCACTAAGAATTCCCTATATTAATGTAATCACAGGTCCTGACCCTCCTTCTGCTTCCTCCTGTAAACTGCCCCTTTAAATATGTATTTCTGTAAGAAAAAGAATAACTGTCTTGATTAAATGCCTTTGGGTATCCACATAGGGAGATATTCCAAATGGTTGGTCCATGCATAGGCAACGTACGCCTCATACATAAAAAGCTCTTCATGAACAGCTAGCCTTTCCTACCCAAACTTAGAAATCCATGCCAGACATTCTAAAGCACCTCAAACTCTGGAGACTTCTCATTTCCTGGGAAGGCTAACTGGATAATCAGCATGGATAATTTTACCTAAAAGAAGCTTTTCCTTGGTATTCAGTAAGCTTTCTCTGATTTTGATAATTCTAGAGAGGCTTCCTGGGATTCTGCTAAGCAAATTTTCCATCCCTCACTGTAGTCCTTGAGCCCAGGAAATGGTTTTCCTATCTCTCATTTTTGCTATCATTCAGCCAAGTTGTAAAGAATTAGATTTCTTACTCTATCCTCATGCTAATCCATCTTTTTAGTTCCTTAATCATTTCTGATAGATATAAGACACAAAATACTTTTCATATTTGACAGATAAAAGTGCAATAAGGAGGCAAATGTCTTTGAAAATTAGACCCAGGGTCATTTTTATGGATGTAGGGGGAAAGTCAGGTGGAATGTGACAATCAAGATAAGTGTATTTATATAAAATTTTAATCTGCTTGTGCAGCGATCTTCAAGATTTTGGCATGTCTGTTGTGCATGCTTCTAGCATGGCATTCCTAGTCTGTGTTCCATTTAGTTTGCTAAAATTTGCTTAACCTCCTAAACCTTGAGAGCCATAGACTGGGAAAATACAAAATGCCTCATGTTGAATATATAGTAGACATCTCATTTGACAGGAATCTGTAACCACCCCTAACAACCTGGAAAGAGCACAGGAACCATGACATTGAGAATAATTGATCGACAGCTGTAACCAGTTACTCAGAAAACCCATTCCTTCAGGGATCTGTGTGCGTGGAGGGGTCTTACACCCACAGAATTCTGAAATGGTTTACTTCATGCTGTTCCACTGCCATTTTTTAAAAAGGAATTGCAGAACCTTGTAAATTCACACTTCAGGAGTCTACAAGATAGGAAAATAGGCAATAAAAGCTCAGTGAGGGAAAGAGAATAGCTATTAATTCAGCATAGTACTGGAAAGGTTCAATGCTTGGACTGAAGGTAGAGATGGTAGGATATGTAGCTAAGAACTGTGGAAGATGCGTTCATCAGTCCACTAGAATGGTAGCATACCTCCCAAACAGCCAATGGTCAGCATCTGAACCAATCTTATCTCCTTTTATGGAATGTCTTCTGTTTATTATAAATGCATTTTATGAATGTTAACTATTTTTGGAGATAACATATACACATAAGTGTATACGGAAAATAAATATGCATGCATTATACAAGATTAAATACACAGTTATCCTGGGGGCAAGCACTAGAAAGTGGGATGTTCAGGAAAGTTCTCAAGTGGGTATCATGTGAGCAGAGCTTTGAAGGAAAGCAGGAATTCTAAGAGGCAGAAGGGAGGAAAGGATGCATTCTATGACTGGAGAACAGCCTCAGTAAAAGCACAGTGAGGGGAGATGAACAGGTGGCATGACAAGCAGTACAAAGGCTAGTCTGCCGAGACCAAAGAGTTCATGGACAGCATGGAGCTAGCTTATGAAGGCTTTTAAATACCAAACAGAAGAGTCTGAATTTGATCACAGAGATAATGGGGTACCATTGGAGTTTACTGAACAGGAGAATGACATGTCCAGACCTTTTAGGAATGTATTTCAGGAACCTCACTTTGGCACCTGTGTGGAAGAAGAATTGGAGAGGAAGACAGAAACAGGCAGACCAATTAGGGAGCCACTGCAATAGTGCCAAATGGGGTCACAGAGTTGGACACAACTAAAACGACCTAACAACAACAACAGTACAGGTGAGAGGTATTAAGGGCCTTGTGGAATTAGGGTGGTGGCTGTGAATGGAGAGAAAGGAACAGATATGAGAGATATTGTGGAAGTAGAATCTATAAGACTTGGCAACTTATTGGCTATGCAGGATGAGAGGCAAGGAGATGATTCCAAAGTTGTGCACATGTGGTACTGGAAGGATGATGTTGACCTTGGCAGAGAAAGGGAAAATGAGCAAAGGGGGTGGGGTTTAAAGAAAAGATCATGAGCTTTGTTTTGGGCTCTGCTTTGAGCCTGAGATGCCTGCAGGAAATCTGGTTGATAATATCCACTAGGTGGTTGATGATGTGGGAACAGGGGAGAGAAGGTAGGTTGGATGGATAGATTTAGCTGTCATTTTCAGAGAGATGATGAGTTTAGGTAGCTGAAGGGAACCAAATGAGATTATTGAGATGGAATATAAAAAAAAAAAAGGCCCAAGGACAAAGCCCTGTGGAACATTCACAAGTAAAATTTAGAAATATGGAAAAATGGCTCTAGGTGGAACAGTGTTTAGAACACTAGGCTTGGAATCAGGAAGACTCATCCTCCTGGATTCAAATGCAGCCTCAGACACCTCCTAGCTGTGTGACCCTGGGCAAGTCACTTAACCCTGTTTGCCTCAGTTTTCTCATCTGTAAACTGAGCTGGAAAAGAAAATGGCAAACCACTCCAGTATCTTTGCTAGGAAAACCCCATGGAGCAGTTAGGTGGAGCAGTAGATAGAGCACTAATAGAACATCAGCCCTGGAGTCAGTGAGTTCAAATCTGTCCTCAGACACTTGACACTTGCTAGCTATGTGACCCTGGGCAAATCACCTAATCTCGACTGCCTTGCAAAAACCAAAAACAAACAAACAAACCCAAAATGGGGTCAGGAAGAATCAGACATGACCAAAATGACTGAACAACAATAGGACAATGATTTAGCAAAGGAAATTGCGACAGAGTTTTTAGATAGGTAGGAAGAGAATCAAGAGAATGGTGTCAGAAAACCCACTGAGGAAAGAGTATCTATGAGAAAAGGGTCAGTAACAGTGTTACATGCTTCAGAGGGATCACGGATAACAATTAAGAAAAAGCCATTGGATTTGGTTATTAAGAGATCATCGGACAGAACTGGACGAAAAACACTTTCAGTTGAATGATAAGATCAGAATTCAGGTCGCTAAATGTTGAGAAATGAGAGAAGAAATCGAAGCAAAATGTACTGACGTCCTTTTCTACAAATTTTGCTGTGGAAAGAGGGAAAGGTATGGGATGATATTTTGCAGGGATGGCAGAGAGTCAAGTGAAGATTTCTTAACGCTCAGGTTCATCTAAATGCATTTGGAACTCTTGATCCACTTGGCTTTTCCTATGTGGATTGTTAGGTCAAAGTCTTTTACCCTCATGGATCTCACTCAGATCATGGATCTCAATCTGCAGTGTTCTGTGGCTTCACACAACCAATACAATGTCAGTCTAAAACAGGGGCACCTAAAGTACCTTGTCTTCTATAGCAGAGGTGCCCAACATGTGGCCTGCAGGCTCTCAAGTGGTGCCAGAACCAGATTAAAATGTAATTGTGAAATATTTAACAATACAGATAAAAATATAATAGAGCATAACGTTAATATGTTTTTCTATGTCAGTGTGTAATCTATGGGGATTCTTACGTATGATTTAGTGGCCCTCTTTTCTATTTGAGTTTGACACATGATCTTTAAAGAATCCCTCTTTGACTCTGACTTTCTGTTGGACCTCCTTCCAAGGTAATGGTAAACACCACTGAAGATAATGTGTCTCCTTGTTCTAGAATTTGCTTGATATAAATAATCAGAGGACAAAAAAATTCTCACTGTTGATACATCCTAGGTCTTGATTTAATGCTGAGGATCTTATCAAGTTCTTCAAGAAATTTCTTAACATCTTCATCCTTCACAAAGATGACATTTGTAGATGCTTATCATGGGCACTGCACTAAGAGATGACTAAATGTGTCATGAAATGTTTCATGTTGTCTTTGGACACATAATAAAATCAGCTCTGACAACTCCTTTATGTGTTTCATCAAGAACAGCTTACCTTTTATCTATCAATTTAGCTGCTACTTCTTTTCATCTTTTGGTTTTGTTTATAGGGAGAAAAACAAGAACAATTCAGTTTCTCTTGGTCAACACTGGTCACTGCATAAGGATTTCACATTAGGATACCAATAGCAAAATTAATATTTATAGACAGCCTAAAAAATGTGTGATTCTTAGCAGCCTCTGCCCTGCTTCCTGCCATCATCACTGTAGAAGTAGAAGGCAGTCATTTTGCAAAAGAATGGGGACCATTTTGGATCTTTCTTTTGTTTCATAATTTCCATGGTCAAAGAATTCAGCACCAAGTAGCCAGCATGTTGGAAATGAGCTTTTCCTTATTTAGCCAGGCTATCCAGAGACACATGTCATACTCTGATGATCTAGGAGAAAACCTACATGAACAAACAATTCCCCCTCCCCCAAACCTAGCCAAAATCCGATGTTCCCAGTAGATACACTGGATGGCAGCAGGATCCAAAGTGGTATTAATAAGACATGTCTACAATTTTGAACCCAATTTGTGTAAATGCAGACCCTTCAATTTTGCATTATGCAGCATATAATTATACATATGAAACAAAGCAAAATCTGATTCTAAGCCCTTAGCTTTAATCAAATAATTTAATAAGCAATCATTAAGAAAAGAAAATATTTTTGCTCTATGTGTCCTAGGCCTACCCGAAGTTATACTATCCCAACAGGGGTCCTGTCCTCCTTTCCTCACTCTCTTCCTCCCTTCTTAATATAGTTGCAGAGAGCATGGACAAATACAGCATGCAGAAAGTATGGTTCTGAATCTAATTTTACTTTGTATAACATTGTATAGATCTCTCCATATTTCTCATATGCCTCATATTTATCATTTTTATGACAACATATTTTTCTATAGCAGTATAACCAATGAAAACTAACTTACACAACAAGACCAAAAGAGCCCAGAAAGTACCTTATGGAGAGGCTTGCCAAAAGCAATACTAATTTGCAATATAATTCATTTGTAAAATATTATGAAGAATGATGATGGACCAGTACAAGCAGTATCATCTCATATGACTGCAAAAAAATAGTGGAAGGAAATATCTGCTTTGAGGCAGCTGGGTGGCACAGTGGATAGAGTGCCAAGCCTGAAGTCAAGAAGACCTGAGTTCAAATCCAGCCTCTGATGCTTACCAGCTGTATGACCCTGGGCAAATCACTTCATCCTGTTTGCCTTGGTTTCCTCATCTGTAAAAGGAGCTGAAGAAGGAAATGGCAGTATCTTTGCCAAGAAAACTCCCCCAGGGTTTGCAGAGTCAGACACTACTGTAAAGCCACTGAACAACCACAAAAATCCACTCCAAAGAAAGCTTGGCAAAATACTCAATCACATCAAATCATTCCAAGAGCATTTAAGTGTGAAAATGGAAGCAGGGCTACAGACCAGAAAAATAGAAAATGTTTGTAAAAACCATCTTAACAGAATGATTTCTTTATCAGGTACAGTGGAACCAACATACTTGGATCCTAACATCATGATCCCTAAGATAATATATGTTAATGGCACTTTGTTCGGTCTGACAAAGTTTTAATGATTTATCTGCAGGCCTGCTAACTAAAATTGAACATCCTTGAAACCACTAAGACTGTATTAAATTCTACCACATTTGGAGTAATTAAAGTTCATTATATAGATGGAAAAGTGGAGATGAAGAAAGGTGGTTTGTCCAAGATCACAAACCAAGGAAATGGCAAATCAGATTGATAAAGGGTGTAGAAAGATTAGGGTTCCATCTGCCTCTTTAATGATGCTAATTGATTCTTGATGCTCTCATCTATCCCTCATGTAGCCTTTCACAACTGTTCATTCTTCTATCTTTCAAAGAAGGTTCTATTTGTGCTTTGCCGGGCTGTCAGGGTAGTAATAAGCAAATACTGATCTCTATTTAAACCATGGCACCAGACAGTTCAAAAACCATGGGACAGTACCTAACCTACTGATTACTTTCAAAAGATTTTTAAAAGATTTTTTTTCATAATGATCTTAGCTTTTTATCTCACTACTCTGATTTCCTGTCTGATCACAAGCTCCTTACTTGTCACTTATTTTTTGTTTTCTCTTCCCACTCTCACCCACTTGCTAAAACTGTTGTTGTCTATATCTTTATGATATAATATATTCAATCACGATTCCTTCTACTTCATAAGGTCCATTACTTCATCTCTAACTATACTTAAATTCATTCTTTTGTGTCCAACTGCCCACAGAATTTCTGCAAGTGGATGTTTTGTTATCATTTCAGATTCTGAGTCGTATAGTAGAAAGAGAATAAGATTTAGAATCAGAAGACTTTGGTTTGGTTATAAGTTTTCCTAATTAAAATGATTTAGGATTATTATGGTTTTTTAAATTTAGATCCTCCACCAAGCCTATTCAATCTGATACCTGATATCACTTAAGCTTGGTGTGCTGTTACTAGGTGCAGGCCTTTATTTAGCCCCTCCTTCCTAGTGGTCCAGGTCTTGAATCAGTGCTGTCTGTAAGAGTGAGCGGACTACTGTAAAACTGTTTCAGCACCTGCCTGTCTGTGTTATCCTGGTATTATGTCTTCTACTATATGTAGCTTTTTTGATTTGAATCTTGATCTAGGCTGTGACTAAGATTTAGACATCGACTCTAGTTGATCTTTGCTCTGGCCCTGGTGCCAGCATCTGCCTAACTCTCCTAATTTAGCTTGGTTAACTTTGTTGTCTGATTATAAGCACAGTTGAGTTATTATATTACATTATCACTGGTTGTAACCTTCCTCAACTTTGTCTTGGACTCTAGTTTCAGTTATTGACCTTGTTTCTAATCTTACACCTTGGTCTTTACTATTTTTGAGTTTCTATCCCATCACTTCCCTTCTTAGTGAACTTAGCTTTAGTTCCTACATAAAAATTGCTTCATTTAATTCTCTCAGTATATTGCTTCGAGGTATAGTAATGACAAATATTTGTATAACATTTTGAAGACAGAGAAATTTAAGAACAAAGGTAGATGGTCATCTACCTAGTTGTTGTTGTTGTCTTGGAGTTGTGTCCAACTCTGTGTGACCTCATGGACTCTGTTCATAGTGCTTTCTTGGCAAAGATAATGCAGTCTTTTGCCATTTCCTTCTTTATCTGCCTCCAATTTACAGATGAGGAACTGAGGCAAATAGGGATCAAGTAATTTGAGCAGGGTTATACATCTACTAAGTGTCTGAAGCCAGATTTGAACTCATATCTTCCTGACTCCAGGCCTAGTGCTCTAGCTACCATACCACCTAGCTGTCCAATGTACTTGGTGACAATAGTAAAAGTTAAAGCAGAAGACAAGTTTCTTGTTTCTGGCCTCCTGCTCTGTTCATCAGATCATATTAAGATATAGGATCATATCCTCTTAAAAAAAAGTTGCAATGACTTGAATCAATCCTCTCCCTCTTGTCCTTTCTCAGTAATTCAGATCTACCCACTTCAAGTCATCCACAAATCACTTCAAGCCATGAACCTGGCCTTGGCTGAACAATCAACTCTAACAGCATTAATGGAAGAAAGATATAACACAGATCTGTCAAATCACAGATAACAGAAACCTTTATAAAACAAACTGTGTACTCTCTGCCCCCTTCTACCTTTCCAGAACAACTTGCTTGACTGACAGAGGTTTGCTTAACTGTGGTGTAGTACTAAAGCTTCCCATGCATAAACAAAACTTGAAGTTGCTGAACTGTCCAGAACCAAATAACTAATTTAAAGGGTTGGAGGTGGAGAGGGACAGATAGGATGAAGTGGTTAAAAGAAAGTAGATGGGGGAGGGGGAAAGAAAAAGGACAAAGAGACAAAAACCTCAGGTTCAACATACATGAACTCTGCATGGGGTGGAGAAGGCCTAAGGTTAGGAATGAACATGGCCTAAGAGCAGACACTGGGGAAAGTATCTAGTATAATGGAAAGAAAACAGCTTGGAGTTATAGCAGCCATATTCACACCAGTTCTGACCCTACTGGACTCTCTAAGGTCACTTCAATTTCTAGATCTATGATTCCATTGCTAAAAATTTGTTTACTTAAATACCCCAAACAGATATTTCGTGCATTTTCTGGTTTGTCTTGCTTGAGGGTTAACAACCTAAACTCTGTGCACAGTCAGCATGCTTCATCAGCTGGGTGACTGACAAAACACCTGGAAAGCTTTCTACCACTGAGCCCATCTTAGCCACTGCAAAATATTCCTAGCTCCTTCACACTAAGCATTTGTTTTTCATTAGAAAAGCAGTCATTCCACTTTTAATCTCTTCTTTTCTTTGAGCTTCAGTACATATCACAGACATTTGGTTCAAGGGAATATTGGCTGACTGAGAGACTCTTATCAAGGTAAAGGAGGCAAGAATAACATGAAGGTCAGTGGCCTTAACAGAGGAAAATTCACTACATTACCTGTTCTTTCCTTTTACCTGAGAAAGGTCTGATTTTTTTTTTTTCAGTTTAAAAACTAAAACTCTATGGTATCTACACAGTGGGTGAACTGTTAGTAACACAAGAAACCCATGTGTTTAATATATAGGGTAAATACACAGACCATAGGAAAACAAATGTGTTTTAATAGACTCATACTCTGGAAATGTTGAAATTTATCACTATCTGTGAAACATTTTGAAGAAAAAATATAACCACCCATCTTGCTCCCTGATGCGAACATTTCCAGAAGTAATAGAAAGGAAACAAGATGACTAATGGAAGCATTTGTGATAAATTAAGATTACCTTCACACAGTGAAGTCATTTTAGTTTAGCCAAGAATGAACATAGCCCAGTGTCCACATAAATCCTAGAAAGCTATTGAGAATGTGGCCTCTGATGGGTCCTGGGCAATAGTTTTAAAATCACTCAGTGCTATGTTCCCCTTTCAACATTAGGTATTCCCTTTAATTACTAGTAGGCTAATAATGAATCCATGGTAATTAGTAGGAAAATGGAACCAAAGAGGGACAATTGACAGCCTTTCCTTGACCTAATAATGTATTCCAAAAGGGAGTTCTAATGACAGCAAGTTCTTGGAAATGACACCTTCCTATTTGTATGGCACTGAATTTCAAGAAACTATCGTTCTCAAATGAGTTTTATATATTCCTATGCTTTTGTACATTCATATACCAAATTCAAAACTTGGACAGCAGTAATATAGCTATGAAATGAGAAGTCTGCTTCATTTCTAGTCTTCTTCCAAGCCCAACCATAACTACCCACAATGATCTAGGCAGATGAATGCCCTGAATGGAAATGGGTGAATTTTTCTCCTTCTCCTTTCACATGTTCCACTTTCATTTGCAATGTGTTTTGCAAATGTTAAAGTGAAATATAAACGTCAGCTACTACTACTACTACTACCACCACCACCACCACCACTACTACTACTATTATAATTTTTGTCTCTCTGTGGTGTCTTCCCTAATGGTGCAATTCTACTATGTCACAAATTTGGTGACATGGTGCCACTAATGGAAAAAGTGGCAGCTTTAGAATCAGAGGCCATGGGTTCTAGTCACATATCTGGTGCTTCCTATCTGTATGATATTAGTCAAGTCCTTAAACCACTTAAGCACCATCTGTGATCAGCAAAATAAGGGGCTTTGATTATATGATTTCTAAAGGTCCCATGTGGCTCAAATCTGTATTCCTATAAACCTAGGACCTAAAACCAATGTGCTAGCTATACAAAATATGAGTAAACATTTAATTAGCAATGCATTTATTTGCCTTCTTAGAATCTGGGAGAATTTTTATGGAATAAAAGCTTGAAAAATTCCCTAATCCTATCCCCCACATCAGTATGATCTCTACCTCCTCAAATTTTCCATACTACTCTGTCTAGTTTTTCTTTTTCCCTAATACACTCTACTCTGTATCATGTTTATTCATATACGTACACTCCCCCTCCCTCATTAAAACACAAACTTTTTGAGGCCAGAGACATTTTTTTAATCCTTGCATCTCTCACACCACCATTGTGCCATGCCCATAATGGGCATTTAATAAAGATTTGAAGAATTAAGATTCTAGAAGTAAAGAATGAGCTGCTGCCTTATTTTTCTTTAGCTATTTTCCCCGTAGTAAGCAGAGGCATTTAGAATCACTCCCTTGACCTTAGATTTGGCTTCTGAGATGGGATTACATCTTTCAGGAACAGCTGTCATTTGTCCTCTTTTACCACGGTACTGTAGCCATAGATCAGGACCATCAAGCCTGTATCATCTCTTCCACATTGGCCAAGGCACTCAACAGAACTGAAGATGGATACACAAAACCGCCCTGAGGCCTCCTTAGCAATGTTTCTGTATCCTTCTAAATTGTTCACCATGGCCTTAACAGCTAAACCTTATCTCGTCTACCTACCTATCTTGCTACCTTCTCTGCAATATGATTTTTAGAACCAGCATTATCAAACACTCAGCCAGCAGCTGCACTGAAACTCACAACACTCCTGCGTGTGGAGCCCCTCCAGATTAAAATGTGATTGGGAAATGTTTAACAAAATGAATAAAAATACAATAAAACGTAGATAATATTGCATTTTAATATGGAAGTCAACATGCAGCCTACAGGAATCTTTACATATGGATGAAAGGTTCTGCTTTTTATTTGAGTTCAAAATTTAGGAGTGTGAAAGACATGTTCAGGCTCACCAAGCCAGTCTATGTCAGAGGTCTGAGGTCAGATTCAGACCCCAGGCCTTACTGGTTTTGAGATCATCTCTCTATCCACTGTGACACACAGTTTCTCACATCACTAAAACCCTTGTTGAAACATATTTTTCCTTCTATTCAAAATTTAGTCTGGAAATCATATATTTTCAAAGCTAAAAACAAGAAGAAAAAAGGGCTTCGTCTTAGTAATGGAAGCACTCTAACCTTTATTCAATGGAAATAGTACTGTTCTCCATATTCATACAAATGCCAAGAAGCTATAAGAGTTTTAAAAATTAATTACAGGAAGTGAAGCCTGACTTCTCGCTACTCTTGGCTCATGCCAAGTTCCATGGCCCTATAATGTGCTTAATCAAAGGTCGTTGTCAACCCCATAACACTGAAATATTAATGAAAAGTCTTCTAGTACTTACCTTGGCTTTCAAATTTTAATCACGATGGAGTGTGTGACAGGTTAAGATGACAAAATCAATCCCACACAAAACAGAACAGACCTACAGGTCACTCTCTTCCCTTGCCATTTTCTTAAAATAAACATTACAGATTTATTAGAATTTAAGGTAAGACTAGGAAATAGTATGACTCAGCTGGCTAAAGGAAAATCTAGAAAAGCATGGCCTTGAATTCTAATCTGGCCCTTCCATGACCTTGTGGAGTACTGTAGAGTTCTTCAATTTGAAAAAAGACTAGAAATCTCAACTTTCATCTCTAAAGGACTGTGAGAATTAACAAAACACAGAATCTCAGAATTAGAAACCTTGGAGGCCATCTAGCAGCATGGAGTAGGATGCTGAACTTGGAGTCAGAAAGACCTGGTGAAAAATCCTGTCTCAAACTTGGGCTATGTATCCCTGGGCAAGTCACTCAACCTCTCTGTACTTTTATTTCCTCACCTTAAGATGTGAGGACTAGACTAGACAGCTTCTCCAGTCCCTCCTAGAGTCCTAACTCTATGACCCTGGGAGCCTACACTTGAACAAAAATCCCCTCTGTAATAAATCCTACATGAGACTATCTAACCTTTGTCAGAAAACCTCCAAAGAGGGAGCAAACTACTTCCCAGAGCAGCCCATTTCAGCAGGAAAGTCCCTGTTAATTACAAAATGCAATACAATATTACATAATAATGGCATGTGGAAAAGTGGGAAGAAACACATTCATTTGACCTAACCAGAAAACTTAATAAAAATGTGTTGTAGACATCAGAAGTTGTTTTCTACCATAATCATTACAGTTCTAGACATGGTTAAATATGTGCACTTAAAGAGACAGGGTGAGGCAAACATTGCAACTACCCAAGGAAAAATCAATGTCTAGTCTTACCTAAAAAACTGATAATATGAAAAGCTGTGAACAAAGAATGTCTACTGCCCAGATTTCCACATGCATCTGAATGGACATTCCACAGTACTTACCTTTGGAAACAGACAGTACATACGGATGATGAGGACCTGGAGTTCAGTAGATAAGAGGAGGCTTCATTGCTTTGGGGAAATTGCAAATTGCAAAGCCCTTTTATTTCACAATCTTCTTCATACTAACATTTGACTATGGTTGTTAAATGGTAGCGAGATATGGGATATGAAGAACTACAGAGTAGGGTGATACAGAGGGCAGTGAGGGCATGATTGGTGTGAGTGGGGTGAAACATACAACTAACAGTAAACTCCCCAAAAGAGCAAGAATCAAGGATATCATCGACCACTGTATGATGAGAAGGAAACACAGCTTGGTCAGGAGGCAGAGTCAGGGATGGCAGGTGAACAGCCAGAGTATTTCACTGGTTTCCTTATGATGTCAGGGAAGAACAAAGAAGGTGTTCAGGACCTTTGATGGGCTCACCCTTATGGTGAATTTGGGGAATCACACAGGTAGGCACTGATGAGTTGTGACCAATGTTAGTAGAGTTAGACTCAAATAGAAATGGATCCCTGCATGCTATATGTTGACTTAAAAAACTACGGGTTAAAATTATGTTTTATTACATTTTTTCCTTTGTTAAACATTTCCCAATTACATTTTAATCTGGTTGGAGCATTCAGGAATGTTGGGGGCTCATGTGGCCTGCAGCAGCTTATATGAATTTGATACCTTTGACCTACATTATTTAAAGAAAACCCCAAATGGAGATCACAGATTTATTTGAATATTTATGAATGTGAAAAGTGTGAAAGGGTCAAACCCTATGGTTTGGTGACTGCCTTTAAGGGTTAGTCAATTTTTTTTTCTAATGTGGGTATATATGTAGGTGTATACTCTGCCACTTACGTGCAAATTTCTCCCATCTTTAAAGTACTCTATTTTCTACAGAAAACTCCATAAATGAAGTGGAATGTGGAGGACTATGAAGGGTTTAGAAGGTTTATGAGTGCACAATTTGGTTCAATATGTGAAAAGGTATTCAAATAAAAATTTTACAAAATATTTTGCTTTCACCCTAGAATAAGGGCAGTTGACAGTCACCATTATAGTCAGACTTCTTTGGGTCAATCTGATCAATATGGAAGAAAAAAGAAAGAATGAAGATTTCATGGCAAATTATAGGAAAAGTTATATCAGGGTATTAAGAAAACTAACAAATAATCCACATGAATTCAATTTACTTTGCAAATAGACTATTAGAATCAAGTTTTTTTGTCTTATGATGAGTCATAACAAAATACTTGCAATTATTGAAGTTCATCAAATATTTGACTTTATGAGTTCATATGAATGGGCAAAAGAAAGTGACTGAACTTCACATCTGTGCGTGAGGTAACTGTACACTACTTTTTTTTAAAAAAATGATTTTTTGGGGGGGAGTAAAGTCCAATCAACCCCAACCCATAGGACCGTCTGTGGTGCAGGGCCTTCCTCCCCTCCCATGTTTAGCTAAGCAATAGCTTCTAAATAATTGTGAATAGCTCCTGAATAATTGTGATAGTACATATAAATTTCCACTTTTTTAGCTTGCCACTTAGTTTACCATATCATAACAGAAAGGACAGATTTGTGCTTTAACCTAGCAATTTGGAACAAACATTGTCCATTACACTGAACTTAAGTTAACATGACTTCTAATGTTTTCTTCATTTATACAATTGTAATTGGGCTGTATGCTGTTCCTTTGGTTCTGCTTCTCTTGGCCTTTACTGGTTTCATCCAAGCTTCACCATGTTTATTGGCATTCTTCATACAATCATTCATTATGACACATGATTTATACACCATGACTTGTTAAGGAACTTGCTTCCCAGTGGTTGGGAACACAGCCTGTTTCAGGCTTTTTATTATTAAAAAGAGTGTTGCTATAGATATTCACGTACCTGAGGCTTTTCTTGTTGTCACTTCCCTTATTCACATATAAATCTAATACTGGGGATTGCTGTGTTAAAAGGAATGAGCCACTTAGTATATTTTCTTACATAATTCAACTCTTTCTGGAATAGTTAAACCAATTCACAGATCTATTCACTGTGGGTTAGTGTGCCAGTTTTTCCACAGCCCTTCCAACACTGAATTTTTCTGTCTTTTTCTATATTTGCCAATTTGATGGGACTGATATGCCATATGAGAATTGTTTTAATTTGGATTTCTCTGAGTTTCAGATGCTTTGATCAAATTTTGAGATTGTTGGCCATAATCTGTACTTTTGAAAACTGTTCATAGCCTAAGTCCACGTTTACGGGGGAATGATTTTTAATGTTATAGATTTGTGTTAATTTCTTATAGATTTTGAACGTCAGACATTTAATCAATCATATCTTTTAATCTTAATTAATTTAGTCTGTACAAAAGTTTTGAAATTTTCTCTATTATTTAAATTTTTCTCTTTTGTCTTTTACAATGTTTTCTGTGCCAGTCACTTATGAATTCTTCTCTTATTCAGAGTTATGAGAGATTAAACTTTCTATTCCTTTCTAACTTTTAAACATTTTGACTTTTTACATTTATCATTTTAACTATTTGAATCTTATTATGGTATGTGGAATAAAATGTCAGTCTAACCCATTAAGCATCAAATTGTTTTTCAGTTTTCTCAGTAGTTTCTGTCAAATATAGAATTTCTTTCCTAGTAGTTGGGCTATAAATTACTAATTTCTTTCTATATTATCTTGCTTATCTGTTAGGTTTTTGTCATTTGGCATTTGTGTATGTCAAAGTCCTTCCTAGCTCTGCCTCACTCCCTTGACCTCCCACCAAGGAAAATAGAGAAAAGTCTGTGATCACACTGATGATCTATATTTTCTCACGAAGGCAGAATGCTCAGTTTTGCATGATATACAGGCATACCTTGGAGATACTGAAGGTTCAGTTCAACACCACAGCTATAAAGTGAATATTGCAATAAAGCAAGTCATCATTTTTTTGTTTCTCAGTGCCTATAAAAGTTATGTTTACACTATACTGTAGTTGATTAAGTCTTATTCTAAAAACAGTATTATGGCTAAAAACACACTATATGTACCATAATTAAAAAATACTCTTTTTGCTAAAAATTGCTATCATCTCAGTCTTCAGCAAGGCAATCTTTTTGCTGGTGGAGGGTCTTGCCTCCATGTTGATGGCTACCAACTGATCAAGGAGGTGGTTGCTAAAGTTTGGGGTGGCTATGGCAATTTCTCAAATGAAGTTTGTTGCTTTCAATTGACTTTTCCTTTCACTTCAACACTTACAGGTCACTGTAAGGTTATTTAATTGGTCTAATTTCAATATTGTTGTGTCTCTGGGAATAGGGAGGACCAAGGAAAGGGAGAGAGATGGGGAAATGGTTGGTTAGCTGAGCAATCAGAACACACATAATATTTATCATGAAGTTTGTTGTCTTATATGGGTGCAGTGCATGACACCCCAAAACAATTGTAATAAAGATTACTGATCACAGACCACCGTATCAGATGTAACAATGATGAAAAAGTTTGAAATATTGTGAAAATTACCAAAATGTGACACAGAGACATGATGTAAGCATATGCTGTAGCAAAAGCAGCATCACTAGACTTGCTCAGTGCAGAGTTGCCAAGAACCTTCAATTTGTAAAATTGCAATATTTGCTAAGTGCAATAAAATGAGGTATGTTACACAATTTTGGGATGTAGGTTAATTTCATTTGCTCTTTGGTGCAAGAGAAGAGTAGAAAATTTACAGTCAAAGGACAAAGGTTCAAAGTCCCCTTTATAACCTGTATAACACTGGGCATCTTACCCTCTCTGGATTTCAGTTCTGTTACCTTTAAAATAATGGGGTTGGACTATACGACATGTTCTTCATGGAACATTGTACTCCAGCCTTCTCTTTCATTTCTCTTCAAAAGATGCTTGCATGATGCAAAATTAGGTTTTTTTGTTGTGTGAATTGCTCCTTCCTTTCTGCTTCCAAGATTCCCTATCTTTGATATGAAAGTTCTGGAAGCTGTTGTCTATATTTGTAGGAGAATTTATATAGGGTTCTTCTAACTGTTTCTCTATAGAGTCTATTGATGTGTATTTCCCCCAACAGTTTCTGAAACTTTCAGGCATTTTTTAATATAACTGTATTCAGTCTTTTTGTTTCATTATGTTATTTTTTAAGAGTCCAATCATTTTTAGCTTGTCTTATAGAATTTTGTCTTTAAGGCATTTGCTTTGTTCTGTTCTCAAGTGTCCTTCTGTGTTTGTCATCTTTCCTTTAGTGCTGTGAGATGAGTTCTACCTTGTTTTTTTGTGTTTCATCTCTGCCACTCTCTTAGAAAGTCCATTGCTTTATTAAGATATTCTACTACTTCTTCTTCTAAGCAGCTGAGTCTCATGTTTGTCCATATATTAAGAGATTTTATTTTCATCTGGATAGATGTCAGATGTTTTAAATCTTATTTTTGCTGCAGTACTAATTTTTCCTTCTACATATTTCTTCTTAATATCTTGTACTTAGTGTGTTCATTATATTTGGAAGTCTCTTTCACTTATTTCTTTAATTTTTTGGCCAATTTTTCTGCAAGGATTTCTTTTCTTTTACCTATGTTGTTGTTTTTTCACTTTATTTGGTACATTTGTTGTTTGAAGGTGATGAAGAGGAATTCAGCACGGACAGGACTACTCATTCCACCATCCTTCTGGAAGTCCCTGACTTTGATTTTAATACAACAAAACATTTTACATATATGGTTAACACTTATCAATTTAATACAGATCAAATATGATACCGAGATGGGGATGTTGAAATGTGGTAAGATGGCCACATAAAAATGAGTAGGTTCTTCAGAAAAAAATCAGTAACTAGCTAATTTCAAAATTCTACTGGTATAACTAAATAATTCCACATAGACAACATAAAATTCTCAGTCATTTAGATAAAAAAAAATGAATTTTGTTCATTAATTTTTTTTAGAAACAAAGATCCTTTACCTTATAAAATCTTCTTCCTCTTCTCTCTTGGGTCTCAGCTGTTTAGGTTGAGCCATATTAGTCCAGTTTGGCAGAGATTTTAAAAGTCTGCTGATGTCATCATCTTTTGCCCAGGATGCACTGATTACTAGCTTCTCCTCTGACTGTGCAATGCTCCTAAGCACAAGGGGGAAAATCATACGTTTTAATCAAATTTATAATATTGAAAAAAGCATACCTGATTTCCATTCCTTACTTCTGCTTTGGTGAAAATTATTCTCTTCCTCTTTCTCACGAAAAAATCTTAGATTGGTTTCAACTTACACAAAGGGTCATCTTGGGCATCAATTTCTAGAAAGCAGATGCCAAGGGCACTAACAATGAATAAAATAGCATCTGTAAGTCCTACTGGCCTCTTTAAAGAAAAATATTAAATAGAGAGTGATCACAATAATCCATAAGGTAGGGAATAACTCTTAAGACAATATTGGGACTGAGATGGAAGTCCTCGACTTCTCTCTTTCCACTACTAGTATCACATAGGGACATTTTCTCATCTATATATTATAAGGCCTATCATCATCGACTCACCACTTTCCTACGTGCCATTAGCTGTTGTGTAGAAATAGTTTTTGATGACGTTATCTTTAAGACAGTTAAACTTACGATCCAAAGTTAAAAGGTTCCATATCCTTTTATATGTTCCCTGGCTTACCTATTTATATCTCCTCTCACTAAAGTGTACCTTTAAAATTACATTTAGTGTTCAGTTTCATCTTAATTATAATGATTGGCTTTCCACTGGACATTTCTATCAGAATAAGTACTTTCTATGGCCCCAAATCTTGCTAATAATACCAATGGCATACTTGATATTTGTTTACTTAGGAAGTACTAATTTGCCACTGATTAAACAATTGAATTCAACAACTGAGCAAATATTCATTATGCACCTACTATGTACAACTGAAGATATCAAAGGCTGCAAAGAAATTATTTCCATATTATAGACAAGACTTTTTTCTTCAGCAACTGCCTCCTGGACATTTTAAACTTAATATTCTGTGATATCTCAAACTCAATATGTCCAAAACAAAACTAATTATCTTTTCCCCTACACCCTCTTCTCTCTTCCCAAGTTTCTTATTATTATCAAGGGCACCACCATCTTTCTAGTCACCCAGGCTTGCCGGCATCAGTGCCACCATCACCTCCTCTCTTGCACTTATTTCACATGTTCAATGTTACTGAGATTTGTTGTTTCTTTTCTATCACATACATCACCTTCTCTCCTCGAGCACAGCCACCACTCTGAAGTCAGCTTCATTACTTCAGGCCTAGGATACTGTGCAAGCTTTCTGGTTAGTCTCCCTGTCTCAGATCTCTCCAATCTATCCTCCACTCAGCTGCCAAAATGATCATCATAAAGCATAGATCTGACCATGTCACCCCTCAACTTCATGAATTCCAGTGGATCCCTATTCCTTATAGGATCTACTCTAAAATGCTCCTTTTGGTTTTTAAGTCTTTTCCAAATCTGTTTCATCCTATCTTTTCACTGTTCTTATCTTCTGTTTCCTTTCACATGAAGATACAGCAACACTGGCTTTCTTGCTTTTCTTGTGCATGAAGCTCCCTCTCCTGATTCTGTACCTTTGTAGTCGCTGTTCTTTATGCCTAAAAAGATTTCCCTTTACCCTTATGCCCCCTCAATTCCCAGGCTTCAAGACAACTTAAATCCTTCCTTTTGCAAAAGGTCTTGCCATCTCACTACCAAAGCAAGTGCCACCTTCCCAGATTACCTCCCAGTTATACTGGGTATATCATATTAGCATGTTTTCTCTTCCTTTAGAATGTGAGCTCCCTGAGGACAGTAACTTTATTTTTATTTTCCTTTTATTCCGAGTACTTAGCATAGTGCCTGGCATACAGTAAGTGTTTAAAATACTTGTTGATTGATCGGCAAGGGGAAACTTCATGAACATTTTTCTCCTTCAAATGAAATAGATTTATTGGCAAAAGAGATACATTTATTTAATCCAAGTGATGAATTTAGGATGGGAGCTAACAAAGGAGATTCTCAGAAGCCTTCAGAGTCTGATTTTGAGTACAATGTACTTTTTACACTGTGATTTTGAGAACGCCTCCTCCTCTCCCCCAATAACAAGCCTGAATTTGTCTCCTTATGACTTCCACATACTGCTCCTGGTTTTGTCCTGTAGGATTAAGCAGAACAAATCCAGTCTCTCATCTACTTGGTAGTCCTATAAATACTTGAAGACATCTATTGTGTTCTCCCTATATCTTTTCTTCTCCATGCTAAACATCTTCAATTTCTTCAAATATTCTTCATATAACATAGTCTCAGTGTCCTTCACTATCCTGAATGATTTCTTCTGAGTACTTATCAATGGCCTTCTTAAACTGACCCAGAATTGAACAAAGTGCTATAGATGAGATCTGAAAAGGGCAGAGCACAGAGGTACAATCTATCAGATTAACCCCTCTCTCCTAGTAACAATGTCATTCCAAGATGGTATCAGTATTAGGCTACTACATCACAATGCTAACTCCTACTGGATCTGCAGTCCATTAAAGATTTTTTTTTCAGACAGCCTGCTGTCTAATCATGCTTCCCCTATATTATACTGGTAGAAGTTGATAAGACCTTACATTCATTCCAACTGTTTTTTATCTTATTAGATTCAGGCCAATGTTCCATCTGCCAAGATCTTTTTTGTATTCTATTATCGACTGTATTAGATATACTTTGTAGCTTAGGGACATCTACCAATTTCATGAACTTGCCATCTATGGTTTTATCCAAGACATTGACAAAAATATAAAATAATAAAGAGACAGATCACCGAGACTTTCTTCTATGTTGACCTCACACCATTACTGATTGCTCTTTGACTCAAGTGATCCAACTACTCTTGCATACATATAGTAATGTTTTTGCCTTTTCCACATCTCTCCATCTTTTCTACAAGAATAGCATGAGATACTAGAAGTTTTGCTTAAAAGTAGGTTGACTACATCATTGTAGTTTCCCTCATCTATTAGTTTGGGAAACATCGGGCAGATCCTTGCAAAGAACAATATTCTACTGGATCCCTAAATAACATTTAGAATAGTATAGACTTAGCCTTGGTCTCTATTATCCCTTGAAGTTAGATGTCATGAAAAACTTTTTAACAGGGGGAAAAAGTCAAGGACAGAAATAGTAACTAGAAGAGATCATGTCATTACTTTAGTTAGAGGTCTTAAGAATAAGATAGACACAAATTTGCTTGCATGGGCTATATGCAATTTGATCTAGAAAGAAGGAGAGATAACTTTCCGTTTTGGGGGTCTCTGTAACCTACTGTCATCACCTTATATATTTCCTTTCCCTCCTTGGTGTTTATACACATTCAAAATCTCTTCATTAAAGGACTTAGTCAAGTGATCAAGCAATTTGGCACTTAAGCAAATCACTTTTTCTTTATGCAGGGATTCACTGTCAGGTTCTTTTCAACAGGGAGAAGTAGTTTAACTGCTACAAATCAGAATATTCTTTGGGGAATGCATATGGCAGTCTAGACATATTCTCACAAAAGTGACTGAATGGACACAGGTGTGCCCTGCTTTGAGGCAATCCAACATAAAAATCCTAATGCACAAAATAAAGAAATTAAGGGGTTGAATGCAAGTTTGATAAGAGTCAGTAGTGTGAAATGGCAACCTAAAAAACTAATTTGAATTTGAATTTATACTGCCTTAATGCAAGCACATTATGCAGAATGAATGAAGTTATTCTCCTGCTGTAGTCTTTCCTCCTGAATATTAGAGAAGATGTTCAGCTCTGAGTTCCATATTTTCAGAACTCTTAGAACTGCTTAGAAAGGGGCTATATGCTTGCAATGGAGTACTACTGTGCTGTAAGAAATAATGAGAAGGGTAGTTTCAGAAAAAAAAATAGCAAGACCCATATGAACTGATGCAAAGTCAAGTAAAAAGAACTAGATTAACAGCAATGTTGTGATGATGATCAATTGTGAAAGACTTGACTACTCTGATCAATACAATGATCTAAGGCCATTCCAAAGCACTCATGAGGAAAAAATGCTATCCACAGCCAGAAAGACAACTGATGAATTCTGAATGCAGATTAAATGATAATCTCCTCACTTTTGTGGCCTTTTCTGTGATATGGCTAATATGGAAATGTTTTCCATGATTTCACATGTATAATTGATATCATTTTTCTTGCCTTCTTAGTGGGTGGGGGAGAAGTGGGAGAGAGGGTGAGAATTTGGAATTCAAATTTTAAAAGGAAAAGAATCTTAAAAATAAAAAAGAAACTTATTTACAAAAAAAGAAAAGTGTTACAAGGATGGTTAGGGGGCTTGAAACCATGCCATGCAAAGATTAAATAAAGGAACTAGGGATAGCTAGCCTGGAGAAAACTAAAACTAGGATAGTGGCTTCCAAGTATTTATAAGATTTTCATATGGAAGAGGGATTAGAACTGTTCTACTATAGTCCAGATAATACAGCAATGGGAAGAAATTACTAGGAGGGAGGTTTTGATTCACTATTAAGTTGGAAGAAACTTTCTAACAATCAGAACTGTCCAAAAGGGAAACGTGATGCTTGATTAGGTAATGATTTCCACATCCTTGAAGTCTTCAGGTGAAAGCTAGAAGACTTCTCATTGAGAATGTTGCCAAGAAAATTTCTGCTTGAGTCTGAGGGAGGGGGGAATAAAGTTATGGAATCTCAGAATTCTAGAAGGGACTTCAGGGGTCATCTTGAACAATCCTCACCTGGAGCATGAATTCTTTTTATAACATCCTTTATAACATCATCTGGCCATTCAGCCTTTGTTTAAATCCCTCCAGTAACAGGGAACTAACTCACAGTCTCTTCCAGTTCTGAGATTCTTTATTTTCTTAATTACTATGTCTCACAGAGGAGAGAAGCCAGCCTGGATAAAGCAGCAAGTCAGGGGAGAAAGCATGTGCCATACCATAATCTTGACCACTACGTCCCCTCTGACCCTGATGGAGGTAGTCCAGGACCTTGAGCCCATAAGCCTTGAGAATAACAGTGTCTCTCAAACCAACAGAGAAGCTTCCAGTTCAGCAACCAAAACCATTGCTGAGGGGAGACATCACTGTGGAGTAGTCTGCCTTTTCTATTACTATAAGCAACAACTATTGACCAATTGCCACCAAAAGGCAGGAGCCCTGGGAGTGATAATACTTTCACAGACTATCAGTCCTGCATCTAGTCCCATATTCATAGCCATCATTCAAGGAAACATTTTCTATGAAGAAGGGGCTAGTCCTCCCCACAAAATGCCAACTAACTTCTATATACAGGACATGCATACCAGCCTGGCAAGCACTGGGGCACTGAGGGAGATATAGAAGGCAGCTTATACCAGGTGAGAGGACCCACTACCACTACCTTGACCACTATTTCCACTTGGACCCTAACAGGAATAGTCCAGCTCACTGAACTCAAGAGCTTTTTGAATAGCAATGCTTCCAGCCCAAAGCCTTCAGACAACATCCTGGGAAGCAACTATTAGGGAGATGTTACCTGGCAACTACTCCCACGGGTGCTACAGCCACATCTATTGAAATCACAGAAAGTTCTTGGCACTCAAGTTCTTGGCACTGTTGATAATATGCTTTTATAAGTGGAAGAGGCATTGTTAACTGTTCTGCCACTGCTCCCTAAGGATTATGGGACTTGTCCATGTGATTTATAGCTGTAACCTTCAATGCATGTTAATCCCCATTAAGAGTCCTTGAAAGCAAGGACTGTCTTACTTTTCTATTTGTATCTCTAGAGCTCAACACAGTAGTTGGCACATAATAAGCATTTAATAAATCTATCCATCCTTCTTTCCTTCCTGTCTTTACCCTCTCCTCTGTTTATCCATAGCTATCAACCATTCAATACCCTTCCAAGTTCTAGTCCTATCTCTTGTGCAGTCTTCTTTGACTATATTAATTTTTATCTTTCTTTTGCTTAATTTTTTTTGCATTTGTTCTCTGTACTACACAATAATAAACTATCCTATTCTTGAATTAGCCATATAGTTATTACAATAAAGGTGAATTCAACACTTTCTAGTCACTTCCAAACCCTGCCCCTTTATTCTGTCCATCCTTCTTCCTTACCCACTGGAGCTCTGACTTTGAGCTTTCAGCTCCTGCTGCCTGAAACCAGACCACTCCATCTCTTCCTGGACCATTTCCAAGGCATTTCCCTTACACTCTGACCATCCTCCTGATCCTCCTCCCCTAAAACTTGGACTTGCCCCTGTGACTCAGAACTTTGGACTTTTCTTGCCTGGAAATGAGCCATCATACCACTTCCTGCCCATTTAAAACTATTTTTTCTCCTGTTCCTCTTTATGTAGTATCTTCTTCCATTTAGAATATAAACTTTTTGAGGGCAGGGACTATATTGCTTGGATGTATTTGGATGTATCATGGGCTTAGACCTTGGTACATAATAAGTACTTAATGAATGCTCTTTCATTCTGTCAACAAACACTAACAGTGTAGAAGACACTATATTAGATGTTGAGAAACAAAGATAAAAAACAATGACAGTTCCTGAACTCTAGGAGTGTCCATCCGATTGAGAGATAGGAAAGTAACATGCAGCCAAATATAAGGAAGTTCCATCCTCTGGGACCCTGCAAAGTAAGTCTAATCCCTCTTGCACATGACAATCATTCAAATACTTAAATGAGCTATCATATAATCCTGAGTTTTCTTTTCTCAGAGCTAAACATTATCAATACCTTCAACTGATTCTCATGTGGCATGAGCCCGAGGCCATTTGCCATTCTAACTGCCCTTCTCTGGACACTAGTTCATTAATGTCCTTCAAACATGGCCCTTGAAACTAGACACAATACTCCAGAAATGGTCTGACCAGGGGAGAATAATTCCATTTTGCCATGAATACATCTATGGAAAGTGAGGTACACTGATAGATAGTGCTAAGAGAGCACCTTGCATTGATGTGGTATTTCTGGTGTTCATTGTATTCCCAGAACCTTGCATAAGGCCTTTCAATAAATGTATATGGGGGATTTAGTTATTCTTTTTTGGGGAGGGGTTGGAAAGGAGGAAGAGGGGGAGGGAGAGGGACAGAGAGAGAGAAGTGAGGGAAGAGAGAGAATATAAATGCTTGTTAATTAAAACAATGAATGGGGTAAAGTGACTCAGGTCAGGTCATCAATGTAGACAGTGGTAGACCTATAATCAGAACCCATTTCCTGACTCCTGAGTTAATGTTCTTTCTCTTATCAGTTTCTTGAAATGTGTCATAAAGCTAATGTCAAAGAAGCCTTTTCTGATCTGGAAGCTGTCCCAGGAAACCTTGTGAAGACCCCCTGTATTGGCAGTTCAAGACTGACATTAGAAATTTAGGTCTGGAACTATGCCCAAAGGGTTATAAAAATGTGCATACCCTTTGATCCAGCAATATCGCTTCTAGGGCCATATCCCAAAGAGATCACAAAAATGGGGAAAGGTCCCACATGTACAAAAATATTTATAACAGTTCTTTTCGTGGTGGTTAACAACTGGAAATCAAAGGGATGTCCATCAATTGGAGAATGGCTGAATAAGTTGTGGTATATGAATGGAATACTATTATACTACAAGAAGTGACGAACAAGTGGGCTTCAGAAAACCTGGAAAGACTTATATGAACTAATGTTGAGTGAAATGAGCAGAACCAGGACAGCATTATACACAGTAACAGCCACAGTGTGTGAGGATTGTTTCTGATAGACTTAGATCTTCACAGCAATGCAAGGACCTAAAACATTTCCAAAGGATTCTTGATGCAAAATGCCATCTACATCCAGAAAAAGAATTATAGAATTGGAATGCAGAATGAAGCAGACTATTTTCTCTTTTGTTATATTTTGTTTTGTTTTATTTTTTCTCATGGTTTCTTTCACTTATTTTAATTCTTCTATGCAACATGACTAATGTGAAAATGTGTTTAATATGAACCCATATAAGATTGCATGCCATCTTGGGGAGGGAGGTGGAGAAAATTTAAATCATATGGAAGTGATGGTTGAAAACTAAAACAAATAAATTAATTAAAAAAAACAAAGACTGTCTAATGTAAAATTAGAAAAAAAAAGAAAGAAATTTAGATCTTGTTGGCAAGACAATAGAAAACATAAACCTTACCCAGTTTTCATTCTTCAGATCACTGGGTTCATGTACCCCTAGATGGTTTAGGAACTCAGTTGGGTTCCAGGGATATGGGCTGAAATATATAGTTTCCTGATCAATGCTTTTCATTCTCCTTCTCAACAGAACAGATGGGCCACAGATCCATTTACCCATTTACCCTGGATGAATTTAATCTTACTTTACCACTCACATTGGTAAAACATATTGAATACTCACACCATTCAACAACAAATTTAAAATGGAGCTAACAACAATAATATCAGCAACTCTGAATTTGGAAGATGGTAGCATCTGTTGGCAACATGAAATTATCCCAGTGATAACTTTCCATTTAGGTGGCAAGGTTACTGCCCTTGAATAATTTTATTTATGAGCTTATGAGTCTGTGATGCCCCATATCATCCACATTACTAATATCCAGAACATATCCAAATAGCCATTACGGGTACACACAAAGAGGGAGAAGTCTCAAGCAATTATTCCACAAGAGGAGTAGGGTTAATTGTCACTACCAGAGCCATAATCTACTAATTAATTCACAGCTCAACAGGCCACAGGCAGAGCCATCTGTGTAACTATTTGTACCCGCTCCCAAGAGGAAGAGGGAAATAGGTGGAACTCTTGGAACAGGTGATGGTGCTGCTTTGAGGAAGGTCCGTCCCCTCGACACAGCTCAGTGAATTCCATTCAGAAAACATCTGCTGGTGCTGTTGACTGGCTCTGATGGGAGCTGCTTCTCTGGAACAGTTGCGAAGTGCAAGGGAGCATGGTCCCTGGACACAGCTGGGGTGCTGAGCCTTTTCATTAGGTAAACAACTAAGGGCAGGTAGAGCTAATTGAACTGAACTGTTTGGTGACAGACAGGGTAGGACATTACTTTTGCAGGCTGAATCTGTGAGTTGCTCCAAAATCCAACCGCTGAGACAGATAGACAAGACCTGTCCAAATTAGATGTGGCCATTTAATTAGAACTATGGAACTAGTAGACCAGTAGTCTGCAATATTTAGGCTAATTATAATGAAGATGATTCACACTTTTCTATTTGTTCTCAGTCTTTCACATACATTCCTCATACCAATCTTATAAGACAGTGAAGGTATTGCTGTCTCCATTTTACAGATGGGAAAACTGAAGTCACATGGCTAATTCGTGTCAGAACCTGGACTTGAGCCCAGATCTGATTTCTGCTATGCTGCTTGTTATTTTACAAAAATACCATATAATGGTGAGCAGGGAATCTTTTTGACAATCACTAGAATCTCATAAATTCACAGCCTATTAAGAGCTGCAAGAAACTTCAGAAATCATCTATTGCAAACCCAACATTTTACAGTTATTAGACACATTTCTGTCTCCTTCTGCTATCATCTGTCACATTTTAATACTACTGGTATGTCACCGCTTATAATCTGCTCACCTTAGACATAACTTTAGGGGTTAGTGCCTAATGCTGGTTCCTTTTTTTTTTTTTTGATCCTTAATGAATTTAACAAACACTCCAACACACCAAGAAGAACAATGAAGAGGACTGTATATGAAACAGTAAACTTTTATCACTGGCTCCATTTTTCTTAGTAAAGCATATATGCTTTGTGATTCTTAGTTACCACAGAGACTTCCAGTACAGGTCAACTATTACATGCTGAATACTTGAAACTACCAGAATTGTAGTTATATGGTCTGATTCTCTAAAAGCTTTATGTAAAGCTTTATGAACTTGTAGTCCTGCGGATTCTTACTAGGGAAGGGGACTATTTCTTATACTTCATTTGGTCTACTCTGTTGTATTAAATACACAGAGCTGCAAGGTACATCAGAGATCATCTAATTCCCTCCCCAGAGAAGTGATCTGCCCAAGGTCACCTTGGGACTAAGGGGTGTGGGTCCTATGACCATTTCCACTGTATCATGGCTCCTCCTGGTAAAGAAATATTTGTGGACTGATGGATGGAGGCAAAATGGATAGAGTGCTGGATCTGGAATCAAGACCTGGGTTCAAATTTGGCCCCAAACACTTACTAGTTGTAATTTTAGTCAAATCCCTTAACCTCTATCTGCTTCAGGTTCCTTAAGTATAAAGTAAGGAGAACACTAGCACCTAGTTCTCAGGGTAGGGAAGGGAAGGGAGGGAAGCGAAGAGGAAGAGAGGACAGAAGAGATGGCCCCCCAGTGTAGAACTGACAACCAGATAGAAAACCACACTGGCGATGAATGTAGTTACTTATGGAATTAATAACAATTTTTTTAGACTTTTATCTATAGGGCCAAATTAAGATATAATTTAGCCTGATATTCTTGAGTATATTTTCTGTAAGAAGCCTTCTCCTTTTGTCCCCAAGACGAAATCAAGCATGCAATAAATATGATCTCTTATTGTACAATGTGTCTCCCCTTGGAGTGGTTCTCATAGGGAGATGAGAAATTTTTGACCTCACAGTTCTCTTTAAACTCTGGCTTATGCAGAAATCTTGGAAGATACATTAACTTTCACCAGAGGGCATCATGAGCTTATGGAGTTGGTAATTTCTGTAGAATATTTGCTGAGAAGCAGATAAAAGAATCAGGTTGGCACTCTCCTCCCCCCCCCAATCCCGTTATATCTTTTTGGATCATTTGAATTGTATATGGCTTTCTATTTAAGTCAGTCATTTGCTGGCAGCAAAACTAGAACATTTCCTGTTTTTCCTCTCACTGTAATCAGGATTTGGCTGTCCAAATTAGGGCTGCCCTAATTACTGCTCAGCAGGTGCCAATCCTGGGGAGGGCAATAAATAGGGAGAGAGGAAGTGAGAAAGGACACTTGGCATTTTCATACTCATCGAAAAGGAAAACACTTTCTCCCTTGCCAGTATGATTTGATTAGGTAACAAGCTATACACACCAGGGTATGTGTGTATTGTTGTATAACAATCATAAAATAATTTCCTATTTATTCATTTCCTAGGCTTTTCAAGAGTCACTTCACTTATCTCTAAAATGTCTCTTTGCATGTGTGTATGCATGTATGCATGTGCATACATACATACATGCATGCGTATGTATGCATGTACACACACATACCACTGGCATGTCATTCAAGGATTTTAGTGCACAAAAGCTGAGTGAAGAATACCACATCTACTGGAGGGATGGGATAAAGGAGCTATCACTGCCACTGGCATTTAGGTAGAATGATAGGAAAGGTAGCTGTTGTCTTGGGAAGAAATCCTTGGAGATCTCTTAGGAGCCAGTCAGTCAAAAAACATTTAGTAAGGGCCATTACTATATGCCAAGCTTTGTACGAAGTGCTGGAGATACATAAAGAGGAAAAAGACAGTGCCTTCTCTCAAAAAACTCCTAATCTAAAAGGGGAGACAAGAAGCAAACAAATACATATGAACAAGAAATATATAAGACAAATAAGAAATAATTAAAAGAGAGAAGGCCCTAGAGGGGTTGGGAAAGACATCCTGTAGAAGGTGGGATGACAGGAGGTGGAGATGAGGAAGGATAGCACTGAAGCCATGGTACACAGCCAGAGTAAAAGCCTGGGGTTGGGGGATGGAGTATCTTGTAGGAGGGATAGTCAAGAGGCCAGTGTCACTGGACTGAAGAGTTCATGGCAGGGAGTACAGTATAGGAAGACTGGAACGGTAGAAGGGGCTGACTAAGAAGAGCTTTGACTACTGAACATGGCATTTTTGGATTTGATCCTGGAGGTGTTGGAGAGCTACTGTGTTTACTGGGTAGAGGAGATGACGTGGCTGTGTGTGCTTTAGGAAAATCACTTCAGTGGCTGAATGCAGGATGGATTGGAGTGGGGAGAGACTTGAGGCAGGCTGACCCACCAGCAGGCTAATGCAATAGTCCTGGCACCAGGTGACAAGAGCCTGCACCAGTGTCTTGGTAGTGTCAGAGGAGAAAGGGGGACACATATGAGATAGTATAAAGGTGACATTGACAGGACACACTAGCAACATAGGCTAGCAGAAAGAGAATAAGCAACACAGAGTTTAGATACTGGTTCTGAATCCTCATTAACCTGTTTACATCACTAATCACAGGCAATACAGTTGAGTGGAGGATAGACTTGGAATAAAGAGAACCTAGGTTCAAATTTTAACTCTGATACTAGTTATGATGATTAACCAAGGACACTAGCTGGTACACAGTAGGCATTTAATAATTGCTTGCTTTTGTTTTGATTAATTGACTCTTGGAAATTCACAACTTCTCTGGAATTCAGGAAACTGACCTAAGTCAAACTGTATTCAATGTATATTTGTGGAGGGAACTCCCACACTAGAAGTTCCCCAAATTCGTAAAATCATAGATCCATAATATTAACGATTTATATCACAGTATGCATTATTATTACTATTACACAGAATTCATTAAGTTCTTATAATCTATATGGTACCAACTCAGTTATTTCATTAAATGTAGAAAAGGTATGAAAACAGGTAGCTAGGTGGTGCAATGGTTAGAGCACTGGCCTGAAGTCAGGAAGATATTTTTCTGACTTCAAATCCACCTTCAGACACTTACTGACTCTGTGACCCTGGGAAACTCATTAAACTGTGTTTGCCTCAGTTTCCTCATCTGTAAAATGAGCTGGAGAAGGAAATGGCAAACCACTCCAGTATCAGAGAGAATGAGTTGCTCAAAACTTATTTTGTTTCTTTTTTTCCAGCAAAGGAGAATAACTTTTATGTTAGGAATGACAACACAATACTACTAAGGAGATGATACCCAAGATAAGTAAGGAGACAGTAGGAAATTACTTTGCTGTTTTTTGATGAATTCCGGTTTCCTGGTACCAGTGAATTACATTTTCCTGTCCTGAAAGAACTGGCTAAGGTGATGGCTGAACCACGGTCAGTCATACCTGAAATATTATGGAAAACTGGAAATATACCAGAATACTGGAAAAGGGTAAATATGGTCCTAATTTTCAAAAAGGGAAAGAGAACAGAGTCCACAAAATAAATCCCAGTAAGCTTGAGTTTGATTCCTCGGAAAAATTCTAGAATGGATCATTAAGAATGGAACATTTAGATAAGAAAGCAGTGATTAGAAAGAGTCAATGTGACTTCATCAAGGACAAGTCATGCTAAACTAATCTCGTTCCCTTTTCCCACAGGCTTACTAAACTAGTAGATGGGGGAAATGCTGTACATACAGATTTCTGCTAAATTTTAGCAAAACTTTTGATATAGTATTTCATACTACTGTTGTGGAGAAAATGGAGAGATATGAATTAGCCAATAATACAATTAACAGGGAACTGGACAGATGGACAGACTCAATGCATAGTTGTTAGTGTCCAATGTCAACATGGCAAGAGGTCTCCAGTAGAATATCCTGGGGAATCTGTGCTTGTTCCTGAACTGGGGAGCATTTTTATCAATGACCTCAGCAAAGGCTATGGTATGCTCATCGAATCTGAAGATGATGCAATGCTGGGAGGAACTGCTAACTCAGGGGATGATAGAGTCAGGATCCGAATAGGATCTTGAGAGGCTAATAAGGTGAAAATCACTAGGAATAACAAGAGTAAAGTCCTACACTTTGGTACAAAAAAAAATTAAAGCTTGTGAGAAGAGGGAGGTGATAGTCTCACTGTAGTCTGCCCTCATCAGACCTCATCTGGAATACTGTGGTAAGTTCTGGGTGCCACTTTGAGGTGGCAATCCATCTCCATAGGAGTCCGTGGCACAGGAGGATCAGTTAAAGGAACTGGGAACATTTAGCCCAAAGAAGGAAAGAATCTGGAGGAACGTGACAGTTGTTTTCAAGTATTTGAAGGTCTGTCATGTGGAAAATGGAATAAATTGTTGTTTGGCCTCAGTGGGAAAAACCAGAGCACTGGTGGAAACCACAAAGAAGCAAATTTAGGCTTGATGTCAGCTTGCTAACAATCAGAGCAGCTGAAAAGTAGAAGAGGCTGGATGAGCATTTGTTGGGTACATTATTAGAGGAGATTCCTTTGAGGATTGGCTAGAGTAGGTCATTACTGAAGTCGTTCCAACTCTCAAATTCTGTGATTTTGTTATAGGGAGTCAGTCAAGTTCCTTAAACAGAGATGTGATGTGGTCAGACACAAGCTTTAGGGACAATTAGGCAGTGCGGCTGGGATGGACTGGACTGAGGAGAAATTAGAGTCAGGGTGACCAATTATGAAATTACTGCAAGAACTCATTTGGGAGGTGAAGAGTAAGATGGTTGGTACCTGAATGAGTGGAGAGAACTCAAGGGGGTACAATACCCTTTGCTTCCTTCAATAAAAATTTTAGAATAGAAAATATCTTTTGTTTACATGGATGATGGGAGAGGGAGAAACAAGCTGTTCAAGGTTCATATAATCTTAATTAAGGCACTAGAGCATAAGAGGAATTTAAGAAAATCAAACCTGATTACTGAGAAGAGATTTTCTAAAAACCGGTCTTTACAGGGGAAATGGTCCTTTTTCCACTTATTTTTTGAGGCATTGCTCTGAGACCTGTCAGTGAAAACTAAAAACAAGTCACTTGGTTTTTCTCTTCTGGCTTACATAATGTTGACAAATGAACGTCTCATATGGGTTAGAGCACTTCTGTAAATGAGGACAAGGTCACAAACTTAATTTTTGAGGTCCAGTTTCTTTCTTTTTCCTATTCTGTTTCACATCTACAGAATATACCTCTAGGTCTAGGCCCTTTTGTACATTTGATTCTAAGAGGGAACAATTAAGACAACAGAGTCAGATCACTGTAAATATACCTGTACTATAAGAAAATCCAATCCAATGAACGTTATTAAGTGCCTACTATGTGCCAGGTACTGTGTTAAGCATTGGGGATACAATTAATAAAAACAAAGACAGTCTCTAACCTCAAGGAGCTTACAATCCAGTAAGAAGAGACAATACACAAAAGAGGGCAGGGAAGTGGCGAGAGGGCTAAGGGGGGACAGCAGGACATATCAGGGGCAAAATCTTGTTCCATGGAGTTGAAACCAAGTAGGGCAGTAAATGTAATGTAATGTCCATGAATGTAAAAAAAAACTGATGACTCTATTTCAATATAACTGTTTTCCCTTGTAATCGGATGTATTTTATTTTATAGATTTAAAAATATGATTCTTAGAATGGGTTTACAGGCTTCACTAGAATGTCCACGGGGTCCATAGCCCCAAAATAGTTAAGAACCCCTGATATTGTCCAAGAAGAAATTGTTCCTATAATAACCCTAGCAAGTAGCCCTCCTGCCTTCACTGAAAGTATGCCAGTGATGGGGAAGTCACTACTCTGGTCATAGCCAGCCCATTCCAGTTCTACTTACAAAAAAGTACTTCCTTTTATTGAACCCAAATCGGTCTCCTATAGCTTCAGGGGCAGCAAGAGACACAGATGAAAAAGCACTTGTTAACTGAGAGGAATGAAAAGAACTAAGGAAGGTCAGCAAGGGAGTTTGTGAATTCACCTTCTTTCCCTGGTGCTCACTAACAAGCGCAGAAGGCTGAGGGATTGTACAAACGCTGCAGGGCCCTTCCATTCTGAAGATTCCATGAGGAATTGAAGGCTCATGGAAGGCACTCAGAAGGAGTCATAAGAAACTCCAATCATATCTCATATCTTTCATCTTTTAGTGTGTATGTGTATATACACACATATACACACACATACACGTACATTTACTTTTACGATTTCTGGCAAACTTGGGGCTACACATTTCATTGTAGGGCTATGAGTAAGAGGGATTATGATCTCTCCACGAGGGAACAACAAACTCCATGTCTCTGAAATCACTGTGTTCTCCTCCTAAAAGGAGTTCTCTACCTGTAGGCAACTGTGCAGGTGTCCTTGTACTCCTGGAGCTTCACACACACCATGTTGAGGAACTGATCGGAGTACGCACTAAGGTCATGCATCAGGTTCATCAGGTCTTGCACGGTCTTCTCCACAATTATTGTGCTCTGGAAAAGGAAACGCAGACAGAACAGAAGGTTGTGAGATCTTCACTCAAGGAAGGAGACAGAGAGCAAGAGAAAGAATCGAATCGCTTAAGATGCTGACATTGCCCACAGTGGGAAGACAACATAAGAAGAACGGTTGTCAGTCAGCAGCGCCATCTCCCATGGGGCTGCTCTCCCAAGGACTCTGGCACACTCACATGCTGCTAATCACCTTCAATAAGGCATCTTGGGGGGTTTCTGAGGACATGCGTAATTTGAATCTACTCGATCACCTCACTGCCCTGCTGCAAAGAGTAGAAACCCAGGTCAAGACAGAAAGGACAACACAGAGGGATTCTACAACTTCCAAAGCTTGAAGATCACCCATCTCAGGAAAAGATGAATTGCTTGGGAGCCAGCCAGAGTAGATTTATGTTCAGAAGCAGTCATTTCTATTTGTTCAAAGAACTATGGGAAATACACTTTACTGTTTACATAGTAAAATTTCAAAGGTATAAAATGAGGAAAATATTTCCTGGCTATTCCTTATTTCCCAAGGATATTGAAACAATATGCTGCATAAGAAGTGCTTTTAATTTCTAAGAAGAACTACATAAATGCAAGGCTTTATGACTGTTGTAAAGGCAGTAACAGTATCACTTTAAATTAATGGAGAGTTTTTAAAGGACTTCTTATAGTTTTACACCTGTTACTTTCACAGTAATTCTATGGGGAAGATAATACAGGTATTCTCTCCATTTTATAGATGAGGAAAACAAGGCACAGAATTTAAACCACAGATTTACAGCAAAATTAATCAATCAACAAGTATTTATTAACTGCTTACTCCGAACCAGTTGCAGTCTTAGGCACTAATGATACAAAGATCCTTCCATCCCTTGCTGCCCCCCCGCCCCAATTCCTACTCTCAAGGAGCTTCTATTCTACCAGGGGATATAAAAAACCAGGAATATGTTCTGACATTAAGACAAACCTCTTTTCATTTGACCATATTATTTCTTTTTGCAAATTTTTGTCTGTTTTAAACATGAAGGATATAAACCCCACAAGAAGAAAAATTATCTACATTTAAAGGATCGGTTATGTAGCAGGTTCATGTCAAACCTGAAAAAAGATATCCTTGGGCAATATTCATCAACATGTAAACTTGAATACTGTCCATTGCGCAGTGTTTAACCCTTTCATTTGCATTATCTTCTGACGGACTTACACCTCGCTCACCCAACTGATTTCCTGTGGATCGTCCATGTCAGTGAAATACTAGCCTTGTGCTCAACAGCCTGGACTCTTCCACTCACCAGCGGCGCTGGAGAGCATGTATGTAAAACACATTTGTAGAGGCCATGGTAAAGATAAAATGATTTCTAAAGTGCTAGTTTGAGGCTGACCTATGAGGGAATTTTAAAATTAAATAAACAACTCAATGTGAAAAGCTCAATCATTAGAAATGGCCAAATCTACATTTAAATTAGATTGTATTTTTCTGAATATGATTAATCCAATGAATTGGGAAACCTAAAAAGAAGTCCTACTCTAAGGGCTCATGGTGATAAGGAGGTAACCCAGCTTAAGCAGCTTCTTCAAGCTGGAGAGCCTTTGGATATGGGATGGCACAAGCCTATGTGTCTGTTGTCCAAAGACAAACTTAGCCAAGTACAGAGAAACTCAACACTAGAAAGTTGGCTACCAGGCTGTGCTAAGATGAGCAAATGGCACATGAAATGAACAAAAATACAATATGGTTCTCAACCTTCCATGCTTCCTTTCTGTCGCTATCATGATGGTGTTGGAGAGGCAGAATAGGGAACATGAAGCACTTCATGAAACATCTGTAAACATTAACATGATTCTTGTTTACTCAACATGCTGTCCTTGTTTAATATTACTCAAGGAATAGAACCACATTCAGACTGACATTCTAACTATAAGTGAAACAGAAAGATACAGAGAAGTTCCAAGTATATGGAAGACTGACTTGGGAGTTTGACAGCATGATGAATAGAGAAGCTGGCAGAACTGAGGTCAAGGAATTTCCAGAGACAGCAAGAAATATCATTCTATTGGTTATTTTGGCTCTTTTACCTTTCAGTGCTCAAGGAAAGCATAAGGAAACAAGTTACCATGATGAAAACTGCAGTACAAAAAATGAAACTGAGAAATTCTACGAAGAACTTAAGATACTTGAAACCAAGTTACCCTATACATTGATACTCAATGTCTTCGATGCAAAGGTGAGCATTGGGGAAGATGGCAAAAATTTTTGCGTATGGATATACTTCCTAGGTTGAAGCAGAAGCTGTACTAAGGAGACATGGACTAAACATTCCAGGTAATGTCACTGATTAGAAGGGAACGAGATACTGAGATGATCCTTGGAATTGGAATGTTCTGAGACTAAGATGAGTTATAACTAGAGAAGGCAGCATGACTTTGGAGCCGGAGTACTGGCCTTAGAGTCAGGAAGACTTAGACAATCCCTTAGACACTCACTGGCTAAGACACTGAACTTCTCTCTGCACCTTAGTTCTTCAGCTATGAGGGTGTTGGACAAGATGGCCTCTAAGATCATTTTCAGGTCTACATCTATGATTCTATTTATACATATATAATGACAGAGTCTGAATCTGTGATTTCATTAATATAGGAAACTAAGGTTAAGAAACTTTCTTTTTGAATACAAGCTAGTACCATAGAGTTACCTAGCACTGAGAAATTAAGTGGTTTGCTTAGGATTGTACAGCCAGTTTGAATCAAGGGCAACATCTGAACCCAGGTCTTCCTGGTGTCAAGGTTAGTTCTCTGTCCAGTGTGTTACATTACCTCACCAACTAAAGAAAGTTGAACAGTAAAATGAGTGACTAGGGTATGGGATAATTCAGGGTGGGATTGCAACGAGAGAATTCACTCCACTGACCATTCAGTATTTGAAGTGGGAGACAGAACTTACTTCAGTGGTCCCTTGGTGACTTCAGGGCATCTATACCTGTACTACCAGGAAAGAAAAATATGTGGGAGTTGAGAGGCAAAGGGTATTAAGCTGAGGGCATGGGGAAAGTTTTGTGTAATACATACAGGAATCATAACTTTAGGAGGTAGAGAAAATAGGGTCTGCTCTGCATCTATAAATGGTTTCTGCTCTGAGCTAGCTAAAAAGAGCACATGGATCTCTGGGTTCAGAGTGAGAGTGAACAGTAAAACTGGACTCAGCAGGAATTGAGTCTAGGAGTTTATCTGTATCTCAGGATAGTACATAATTGGCCATATGATGGGCCAGCTGCAGTATGTCTAGTTAAACATCATGTTGGAGGAAAAAAGTGGTTTGAAATCAAGAAATGAAAGAGGTCAAAGGCTCACAGACTACGGAGAAGCCACACACTGCACAATATGGAAAACTTGTTCAAGAAGGGTCAAAAAGCAATGGCCAGTTCTAAATGACATCATTTTAAAAAAAGAAACTGACTATATCTTAACAGTCAGGGAATAAAAATTTAGACACCGAAGTCATTTAGAATTCATTCTTTATATGCTTTTAAATGATCGGTTAGAGTAAAGGTCAAACTAGATACTATGTGTGTGATAATAGAAGCTTTAACTTACACTTTGTTTAAAACTTTTACTGTTCTTTTTTTTAAACATCTCCTACATTTCCCAATGTATCCCCTTCCCCTTTCCCTCACAGAGAGCCATGTCTTATACCAAAGAATTTTAAAAAGAAGAAAAAGCCTATATGCAGAATTCCCAACCCATCATCTCTAATTAATGCAAAGAAGTGAGGAGATAGCTTGTTTGGGGTCAAACTTGGTCATTACAATTTCTCAGCCTTCAGTTAAGAATGTCTTGTTGTTATGTTGCTGTAGCCATTTTGAATATCGTTTTCCTGGTTTTGTTACTCTCACTTGAAGAATTCCCACATTTACCTGTATTCATTATGTTAAATTACTAAATTGAAGTATCCAGCCTGAATGTACTTACAGTACAGCAATATTCCATTAGATTCATGTACTCAATGTGTTTAATCATTCCTTTATTAATAAGCATCTTTGCTTTCAGTTCATCACCACCATAAAAAGTGCTGCTATAAATATTTTGACTTAAATGGGACCTTTCTTTTCGTCACTGATCCCTCTGAGGCATATACCTGTTGGAGGTATTTCTGGTTCAGTGGCTGTAAACATCTGTTCCCACATAATTCCAAGTTAATTTCCAGATTGTTGGACCAATTTACATCATTGTCTTAGCGTGTCCATATTACTGCAACCCTTCCAACACTATTCCCATTCGTAAGCTTGGTCAATTTGCTGGGTATCAGGCAAAATCTCTTATTTTGACTTACATTTCTCTTACTATTAGTGATTTGAGGCATTTTTCATATGGCTGTTAATAACTTGTATTACTTCTTTTCTGCATTACTTCTTTAAAGAACTGTTCCTTTGCTTGACCATTCATCAATTGGAGAATGGCATTAGGTCATTTATATTTATTTGAGAAATACATCTAGGAAATAAGATCTTTATCAGAGATATTTGATATGAATATTTTTCTCAGACTATCTTGTTTTTAAATAAGTTGTTAACCTTAAAGTTGGGAAATAGAAAAAAGTAAGAACATTCATCACTTACTAGTTTTTAGACAGTTTAAACAGTGTAAATCTTTCCCCTCAAAGAAGAGGTGGAATGAACCTAGAAACCATTTGTACTAGAAAACACTGATCCTCTCTTTCCAAGTGGGGAGACACTGTGGCTATGAGAAGCCTAAGTTGATAGTATAAGCTTATTTTTAAAATATTCTGGAGGACTATGGAAAACTGTGAGCTATACTGACTCACAAAACTGTAGAAAGAAACTGAGGAGAAAAGGAGCCTGTAGATAGCTCACTAATGAGATCTTGCTAATTTCAAATACTTCAAGAGTATTTGTGCATGAATGGATGAAAGGACGGATGAAAAAGCACATATGAAGTACTGCAGATACAAAAACAAAGAAGCAAGGCAGTTGTTGCCTTCCAGGAGTTCACATTCTCAATAAGGGAAAGGAACATACACAAGGGAGGGGTGGCTGGACCGGGAGGTCCAAGGGGCAGGGAGTGGAACCAGCTAAAATGAAGAAGACAGCAAAGAGCTACACAATGGAGTATAAGGATATGTCTATCTACAACTATTTACATATGTGTCATCACATATGGATAGCTCTATTTCTTCTCTGTGTGAGTTTACACACACAGAAAGACCTTGGTGAATGAGATATGCCACAAATTAGGCACAGAATTGAGTAGGAGGAGGAAAATCAGACTGGATAGCATTTCCATTCAATTCAATAAGCATTTATTATGCATCTACCTAGTACCAGGAATATCTGGGAAGTTACACAGTGCTTTCAGTAATCCCAGACTGTTTGCTACTATCAAAGTCTATAGTCTGAATACCAATATTCTTTCAATGACATCATACAGCTCTACAGTCTCAGAAGAAGGGAAATGCTAAATAACTCTAAGGACAGTGGAAAGCTGTATGTTTAATGTAAAGAGATTGAGCATGTTACCAACAATGATTTGGCCACGGAATATCACCCAGCTAAAATTATGACTGAGAAAGGAGATGGGGCCAGATGGCTAGGAAGGATAAGGAAGAATAAATAAGGATATCCTGAGTGCCATAACGGTACAACAGAAGTATTAAAGGAACCAAAGGAAAAGCCTCTCTTTAGTGGAAGGATCCTCTATAATGCATGCAAAGAACTGCAAAAAAGAAGAAGGTATAGAGAGGATGTGATCTATGTTGTTGCAGGAAGTAACTGAAATGAAACCACAGATTCCTAAAATTATCAGTGTAAACTGTAGGATTTCTTATTTCTTTAGATAATCAAAAGGAAAGGGAACAAAAGGAAATGAGGATATAAAACACCTACATACATGCTTTTCCCAAGACCATGGAGGATTAGCTATAGCTATGAGCTATATCTGCATTCTTATTCAATTTTGCAGATCTTTTTACTTTCTTTCATTCCCTCTACCTTTTTTTTTCCTTTGATATATTAATCAGAAGGTGAGGTGAGGTATATTAATCAGAAAGTGAGAGGAGTGAGGGGAGAAAAACTATCTTCTATAGGGCAAAACCTCATAGGAACCCAAATTACTGTCTCTATAGTATCCTCACAAGTACAACTTCCTTTTCTATATTGATTTTAAGATTAAAGCACCGCAGTTTCACCCTGATCCATAATCTTGTTCCTCTATATTTGCCTGTGAGTGACAGAAATTGATTCTGCTCTGCTCTATGTCCCCAAGCTGCTAAAAAGAATCTCAAAATCTCACCCAGATTCAAAATACAGGTTATGCTGCATCATGGGCATTGACAACATCTCCTCATTGTGGGGCTTGGCTAGGAAATGAGTTAGCCTTTGTGTCTTTATTGGTACTGCACATAGACACAGAGTTGTTTAAAATATTGTGTATTTGGGGTGGGAGGGAATGGATCAGGGAAAGGGCTCCATGATATAAGGAGAGAAGGTCTCTGACAAGATCAGAATCCAAAGAGCTCAGAGTAGAAAGTCTGACCCCTACCTGACCAACTCAATGACAATTTCCCTCCTAAATAATCTTGAAGATTCCTGTACTGACGTCCACACCTTGAGGCAGCTCATCTCATTTATTGACAACTGTCATCATTAAGGTTATCCTTACACTGAACTAGAATCTGTCTCTGAATCTTCTGCCCACTGCTCCTAGCATGGCCTTCTGGAACCAAGCAGAACAGGACATCAGGAAGCTCAGTTTCAAACCTTTTTCCAGTTTGGTAGGTTCTCCCTGCACCTCAGCTTGTGCTCCTCTGGCGTTGTCTTCAAGAACCCAGAGACATCTCTACACCACAAGGACGCATAGATAGACAGGGGCTTTAGTGGAGATTAACATGCTCAGAGTAACATTGAGTATTGTCAGTAATCCACATTCTAATGCTGATTCAGGTTCATAGAGCAGGGTTTATTAATTGGGCAAAATCAAATGCCCATATAACTCTGAGAGAGAATGAAGCTATCTCCAGATACAGCACAAATAAATCATTCAGAAGATGGCGTGCTGTCTCAGGACCCATTCTTCAGTAAAAGAAAAAAAAATCTCTTCAGTAACTAGAATGTGAGTTAAAAAGGAAAAAAAAATTAAGTGATACCCTCAATAATAGCCTGTGATTTAATAATGCATTTCTTCTGAACTTCTCAAAGCACTGTTAAATATATTCTCTAATATGCTTACAGCATTCCCAAGGAGAACTGGCAGGAATTATTTATTCACTTTTGACAGATGAAAAAAATTGATGGCAACAAAATGTTAAGTGACTTGCTCAAGGTTATACAGGAACAATGTTCTGATGAGATGGATCAGGTCTCGGGCTGAGTATGAGCACATTTCATTTGGGGAACAGTGAGAAAACTGGCTTGATGGGATTCAAGGGTATATATTGGGAGAATAGAGGAAGAGAAACATAGATAGTAAGGGTGGAGCCAATTATGGATTTATAACGATTTTACTATCAGGTACCTACCACCACTAGGTCCCCTGACTCTTTCTACTGCATTATATCGAGTTCAGCCCCATTGTTTTATAGTTGAGAAAAGTGAGGTCCAGAGCAGGGGAAAAGGGGAACTTAGTGGGAAAGATAACAGTAGAAGTCAGGTTCTTCGGAGAAGTGCCTTGCTTGGTTTTACTGCCTCTCATCTCTAGGTTTTTCAATAAAAAGCTGGATATAGAAAAACAAAACAAACAAACAAACAAAAAACCCCACAATTTAGAGTCACTGAAGTAGTGAGTTTATGTTCTATAAGGCAGTACTAGAGAAGTCCTTAAAATAATGATACAAGAGAAATAAAGTGTGATTCTAAAAAATACGTTTTCTTTGCATTTATTCCATTATCTCCAGGGCATGTCCTAGCAGGATATCAGCATTTAGGGATTCAGAACTGAATGAATACCTGTCGCAGCTGATGAGTATATACCAAAAATATATTTTGAACATAAGTCAGTGGAATTCATCACAACTGAAATTCATCACCATTGTTGTTTTTCAGTCTTGCCTGACTTTATGACACTACTCAGGGTTTTCTTGGCAAAGATACCCGGGTGGTTTGCCATTTCCTTCTCCAGATCATTTTCACAGATGAGGAAATGGCAGCAAACAAGGTTAAGTGACTTGCTAGGGCTGCACAGCTAGAAAGTGTGTGAAGACAGATTTGAACTCGTGAAGATGAATCCTTCTGCTTCCAGGCCTAGTGCTCTACCCACTGAACCACCTAGCTGCCCAACCTAAAACGACTGTATTACTAAAAAACGATAGTCATCTATGATCTGTAGCATTATAAGCAATTATAATAATTACTAAGACAATGAAAATGAGGACAGAAACTGAAAAGCAACCAGTTTTACTTCATTAATCTGTGTGGATTTGCATAATACATAAAATGTTCATATGAGGGTGTATCTGTTAAGAAAGCAAAGGAAGTATTTCAGCCAGAGATGAGTGTCTAAGTCTAAATCTCCAAGGATATTGTTCCCTCTAAAGAGTCTCTTGGTCATTACTTTTCCTTTCTTCCAGGGAACTAGGAAATTGATTCCCTATTTCTCTTACAATTGCCAAAAACTATTCTGACCATGGTTTCTGTTTCCTTGGTCCCCTATGTCCAATAGTTTCTCCTTTACTCTCTTGACCTTGAATTTGAAGCAAGAATATTAAAATATTAAAAATTAAATAAAATAAAGATTAAATAACAAATAAAATATTAAATAAAAATAGTTTTCCCATTTTACTATTAGTAACAATGTGAGGCAGTATATCATTCTGGAGAGTGGGCTATCAACAAGTCAAGTCAAGTCAACAAGCAATGCCTACTATGTGCCAAGCATGCTGCTAAGTGCTACAGATACAAAGAATAGCAAAAAAAAGGACAGGCACAGGTTATGAAGGGACTTAAAAGCCAGAGGATTTCATGTTTGATTCTGGAGGTAAAAGGGAGCCTTTATTGAACAGACCTTCACTTTAAAAAGAGCACTTTGATAATTGAGTGGAGGATGGACTGCAGTGGGAAGAGACCTGAGGCAGCTCAACCAGCAGGCTATTACAATTGCCCAGGTATGAAGCTATGAAGGCCTGCACCAGGGTGCTAACAGTGTGTATGTGTGTGTGTGTGTGTGTGTGTGTGTGTGTATGGGTGTGTGTGTGTGTATGGGTGTGTGTGTGGGGGTGTGGGTGAAGACCATGCCATCAGAGAGATAATGATATGACTTGCACTTGACTTTGTTTTGAGGGAAGGAGGCCTGTGCAGGTCACCAGCCTCACTTCTCCAGAGCCATCTGAATCCAGTGACCAGATATTCATCAGGATGACTGGAGGTGACCCAGAATGAGACAGTTGAGGTTAAGTGACTTGCCCAAGGTCACACAGCTAGTGAGTGTCAAGTGTCTGAGGTGAGATTTGAACTCAGATCCTCCTGATTCCTGCACTGCTACTCTATCCACTACACCACCAAGCTACCCCTGGGCGCTAACACTATCAGAGGAGAGAAGGGGGCACATTCAAGAGATGTGAAGGTAGAATGAACAGGATTTGGCAACAGATTGGATTATGGGAGGTGAGAGCAGGGGAGTGGAGGAAGACAGCGAGGTTATGAGTCCAGGTGACAACAAAGATGCCAGTGACCTCAATAGTGATAGGGAAGGTGGAAGGGGGGGGGGGGGCGGTATTGGGGAACAATTCCATTTTAGACATGCTGAGTTTAAGACAAACAATTTGAGGTAGCAGTGTTCCAGTCCTGCCTCTGGCATGTACTAGCTGTCTAACTGAGCAAGTCCCTCAATTTCTCTCAGCGTTCCCAGGAAACTTTCTAAACCGGGAAATTCCAGACAAATTGTTGGTTTACATTGGTGGGGTCTGCTCACGTTGCATTTCTCACAGTGATGAAATCACAGATCCCAAATAGCAAAAAATCAAACTAGCAGGGGGTGCGTAAGGAGCAAAACTGGAAAACAACTGCAAAGGGAAAGCTTCAAGAAGTCAAGAAGAGCTGTTTCGAGTATTCACTGGTCTATAAAGCAGAGTCTTTCTCACTTCCCAGGCACATTTTCATCTTCACTCCTGATCATATCATCCACAATCACATCACCCTGAATGGAGCACAGTGCCTGGCACACAGGGGGTACTTACTAAATGTTTGCTGATAGATCATCTCTCTGTAGAGTCACAGATTCATCACTCTATGAGAGCAAGTGGTAGTTGGGTCCAAAGCTCTCACTCTACAGAGAAGAATCTGAGAAGTGATTTGGCTGAGGTTACAAAGGTTGGAAGGAGCAAAACCGAGATAGAGCTTTTTTTCTCTAACACGCTACTGAGATTTATCTTTCCATAGCTATCAGTGACCTCTAAATTAGGAAATTGAATGGTCTCTGCTCAGTCTTTCTCCTCCTTGACCTCATTCCTTGCTTTTGGATCCTCTTTCTTGCCTTCATTTCCATTATACTGGTCTCCATTCTCTTCCAACTTCACAGGCTATTCCTTCTTAGGTCTCCTTACTGGTTCATCTCCCTACTCCTGCCACTCCTGTATGGGTGTTACCTGAGTGTCTATCCTAGGCATTTTCTCTTCTCTAGCTATATTCTTTTCCTTGACTTTATCTATTCCTTTAAAAATTTATGTATTTTAGCATGCATTTATAATCTGTTCTCCCAATATCCTCCTTCAATGAACAAAAACAGAAGTAAAAAACACAAAACCAAACCAAAACCAAAATATACAAAACACAAAACTGCTTATCATAAACATGATAGTTCACTGAAACAATTCCCACATTAGTTGTTGCTGAAAATACATTTCTCTTTTTTTGTCTCTTTTTCTCTCTGTCTTTCTTTCCTGTTTCGCTTTTTACAAGAAGTGATTGGCCCGTTTCACCTTTTGATTTTACTTACTACTATGGATTCATTTTATTGCCAATTGTGCAGAATGATGAGGTAAAATAGATTGACTGGTCTTAAGAAGGAAATAGATAATAAGGCAATAAAAGCAACAGGCATACAGACTATGTATTTGATAAATTTGATGATGCACAAAAAGATAGAAACAGGTGGAGCCGTGAGCAGGGCAGAGTGACTCGTGCTGCAGAAAATTTAGAGTGTATTGACAAAACTTATAGTCCTTTAACAACTAGAAACAACTGGCAAGAATAATTAAGTCTCCGTCTCCACTATTATCCAACTGAGACCACGCTTCATGTTCATTATTCTGAGCACAAAATTTCTTTGCTATGGATCTAGAAATAAGAAAGTATTTAGAGAAGCCAGTAGAGGGGAAGTGAAGGCTAGATTACTTGCATCAATGATGACATTTCTCTAAGTTAGGAAAAAACTTGTGGTTCATGGTATTATAATTTCAAAAGCCCCAAATACCTCACTGATGGTTAGGTAAGGAGCACATGTCAGTGTGCGGCTGCCAAAAGCCCTTCTGGCCTGACCTGCCTGACTCTTTCTTCCTCCAGTCACCAGAGTTGGGGGTCTAAGAGAAGAGATTTTCTAATTTCTGATAAGAACAAAAGAAGTCATACACCAGTTCAACCCAGTGCTCCATCTAGCCCAAAATTCTGTTTCTAAGTAGTTTAATTTTTTTAGCATAATTTCCCAACTCTTTTAATAATAGGTTCAATCATTCAGCACTCTTCTTCTCAAGAATCCACAGTGCTTCACAAGTAACATCTCAATTAATCTCCCAATGGGTTGTAGGACAAGGAAAGAATGATTACCATCTCCAACATATAACCGCAAGCTTAACAGTTTAAACAAGATGTTTTCAGGGACAAACATAAGACTTAAGAAAGAGATGTTCAAGGAGCTTCACATTGGGATAAAAAAATAAGACTAGACTGAAATGGTTTCACTTTTTTCAGTCTCTAAAATTCACATGCTATAGATATGTTTTGGGTCATGCTGTGAATTTTCTGTGGGCACAGAAATTCTTCTCTTGAGGCAGTTATTAAGGGAAAAAAAACCTACATTTCCTTAGCCATATCCCTCAGCACCCAAAGAACTACAAAAATCACAGCCTTGAAAACCTTCCTCTCTTTACTGGCAATGTCAGGGTCTATTCAGCAGGGGGCTCCAGTGAACCATGCTGGGGCACTATCCATTAGGGAAGAGCTACAAATCTATCAATCACCATGTCAGAGAAGGAAGTCCAGCTTGAACCAGTGGGAAAAGCATGCCCCACACAGATCTGTTCCGTTCTGTGACGGCTCACCTGTCTTTGGTGGCACATGCCATATAATAATCAATTATGCTGACAAGTTTCCGTACAAATCCTTTCAGCATCAGTTACTCATGTACCTCTGAGGGGAGGTGTGGAACACTCCAAGGGAGCACATGGGCAGGGAGCCTCGCTTCCAGGAAAATGAAACATATGGAATTGTTGGCGAGAATGCGTATGTGTACGTGTATGTGTGCACATGCATAGACCTTCATCTTGGGGAAGCTTTGGGGTGGGGAAGACGCTGGACTATCTCTCTGAGTGGGGAGCCAAAAAATCCAGAGAACTGGCCAAATCCAAAGAAAAGAGTTTTCAGGTTCAAGCAAATGAATTGCGATTTGCCTCAGGATTCTGGCCATGTTAGGTTTCAATGTATTCCAGATTCAAACTGGACTGCTCTTCAAGGCACTCCCCCTAATCCTGGCAGCATTCCACAGGCTGATCTAGGGGCCGGGGGCAAAGCAACAACACAGGAGAGTCACGAGACTAGTGTCAGAAACCCAGCTCTGGCTCTATTTACTTGGCACCTGTGAGCAAGAGGCTTCTCCTTTCCTCAGCTCTGATGCAATGCTGTTCATAAATAAAATGGCGACAGGAAGAGCACCTGCCACTCAAGGCATTTGTGAGGATCAGGTGAGATGGTAAATATCTGTAAGGTGCTTAGCACAGTTCCTGGCACATAGTAGATATTATTAAGCAAAAATGCTTATTCCCTTCCCCTATTTATGCAAACAGATAGATGCAAGATGCTGCTGTTCAGAAGTTTTAGTTATGTCTGACTCTTCGTGATCCCATATGGGGGTCCTGTTGGCAAAGATACCAGAGGGATTTGTGATTTCCTTCCCCAGCTCATTTTATGAGGACACATTTTATGAGGACACTGAGGCAAAAAAGGTTAAGTGACTTGCCTAAGGTCACACATCAAATAAGTGTATGGGGTCAGATTTCAATTCAGGAAGATGAGTCTTCCTGACTTCAGGTCTGTCTCTCCATCCACAGTACCACCTAGCTATCTATATAACATGGATGAGAGATCGAAAATACCAAGTTTGGGGAACCAGTAGTTGGTATAGTTTGGCTGAAATGTAGGGTACACAGAGTAAGAATATGTAATGAACCTGCAAAGGTAAAGTGGACTTATAGTAAAAGACCATGAATGCCTCTACAACACAAACTGAATCTGTACTTCTTTCCAGTCTAGGCATTTATTACCTTTCATGTCTTATCACATCAGTCCCCTGTTCAAAAACCATCAGGGATTTCCTATCACCTCTAAAATTAAATTAAAAAAAAAAAAGCAAATATGGGCATTCAAGGTCTTTCACTGTAAATCCATTTTACCTTTGCAGGTTCAAATCTGATCTCAGACACTTACTAGCTGTGTGACCCTGGGTATTTCACTTAACCCTGTTTGCCTCAGTTTCCTCTTCTGGGCACACACTGTAAACACCCTTAAGAAAAGGACTATTCTTTGCCCCACTCCCCTTTTTTTATCCCCATTATACGGCAGTAGGGGACCATACACAGAGGAAGGGCTCAATACATGTTTCTTGTATTAAGTGGAACCCTAAAATAGAAATGTGAAGCAGCCATGTGGTGTAGAGGACAGAGAGCTGGACTTGGAGTCACCAAGACTTGAGTTAAACTCAGCAACAGGTATTTCTAGCTATATGATCCCAGGTAAGTCTCTTAGCCTCTCAGCCTCAGTTTTCTCAGTTGTAAAATGGGGATGATAATAGTACCCCACTTCTAATCTAAGGTTGTTGTGAGAATTAAGTGAAATAATATATGTAGAGTGTTTTGTTGATATTAAAACATTATGAATATTGGTGATTACCATCACCACCATTTCTATCGTATTACAGTCCTGGCTCTAATACTAGCTAGTTATGTGATTTTAAGCAAGCCATTGCCTTTTTTCTGGGTTTAGTTTTCTCATCTGTCAAATGGCAGAAATGAGAGTAAATAAACTGTAACGTCCTCTTTAGTCCTAAAAAATTTTTTTTTCAAAGCCTAAAACAGTAAATTTTCCCCATGAATTACATTGTGTTTGAGGAGGAAACAGCTAACTCACTAGGTAGGCAATAGTTAATGCTTATAAGGTACTGAAGTTTCTCTAAGGTAGGGGATATAAAAATACAAGGATTTATTAGATATCACTTACACAAAATTTCTCTTTCACAGTACAGTTTACCAATTATGGTGTTTTTCAAGGTCAAAGGCTGGCACAGCTAAAGAGTTCAGCATTCTTAGCTACTTTCCTCTTACTCATCCTGGGGCAGAAAAAGACAATGTTCAAATGCTTTTTATCCTTGGTTTTTGTCTTTAAATGGAAAATGTATACTCTACATATCCTTTCACTTTCACCATTTATTTTTCTAGTCCAAAAAGTGGGAAGTCCAGGAAACTGCTGCTTAATATTGTCAATTCCACTACAGAGAGTGCAGAGAAGGGTTAATACATAATGAGTAAAGGACAAAGAGAAAAAAAAATGGAAGTACCCAAAGATCCACTGCTTATGATTCTACCTTTGTCTGGCCTATTACATTTTTAAACATTTTTAAAAAGGGGAAATTAAAATTGAGCTCAAAAAGATTCGAATAATAAAACCATTCAAAAGTCCCTTCTAGCAAGAAATTTAGGAGGAAGTACATGGATGTTACTTGGAAAGAAAACTCTAATGATACATAAAATTACCATACTTCCCAAGTAACTGAAAACAATACTGCTCTCCAGAATGAAGACAAGTAGTCAAATCCTTTTAAGGGAGTTTATCTATCTTTTTTTTTCTTTTAATCTCTCCACTTGTTATAATACTAAGATTTATTTTTTCAAGGAATAAAAAATAGAATGTCTGGACTTACCATTTTCCTTTGCTTTGTTCCCCCTTTGTTAAAAGAAAAAAAAAAAAAGAGGGTAAAATTAAGTGTTCAAATGACTGGAGATTTCCAGATGGCCAGACAAATGAGCACTTGGGTTCCTAAGTTGACATTTTGTATAGATATGGATATACATATCTGTCTGGGGTCTCTATGGCTCTTCTGTTCAATACAAACTTCATTCAGCCAAAGTGCTTTAAATGTGTGACAATGAAATTACTGCATAAAATCCAGATCAAGGCTGATTCAATTACTCTAATCAAAATGGAATTTTTTGTGTGTGGATTCTCAAAACTATTTCTTTATTTCCCTGGTGCTTACACATTAAATAGAAAATGCAATATTCATTATACATTTTTAACCCCTGGCAACTTATGGCTGTATTTGTTCTTATTTCTTCTCTAAAGTTCACCTTTTTCTATCCCCCACTTTCCATCCTTTCTCTCCTGGAGGTCCTTTCTTTCTTACTCTCTTGTCTTCTACTCTCTTGTTCATAGTCAATGCTGGTTATAAATATAACCACTTTTCTTACTTACTAAAATTCAATGGCCTTGGAGTCATATGGACCTGAGTGCAAATCTTGCCTTAAACATAGCTGGGCAGTCACTTAACTTCTCTTTACCTCAATTTCCCTTATATGTAAAATGGGGGGGAGGTTAGACTATATGTATTTTGTACTAAATCTATGACACTATTAGCCTTTTGCCCTTTATTCTTCCTTTCTTTTTATCCTTTTCTAACCCTTATCTATTTTGGCTCAGTACTACATAGACTACAAGGACAAGTCAGACTGGGAATGGAAAGCAGCCAGCATAACATGTCTCTACTTAAAGGAGGCTTTCTGGGAAAAAGGCAAGCAACTACAGAAGTGGGCAAGGCAGCACCAAGAAGAGTTGGACTTGAGAACACTTTGGGGGCAGTGGAACTAAGGAGAAAGAGGAAGGGAATTTAATATCCTCAAACAAAAAGACAATGTACGGAATGACGGATTTGGTGGCTGAAATGGGTACAGGAGCAGGAGGGGGAAATGACTATTGCTATTCTATTGCTTTTGATTATGAAGTGCTAGTAGTTTGGTGACTTGCTGTACAAATAGTCTTCAGAGCCACTATAATGCATGTCATGTGTAGACAGATGGACACTTCAGCAAAAATTATAATTATGAAAATGAGAATTTGTTCTTATGAATGTCACCAGTATTCAGTTACAAAGAAAAAAGCCAATGAAGAAACAAATTCAGGAAAGGAAGAGATCACTTTTCTGTTATTTGGGCTTGTGTGCCACTATCATCTTCTGTCACTCTTTTCCTACACTATTCACCTAGTCTCTCTGCTACATCTCTCTTTACAGTACAAAGCAGAACTGCAGTAGCTCAAAAGAAATGTGAGATGCACAAATTTAGAGACATCTCCACTGCAAATGTTAACATGGACTGTTTGTGCCAGACTGGTAGGAAAGCCTTCCGAGCTCCTACTGGTCTGATCAGCCATAGTGGGACACACTGTACCTTGATCCCGATATAGTGATGTCATTTTGGTCCTCTTCAAGCATGAAGGACCACAACCAAATCTCTTTATGGTGAGAAGGTGAGAGGACCACCATTCTTCCAATCACCCGGGTTTGAAACCTCAGAATTATCTCTGACTCTTCCCTCTCATGCATTTCCATCTAATTTCTAGATGCCACGTCTTGTTGATTTCACCTCCTCAATGCTCAAATACCTTCCTTTCTCTGCACTCACGCAGCTACCATCTCTGTTCAGGCACTCCTCACCTCCTGCCTGGGATATGGCACTAGCCTCCTAGGAACGTCTCCTTGCAAAATTTCTCCCTTCTCCTACCCATCCTCCACACAAGCTTTCAAATGAACATTCCTAATGCACAAGATCGAGCACATCATTCTCAAAACAAAACAAAACCAAACAAAAAAAACCAAACAAAAAACAAAAACCATCAGTGACTCCATACTGTGACTAAGACAAAATGCAAACTCTTCTGTTTGGCATTTAAAGCTCTTGACATTCTGGCTTCAGCCTATTTTCAAGCTATCTTTCTAGACTGGCTTCATATTACCCTACCTCAAGCACTTATGTTTTGGCCAAACTGGTATACTTGTTGTTTCCTTTAAATGCCGTTCTCTTTTCTTTCTCTGCCTTTGTCCAACCTGTCTCTTCTATCTAGAAAGTTTTTCCTCCTCATCTCTGCCTTCTGGAATCCCCCAGTCCCCATCAAGGTTCAGTGGAAGTGCCCTCAGCTACCTAAGAGTCTTCTTGATGCTACAGCTTCCTTTGTTAGTTCTCTCTCTCCCCTGCCCCAGTACAAAGCATTTACTTTGTATATTTAGTATGCCTACTTAATGGATGGACATGTTATATCTCTACAGTAGAATGTAGTAATCTCTCTGAAAGCAAGAGGCTGCTTGATTTTTTTTTTTTATTGTATCTGTAGCACAGGGCTTGGTAAACAGTAGGGGTATAATAAATGTTGGCTTAAACCGAATTACTTTGATAAATAGAGGGAAAGACAAAATGGAGAAACTAAGAAAAGCCCTGTAGTAATGATATTTAAGCCTAAATTATCCAAGACTAGGGCATATAATCTAAATATTTAGCACATGCAAATGATGAGCAATTCCAATGGTGAATAAGTAAAATAAGAAAAACCTTGGTGAAAAGTACATTAGAGAGAAGAAGAAAAATCACAGAATCACAGACTTTTAGAGCTAGAAGACATGTTTGTTTTTTGTTTATTCCATAGACTCAGTTTTCATTCTCTCCTTATATTCTCCCTGCAGGGCTTAAAGCATATTAAAAATCTAGCTCTTTCTGGTACTTCTTTATATGACAAATTAGAATCATACCCAGATAAATGGATTGCACTTAAGTACAAATCCTAAGGTCAAAAATGTTACAAAAAGCCTTTTCTCCATTACCTGTGAGAGGTATAAATCCTTTTAAGACATACTCTGCTGAGAGAATCCTCTGCTAACTGTAAGGTAGATATGAAGGAATGAGGGCCACACTTGGAGGGGATCTCTTCACAGTGTGCCTGACTACGGACAAGATTAAACAGAAATAATGCCTCAGTAATAGTCATTTTCATTGCTGTATCCCTTCTCTCTCCCGCCCCCTCCCCTATTTTCAGGGTAGTCCAGTTTGCTTTTATGTGTATGCCCTTTGACAGGGTCTGATTTGATGACCCAAATCCTCAAAGCCAGAAAAATTCCGTATCATTTTTATGAGCTATGCAACACTGACTGGAGGGTTTTTTTTTTTTTGGCCTCACTTCTCATGAAAGAACTTTTAATTCTCTTGAAAGTCAAGCTTTTGATTATACTTTAATGTAACAAGATGCCTTGGCAGATAAGGTTCAAGTTTTTTACTTTCTGAATCCCTGATTATAAAGTCAATCAAACTGAGAAAATCTCCCCCCTCTCCTAGGAATTTAAGTGCTAGCAACTAGGTGAACTTGTGATGTTTGATCAACTCCTTTCCTTGGGAGCCAACATCTGAATTTCCTAGAAGTCTCAGGCTTACATCACTTGTCAGAAGGATTAGGTGAATGGTGCAGTGGAACCTGAAAACTGCCTGGGGAGCCTGGAGCTCTGGGTTCTAATCCCAGCTCTACCACTATCCAACTATGTGATGCTGGGCAAATCATTAAGCCCCTCTAGGGTTTCAGTTTTCTTACTGCAAAACGAAGTGCTGTGTAACACAATCCCTAAGGTCTCTTATAGCTCTGAAATGCTATTATTTTCAGTATTAATGTGTGCTGTTCACTTCACATTAGGGAACAGCTGCCTACCTGATGGGTGGAAGATTTCACAAAGAGTTGATGAAAGAGCTCATTGCGAATGAAAGGCTTCACTCAGGAGTTACATGGAGGTGACCTTTCTGTCAGGCAAATATACAGGAGTAACCTTCCTAGCAGAAACCCAGAGAAATTCTAATTTTTAAGCAATGAGATTTCTCCCTTCCCTGAACAATTCTCCAAACTACAAAACATCCACCACTGCATTAGTTATTAACAATCTCTGGAAACACTTTAAAGATTTTGAATCATAGCATTTCAGATTCAAGGGACGTGAGAGGACATTTGTGTCACTGAAGGTATCAGCACAATATTCCTAATCATAAACTGCTAGGAACTGGAAGGGATAAGAGAGATCATTTGGTTCAATCATCTCACTTGACAAATAAAGAAACTGAGGCCTAGAGAGTGACTTTGCTCAAGGTTACACAGCTAATTAGGACCAGAAACAGAACCCCTGATCTCCTAATCCAATGTTCTTCCTACTATGCAACACTGTCTCACAACAATTTCTATTCTTAATGGGGAAAGGTATAACACCATCCATTTATGTAGTGCTTAACAGTTTATAAGTACTCTCTCATACATTATTTTAGAGTACAGTATGAGTTCTGTAATGGAGAAAAATTTCTGACATATCTGGAAGGGGAAGATTGGATTTGCAGAGACATTCAGAATACATAAAACTGGTGGTGCTTTCTCCTAAATGTTGACCTATAATCAGCTCATTACAATCAACTCAAACGACTTTACATTAGATTGATTCACTGCTCCCAGGAACCAGACCTTAGCTAATCCTATCCGCCCATCACTTTCCCAGTCCGGTTAGTTAATGTTATTGTTTCATGCATCTGTTTGATTCTTATCAGTTGCCCCTCAGATCCCATAATTAAAAAAATAATGACCATCTGTATACACACTGGACAACTTCATAGGTTTTTAAAAATCCTACGTTCCTCCTTGTTTGTGAATCTTACGAGAAATGCCTGAAATGCAGGTTACCTACCTCAAGAGCGCCCACATCAACCCTGACTTTAAAAAGATCAAGTGGGATCTGGTGATCAGGAGACATAGCTTCTTGTCCTGGTTCTGCCATTAAGCTGTGTGACCTTACTGAAGTCATTTTAAAGTTTCTAGACCTCCATGTCCTCAGCTACAAGATGAAGAAGTAGGGCTCCGGAGATCCTAAATGACTCTTTAATTTTTAAATCCTCAGTATTCCATCTCTAAGCATCCCATAACCTGAATGCATTCCCTGTTCATTTCCATCTCAGGGAAGCCCTAGCTTCCTTCAAGGCTCATTATCAGTCTACAAATTATACTCTGAATACACTCAGCCTCAGTAGAATGTAAACTGTCCCAGGGCCAGATCTGGTTTATTTTTATGCTTGTTTCATAAGCGTAACACTTTGCACAGTAAGTAGGTACTTAATAAGTGACTGCAGAATAGAACTGAATTCTAAAATCCTATAAAATGAAATGTTATTTCACTTGTTAGAAAACAATACACTATATATTTATTCCCACATTAATTTTTCTAGTAGTCAAAGTCTGACTAATATTCTACGTTATATTAACTGAAATGAAAGAAGCCTGAATTTCGGCATAGGCTCCGCCTAAACGTTAGCAGATGTTAATAGCTTTACTTCTATTTTTCAGTTAAAAAGTGAAGTCTTTTCAACTTCTACTCAACTACAACCTACCATCTGTCACCTAGGAAGTGAAAAGCTATCCTTGGTTGACCTATGATGCTGCTCTGTATAGCCTGCTAGTTGTAAATGTAATTGTAATTGCTCAGCATTGTCTAGTCTAGAAGACCCTGACAGGAGCATTCATGGAGAAGAGATCTGCAATGATCTTTTCTGTGCCTTGTAGAAGGTATGAGCCGTGAGGTGCCATGGGTGATATGAAGAGCTGGAGAAGCTAACTCATTAGGGAACAATTTCTTCTTTGTGGGCTGGTGTATTTCAAAGCACCGAATCTTGAAAAAAACATTAAAAAATATATTGCAAAGTTAAATAAAAATGTAAAATTTCTCTTATTTTCTGACTGGAAAATTTCTCTTACTTTCTGACTAGACTAGAATTTCCTTTGAAAATTCTTTAAGAAAGGGATCCCCCCTCAGTGACACGGTTGATGCAATTAAGTCTAGAAACTGACTTTTGGAGGCCCCATTTGCCTCATAAATGCTACTTCTATTTTCTTAGGAATTGACAGATGTTCAGAAACAGAGTAGTACATCTATGATGTGCCAAATACGACGTCAGGTGTGACAAGGCATATATAGTATATTGTTTGTGCTCTCAAGGTTATGACTTGTTTGTAAGAGAAATTTATAAGAATAAAAGCTATTCCTCAACTGATAAACTGTCTAAGGATGTGAACAGGCAATTCTTTAGGGAAGAAAACCAGGCTATCACTAGTTATACCTACATGAAAAAAATTCTCCAAATATCTACTAATTAGCAAAGTGCAAATGAAAGGAATTCTGAGATTCTACCTGATACCCAACAGAGAAGCAAAGATAACAAAACAGAAAAATGACCAATGTTGGGGTGGAGGGCTATGAGAAAACAGGCATAATGATGTACTATTGGTTAGATGGATACAACCAATCTGAAAAGCAATCTGGAATTATTCTCAAAAAGTTACTAAACTATCTAAGTCCCTTTGACTGCTAGACCTATACCTCCCACTCCCAAAGATTAAAGAAACAGTCCTGTATATACAAAAATCTTTTATGGCAGCTCTTTTTGTGGTGGCAAAAAAACCCAAAAAAACAAACCCAAGCGCGCGCGCGCGCACGCACACGCACACACACACACGCGCACACACACACGCGCACACGCACACACACATGCACACACACACACACACACACACAACCTGGAAACTAAAAGGAACACATCAATTGAAAACTGGCTTAGCAATTTGTGATATATGAATGTGACAGGATGCTACTGTCCTTTAATAAATAAGGAAATAGATGATTTCATAGAGACATGGAAAGACATATATGAACTGGCACAGAGTGAAGTAGAATCAGAAGAAAAATTTATACATCAATATTATAAAAAACAATTTTAAAGAACTTTATAAACTGATGAAGAATGACATGAGCAGAACCAAAAGAATAATGTATACAATAACAATAACACTGTAAAGACGAATAACTTTGGAAGATGTAAGAGCTATGATAGTAACTATAATGACTACTCAGGACTTCAGAGGCTGATGATGAAACATCCTAATCACCTCCTGACAAAGAGCTGACAGATTTAGGGTACCGAATGAGACAGATGTATTTTTGTGTACAGCTTATGAGGGAGCTTGTTTTGCTTCTGTATGTATATTTGCTACAAGGAATTTATTTTTCTTCTCTATTTTTTTTCAATCAGCAGGGAGGAAGGGGAAAAAGAGGTTTCTGCTAATTAAAAAGGCAATTAAAAATAAACCGCAGGAGGAGTACTATAGATGTGGAATGCTACATGCACTTTCAGCTGAAATCATTATTTTGTTAGTTTTACTTAATTGTTTACTTTGTTAGAAGCAACATTTCAAGGAGTGAGGCTAATTTGTTAATGTCTCTAATGTAAAAACAGAACACATCAATGAAACTAAAACCCCAAGAAACAAAAACAAAAATTCAAGAATATATATATGCATACCCCACATATAAATGTAAAGACAAATTAATACCAACACTACACAGATTATTCTGAAAATTTGAGAAAGAAAACTCTCTATTATACATCTTTTAAAAGACAAATATAGTCCTAATGTCTAAACAATGGAAGGATGAAGCACAGGAGAACTATAAACCAATATAATTAATGAATATTGATTCAAGAATTTTAAATAAAACCTGACATTACAGCAATTCATCCAAAGGAAAAAAAAACTGATCATAACCAACTTGGATTTATACCAGAGATTCAAGGATGATGAAACATTAAGTAAATAATTAACAAAACTAATCATATTTAACACTATAACATTCAAAACCAGACAGCTATCTCAATAGATGTAGGAAGTCTTTGACAAAGTATAGCACTCACTTATGCTAAAAACCCTATAAAGTTTAGGCACAAAAGAACCGTTTAAAATATTGTTAAAATGTATCTATCTAAACCCAAAAACAAGCATAATATTCAAGGGGCATACACTGTAAGCTTTCCCAACAAATACAAGACTAATCCAGGATATTCACTCTCTTCGCTGCTGTTTTATATAATTCTGGAAATGCTATTCGTATTAATAAGACAAATGAAGAAAATCAAAGGTAGAAAGATGAGTATAGCAGAGATAAAACTATCCCTGTTTGCTCATAATATGATGGTTTACTTAGAAAACCCAAGAGATTCAGCTAAGATACTAATTCAGATAATTTATAGGTTCATCAAAGTTGCTGACTATAAAACAACCTCTAAGAAAACCCCTGTACCCCGAATCAACAGTATTTAAAATAATAATAACAAAATCCAAGAGATAATAATAGAATAATAGACAGGGAAATCTCTTTCCAAATAACTACAAAATTCATAAAGTATCTGGGGATCAATCTACCAAAGCACACAAAATACCTGCTCCCACGGATTTACTTACCATCTCTATGCTGATGATTCTCAGATTTACCTATCTAGTCCCCTTCTCTTTACTGATCTCCAATTCTGCACCTCCAATCTGCCCTTTAGACATCATGAACTGGATATCTACTAGACATTTTAAACTCAATATATCAAAGCTGAACTCATTATCTTTCCCTAAATCATCTCCTGGCCTAATTTCCTTATTACTGTACAGGGCAACACTGTCCTCCCAGCACCTCAGGTTCAAAATCTTAGGAGGCAAACTGAACCCCTTGCTATCTCTTAATCTGCACCGCCCCTGCCCCCCTATATCTAACCTGTTGCCAAGGCCTATTCATTTCACCTTTGCAGCATCTCATAAATATGCTCCCCTCTTTACTCTGACAATGCCACCGCTTTGGTGCAGGCTCTTATCTCCTCATGCCTGGACTATTGCAATGGCTTGTTGGGGAGTCTGCCTGCCTCAAGACTCCTCTCACTTCAATCCAGTTTCTATTCAAGCTACCAAAGTGATTTTGATTTAAGCACAAGTCCAGCCAAGTCAGCTCCCTAATTCATAAACTTCATTGGCTCCCTCCTCAGGATTAAATACAAAATTCTCTGATATTCAAAGCCCTTCATAACCTAGACTCCTCCTACCATTCCAGGCTTCTTCCACCTTACTCCCCAAAAGTATAGTTATTTTTCAACATTTTCTGGGGCTAGGAGTATAGGACCCCTGTGAATGTGAAAAACTACCCTGCTCCAAATCTTTATTTTTAATAATTCTGATCACAGTTATTTAACATAAAAAAACAATCAAATAACACTACACCTATAAAAAAAATAGTAATTCTTGTGTGAAAGATCTCTTGTGTACCATGTGGAGTCTTCACAGACACTGGTGCAGCTGCAGCAACTGCTTCATGAATTTTTTTTCTTTTAAGCAAGATACAATAATCATTGTGTGAGAAAATCATGTGACTGAGTCTAGATGGTACAAAGACAAGAAGGGGGTATTCCCAAAGAGAATGAGTAGTCCTTAGTTCTTTTGTGCAATGAAATTTTTAACAAAATTTAACTGTTTATAATAAATTTATATTCATATATGTATATACTTATGGTAGTAAATGATAAAATTGATTAACAATATGCAGCATTTATGCATTTGACTAATTTTTTATCTTTATATATCATCTATGATTTTCCATACAATATGCTGCAAATCTCCAAAAATTCCCATTTAGTTATTGATGGCCACCCCACAATAACCAAAACCATGAATGTGAAATCTGTGAAAGTCGAGGAAAGACTGTCCTCTTCAATCCAGTACCAGCTGTTCCTTGACAACATGCTTATCTCTCAGTTCCAGGTATTTTTCCTTTGGCTATTCTTCATGCCCAGACTATGTTTGCTCCTCATTTCTGCCCCCTGACTTCCCTGACTTTCTGCAGGAAGCCTTTCCCAATTCCTTAGTGCTTTTACTCTGAATTATTTCCTCTTTATCCTCTACATAGCTTGTTTGTACATATTGTTTGCTTGTTATCTTCTCTATGAGACTATGAGCTCTCTGAGGGCAGACTGCCTTGCTTCTTTTTATGTCCCCAACACATAGAGTTGGGCCTAACACACAGCAGGCTCCTAATAAATGTTTATTTCTTTGCTCCTTTTGTTCCCTTATGTACATGAAACCATAAATCAAGGCCAAAAATTGAAAAATATTGAAAAAGCAAGATGTTACAATAATAATGTTTCATAAAAAGAGCTCAAAGCACTTTGAAAATTAACTCTTCTTAATCTCTTTAATCCTTCCAATTCCCTTAAGTATGACAGATGAACACAAAGTTTGCTGCCTTAGAGTTAGAGCAATTAAACCTAAATAAGAAAGATTTGCCCATGACCAAGTCACAAGTCAGTGACAGAAGTATCCTAAGGAGAACAGGTAACAACACGCATTTCCATATGGTACTGAATCAAATTCAAACTCGAAATTCATGATATGGGGAGAAAATGTTGTCTAGTGGTATTTCAGGAGCAAAAGAAGCTTTCTAACTAAATCATTAGAGACCATTTATCACTATTTGGAATAATTGTTGGCATCTACTGAACATATCATCATTTCTGAGCATGCTTCAGGAGAGGGGCCCTGGAGGATGAGGTCATCAGCAACCTTACCTTCCAGCTGTTTGTTTCAATTTCTTGCCCACTGAGGTTCTTAATCTTCATTATTTCAGATATAAGGCTTCAATTTTTTAAAAAGGAAAGAAAACAAGAACTTCAGCAAAAAATAAAACCCACTCCAGATCCCTTGAGACTTTCTGACTAGAAAATGAAAATTATGAAAAAGAATAGCTCTATCCCATGGAATTTACCTATGGAAAAACAAAAGGCCTACATCATGGTAATTGCCTTTTAATTAAATGCAGATTATCCTGACTTCCCTTTTTCAGGCAAAGATTCTGCAGAAAAGAAAAAATTCCATTACAACAAAAACCTACGTATAACTAAAAGATTGCCAATTCCTACAGGCATTACCTATTTCAAAGTAATATTTAATAAAAAGAGATTCCAAATTCTTGCAGTGCATACATAGTATGTTAATGACACAATTTTTTTAAAAAATTAAATCATTTTGGATGGAAATAATTCTCAAATCAATTGGTCAATTAATAAGCATTTATTAAAGACTAAATATGTGTCATTGTGAGTCACTGCTAAGTGACAATGATACAATGATACAAATGCAAAGAATGAAACAATCCCTACTCACAAGGAGCTTATATTCTAATGAGGAAATAAAATGTATTAGGAAATTTCCTGCCTTTGTGAACAGGACAGGAATATAATTTAAACTTTCCTTCATGATTCAAGTTTATAATTTTTTTTTTTTGGAGGGGGGAAAAGCTAGGCAACTGAGGTTAAGTGACTTCCCTAAGATCACACAGCTAGTAAGCGTCAAGTGTATGAGGCTGGATCTGAACACAGATCCTCTTGACTCCAGGGCCAGTGAGCTATTCATTGTGCCACCTGGCTGCCTCTACCATTCTTAGTAACAATTATTGTATCAGCTCTATGGAGGCAAAAGGGTTTGCTTGCACCTAGACAAAAATTTAGATGCATACTTAGTTCTTATACTTGGGTATGTTGTGGTTGTCACCTGATTTCTTTAGTGGTAAATGAGTGTGTGGCTAAGCCTGCCTCTTCTCCACCTAGCTCCAGCCACCATAGGACTCTCACAAATTGGGCCACCAGATTGAGGGAATGACTCAATAGGAATCCTTTGATCCAGAGATATGGTTGCTGAGGAATCATGCGAATTGCATTGAGGAAGGGGGTGGCTTTCAGTGCATTAAGACATATGTCATAAACAGATTCATAAATAAAATCTTCCTGGTAGAATTTCCAGCGTTGACAAACACTGTATCAGTTGTGGGAAAGGAAACTGAAGTGACTGGAAGTATATTAGTTGGATTAAATTTAGTGGACAAAGGGCACGGTCAGGGCTTCTGTATTACTTGCTCCTGACTTTGCTTCCTTTCTATCTTTTTTCCCTTATGGCTGGTGACCCAAGTAGATGCTTCTGGGGTTTGTTCCTTGTTCTTCCCTTAGCCTTCCTTCCCCCATTCCTCTCCCCCAGCTTGAAGAGAGAAAGTCTGCATGGCAGGGTGCTCAGGTTAGTCCCTCAGATACTAGAAGTATCGCTCCACCATAATCCTATTTCCAGGAATATTCTCATGTTTTATGTGTGTGGGATGATGGTTAAATATTCCAGTTTTATTACATTAATATTTCACCTGCTATGTGCTTGGTAGTTCAACTTACATAAAATAGGTATGTCCCTTACTGAACTAAGAATTCCCCTAATAAATTTTATGCTAATATTCTCATCATATCATTTTTTTCAAGCAAACTTGCATATTTTGTGGTGTTAAGCTTTGTCAGTGACCAAAACCTAAGAAAATCCCAGTAGTACTAAACATAAGCAGATTTGGGGAGGGTCAGCAGACAACCTCTGGATAGAAGATGGTGTGTGTGGGAGGTCCCCCTTTTCTGTCAAGCTATTCAATATGAAATGGCTTCAGATTGCTGTGCTTTTAGTTCTAGTATCCAGCTTTATAATTTTTCTGTATGATTTCTCACTATCAGAATGAGAGCTGTCAACAACTCAAAAAAATTATCCTGCCACTCCTTGCCATCAATTGTTTTCCATATCTAACATGGTACTTTTAATTTGCTGTGCACTAGAAAACTAGAAAAGCAAATTTGTTAGGAATGCATGTAGAATATATCAGTCTCTAAATGAGGACCTGAGAATTTCTCTTATAGAGTAAACTGCATGGACTCTGTGATAGTTATGCTTTTTTTTTTACTTCTGGGTTCATATATTATATAGAAATAATGTAGATATATAATCTCCAGATAAAAGGGAATTATTGTAGTAGTATTTGACTTGTACTTCTTTAACATAATAACAATTGCTAATGGTCAGGTTTGCAACTTTGGAGCTGCTTCTCACTCACTCTCCCTGATGCCTTCCAATGTAATCAGTTGTCAAGTCTTATGGGATTTACCTCCACAGCATCTCTATTCTACCCATTATTTTTGCTTTGCAAGTCATAAATTCTGCTCTCATAGTTCTTATTTCTCTTTTGAACCATTCAAGTACAGTGTGCTATTATTCCATGTTCTCCTCAAATTTTACAGGATCCTCTGTCTCACCAAATGTTGGATCATTTTCCTTTGTTTAGCAATATTTATTCATAAATACCTCAAATCAATCTGGAGGTCGTATTCCCTAATGTTTTTACTCTTTTTTCTGGTTGATTTATCTGCTTATTGTTCAAGATCTTTGCATTTTCTTCTTAATGAAATCTTTGATAACTTCAGTCTTTACCTCCCTTATTTTTCCCCTGCCACTCACTTTCTGACTCCTTCCCCTGACTGTAATATCCTTGGGAGGCTAGATCTCAAAGCTTCTCACTACCTTGCCACACTGGGCAATTTATAGTTTCCCAGTGTAGGTTTCTGTCACAAGTGACTTTTGTATGAGGACAACTGGTCCCAGATGGAAATTGTGCTCTTTCCTTCAGGGTTAGTGGAGTGCTTTATAACAGACCTCCTATTCCCTGCCATGGTCTTCTGTCCTGGTGTCCTACTCCCTCCATTCCTTATTTTATTGCCCTAGCACAGGCAGTTTGAAGCTTTGCAGCACTGGTGTTACAAGGTTGTCCACCACAGTACTGGAAGTTCAGAGCTTTGCAGTTCTGGTGCTATGGGGCTACTGTTCCCATCAGTCAACTGATAAACATATATTAAGTACCTACTATGTGTTAGGTACTGGCCTATGTACTGGGCTTTAGCTTCTGAAGAGCTGTGGCAGCAATATCTCCCTCAGTAAGGGCATGGGATAGGGTCTCCATGACACCAGAAGGAGGAAGGGAAGACTGCAGGGTATGTATGCATGTGTGTGTTTGTGTGTTTTGTTGTAAGTCTGTTTCATGTTCCTAGGTCTGCTGGTACAGCAACAGTGGTTGTTCCCTTGATTTTGGCGACATTTTCAGTGTTGATCAGAAATGGCAGGAAGGCTAGATATTCTATGGATTCTTGTGTTCACTGACATGGCCTGCAGACTGTGCCAAAAAAAATTTTGAAAAAGACACATAATCGAGTAGCTTCCACATCTGCCAATTCCTAGAAAGTGACAAATCAGTGATATTTCTATAACCATTCAAAGCCAATTATTTTCTAAGATTACAGTGCTACCAAATTTTCAAGAGTTTAAAGGGGGATTACTTAGTCCCAACCCTTTAAATTTTATAGATAGGGAAACTAAGGCCTAAAAGGTGAAATGATTTGCTAAAAGTCAGCTAGTTAATTAGATTAGGAAGCAATAATATTACTCAGTCATTCCTATCAATTTCCTGTACGGATACTGTCCCCTTCCAATGTGAATCTCATGATCTTCACCCCTTTTACAGATAAATCAGTGGACTTGACAGCCATGGGAGGATCATCAGCTTTGGAAAGACAAACCCATTACCAACTGTCTTCCTTATGTGTTTCTTAAGGCCAGAGCACAAGCACAAATAAGAGCAAAGGCTGTAGAACATTGCTCTGGTACACTCGAAAGAAAACTATCTCAGTCATTTCCCCCTCCTCTCATATGATAATTAGCTATGGGAAATTAGCACATGGCCAACAATTATCAAGAGAAGAACTAATGATGCGGCTAATGATAATGATCCCACACACTGAAAAATGACAAATCTTGGCATTTGGAAGGGTACATCAACAAAAAAAAGATATGCTGTACATACCTATTATTATGGCTAACACTGTCATAAATGGGGACAAATGGAAAACAAATACAAAGCTCAATTGCTACTTTCTCTCTTTCATACCATTTGCTCACTTTCCCTTCCTGGACTCAAAACCATTTTGTCATTTATTAGTATGAAACTGTGGAGTCCAGAAAATTCCACCATAAGAAGGACAACTGTCAGAAGATGAATATCATCTTTTAGAAGTTAATGCTTATAGAGAATGGATGGCATTACAGAACATGCATACATACACGTATATGTATGTGTATGTATATATAAAATATATATATGTGTTTACATATATATGTGTGTGTATATATATGTGTGTGTGTATATACACACACACACACACACACACATATATATACACACTTATAGACATAACATATTGGCTTATGTGTAATTCTACTCTCTTCCTCCTTTACCAGGCTCACACATACTCAAAAGGAAATCAAGAAAAAAAATTTTAAACTGTATTATCCCTGTTCTCCCTCCCTCTGATTTTAAAAGGTAACCTTGGCTGCAGGACAGAGGCTCCTGGGGGACCTCCTGACATCAATCAGTTTCACAGCTGGATGCACGGATCTAGCTCACCTAAAGCTTCTTCCTTGCTTTGCTGTGGTGAGGCTTTTCAATCAATCAATAAATCAACCAAGTCCTGTGATACCTCGATTAACGAATCCTCTGGGAACAAGACAATGAAGCTGGTGACGTTCAAGAAACAAACCCAATTTGTAAACCCTGTGAAACTGTGTACAGGAATCAGGAAGCTCTAACAAAATGTTACTACAAAGCCACATTCAGAAGTTGGTTCAACACAAAAACAGTCTTGGCATGACTTCCTTTTTTTAATCCCACAGGTTAAGATAAATGGGGCTTGACCCTAGACAAAAAGGGGGGCTGGTGTCTCTAACTGACTCATTCTGGCCCCTGTAGATCCCTATAGTACCTGATGCCCTCCTATTACTTAACTCTTCCCAATATTAAGAGGAAAAAAAACATTCACACTTATAGTCAATAATTCCAGGCACTAACCTAAATCCCCACTTTTACCACCTTCCTAACCTTGCCTCCTAGACTAGTTAGTGCTAGCTGCTTTACATTTGGATCTGTTCTCAGGAGTTGCTGGGAATAAATGAGTCTCATCCATAGCCCTCTGAAATAGTCAACCTGGCAATACACTCCTTCCATACGTACACCTGAGCCCCTTCCCTCACTTTCCTACCTCCCCCAAACTTACTTCTTCACTTCCTTTTCATATTTTCTAGAGATGCTGATGCTGAACTAGCAGCTAATGGTGTATGTGGTTCTTAATCCTCTTTTCCAACATCTGAGAAGACACCCTATATTTAGTCTATATCCAGTGTGGTAAGATCAGTCTCTAACAAGGTAACCTTTGCATTCCTTTAAGTTAGTTCTTTCCTTAAAAGGCAAGAAAGTTTCTCCTAAGACCTGGATGACCCAAGGAGCCAAATCAAATCTTGCAGGTGACCCAACTTCCTGGTGGCTTCAGATCTTGTTGTGTTGACTTCTGGTTACCTAAGGGCATAAAAAATCCCAGCCATGCTAAGTCAGACTTGTCTGATGTCTCAAGGCTGGGAGTTACCACACCTAGTTCTGTTAACCAGTTGTATTTCAATATGGAGGTGAGGGGAAAGGGGGATACTTTCATCTTTGTTGACGATCCTTTCCTCAACTGCTGTGGTTTAGTGAATCTTCTTTTGTTAACTGCTGAATGACCTTCAAGTACCTCAGTTTGTTTCAATAACAGATCTAAACTATCAGGGGACCAACTTGAGTCAGATCCATCTCACATTATCTAGTAATGAAATTTCTGAGAAAGAGGAACGCTATTGAAATGGATCTTTATGGTGACGCTATATTTAGTGGATGCAAGTCTTGCTACAACTATCCATGGGAACTAAATGTTTGGAACCCTTAAGGAAGCTATGAACAGTGCTCTCTATTTACTGATAACTACTTTTATTATTCTGCTCTGGACACTATAGAAGATCCAAAAGAAGTAAGGGCTCCCTGCCCACAAAGAGTATGAAGTTCAGTTGGGGAGATAAGCATATACACATAAAACAAAGAATATGACAGTTTGTGAAAAATCAGTCATTTTTTGGTTATAAATATGTGAGAGTTGTTAAAAAATGCAGAGATCCAAATGGGTTAGAGTTCTAAAGGAATCATGCATGGAGAAGGTATGATCTGAAGGATGGATAACATGGATAGGTAAAAATACCTTGTTATTGCTACCTTCACAACATCTCACATACACGTCCTCTTCTCTACTCACACAGCCACTGCTGTGGTAGGGGCTCTCATTGTCTTCTTTATGGATTATTACAATAGCTTTCTGATTTCTCTGCCTCAATTTCTCCTCACTCTAAGCTACCCTTTACTTAGGTGGAAAAACAATCTATCTAAAGCACAGGCCTGACCATGTCTGCCCCCGACTCAACAAACCTCAATGGTTTCCAATTACCTCAAGGATCAAATACGAAGTCTTTAGTTTGACACTTAAAACCCTTCCTAATTTAGCTCCTCCTTAGATTTCCAGTCTTAACCTTTTATTCCTCTCTAAGTAATTCATGACCCAGTGACAGCAGCCTGACCTTCTTGACCACACATCTCTCAGCTCTCTGCATTAGCACTGGCTGTCCCCATGCCTGGAATGCTCACCTTCCTCACTTCTGCCCGAGTCTCCTTGACCTCTGTCAGGACCTGGCAAAAACTTCACTTTCTTGCAGGAGGCCTTTTGTTTTCTCCTTTACCCCCCACTCCAGGATCTTTACTTTGAGACTGCTTTCTATTCACATGATCTCTATCTAGTATGTGCACAGTTATTTAGATGTTGTTTCCATCATTAGAATGTGAGCCCCAGAATGTCTGGAATTGTGTGACCACTATTCTTTTTATGTTCCCAGTGTTTAACACAATGCCTCTTATGGCATATTAGTGTTCCTGAAACTGAAAAGGAAAGGATGGAGGGCAGGGAACTCGACCTGGAGAAAGGAGTTTGAAAGGGAAAAACATGGAAGAAGGAATAGCTGCTGCTTGTACCCTTCTGTTTTTTCTAGATCATGAGTGGAGAATTGCAGTCTTGAGGCCACATGTGGCCTTCTAGGTCCTCAAGTGTGGCCCTTTGAATCCAAACTTCACAGAACATCCTCAAGTATGGCCATCTGACTGAACCCAAACTTCATAGAACATCCTCAAGTGTGACCCTATGAATCCAGACTTTACAGAACATCCTTTTGGGATTTGTTTTGTGAAGTATGGATTCAGACAAAGCGCTGCACTTGAGGACCTAGAGGGCCACATGTGGCTTGGAGGTCACAGGTTCCCCACTCTGCTCTAAGAGTTTTCCCTTTTGATCAACCTCTTCTTTCTGCAGCTACTGTTATCTACTTTTTTGTAACCTAAAAATAAGCTCAGGTCTTCCCTATAAGGAAAAAAACCCCCAAACACCCTTTATTTCACCTCTCCCCAGAAATTCTTATCCTGTTGTTATTCTCTTTTGCAAACTAAATTGGAACTCACCAATTAACTGAAATGGCTCTAAGGTCACACACTGCTATCTTAATTGCTAAATCCAATGCCCTATCCTCACCTCAGTTCTCATTCTTTTTGACCTCCCTCCTGTTCTAAACACTACTGTACACCTCTCTCTCCCATTCCCACCCACCACACTGTCTCTTCTTTTCTCTTCAGTTAAACTGTTCTTTTGTGGTTCTTTTCTTACTTATTTGATAGATAATTCTCAGTATCCATTGAAAGGTCATTATCTATAACTTATATCCTAACTGTAGGTGGATCCAAGCTTCTATCCTGGGCTCTCTTCTCTCCTTTCTCTTATCAGTTTTCATAGATTCAACTGTCACCTCTACATAAATGATTCCTAAATCTATGTATTCAGACCTAACTTCTCTCCTGAGATCCACTCTTTCATCACCAACTGCCTATTGGCCATTTCCAAGAGAAAATGCATATGGATTTCATACTCAATATGTCTAAAATGGAATTCATTCTCCCTCCCCTTAAACCTGCCTCTTGTCCCAACTTCTCTGTGACTGTTAAATGCAGACCATCTCTTCACTGACCCAGGTTTGCAACCTTGGAATCATCTTTGTGTTTTACTCTTTCTCACCTCATGTATCTAATCTTTTGCAAATTCCTATCAATTCTACCTTCTCTCCATTCACATGACCCCTAGCATAGTCCAGGTCTTCTTCACCTCTCATTTGGATTACTATAATAACCTCTTGATTGATATAGTTTCTAGTTTTTACCCTCTCTAGTTCATCCTTTACAGAGTAGATGAAAGAATCACCTGAGGGTTTTCCCCTCCCAGATTGATTCTTTTGTGAAGGCAAACTATTTGCCTCAATTCTTACCTAGTCTTTAATTAATGAATGGGCATTGCTTCAGACAAACTGAGACCTGGAAAAGATCTTAGTTCAAAAAGGCCAAGGTCTCCCACAGACCTTCCAAGATTTATGTCTTGCCACTGGACCCCAATGACTCTGGAGGAGAGAGTGAGGCTGATGACTTCACACAGCTCTGCCTTGTTTAAATCCAATTCACTTTCAAGATATTACCCTCCTGATGTCACTGGTCCTCTTCAAGAATGAACAATAACAAAAAAAAAAACCCTCAAAATAATCATCTACTGGCTAGGTGAGGAGGTCTCTGTTGTGGCCAGGCAACCCAGAAGTAGGGCCTGGTCAGCTTAGGCAGACTCCTCTCTTGATATTTTCCTTGGTCCATATCTGTATATCCTCCAAGGAGTTTTTATATTTAACTTGTGATTAAGACCATACTTAGAAGTAAAGAGAATAATCCTAAATGCTTGAGCATTATCAACCTATTTCTTATTATATGAGAACAGGTTCTCTTTCAAATAATATCATACAACAAATACTTACTAAAGATCTGAGTGAAGAGGTTATCTGTTATCTGTTGAAAGAAATGTTAAACTATGATAAGACATGGTTCATAGTCTTAAACTCATAATTGAGTAAGAAGATAGAACAGGAATATAGATAACCACAATCTATTAATACATGTAGTAGATAAGGAACTGGTTTTATAAAGACTTGGGTGCAAATCCAGTTTCAGGCACACACTAGGTATGTAACCATCACCAGGTCATTTAACCTCCCCGAGTATTCGTGTCCTCTCATGTAAAATAAGAATAACAACACCTATAGTGCTTATCTCACAGGCTATTGTGAAGTTGAAATGAAAAAAAAATATGTAAAGCACTTTGTAAATGCTAAAGTATGGTATATTATCATTATTATTCTTGTTACAAAGTAAATGTATTTGAAGGTCATATAATAAAGTGCTACAAGAAGTCTGAGAAGGGAGGTAATGACCAAAGAGGATGGGAAACTGGGAAGGATTCCAAGAGGAAGTGTCCTTTGAGATGGGCTTCACAGGAGAGTCATGAATTCAATCGGTAAGAAGAGGGAGGAAGGTGATTTCAGGCACAGAGAAGATCTTGAGTTAATGAATGAATGTTTATGGGGGTAGACAGGTCAAAGAAGGAGTTTAGTTTAAGTGGAGACATGAGAGAGAATTATATTTGATAGTATTGGACAGGCAGGTCCCAGAGGATCCTGAATGACAGACAGAAAATTTGAACATTTCTTGGGAATACATAGGGAGACAATGGAGATTTCTGAGCAGAGGAGTAAGTAGTTCCCATGCTCCAGATAGGTGATTCCTGGAGGTGTGGGACTAGGTAGTGGTTTCATTGGAGCAAGAAATTTTACTAAAGCAGATTTGCAGATATTCTTCAATGTCTCATAGTTGCCTTGGGCACCGACCCATTAAATGCCTTACCTAGCATCAACTAGCCAGTGTGTGTCAAAGGCTGGACTTGAACTCAGGACTTCCTGACTCTGAGGTTAACTTTCTATGCGTTGTGCCATGCTGCCTTACTAGATCCAGGTGTGACAGAAATTAAATTGTCAATTTTCTGAAAAATAAATTGGAAGGGGAGATTGTGGAGGTGGGAAGCCTTCAAAGCAGGCCACTGAAACAATCCAGATCATCATAATTACTAGTACCAAGATGGCAGCAATGAGAAAAGAGAGGAGAGGATGCATTTGAGGAATGTTACAAAGAACTGATGTGACATGGTGAGAGGTGAGGGAGAAGGATGTGTTAAAAGAGAAATTCAGTGTTACAAACAGAGAAGGTAGGGTGAATGGTAGTTCCAGAGAAAGAAACAGTGCCATAAGAAGGAAGAACAAATTAAGGGGGAAAATTAATAAGGTGATTTCTGGATGATCGTGTTTGAAGTAAATGTGAAACCTCCAGGAAGAAGAGTTATGTAAGCTGTTATGGATGAAGATGTGGTACCCAGGAGAGAACTCAGGCCTACAGATAATGGGAACATGCCTTTGCAAGGGATGCTGCCATTGGTGGTTTCAGAACACTGGAAAATTCACTTCAGCAAACATTTATAATTACTATGTGGAGACATGAGAATACAATAAGACAGAACTTAACTTCAACTATATCTCTTATCTCCGGTTTCTCTTCCTTTTCATCTATTTCCATGCCCATTCCCCTGGACTATTAGAGCCCATGGTGTTTGGCAGTGAATTTAACAACTATTACTGAATAGATATTTATATGAAGTTCGAATAGTACCTTGGGAGAAGTATGAGCCGTGAACTGGGGTTGTAACAGCCGCTTGGTCCTTATGAGTAATAGACATAAAAAGTATAAAATGCTCTCTGACTACAAAGTATTGTCATCCCTTTGGACCAAAAAGGTTTAGGCCTCAAATGGAAAACATTAAAGGAAAAGAAAACCTAAATGTCAATGCCATTAAAAAAATCACTTTGTAATCTCTCTGCCTTTTCCTCCCTCTAAACATGGTGGTTGGGGAAAAGAGAACAGTATAGAGGATATACCAGCTCCTACACATTAATTCCTTTTTTAAGGACCTTTCACTCCAAGTGGTACTTTTTGGAGACACTAAGAATTGCAGGGTATTAATTTGGTCTCTTTAGCTCTCTGACTGATAATTTTTTATCTGAATATTTCTGATTTTCTGTTAATTTTATAGCAAGTAAATACAGTGGGGAAAATGAGCTCCCCAATCTCAAAGAGGAAGCAATTTTTTTGAGGCCAAATGATATCTGGACCAAGATTTTTGTGACACCTGTCAACCAGACCATGGTCTTATCTGGTATTTGCCAATTCCTAGGAAGAATCTCTCAAACTTTTTTTTGGACAGTGTTATTTCATCAGCCTAGAGAATGCCTTAAACCAGGAGTAAGTACTGGTGGCCTTGAGGCCACATTTGGTCTTCTAGGTCCTTGAGTGAGGCCCTCTGAGTTCAAATTTAAAAGAACAAATCCTTTTATTAAAGGGATTTGTTCTGTGAGGTTTGGATTCAGTCAAAGGGCTGCACTTGAGGACGTAGAGGGCCACCTGTGGCCTCGAGGCCACAGGTCCCCCAGCCCTGCCTTAAACCAATGCTGCCTAGCACCTATTCTGGAATTCTTAGCTGCTTTAAACCCAGAAAGATTAAGTGATATGCCCAGTACCACCACCCAGTTAGAATATAAGTCAGTCTTTTATCTCTGAGGCTAGTTCTCCATTCACTGTTCTATACTTCCTCTAAGCTGAAGAATAACCACACTATATTCCTACATATGTGAAAACTGATTAATCCATAAGACCTCCACTCTCCTCCATATAGGTTATAACAGGGTTAAATTCCTCCAGAAGAAAAATGGTCACTGGCTGTAGGATTACCTGTACTCTTTGTGACTTTTTAACAAGAATGTATGGAGCAGAATATTCAGTGCCTCCTAGGTTTCTGAAGCCTGCTCAGCACCTTCATATTGTGAACATTTGCCTAGTTTGCTCTGTAGGGGTCATCCAACTCTGCCAATAGCTTTTATATCTAGAAGATAGCACCTTTTACAAAAATTACCAAACTTGAAATTAATAGTGCATAGAACACATTATGTCTGTATAATGCTTTTAATATTTCAAAGCAATTCTGAATCTATTTCATTTTATTTTCACAACAGTGCCTAAGAAGGTAGGATGGGGTAGAGTGGAAAGTGGTTCGGGCTTACTGCAGTAGGTCATTTGTTCCAGTCTCCAAAAGGGCTTCCCATACTCTCCAGGGAAAAACAAACCCTCATAGTGGGTCAAGGATAGCATGAGAGCTGCACTCTGCTCCTTTTCCTCTGATATGATTTGCTCTCAGTGCTAATGACAGTCAAGTTACTGTCCTGTGAATAAACCCATTTAGGTCTCCTAACACCAGCTGCAAGTGAGAAATTAAAGCAAATTAAAGCAGAAAAGAAAAGAGAGCTGGGCTCTTCAGCACTTCCAGCCTGGGTACCCAGATCCAAGAGACACAAATCCATTAACCAAACAGCAGCATTTCCAAACCCAGTGGGGGGCCCCAGGGCACCCCACTGAGAAACAGAAATTAACTTGGAGAGGAGATAATTCGTCTTTAGATGGTTGTCATATCTAGAAAAGCTCTCCAGGCGAGGTGGTGGTGAGAGGGGGACTGATGCTCCTGACAACGCAGTCACATAAAACAAAAGCTTATCAGGGAGCCAGGTGGCACATAAGATTGATGTGATGTCTTGCCACCTCCGGGATATGTGCTTGAAATGTAGCAGGGGCTTGTGGTGCCATTCGCCTCTAACGGCTGCTCAGGGAGCTAAGGCAGCATAAACAATGGCAGCAGATTTAACTCAACTGAAAAGGATCAATGAAACGAATAAAATAAGGTCTATGGAAAAATAAATTGGTGCAGGATCTTGAAGAGTTTGGGGGAGGAAAGATATTCGGTATCCTGAGGGTGCCAATAGTGGCAAAAGTGGGGGGGACTATCGGAGTAGAAGGCTGTCATGAAATAAGTGATCAAAATTTGAAACGCAGCTTGGGAAGGGAGAAGCTTTGGCAACAACAGCTTGAGAGTAAGAGGAGCTTGCACTACTATGTTGACTCATTGTGATATTAACTAATTTAAGATCATGGGGCTCAGCTCAGCTAACATGAAATGACAATGAAAGCTTTGCAAGAAGACCTCTCAAAGGCAGGGAAATTCCAGAAAAGTCATAGGATTCCTTCTTTGTGATGTTTAAAGGCACCAGGATTGCCATCCAGAATCAATCATCAAATAAGGCGCTAGCCATCCAAGCTCACACTTCGTAAGAGTCAGTCATCCATGTAGACATGCTTATCACAAGCAAAGTCATTGCTTTGGAAAAGCTCCTGCCTCATTACTGCTGGCCCCATCTCAAAGTTTGTCATGGGAAAGAACACCTAGCTCCTTGTGGAAATGAATGGCTGATAAGTAAGGCAGAGATAAAAAGGGGCCATGACTTCACGCAGGCTTCTATTGTGTCAGTCTGTCAACCATAACTACTATGGTTTATTGTTATTGCTCTCTCTGTTACTAGTAGTAGATATTTATGGAAATAGCAGTTGATGATAATAACTGTTTTACATTTTTGTATTTCCTTGTTTGTAAGCTGCTCCAAAGGATTAGATACCTTTTCTTTTTCATTTGTGTGCCTATGTTATGATTTAAATAAAGGATCTAGATGATTTTGCAACAACATCCCTAGGGAGAAACAGGAGTACAGGGTTAACTATTATCATTTTCCAGATAGGGAAAATTGAAGGGGAAAGTCCATCAACAGAGAAGCCAAGATAGTTTTCCTACAACAAAACCAAAGTACTATCGTGCTGGAAGGAATCTCAGAAATCATGTAATTTAACTGCTTTGATTTTACATGAAAATAGTGAAGTAACATTGAAAGACTTCAGTACTCTGACCAATGCAGTAACAAATAGTGGCTTCTGAGGGTTGATGAAATATGTCTCCCACTTGCTGGCGGAAAAGTATGGACTATTTTCAGGTACTGCCAACATGTTGATTTGTGTTGTTTGATTATTTACCTGCCACATGTGAAGGTTCAATTGGTGGAAGAGGAAAGGGGTATCATTGTCATTGGGAAGTGATAGGGATCTTAAAAAAAGGTATACCTATAAAACAACAACAAAGGAAAATGAAAACAGAGGCTCAGAGACACTAAGAATAGAAGGACTTCTCATTCTTCATTCGGTGACTTTCTGCTAAAGGCAGCATGGAAAGGAAATTCTACTTTGTAACTGAATACCAGCCCTACCACTTTCCATCTGCATGGGCAGAGACAAATCACCAAACCTCTCTACACTGCCCTCTCCTTATCTGCAAAATGAAGACACTACTGCTTAGATGGTCTTCGTTAAAGGGTTATTGTGAGAGAAATGCTTTGCTAACCAAGGGACATAAAACTGGGAACCACCATGATTCTACCACACTATTTCACTCTTCTCTCATAAAAAGGATATCTTGGTTATTTCTAGGATTGGTTTTTACTAGTACTACTACTACTACTACTACTACTACTACTACTACTACTACTACTACTACTACTACTACTACTACTACTACTACTACTACCAGCACCAGCACCAGCACTTCTTTGTGGTGAAAAGCATTTTCCATATTTTATCTTTTTAAAATCATCTTCAGTTCTAAATTCTCTTCCTCACCCATTAAGAATGCAAGAAAAACAAAATTATGAATATGTTTATTAGTTAAGCAAGAAAAATTCTTGCATTAGTCTTGTTAAAAAAAAGGTTTAATTTATGCCCTGAGTCTATCTTGTCTCAGTGTGGAGATGTATATCATGTTTCATCATCAAAAGTCCTCTGCCACTGTGGTTGGTTCCACTGTGCTGACAAAATTCCTAAATCTTTCAAACTGTCTTTACAGTACTGTTATTGTTGTAGAAATTGTTCTCCTGGTTCATTTCACTTTGCATCAGTTCATACAAGAAGTCTTCCCAGGTTTTTTCAAAATCACCCCCTTTATCATTTCTTATAGCACAATAGCACCCTATCACGTTGGTTTGTTTGAAAACTGCCTGTCTACCTCCTTTGACTATTTATCAATTGAGGAACAGTTCTTATTTCTATAAATTTGATCCAGTTCTTTATATATTTGAGAAATAAGGTCTTTATCAGAGAAGCTTGCTGTAAATTTTTTTCACATTAACGATTTCTATGTATTTCTCTCCATCTTATTTTCCTTGGTTTATCTTACTCTCTCTCTCCTTTCATCCTATCCATTCTCAAAAGTGTTTTGCTTCTGACTTTTACCTCCCCCAATCTGCCCTCCCTTCAGGTCTGTCTTCTCTTATTTCCAATCCCTTCCTACTTTCCTGTATGGTAAGATACATTTCTACACTCCAATGAATAGGTATATTATATCCTCTTTGAGTCAATTACGATGAGAGTAAGGTTCATGTACCTTCCCCTCCACTTTCTCCAGCTTTCCCTCCACTGTGAAATCTCTTTTGTTCCTCTTATGTCAGATAACTTAAAATTCATTCTACTACTCCCTTTCCCCTTCTCCCAGAGCAGTCTTCTTTCTCACATCTTAATTTTTTTTTAGATGCTCATCCCATCATATTCAACTCACACCTGCACCCTCTGTCTATGTATACTCCTTTTTAACTGCCCTAATAATGAGAAAGGTTACAGGAGTTGCAGGTATCATTTTCCCATGTAGGAATGTAAACAGTTTAACTTCACTGAATCCCTTGTGGTTGCTCTTTCCTGTTTACTTTTTTAAGCTTCTCTTGAGTCTTGTATTTGACAGTCAACTTTTCTATTCAGCTCTGGTCTTTTCATCAGCAATGCTTGAAAAGTCCTCTACTTTATTGAATATCCCTTGTTTTCCCTGAAGGATTATACTTGGTTTTGCTGGGTAGGTGATTCTTGATTGTAATCCTAGCTCTTCTGCCTTCTGGAATATTATATTCTAAGCCCTCCAATCCTTTAATGTAGAAACTGCTAAATCTTGTGTTATCCTGACTGTGACTCCATGATTTTGAAATGCTTCTTTTTGGCTGCTTGTAATATTTTCTTCTTGACCTGGAAGCTCTGAAATATCACTGGGAGTTTTTATTTGGGGATCTCTTTTAGGAGGTGATCAATTAATTCTTTCCATTTTTATTTTACCCTCTGGATCTAAGATATCGAGCACTTTTCTTTGATATTTTCTTTTTTCTTTTTTGATATTTTCTTAAGAGATAATGTGCAGGCTCTTTTGAGCATGGCTTTCAAGTAGTTCAATAATTATTAAATTATCTCTCCTGGAACTATTTTTGAAGTTAATTGTCTTTCAATGAGATATTTCACATTTTCTCCTGTTTTTCATTCTTTTGCTTCTGTTTGTTTCCTGATGTTTCATAAAATCATTAGCTTCCACTTGCCCAATTCTAATTTTTAAGGAATTATTTTCTTCCTTTTTCATTTGGTCAATTTTACTTTTTAACAAGTTCTTTTCTTCAGTGAATTTTTGTACCTCTTTTCCATTTGGCAAATTCTGCTTTTTATGGAGTTCTTCACTTCACTGAATTTTCGCATATCTTTTCCTATTTGGACAATTCTGTTTTTCAAGGCATTCTCTTCACTGGATTTTTGTGTCTCTTTTACCATTTGGCCTATTCTGTTCTTTAAAGGGTTATTTTTTTCAGCATTTTTCTGTGCCTCCTTTAAGCTTTGACTTTTTCCCCATGATTGTCTTGTATCACTCTCATTTCTCTTCCTAATTTTTCCTCTACCGTTTTTACTTGACTTTTAAAATTCTTTTTGAGCTCCATCCTTTTATGAGTTCTGCTGCTCCAGAATTTGTCTTAAGGCATTATATAAAGTCATCTGGAAGGGTTTTGTGAAGAGCTGAGGCGAGTCACAGCCTCTTCTCTGCCACCCTGGCTCCACCTCCCCATAGTTTAACAGTTTTTAGGTGGAGTTCCAAATTGCTTTATAGAATGGTTAGACTAGTTTACATCTCTACCAACAGCACACTAATGTACCTGTTTTCCCATAGCCCCTCTAGCATTTGACATTTTCCTTTTTTGTCAACTTTGCCAATCTGATGGTGCTACCTTAAAGTTGTTTTAACTTGTATTTCTCTAATTATTAGTGATTCAGAACATTTCTTTTCACATAGCTATAGGTAGGTTGGATTTCTTGCTCTGAAAGCTACCTATTCAGATCCTTTGGCCATTTACCAACTGGGGAATGGTTTTTATTCTTATGAGTTTGAATCTGTTTTCTATATATCTTAGAAACTTGCTGCAAAGATTCCTCCCCACCAATATTCTACTTCTCCTCAAATTTTTGTTGTATTGCTTTTGTTTGTGCAAAACATTATTAATTTTACGTAAACAAAATTGTCAAATCTGCCTCTTTTGAACCTCTTTATCACTTGCCTGTTGATGAACTCCCCCCTTCATCCACATACCTGACAAGTAATTTATTCCATGCTCGTCTACTTTGTTTGGTATCACTTTTTATAGTACTGGCCATTGTTAAGAGGAATTATACTGCACTACATTTTCAAAGTAGTACCAACACATCACTACTTGGAAATCATAAACTCAGTAAAATTTGGTATTTTAAAAGATTAAAGGCAAGAATGTGGACTAAAGCACCTGACCTCAAAACATAGGATAAACATAATGATGAAGAATCAATTTTATATAGCCCAGAGGTGGGAGATGATATGGACAGTTGTGTTCTCATAAGATCTTTTTTTTCATACCAGCAACCTGCTGCATTGGGAAGCTAGTCATTGAAAATGTCAGGTGAAACCAAGTTTGTTTCCTGGTTTTCATGCCTCTTAAAATAAAAGGCATATAAGTTCATTTAAAGGAATGACGAGCAGCAGATGTATTGTGCATAGTTTCTGGGAAGAGAGGACCCTTGAAGAGCAATTTCATCTAGTTCTCTTGGTGGCAGAACCAGGCCAAATGATAATATCTGAAGAGTAGCAGGCAGGAAGCATTTGTAATGCTGCAGTATTACAGAAGTCAGCATCATGTTAAATATTTTTCTGCAAATGAGAAACAGACTCTGAGAGGCTATGGGAATTATATAAGCAATGAGAATCACAGTTTGTAGCCCACAACTCCAGCATATAGTCTGGCTTATTAAATTGTCCTCCTTTAATTAATACCAAAAGGCAACTTGATTTTGTTGTTGTTGTTATCGCTGGTTGTCAGGGAGTGAAGGGAAGAGGAAGTAAAGGGAGAGGAGACACTAAAGCCTCGAAGGATAAAAAAGATTGTTTAAGAGTAAGAGGAGGGGTGGGACATAAAAGACTTCCCAAGTTCAGAATGCTTCCAGGTCTCCCATTTTCTGGATTATACTGATGATTTTGTGTTTTCAAAATAAAATATCTGCCAAATAAAGGAGTGAACTGAATTTCTAGGATGTGTACACATGCATGTATATACATGCATGTGCATGCACACACACATGTATACACACACACACAAAAGGCATGCTCAAAGAAACTGTCAGATCTAATCTAAATTTCTTCTCTTACACACTTTTGTCAGCATCAGATCATGTGAAAGATAAACTTTAAAAGCTTAGCCCAGGACAGCCAAAGCTAAATAATACTGAAGAAAAACACCTGGGAACTCCCAGACCAACAGGGAATAGAAAGCATTATACTTATCACTGGTTCTGAAACAAATCTCTTATTCACCCTCCTGCTAGTCTCCAAGGTTCCTTTACCCATATGTTCTCTCACTTAACAGTCATGGTTCTACCATGTCCTCATTCTGACATGTCTAAGATTAAACAGTTGCAACTGGGTTAGGGGATGTACAGAGTGGCTGTTGTTGATGAGTCATTATGAATGCCAGCCCCATCATCACACTGGCTGGACCATTTGCACGTCACCCTGCATGAGGAGGCAGTTGTACACCAGCTCCTGGTTAATTCTCAATGTGCCACATCTTCTTGATGGTTAAATGTTCTACCTCTGGAAGGCAAATGTAAACAGAATAGAATGTGAAGTGCCAGAATCTTTTTAAAAAGAATCTCCATGCTAACAGACATGCAAGCAACAAAGTACATTTGGAGGCTGTTGTTCCTTATTAGGAAGAAGTGAAGGCTTCTCAGATGCTAGCTGTCAAAGGAATGCCATTTTAATAAGGATAACATGCATCTGATACTTAATAGATACAGAAAAATGGGCTACTCATGGCTGTAATCTGACTCCTGAAGGTGATGATAGTGATACTGGGCCTCTGAAGTACAATGTTCAAAAATCCATATACAAATGAACCAAAGCTGTGAAAATCTGGCTCTTATGTGGAGGTGTTCCAGCTGATGAGAACATAGGTAATTTCTGTTGTAATATCAGAGAAAGGTAGAGTCTCAAAGGGATTTGGGACAATCTCACAATAACCTCACTCTTATGCCAGGAAAAAGTTTAAAATGGATCATCCAGAAGGTTTATGAACATAAAGACAGGAACATAAAGAGAATTTAGATTCTCAGAAAAGACTTTCATTATCACTAGACACAATATGGGTTCCCTAGAAGTAAATCAACCTAAAGGAAAAGCAAAAGAAGAGAAACAATATACACAATGACTAAATGAAAAGAACAACACAGCAAAGCAAACACTGTGTTACCATATGACCAACCTTGGCCCTAGAAAAGAGAGGAGGAAATGAACCTCCCTCCATTCACTGGAGAGGAAGGGTACCACTGGTACATCAGTAGTTGCTATTGGTGCAACCTTAGGCAAGTCATCTCCAAGTCTATTTTCTCATCTATAAAATGAGGAGGCTACTCTGAAGCCCTTGTCAACTCTAGATCTAGGATCTGTTGAGTTGTTTTTCTTTGTCACAAGAGAAGGTTCACTATAGGAAGTGGAGATCTTGAGAGAGGTGTATATTCGGAAATTACTAATAAAAAAGGAAAGACAAACTTTATTTTAAAAAAAGGACTAAATAGCCAAACAAATTTCATTTCACTTTTAAATGGATTTTGTAGTCTAATAGTTCAGAATAATGATGTATGCTTGATTTTGGCAAAGCAGTTAACAAAACCTCTCAAAATATCTTTGTGGATAGGATGGTAAAAAAAAAAAATGGACTGAATTTAGATTTTCAGCAGGTCAAACAACTATCACTGAAGTATTTTGCACTTGTTATCTGCTTGGAGTGAGGTCTCTAGTGAGATGTCACAGAATTCTATCCTTGGCTGTGTTTTGTTCAACATTTTATCAGTAACTTTCCATTAAGGACACAAATGGCAGAAGTGTAGGTATAATCCCCCAAATATTGTCCTGACAAGGTTTGTTTTGAAAAATAATACACACATAAATGCACACATGATTAGGAAATCACTATGAAATCACCAAGGGACTGAAAAGTCTAGCTATCCCACTGTTAGGATGGCCAACTACTTTAGTATTCCCTGCCCTGCTAGCTTTTCTCTGCCTCTATGAAATCAACAGCCCCATGTAACATTTCTTTAAATTTGAAAATCAGTCATTTTGTATAAAAATGATAAATGATATTAAATGAGGCATGCCTGCATCAGGTAGAGAACACAAAGCTCATAAGGATATTAAATATTATAGACGAAAGAATCAAGATGAACATTTTTCTTGACAAGCTGGAATACTAGGTGGAAACAAAAAAGAAGAGATGTAGGATTCTGGGATTAAACAGCCAGACTTGAAGGAGAGTTCAAAAAACATTTCAGTACAACTTCTCAACTTACACAAGAGAAAACTGAGGCCAGAGAAGTTAGTGACTTGCTCAGGCAGCATGTGATTCCCCATTCTCTGACATTAAAGTCAGTGTTGTCTCACCTGGATTACATGGGGGAAAATAAAGTACAGCATTTAGGTCCAAAAAGTAAAGCTGTACAAATACAGAATGGGGCAATTCGGGCAGATAGCAGGTGGCACGAATAATAACAACTAACAATTTCATAGCACTTTAAGGTTTGCATAAAGTCTTACAAATATCACATTTTATCCTCACCACAGCCCTGAGAAGTAGGTGTTCTTATTATCCCCATTTTACAAAGAAGCAAAGGGAGAAAGACAGAGGTTAAGTGATTTGCCCAGGGGCCACCAAGCTAGTAAGTGTCTAGTGTGGGAATTTGAACCCAGACCTTCCTGACCTGAAGATCAGTGCTCTGTCCATCTTCTCACCACCTAGCTGTGCTGAAAAAAAAGTTCTTGGGGACTTCAGCTGTCCCCAGAGCACTAGCACGATATGGCAGGAATAAACAGCCTCTTTCTTTATTTTGGTTTCCTCTTTCGGCCCAGGTGCTAACTACCTCTCCCGTGAATGCTTCGTGAGCCAGGTAGTTGTCAGTGTTCGTGCCTTCCTCAGTTCTCCCTGCACTGTCCTTCTTTCATGCGTGCTCTATCCCCTGAGCAGAACGTAAACCCCTTCAGAGCAAAGATGGGCATTTCTCTCTTTGTTCCCCATCACCTAGCTGAGATAGTGCCTTGCATGCAGCAAGTGCTTAATAAATGTTTTACTAAACTGAACCGAACTGAATTGAACACAGCTACCAAAAAAACCAGACATGACCTTAGGCTGCACTGAGAGAAAACAGCACGTCATCAATCTCATCTCTGACACAGCCATTTATCTAGAGTTTGCATGTTTACAAGCAGGTAATTATGACATGCTCACTGTACATAAGGCTGGTTGGTCATAAGATGCGGACTACTGTCTGATTCTGAACATCACGTTTTAAGAGGCACGATGACAAACCAGAATGTATTCAGAGAGAAATGACCGAGACAGACAGCAAAGGGACCAGAAACCATGTCACAGGAGGAGTGGAGCAGTTGAAGGAGGTGGCCATATTGATCCTGGAGAAGAGATGACTCAAGACATTCAAATATCTGAAGGAAGGGAAAGGGGAGAGACTTGTTCTTCACTGTGCCATAGGATTTAAGTGGACCAAAGAGTAGAAATTATACAGAGGCACATTTTACTGAATGTAGTACAAGTTTTCTAACAATTACAGCTGTGTAACTGACGCCTCCTGCTTTCTGCAGAAGTGAATTCTATCACTGGAAATATTCAAGCAGATACTATGAGACATCTGTCAGAGATGTCTTCAGAAGGGATACCAGTACTAGATGAGATATTTGATCAGAGGACCTTTCAAGTCTCTTCTGATGCTTTTTTTTTTTTTTTTTTACTAAACTGTCTCAGTATAAATGTATCTCATTGGGAAATGGAAAAGCAGTGTTCTAGCCTGCAGAGCAACACTCTCCTCTCTTTAGGACTGTCTCCACTTCTAAAGGTTTTGAATTCCTTCTAGATAGCCAAAAGCTATAGGTGTAGACTGTCAATGCAACACAGCACACTGTCAATGTTTTAATTGGCACAAATGTAAAATTTCCAGGTATTTTACACAGACAATCCATAGCAACAAGAAATCCATAGCAATCTTCTGTTGGCTTGGTGCATCTGAACAGCAGCAATCCCTTAACATGGTTATAATAATAGTTGCTTCTTCAATTGCTCTGCCTAGGGATACGTTACATATGCTGGCTGCAATATATTGAGAACATTAATATTTCATATCTCTAAGTGCTTGAATATGGATGTTTACAGCACATTTCCAAAGTTGATCAACAGGAAAAAGAAAATCAGATTGCTTAAAAACCCCACAAAAACATAACCAAACCAAACCCAAACCAAACCTTAACCCTTTGCTTCCCTGTTCCGAAGAGTTCAAATTCTGGGAAGATTTGACAGCTAAAGAGTAATATAGAAAATACTTTATGTTGACCACTTTAAAAAAAGGCTACAGTTCAAGGTTCTTTGTATTCTTGTCTTGATCTTAGCTCCCTAAACATGTAAAAAGGCTGTTAAGGACTTCAAGAGAGTAAGACTGCCCACCTGAATACCTACTATGTGTTAAGGACTTTAAAAAGGGCCCTGAATACTATGTGTGAAGCCCTGGAAGGGCTGCAAAGGCACGTAAATAATTAGTCCCTTACAATGAGGAATGAGAAGATAACCTATCTGCACATAAGAAGGTACTTAATAATATAAGAGGAAATCTTAACCGTCAAATGTTTGGGCTGGCAGGGAGGAGTCACTTCAGGGGGGCAGCAGTAACAGGGAGGCCCAACAAATAGCATCTGCAGTAACTACCTCACATGGTTCTCAGGAAGAGCAAGTGGATTTATGTATCCAAAGCATTTCTCCAACCTTAAAGGTACAAATGTTTTAGCTCTTCCTCTCAGGCCTATGATTTTGCTGATATTAGCCCTACCAATGTAGACTGGCACGTTCTCTTCAATTTATATGTGTGCGTGATTATATATTTAAACTAAACTAATACGTATATGTATATTTTTATGTCCACATACATTATCTCTCCATATCTCTCAAGTCATGGGGAGTTGCCTCAGGCACTGAAAGGTTAAGTGATTTCACCTAGAGATGGCAGCCAGTGTACGTTGAATCCAAGTCTACCTGCCTATAAGGCTGATTGCTTTTCCAGCATGACATATTGTCTCTGATATAAATATTAACTATTAAGGAAGGGGAAGAGTTTGAGTTTGGCTGTAAAGAATGGGAACCTGTTAATACTAAAATCTAGCACACAGTGGAAATGAAAATTTAAATTTGGTTAAAAAAACCTTTTTTTTTTTACAAGACATACAAAAAAAAGTTGGACTAGAGGTAACAGGTAAAGAGAAGTGAAGAAGGCTTCCCAGTTGGAAAGGGTGAGGGGAATGGTATAAAAAATGCCCCAAGGCAGGGAAATGTAAAACACTTTCAGTGAAGACTCTCAGTAGACCACTTGCTGGAATGGACAGTTTGGGATTTAGAATTCTATATTGTTGAGTTGTGCCCGACTCTTAATGACACCATTTGGGGTTTTCTTGGCAAAGATCCTAGAGTGGTTTTCCTTTTCCTTCTCCAGGTCATTATACAGATGAGGAAACTGAGGCCAACAGGCACCTAGGGGGCAATCAGCTGGTAAGCATCTGAGGCCAGATTGAAATTCAGGAAGATGAGTCTGTACTCCAGTCCTGGCATCTATCCACTGTATCACCTAACTGCCCAATTCAGAATGGAGACAATTACATTAAAAATAAATTTCATTAATGATTTCCTCTCATATCTCCCCAAATGAGAAAGGTTAGCATGATGTCATTTATCTTATAAATTGAGGAACTGAGAAAAATTGAGTATGATGTACTCTCTCAGGGCCCAAATCCCTCTTGGAAAGTATTCTTTAGTGATGGGAGCATTTGCCATTCCTGATACTTTGCAGAAGCCAGTGACCAGCTCACACTTAGAGATGCTGGTATCAACACAGGAGGTTCCTATAAAACCAAGGTGAATCCAGAGGGAACAGCTTCAGAAGCAGAGAGGCTTTGGAAGGTAGAGACAGATTTAGGGTCTAGCCAATAGGCTATAAGTCACTCTGTTATTAGCAAGGTACAATTCGGTTTACTCTGAAAATTCATCAGTGATGGGCAGAATGAACATGACCCTTCCTACTTGAAAGCTCCTCTCAATCTACAGTGGACTGCCACAGGTTGCTACAAGCTGAATTGAGGTCTGCTAGGGTCCACGATATAGCCTATTTCAACTCTTAGAGGTTAAGGTTTCCTGAAATGGCTATAGACTTCAGGATACAATGCATTAGGTTCATCTGTCATCATCTGAGCTGCTGGTGGCAAATGCCCTGTAGCTAGATAACTTTCAACTAAAATACAGGGTAGACAGAGACTTCTTTAATTTCAATTCAGCACATTTGCTGAATGTCTACTATATGCAAAGCAACCACTGATGCAAAAATGCTTTATGGTCATGTTCACATGACAAGCACAAAAACAAGGTTAAATCATGCTAAAGATCATGTAGCGTTCATGTCTCTAAAAGAACCAAAGTTGAAATTTAAGATATGCTATAGCCTTAGTCTATACTTCAATCTGCCTTACTGCACTGATGTCTTTTCTTATCAGTTCCACCAACTTTATTTCCCTCTCCTGACAGCCGTCTGTGATCAAAGCTCCCCTTTGTCTTTATAAAAAGAAACATGGTATTTTGCTTTCCTTTACTGGGAATTAAATTCTGTCTTGGGCGGTAGGAGACAGTTCTCACAGGAAGCCTTGTAAATGCTGCTGGTTTACTGCAGAATACATATCCCTTTTTTCTGTTCTTTTAAATCCTGCCAAACTGACAACTTGAGGCAGTCAACTAGAGACACATTATATCCCCCTGGAAGTGCCGAGACTGCACAGTCAGCACTCTGACTTTACTGCAAGATGACAGGGTTATCTTGGCCTGGACTCTCATGACATGTTTAATAAAGTGAGCCTTTAATCCATTAAGGTAAGCACCCAGGGTTTTTGCTTCTTGAGTTCAGTGGAATTGACTAGCTCTGGATAGGATAGATTCTAAACTGCAAGTGAGGAACATGGGTAAATGGAGTGGGGAAGGAGCTTCTGGGGCTGGGTGGGGAAGGAGAGGATAGGACAAGGTTTAGGGCATGTTGATAGAAATGTGATCATGTCCATTAATGTGAGGAGAAATGACAGCTGAGGAGAGGCGAGAGGAAGGGAGAGAAGGCAAAGAGAAGGCAGGGAGAGGGCCAGGACATTTTTGAAGCTCGCCTAGAACTTAGCATGAGGAAACTCAGGTAGCTGAAACCTGTACTGAAGAGTGGTTTATTCCCTCTCCCCTTGAAACTTTAGTTGATCTCAAGCTTTTGCACCCATGGTTCAGTACATGGATGTGCCTTCTGTCTCTGACCCTCTGGTACTTTCAACAAGCCTCTTACCCATCAGAGCCCACTACAGAGGGCATTCTGGGTCCCTTTCAGGCAGGGTCCTGTGGGAGAGAACATCAATGGCTGGCTGTGATTCCAGTACAGTATTTCCCCACAAATCTTTGGTTGCTCAGCTGTACTTTTAAACTACATTCTATTTAGTCCTCATTCCTCCCAGATCATCTGCCCATTTCACTATTAATAGGACATAAACAGGCAAAGTGAACATGGGGCAGGAAAATAAAGTGAAGATGAATTTATTAACAGTCTCCATTTTTCACCAGAGCACAATCTTCAAAGCAATATGCTGCACTGTCATTATCTCATTACAGTAATTTCAACACTTGCTCCTGTTAACTTATTAAAAAACATTTTAAATCATTTTCTTCATTGCAGGCACAACAAACTTGCTCATTACCCAAATATGGATTAGTGCCAGATGATATGGCAAAAAATGTCATAAAAGATACATACACAAAGGAGAACCAAGAGTTCAGGAAGAGATGTGCATATGGAACACTTCTGCCTACCCAGGAGACACCTGAAAATACTTAATGCCATCGTGCCAAAGCAGGGTCAAGTCTCCACCCCTTCCAAGCCATCCTGCACCATATCAAGGAGCATGGATGAGCAGAATTGCAGAATCTCAGAGAGCACCTAGTCCAGCCCAAACAAGAATTCTTCTCCATTATTTACCCAACAAGTGGCCATGCTGTTTTCGCTCGAAACCTTCTAGGGAAAGGGAACTCGTGGTCTCTGGGGGCAGCCTGTTCCACTTTGGGATCATCTTCTGTGTTAGGAAGTTCTTACATACAACCTAAATTTGCTTCTTTGCACCTTCTGCGCCCAGCTGCTAGTTACTCCTTCTGGGACCAAGGAGAACAACTTGCTTCTTTCACATGACATTCAAGTGAGTGCCCATCTGATAAACACTAGTTATCACATTCCCTTACCTTCAAAGCTCCTCTTCCCAAGGTAAAATATGCTCAGTTCTTTTCATTCATCCTTCGGTGGTAGGAAATAGAGACCATTTGCCCTCCTGCCTGCCTTCCTCTGGCCATCTTCCAATTTATCAATGTCCTTGTCAATGTCCAAAATTCAGATCCTAGAACTGAACACAATACTCTAGAGCTCCTTCTGAGGAGAGCAGAGAGGGCTGTAGCATCCCTTCCTCCCCTCTTTCTGGACCCTGTGCCTCTCTTAAGAAAGCTCATGAAAGCTTTCTTGGATGCAGCATACTTCTCATCAGTTCATATTGACCATGCAGGTTGCCAAAAACTACAAGTATTTTTTTTAAAGCAAAACGTTATCTAGTCATGATTTCTCCATCTTGTACCTGGGAAGTTGATGAATTTATTTTTAACTAAAGTAGAAGAGGGGTCATGCCACTATTTGTACTAAGAAAGCATGCCTTATCTTCCCCCTTTAGAAAAACATTTCAGTACTACCATGACTGGACTGGAGGCAGATTAGAGCAGCAGCAAATCCCAGAAAACAAGGATTGGACACAGTTTTGTGTGTGTGACCTGAGTGTGTGTGACTCATTCTCTGAATGTGAATTTACTCATGCGTAAAGTGGAAACGTGATCCCATCTTCTTACTTCATGAGACTGTTGCGAGCATTAAATTAGGTGATGAACATGAAAATGCTCTGTTAGCCGTAAAGAACTATATGGATATCAAGGATCATTTAATATCATCAGTGTTATTCACATGTTAGATTTGAGGTGATGGGTCTATATACGCATGTATATGTCCAAACCTCAGGATCTGTGATGTAGCAGATCAAGTCTCAACCCTTCAGTACCTTAGCAGGTCAGTCTTAAAGACTGTCCTGAGGTTAAGATGTTAAAATGACTTAAGGGTCAGAGGCAGAATTTTAGCCCAAGTCTTATAGACACTAAGTCTAGAGTTGTATTCTCTCTTTCTCTCTCTCAAAAACCAATTTAACTTATAACTCTCAGCCTTGTGACTAGGCCAGAGAGGTAGGGAGACAATGCAGCCTCATGAAAAAATTATCGAATGTATTAATAGACATCTAGCACAGCCACGAAGGACTGCTTCTGAAGATGGGGAGGGGAGTGGACGGGTGGAAAGGGGGAAGGTGATGGAAAGAAGAGAAGAGGGAAAGGACAAAATGAGGAAGATTTTAACATGGTTCTTCACTGGAAGGGGGAAAAGTCTTGCTTAGTCTCAGCTAGATGCTGTGTTATGTGCCAGGGGGCTTTCTATTATGGTGTGTCCACTGTCCTATTATGCCCAGACACCTGGGTTTTCCAGTGAAAAGTGATTGCTGCCAGAAGAAGGTCAAGGGCATGTCTCAGTCCCCTACTACAAATAACTACCAAACACAAAGGAGAGAAAAATGCTAAATTCAACCAGGTCCATTTGATTGTCACATTCATTTCCTTTTTAAATACTCTATTTTTTCCCTAGTGTAACAGGAAAATTGTTTTTCCAATAAGGCAAATGGGTTATGATTTGCTCCCTGAAAATAAACACACTGTAAAATCCACTCTAAATCCATTTTTTTCCCCTTTCATGTGTTATTTGCTTTCCATTTGTAGCAGGCAACATGCTGTCATTTGGGGTTGACACTCTTCAGACATATAAGGATCTGACAGAGCTGAATATCATTCCTTCCTATTCCCTTAAAGCTATAAAACCCCTGCTTAGCCTGTGCTCCCATCCTTCTTCCTTTCTCAGGTTTGTAGTTCTATTTCTCAAAATCCAATCCAGACTGGAGCTTGACTCTTCAATGGGCACAAGGGACCTGTGCCTAATGATCCCCTGGATTACAAATGAAGAACAATTATCTTCCTGTCCTGGAGTAGGAAGATGGCCCAGGGGGCCCTAGTGTAAATCTGGGAGTCAGAATGAAACTCCTTATTCCAGAGGCCAAGTTGAATCATTTGGCCAGAAGTTTGCATCTATAGGGTAAGCCTTAAAACTTAGGAGCAGGGACCTCCCATCTCCATCCCAAATACACACACACACACACACACACACACACACACACACACACACATTCTGGAGATCATCTTTCAGTGTTTGAACTCCAGGACATAGAAAATAGTCCTAGGAAGTAACACAATGATGTTTAGATTTGCGTAACTCACAAATTTAGGCTCTGATACTTAACTTGGAAAAAAGCTTCAGACATCCTGAAGTCACCGGGGGACAAATAAATTTATTGTTTCTCAGAAAACATCTCTTAACAGCTAAGAGATGTTTTCATTTTTGCACCTGTACACCCTGTCCTGTGGGTACAGAAGACTCAGAAGAAGAGAACGCAACAAATAAAGTCTTTGAGGATGAGATGTCCTATGTGATTGACTTGATTTTACAGATGGCAAACTGACCACAGGTGAGCTATGCTTTTTTTTTCTTCTCAACTTTAGTTAAGTGATCCAGTGTCTAGCAGTAGCCATATTATAGCACTTTTTCTTAAAACCAGAGAATTGAACACTGGAGAGGGGTCTGATATCAATTAGGGCCTAGTCACTGGGCCAACTCCGTCACGCTACAGAAGAGGGCAGTGAGGCCTGGGAGGTTAAGTGATGTCTATGAGGTCCCGCAGTAATGGAGTACCAGCACGAAGACTGGAACTCAGGTCTCTGAAACTCAGGACTTCAGTACTTCTCACCATACCATTATGATTCCTTGATTTTTAACAATGGATTAATGCATCTTTTATCTTTTACAAGAATTTCAAATTATACCTTTACACCAGCATAATTAAACCTTTAAATGGTGAGCTGGCAACGAAATTAGAGGCTAGAACGTAACAGACACATTAAGACCTGCAGAAGCCAGTAACAGGCAGCTCCACCCAACCACCCTCCCCCCTTTCCTTTCTATCACTATATATTGGCAATTATATTCCAGGGTGAATAACACAATTATTTAAATGAAACATTTAAAAAATGTAATATGACATAAAAGGATTAGCTGCTCAAGGATTTGTGGTTGTGGGAGGGAGAAGGATGGATCCAGGCTGACAATTTCATAAAGTAGCCATCAATTATTTAAACCATTGTGATTTTGCAGACAGCAGTCTGGACCCCAAGTGGGGGAAAATATTTTTTAAGATTTTGAAAACCACAAGTTAATGTGTGTTAGGAAAGGATCTTGCTTTTGGAATGAAATATGCTTTGCCTTTAAAGACAGAAGGGAAGAAATGGGTTTGTAAAACATTGTTTCAAAAAGTTAGCCCATGAGCACATAATTTTTTGACATTCAGGGTCCTAAAGATGTTAGGATGCAGACATCTAATTGTTCCCTCATTTTACAAATGAGGAAATAGGGGCCTAGACAACAGAAGTACCTTCTCTGAGGCCACGAGGGTGATAGTGGCTGGATTAGGATTTGAAATGAGGTCCTCTAACACTATATGCAGCACTCTTTTCTCTAGCTACATCTTATTAGTCATTAGGTGAGAATCTAGTTATAATCCCTGTTGGATTTAGCTTAAGGAGAAGCCTTCAGTTAAATCTCACTTATTTTTTGCATCCAAATGTCCAAGCACAGCACCCAACCATTTAACCTCTTGTAGCTGATGCTAGTTTTGCTCTTAACTGTCATCACCTGGTAAAAACATACTTGCAACTGGGTCCTGCTCATACTAGAGACCTAGAGACTTCCAGTCCCCTCACCTTCTCTTCAGTGGAGATTTACACTCTACCCAAAGCAAAAGTCAGGGATGCATGTTCTTGATATTCTCAATATGTATTCCTCATGATTTCTTTTCCCAATTAGGACATGAGGAAACTAATTCTAGAGAGGTTAAAGGACTTGCCTAAATATCATAGGTAATAAGTAGGTTTGTAAGAGCCAGGCTTCTAATGGAAGTCTTCTGATACCAAACACGATGTTCTTTCTCCTGTACCACAATAAAGGATTTAGAATAATTGTTGGCTTTTTTTTTTTTAGCTGAGTGACATTTTTGGTAGGATTTCTAGGTTTAACTTGACTTTAAAACGGATGCTTAACATTGGACTGGAGCCCACTGGGGATGGAGCCCACAGGCTGTTTTTTTTTCTTTTCACCATCAGGGTCAGTACCTGCTTTCCAAAAGTAGAAAATGGTGCTTTACATAGAACATGTTCTGTCCAATGGTACTCTGAACAGTGATATTTTGCAAAAAATATTTAAATAATTAATAATAACTAAATAATTTAACTAAAGCCAACTAAAGCTCATTGTTGTCACGATAAGCATCCACTTATAATACTGGTCCTGTGGAAGTGACCCATGTGCCGGCATTTCCTCAAATAAAATACCTTTCCAGAGCCAATTAATAATATTAGGCAGGAGTAGGCCTATATAAAGGCTCTTCTGGATCCTTCCTTTTCCTCTCACAATACCATAAACTGAAGCCTGGCAATAGCCCCAGTTACATATAACCTTTACAATAGCCACAGGAGCGAGTTTGGAAGCAGACTCACATAGGGAACTTTTTCTCTCTAATGTGAAGAAACAAATTCACCCCCCTCCCTCAAGAGAATTAGGCAGGGTCTATACCAGAATATAATTTGTTTGCTAGGCTCACTTCTTCCACTTTTAAAACATAATCATGAAATTACAGGACATCACTCATTGTGAGGTAAAATGCTAAATGACACAGTCAGGCACTCAGTCTGCTTTGTAGCAAACTGCCCATCTTGGCTAGTAAATAGCCTGAGGCCTACTACTACCAATACTACCCCCATTTCCAGCCCTGCAACACTGAAAAATGAGGTCACAGGAGGATTTCTGCAATGGTACAATAGGCAGTCTTGACCTTGGACTGACTAAGAGGATGACAAATTCAGAAACACTTCAAAGGGAAGATGGAATTAAGCTCTCTTGCTAAAAACTGCATAAAGAGAGGTACTATACAGACAATCAAGAGAGGTAAGGCTGGTCTCTCTTTTAATGGCAGTTTATCTGAATTAGCCTTTGTAGCTATTTGCAAGTGAATGCTAAGAGTGTTCTGGACCCTACAGATATGACCATCCATCATAGAACAGGCAGTAACTAAAGGAGGAAAAAAGAAGATTAAAAGTGAAAAAGAAAAGAAAAAGAGAAAACTAAGAAGGAAAGATGGATTTTTTTCAAAAAACTAAATTTCCAATATGTAATTACCAAAGAAGAAGGCATGACACAGATAAGCTGTTAATGAGCTGGCCATGCCATCTCTCCCCCCAAATCAGGACATTTACGGGTAGGGATCTTGTGTGCCTAACAAGGTAATAAATGAGAACTATACAGCTTAATCTTTAAACAAATATGAACAAGCACCAGCCAAATGGCTACTCCTGTGGACACAGAGATGATGGAGAACCCTATCCAGGCGTGGGCTATGAGGGCTCAGCAAGGAAAGCTGAATGAAGATTTATGAAGGCAATATTTACCCCAGGAAGGCAGCTTGTTTGGGCTGTTTGGCTAATTAAAATAATCAATCAAGACTGGTTTCCAAGGTGGAACCAGGTAAAATGCTGGCAATCACTAAATGTCAGGCAGCTATCGTGACATCAGCCAAAGCTTCCAGCTGTGGAGAAAAAAGATCGACTAGAACCTTCTTGTCTTCACCTCGCACCTCAATTACTGTAACATACTTCTCACTGTCCTTCCTAACACCCAGATCCAGCCCCTCCTTCAAATTGCAATCCATTCTGCATATGACTGTTTGACTTTCTAGTCCCCTGCAATCTGGGCCCATGCAACCTAGGCAAGCTTCTCTTCTATTCACCCCTAGACAGCCAGTCACCTCAGTCGGGGGGAAGGGGGGGGGTCTCCTCACGGTCATGTGAGCAGATCCCTTCATCCCTCACAGTATGTTTTCACCCATCTTGTCTCTTACCCCTTCTCTCATCTCTATTTATCCAAAACTTACCAGTCCTTCAAGATGAAGACCCACAACCTCAATTAAAACTTTCATGACTCTTCCAATCCTCATTTATCTGACTCTATTAGAGCCCTTTTGGTTTATGCTATTCATTTATTTAATAAATGTTTGTTGAGTAATTATGTGCTACATTCTGAGAATATAAAAATGTTAAAGACGTATTACTTGGGCTTTTAGCGCTGGATCTATACTCTGTAATATTTTATAATTTGTGTTCATCTTGTTTCCCCAACTAGACTATGAGCTCCATAAGGACAGGGACTATGTTTCTGTATCCCTAGGCCATCTAGGGTTGGCACTTAGGAGGTACTTAATACATGCTGCCTGAGACTTTACCTATCTTTTTTTGTTGTTTTTTAGTCATTTTTTCACTTATGTCTAACTCTTTAAGACCTCATTTGGGGTTTTCTTGGCAAAGACAGTGGAATGACCTGCCATTTCCTTCTCCAGCTCATTTTAGAGATGAGGAACTGAGGCAAGTGACTTGCCCAGAGACACATAGCTAGTAAGTGTCTGAGGCTGGATTTGAACTTGGGTTCTCCTGACTCCAGGCCTGGTGCTCTATCCATTGTGCCACCTAGCTGCCTCTTACTAAACTGTGTGTTTGTCTTTCGTTGCTGAAGAAGACCATGCCATCAGAGAAATAATGACATAATTTGCACTTGACTTTGTTTTGAGTGAGGGAGGGCTGTGCAGGTCACCAGCCTCACTTCTCCTTCAGAGCCATCTGAATCCAGTAACCAGATATTCATCAGGATGACTGGAGATGACCCAGGATAAGGCAATTGGGGTTAAGTGACTTGCCCAAGGTCACACAGCTAGTGAGTGCCAAGTGTCTGAGGTGAGATTGGAACTCAGGTCCTCCTGACTCCTGCACTGGTGCTCTATCCACAGCACCACCTAGCTACCCCTCCCTTACTAAACTGAATGACTAAATATATGGTCTGAGGCAGGCAGGTGGTTCTGTGGATAAAGTGCTGGGCCTGGAATTAGCAAGACTCATCTTCCTGAAAATTCCAAATGGGGTCATGCAGAGTTGAACACAACTGAAACAATGGGATAACTACAGCAAATGCATAGTGTAATAGCTGTCTCTGTTGTTACAGTAGGACTTGAGCCAGTCTTTCTTAAAGGTTCCACCTTGCTGGTGCAAAGGCATAAATGTCCCTGATTTTCCTGAGTAGGTCAGAATGGAAGCTAGTGTCTTTGCATAGCTAATATTAACAATTAAGTCTACGTGTCTCAAATGTATTTTTCCCTCTTCTCTTTTTCTCACCAAAGCTGCTTTTCACCTGGGTTACAATATTTGTCAGGGCACAAATTACTTAGGATGAGACTAAGCTCAAAAATGTCCAAACAGCTGAGGTTCTGTGGACACACTCAGCTGACTCCTCACACTAAATCTTAGTGGATCAGCACGTAGCTCCTCCTGAGTGGCATGATAGCAATCATTTGCTTGGGTTCTGGCTTCAGCTCTCACTACTCATGGTATCTCTTGATTGGCTCCTGCTTCTCTAATACACTGTGGGGAACGGGGATTGGATTTGCAGATGCCTTTGTTAACAAGGAAAGTCATATACACTTTAAGCAAAAGCACCTCTTCACAGATCTGACTGACAGAGTGCTAATGTAGTTCAGTCCTTGTCAGCAGATCTGTCATAAGTCATTACCCATCTCTCTTACTTAACCACCAAGAAATCCACTATAGTAGGATCAAAATAGACAAGCAGCCAATCAACATCCTGAGGTAAACCACTTCCTGGAAATTCCCAAATGGACTCAATTCCTACAGAATGCTCTAAGTGATAACCAAGAACGCCATCAGTACAGATATACTTAAAGAATCACAGCCCTGGACAACTGGGAGCTTATACTTAATGAACTCCAACATTCTCATTTTACAGATGAGGAAAAGGAGGCCCACAGTGTTTAACTGACTTGTCTAGAGGCAATGCAATAATGTCGTAGTAGAACCATGACTAGAAGCTAGTTCTTTTGATGACTAGTCCAGTATGCTGTCAATTTTAAGACAATTCCAATACTGACTTGCAATGGAAAAGAAATTCCAATATTTGGTTTTTAAGCCTAAGTCCTCATACTGATGACATTCTGAAATTCATCCCAGCAAACAAATGTTTCACAACACAAAGGAGATCTGAGTTGCAAGTTTCACCTACTACAGTTACTCTCTCATTTACTAAACACTTATATTGACAGCAAACCCTTTCACAAAGTACCTCATACTATTCTCATGAAGAAAATGCTAAAGTAATTTACTAGCAAATGATGCAAGTAGACGGATTTAGGACTGGCTGAATGGCTGGACTCAAAGAGTAGTTCTTAACTGTTTATTATCAATGTGGAAGGTTGTTGTTGTGTTTGTCCTTTGTTCTTGAAGAGAACCATGACATCAAGATGATGATATGACTTGCACTGATATTGATTTGAGTGAGGGAAGGCTGTGCAAGGTCACCAGTCTCACTTTCTCCTCCAGAGCCATCTGGGTCCAGTGGTCAGATATTCATCAGGAGGACTGGGGATTGCCCAGGGTGAGAAGTGAGACCCTGGCCATTTTAGACCTGGCCAAGGACTTATCAGATTTTCATTTTGAGTCACCCATTCGATGAATAGGCCTCTTTAAGTAGTTACCCAAGGGATGTCCCCTTTTAAAAAAAGAAAAATAACCAAAAAATCATACTGGAAGAGGAGACCCTCAGGGTTCCTGGGTAATGTGGGCAGAGATCTCTAGTGGAGTGTCCTGGGGATAATTTGTATTTGACTCTGTTGTGTTCAATATTTTAATCAATGACTTGGATAAACGTATAGATGGCACACTTTTCAAATTTGCAGGTGACACAAGGCTGGAAGTCATAGCTAATTCGCTAGGAGGTGGAGTCAGGATCCAAAAAGATCCCTGTAGGCTAGAACCTTGGGGTGAATCCAATAAGAGAAAGTTCAATAGGGATAAATGTGAAGTTGGGTGCAACACCCCCAGCTTCACAGGGACAAGGAAGGGGAAGTATGGTTGAACAGCAATGATTTTGAAAAAGATCTAGGGGAAGGAAGTCTTAATAGACTGCAATACCAGAGCAATTTACTTCTACATGCTTTTTTTGTAACCTCTTCAGCTCCCATTAGTTTATGAATCACTTCTACATAGCTTACCCCCAACTCCAAACCCATATTCCCACTCTTATACACATATAAAACATACATAAAGGAGTGCAGTCAAGATGGTGGAGTAGAAGGACAGACCTACTCTAGCTCTTCCCCTATAGCCCATAAAATAGCTGTAAAAAATGACTCTAAACAAATTCTAGAACAGCATAAGCCACAAAACGACAGTGTGAAAGAGATTTCCAGCCCAAGATAGCCAAGGCTGACAAAAAGGTCTATCACAATGGGTTCAGAGCAGGGCGCAGCCAAGCTTTGGCTCTGCAGCACAGACAGGACTGGAGCAGGTTTCAGGGCACAGAATCATGGCTAACAGTTACGGTTCCCAGATTTCTCAACCCATGAATTCCAAAGACAGCTTCAAAGGTCAGTAAGAAAGCTTTTTCACCTGGGTGAGAGGGGAGTATGGTCTGGCCTAAGCCTTGGACTCAGGACGGCAGAAGTCACTGCAGCAGGGTCCCTTTTTGGAGCCCTCCATCTAAAGACCCTAGGGCAATCAAGCGTCTAATTTGGAGCTCAGCCATAAGAGGTGGCTGTAGGGTGAGGAAGAGTGCTGGGGTGGTAGAGCTGGTGGTGAAGGTGGAGAGGGAACCCTATCCTGGGCAGAACAGAGTGCTTGTGGTTGCTCATAGACAAGAGTACTGGGCAAGACCTCTCCTTTGATTGTACCACCTTGGAGGAACTGAGAACATACAGGTCCCTAAAGTATACCCTCCACTTGACAAAGGACTCAAAAGTGAAATAACTGGTTGGGAAAATGCCCCCAAAAGGGAAAAAAATTAGACTATAGAAGGGTACTTTCTTGGTGAAAAGATATTTTCTTCCATCCTTTCAGATGAGGAAGAACAAAGCACATCGTCAGAGGAAGACATCAAAGTCAAGGCTTCTACATCCAAAACCTCCCCCCCAAAATATGCAGTGTTCATGTCATGGAAGAGCTCAAAAAGAATTTTGAAAATCAAGTAAGAGATGTGGAGGAAAAATTGGGAAGAGAAATGAGGGCAATGCAAGAAAATTATGAAAAGTGAGACAACAGCTTGCTAAAGGAGATCCAAAAAAAGCTGAAGAAAATAGCACCTTTAAAAATAGATTAACCCAAATGGCAAAAGAGATCCAAAAACCCAATGAGGAGCAGAATGCTTTAAAAAGCAGAATGGGCCAAATGGAAAAGGAGGTCCAAAAGCTCAATGAAGAAAATGGTTCTTTAAAAATTAGAATGGAGCAGATAGAAACTAATGACTTTATGAGAAACTAAGAAATTATAAAACAAAACCAAAAGAATGAAAAAATAGAAGACAATGTGAAATATCTCACTGGGAAAACAACTGATCTGGAAAATAGATCCAGGAGAGATAATTTAAAAATTATTGGTCTACCAGAAAAGCTACTAAAAAAAAAAAGAGCCTAGATATTATCTTCCTAGAAATAATCAAGGAAAACTGCCCTGATATTCTAGAAACAGAGGGCAAAATAGAAATGGAAAGAATTCACCAATCACCTCCTGAAAAAGATGCCAAAAGAAAAACTCCTAGGAATACTGTAGCCAAATTCCAGAGTTTCCAGGTCAAGGCGAAAATATTACAAGTATCCAGAAACAAACAATTCAAGTATTATGGAAATACAATTAGGGCAACACAGGATTTAGCAGTTTCTACACTAAGGGATCAAAGGGCTTGGAATATGATATTCTGGAGGTCAAAGGAGATAGGATTAAAACCAAGAATCACCTACCCAGCAAAACTGAGTATAAAACTTCAGGGAAAAAACCAGAATTTCAATGAAATAGAGGACTTCCAAGTACTCTTGTTGAAAAGACCAGAGCTGAATAGAAAATCTGACTTTCAAATACAAGAATCAAGAGAAACATGAATAGGTAAACAGGAAAGAGAAGCCTTAAGGAACTCATTAAAGTTGAACTGTTTACATTCCTATATGGAAAGATGTTATTTGAAACTCATAAGACCTGATTAGGGTAGTTAGAGGGAATATATATACATATATATACATATATATACTATATAGAGAGGGAATATATATACACAATATATATACATATATACATACATATATATGTAGGTGTGTATGGGTATGTATGTATGTTTATATTATATATGTGTAGGTATGTATATATACATGGATGTATGTGTTTCCGTATGTATATATGCATTTTTACGTATATATATAGAGGACACAGGTTAAGCTGAATATGAAGTGAGAATACCTAAAAAAATAAAATTTACTGTTGAATGGAATGTACTAGGAGTAACAGAAAGGAAGAAGTAGAATGTAGCAAATCATCTCACATACAAGAGGGAAGAAAGAGCTTTTACAATGGAGGGGAAGAGAGGGAGATGAAAGGAGATAAGTGAGCCTCACTCTCATAGGATTTGGCTTAAGGAGGGAATAACACACACTCAATTGGATATGGAAATCTATTTTACCCTGCAGGAAGCCAAAGGGGAAGGGGACAGGAGAGGGAAGATAATAGAAGGAATAGCAAATTGGGGAAAGGGATAATCGGAATCAAACACTATTGTGGGAGGACGGATCAAGGGAAAGAATGGAATAAATGAATGGCAGGATAGGACAGAGGAAAATGTGGTTAGTCTGTTTCAATATAACTATTACAGAAGTGCTTTGCACTGTTACACATGTATGACCTATACTGAATTGCTTGTTTTCTCAGTGAGGGTGAGTGGGGAGGAAGGGAGAGAAAGCTTTAAGAAAGAATGTTAAAAATTGTTATAGCATGCAATTGGAAATTAAGCTATATAGACAATGGAGTATAGAAATCTATTTTGCCCTACAGGAAAATAGAGGGGAAGGGGGATGGAAGAAGGGGGTAACAGAAGGGAGGACAGACTGCAGGAAGGGGTGGAGGGGGTGCATGCTGTACTGTGTTGGGGGGTGGGGAGAGATGGAGGAAATTTGGAATTCAAATTCTTGTGGAAGTGAATGTTAAGAACTGAAAATAAATCATATATTAAAAACATACATAGAACACATATGTATGTATGTTTTATGTATGTATGTAGGAATACAGCTCTAATATCTCCCCTGAACTTCAGTACTGCATCATAAATTGCCTTTTGGACTTATTTAAAACTATGCTTCAAATCTTTCCCTACACTAGTCTACCCTGCACATGGCTGCCAAAATTTTTTTCTTAAGCACCTTATGATCATGTAACTCACCTACCCAATCAAATCCAGTGGCTTCCTATTGACTCCATGATGAAATATAAACTCTATTATGTAGCTTTTGCAATTTTATACCACTTGGCCTCAATCTACCTTTCTAGCCTTACTGGACCTTCCTCCCCCTCCTACACTTTGGAATCCAGTCAAACTGACCTTCTCTCTGTTCCTTACACATAACACTCCATCTCCTGCTTTTATGCCTCTACATTTGCTGTTTCACAAAATATACTCCTTCCTCATCTTGGTCTAACAGAGTTTGTCTCTTCCTTGAAGATACAGTGCAAGAACTATCTTCTATATAAACTCCTTCCTGATCCCCATGACTACTAGTGCCTTCTTTTCCCACCAAACTACCCAGTATTTAACTATTTTGTATATATTTGTATTTTTTACTTTATGTTTAAATAGTATAAATTTATATATGTACTTTTCTCTATCGCTGGCATATAAGCTTCCTAAAAGTATGGAATTTTCATTTTGTTTCATTTCGTTGTTTCATTTTAATTGCATTTATTTAATTGTGCCTAGAATAGTGTCTGAAATATAATAGGTGCTTAATAAATAGGTGTCGATTTATTGAATTTATACAATAACCACAATAATGTAAAGAAAATAATAAGAACAATTTTGATTTCAGAGGACTGACAGGGAAACATACCTTCCTCCTTCTGGCAGAAAAAGAGTGGACTACAAAGTTTGAATGAGGTTTATGTTTTCTGGCATTGTTGATACATTGGTTTATTTTGTTCAACTAATATTTTTTGTTGAAGCATTCTGCAAGAGGAGAGTGTCCATTGGGAGGCCGCCATGATTAAAAAAAGTTTAAACTAGTGCTTAGCCAGCGCCTAACATATAGTATGTGCTTAATGAATTTACTGAATCAACTAAACAAATGAAATAAGACATTTACTAGAATAAAGATGATGTAACAACAAAAATAAACCTATTATGACTTTTTATAAATTGAAAAATTCTCTTATAAGACAACTCCTTATATTGCTTATTTGAAAATTCAGGTTTTTAAATGTCAGATTTTCTTAACCTAATAAAAGAAAGAACTTAGAACATTACCAAGGATTCCACGGTGGAAGAGTTGAAGAACAATAAATAATTACAATATTCTGAGATTGATTATCTCTGTGAACCAAAATGGGGGATATCAGATTAGTGTCCAGTAGAAGGTATGCATTTTATGGAAAAGATGGTTATACCCTGTAGAACATTTCTATAACTTCTTAATTCCTTCAGGCAATTTCTTCTAATGCTAAAGGAATATTTCTATAGGAATAGCTTTATGATGCTATGAAATGGGAAAAGGACAGATACTGGAAGGTAAACATACAAGCTTAGAGCATGAAATACTTGTCCATAGTCAATATTGGTAAGGAGAACTATGAATAAAACGACAACACTTTATGAGGAATAAAGTACTTAAGAAATCCCTGGGCTGGAAAAGGCTTCACAATCCTCGAAGAACTACAAAAATGTAAGCTGTTAACTAATCCAAGCAATACAAATAACACTCCAAGTGGAAGGGGATGTCTGGTCATGCACACTTAAGATCAAAAGGTACTTGGACACTGACATGGACATAAAGAAGCTCAGCTAGATGGAGCTGACATAATCTCACATTCCACGGAAGGTGGCTAAGTGATATTCCAAACAAACTAACCAAACTAAACCCCAGAAACCAAGAATATTTAAATAAGAAAAGCCAACACGAATATGGTGCCACTGTGAGTCTCATTCTAATTTCACCCATTCACCCTCTGCCCCTAGACCAGGAATATTACCAGGAACTAAAGAACATAAGACCCCTCTCTTGTTGGCTACAAAAGAATCCTAAATTATCATGGAGAGAGCCAATCTGATGATGGATAATATAAAAATACTAATTACTGTAAAATTTTTAAACAGAAGGAAAATTAGAATCATGGTGAATTTGTGCTTAGGTTTTCCATTGTGGTGATTAACTTTGTAAGAATAAAATAGGAGTCTAGGGACTTCCTGGTTATGGGTTTCATTACTGTCCTATTATAACCACATACTTTGAGTGTCTCAGTTTTCAGAGAAAAATAATTTTTAAAAAATCCAAATGATTAGGCCTCATCTCAACTTAATGATTTTCTTTAAGACTCCAACAGACCTTAAATGGGACCAATGTGTCAAAGTTAATAAAAGTTGGATCTACTTAGTACCAGACAGAGGAACAATAACAACTGGTCACCAATCAAATGGCACTTATTTCAGTTATTCTTTCTTATGAACATCATTTGATTGGATGGAAACAATATGCTGTTTTTGCTGGCCATATTTCCTTGGGAAAGTTGCAAGTGGTCCCTGGCAGTTTCTTAGTTTGCGGTGTGAGATAATCAGTCTGGAAAACCTCATACTTATTGCCAGAGAGTAACTTCAGTGCCAGGAGCTATGTAGGCTGACTTCTTCCTAAGGCTTTAACTTTGTTTTAGAGCATCAGCAATTGCTCCAAAGCTCTGTTAGAGCTCACTGGGTAAGCCTTGGAAGTCTGCAGAAGCAGGGTAGGATTGGGGTACAATGTAATAATACCACCACTTTCAAGGAATTTTTTAGCAGTGGAAATCCAAATACAAACATCAATCTTAGGGGTTTTGTATCACCATTAGGTCATTGTTACCTCTCATCTTTAGGTCCTCACTCAAGAAATTCAAATTCATGCACAGTAACTGAAACTTTACTTTACATAAGGTGCTATATCAACTACTGTGGAAGGTGTAAGTCCTGACTTCAAGGAGCTTTAAATGGGAGTGGGAGAGAGATGATGAGATGATAAGAATCTTAAAACAAGTAACTGTAATAAGATGAAGGAAATCGTTTTGAGCTGTGAGAAATGGGGCAGGGTTAGATGAGACAGAGATCACATCAAATTGAAGGAAGCTTGAACAGAACTCCTGGAGCTAGCAATATTTAACTTTCAGGGATAGGTAGAATTTGGAATGGTAAGGACAGAGGGGAGATCATTCCAAGCAGAGAAAACAGCATAAGCCAAGGCATGGTGCTAGGAAAACACTGAATATGGCTAGAGAACAAAAAAATTTTCTTCCTCAGCTGGAACAAAGGACACACAAAGGAAACGTGTGTGTATGTGTGTGTGTGTGTGTGTGTGTGTGTGTGTGTGTGTGTGTGAATGATATGCTTGGAGTGATAAGTCAGGGTCCAGATGGAGGGTCTGGAATGTCAGGCTGATGAGTTTGTGTAGAATCCTGTAGGCAAGGGGAAGTCAATGAAGGATGCTGAACAACTGAACTGGAAATTGGGGGTTGAACAGTGTAATAAAATACTTAGTGTTCCAAGGGAAAGCAGAAATCATTCATACTACGATTCTCCTATCTCCCTAGTCTCACAAAGACTGTCTCATATTCTCTCTCTCTCTGTCTCTCTCTCTGTCTCTCTGTCTCTCTCTCTCACCAGATGCTTGATAAGCACTACCTGACATTATTCTCATATTTAAACAGAGAAAATGAAGACCCAAGAAGTTAAATTATATCTTCCAGATCAATAATAAACCAGCAAAATGGTGATGAAGAGACCTTAAACCTTTGATACCCTCCAGTAGACCATGAACTAACTATTCATCAGCAGGACATGAAGGGATATCCATATTGGTCCATTTTCAACTCTAGGTCTATAGTTTAAAAATGTAAAAGATGATAAACATTTCTGCCTAAGACAAAAGAAGGGACTTCGAAGGTTTCTCCTCATTTCAAATCATTATGTTTCAGCCTTCGAGCTGGTGTAAACCACTGAACAGAGCCATGGCACTATATAAAACAAAGGGAAAGAGGTGTTAATGTTAATATCTTTCACTTTTCATACTAGTAGAAGTCAGAAACCCACCAATTTTTAAGCTTACTTTATAATTTCTTAAGTTCTTGTTGTCATTCTTGAACCAAGATCACAGCAGGATAAAAACTGCTTTACACTTCTGAAGAAAGGTCAGGAAGATGCTCAAAAATTTATGTTAAAATCAAAAGTTTTCCTCCTACCCTTTGGTGCAATCATTTGTGTTGGTGGGGAGAGACGAATGATTTAAGAGCTTGGTCACTAGAAATGACACTTTTCTCTCCAGACCACACATGCGTATCTGACCCTGAGTTATTGAGAATTCCTCCTTAGAAGATGGATGATGATTATAAAATAGACTGAGGCCTCAATTTTAAGAGTTGCCATCACAGCTGGTATCATGTAGAGTCTATTCAATGGTGGTTCACAGAATTTCAGTACTGTATATTATACATTGTATATATCTGTGACATACAGACGTGGAGATGTTCCCTAAACAATGATATGACCATGGAACAGAAATATACCTGCAGATGAAGGAGAGGTCTTCCAAGGAGGAAAGTGAAGCAGTAAATGTCCCATATAGCCCTAAACAATGAACAAGCATCTATCAAAGCACTCTTATATATCCCTACCCTGCAGTGGACAGAATTCACAAGGGCTAAAGAGAAGCAGTCCTGAGATAAGTTCCAAAGAACCTGTGGGTTGAAAGGTAAAAGTTACAGCATCATATAAGGAGAACTTTCTGAAAATTAAAACTATGCAGACATGGAATGGCCTAATCTTTAAGGTGGGGAGTTTCCTATCATCAGAGGTACCAGATCTGGGGCTGGATGACAGCTCCCTAGGACTACGGTAGTTCTGTTCAATGTTTTAAGCAGTGGCTTGGAAGGCATCACATAATACTGGGAAGGATAGCTAACATATTACATGTGAGGGAGGAGCCAAAGAAATCTCAACAGGTTCCTATTGGGCCAAACCTAAAAGAGTCAATTAATAGACTAGAATAAAGAGTTGGATTTAATGAGATTTAATAGCTATAAACTCAATTCAATAAGCACCACCATGGCAGGCACTATAATTTAAGCCCAACATTTGGGTTCAAATAATCAGCCTGATAAATACAAGAAAGGAGAGATATGACTAGATAATAGCTCCTTATAAAAAGACATCTAGGGGTTTTAGTGGACTCAAAACAATTCAACAGTATGATCTCTCAGCCAAAAAACTGAATCATTCTAGCTTAAAGAAGGAATAGTGTCCTCCATCTTCAGAGACCCTGAGGGGAGTCCTACCACCCACTTTGGTAAATCCATGCTGGAGTGGGCTGAGTTATACTGAGGGGTGAATGAATACAAACTCAGGTAAACCCACTGCATCTGACGGCATCACTGGAAAAGGTATGCAAATGGATAGTCCTGTGGCTCCACTCACCTTTCCTATGACTCCCTTCCCTGGCTGCTACTTGCCTATACTGTCTTCAGCTATTGAAATGTGAGTTTCCTGAGGTTAGGAACTTTCAACACTTTGACGCTTGCCTTCCTAGTAGCTAATTAAGTACCTAATAAGATACTTAATAAATGCTCCCCCCGCAAAATATTTCATACATTCACAAAGAATGAGATTATTCCTGTTGTACCTGCTGTATTCAATTCTATCCTAGCCAGATGATCTGGATTGCTGTCATCTGTTTTGAGTGCTACATTTAGGAAAGGGAAAGTACAGCAAGGTAAGAAGAGGGTGAAGCAAAAGAAGAAGACTGGCTGACCATCAGGCTACATGAGGATTGGTTGTAGGAACTAGAAACATTCGGTCTGGAGAAGAAAAACTGGGGAGGATTGGGGGGGGGGGGTGCGGATTGAGGTGATAATTATGTTCATTTTCAGAAAGGCTATCATTTAAAAGAAGGATTAGATCTGCTTTGCTTGGCCCCAGAAGACAGAACTGGCAACAATAGGAAGAAAATTGGAGAGAGGCATATTTTAGGAATATAAGGAAATATATATTAAGGAAATATAAGAAACATATATATACATGGAAAAACTTCACAATAATTGAGAACATCCATATAAGGAACATGGACATATTCCATTACAATATAAGGAGAAATACAGGGAAAAACTCCATAATAATTGGGAACATCCATAAGAACTGCATTAGGAGGCAGTGGACTCACCCTTGCTGTGCGCCAGTATGTTACATGAGATGACCTATGAGGTCCTTCCCAGCTCCTTTTGTTGTTCAGTCATTCCAAACATGTTTGACTCTCTGTGACCCCATTTGGGGTTTTCTTGGCAGAGATACTGAAGAGGTTTGCCATTTTCTTCTCCAGCTCATTTTACTGATGAGGAAACTGAGGCAAGCAAGGTTAAGTGACTTGCCCAAGGTCACACAGCTAGTAAATTTCTGAAGCTAGATTTGAACTAATGTCTTCTTGATTCCAGGCTCAGCACTCTCTCCAGTGAGCCACCTAGTTGCCCTTTTTTCAACTCTAGGATGTCATTCAGTGAAAGCAGCCTCACCTCCTAAACATGTGTCCACATGGCTGAATCCACACAGTTTTTTCTTCCCCCTTATTTGAGATTCCCAGTGCTTAGCATGGTGCTTTGTACCCAGTTGGTATTTAATATTTGTTTAATCAAATTTAATTGAAGCTACGTGATAGAAGGTGTTGCCATGGGGGGAGCTGGTGCTACATTATTTTGTTGCTGACTAAATATGTTGTCACTGTTGTGACTAAATATGATCAATCTGATAGAAAAAATAAATTTTAGGGTTAAAAAAACCCCACAATATTCAAATACTTAATATTCCCCTCCCTGTTATTGGCCTTCCCCCCCCACACCCACTTTTTGCTTGGACTCTTGAGGCAAAATACATGATGTCAATTATTTATTCTTCTTTTAGATTAGGCACTTATAAAAACCTAAGAATAATCATATCAAAGGGTTATATAAACACATTTAAGAAACAAAGAATCTTGACCATGAATAATTGCTTCAGGAAATGATTTACATTCATTACTAAACAAGAATTCTCAATATGAGCCAAAGAATTCAGTAACATCCAATTTGATTTTTTGGCCTCACAACCCTTAGAGAATATTAAACAAATTTATTGATATGGTTTATCCAATTTGCACACCCATAAAAAGGAACTTGGAGAGAGGGCAGCTAAAAGCTAAATAACACAACAGCGTTTTTAGCTTCCAGAAACAAATTTGTGAGGTTAATAACTGGAATGGCCTTGGATTCAAGGTTAACACAGTCACATATTGCAATATAATTATTTAACCTTGACAAGGTCACCCAAACAGGGAGGTCAACTCACAGCTCTCATGCACTCTCAGGATGGAATAATTAATTTAAAGGACAAGAAGAAGATGGTTAGAAATGGTCCCTAACAATGCTATGGGTGATTTGATATACACACCCACGAGACCTGCTCAGGGATGTTATTTCACTTGGCCAGTCTTGAAAGGTAGTAGCAGTGCTGGTTTTACTAGGCAATGATTGTCAGCCCCTGGGTTCTGCCATAGTGACTCTGCCTTGTACTGACTTCAAACCATGGACAAGGCCTGTTACCTGTGAGCCCCAAGGTAATTTCAATAAAATGAGATGGAGGGTGGAGCAAAGGATGGCCTCAATGATCTCCAAGGTCCTTTTCAGCAATAAATCTATTTGATATCTATCATGTATTTGCCTTTTTATGTACACTTATTGTTTCCCCCTTTAGAATACAAGCTCCTTGAGGGTTATGACTGTTTTGGCTCTGTTTCTTTGTACCCTCAGTACTCCGAACAGTGCTTAAGTACATGTTAAGTGCTTAGTAAATGCTTGTTTATTGATCAATCCTATGACTCCTGTATGTTCAGGTTATATTCCAGGTTGTGACAACTTTTAACATAGTGTTTAAAAAAATATTCCAGTATAACTTCACTGCTTCATCATGGTGTGGAGGTGACCTGAAAGACCTCAAAGGCAGGCCTGAGCAAGTGTGCCTAAACTGCAAAGGCCCCTGAGTCTAGGCCTCATGATGAGTTGTACGTCTGTTGTCTGAGGACCTACCTATGGAAGGACAGAGAAGCTCATTACCAAGTTGGGCACAGCACCTGCTAAGAATATCCTAACACAGGAGTGCCCACACTGATGAAATGATAGATCCTTTAAGTCTTGAAGCATTTAGATGTTAAAAGAATGATGATCATAGTTGTGTTAATACACTCCAGAAGATTTCTACACATAGTCTAGGATTTTCCTTTTCTTCTTTTAAACCGCGTGTTTCTCAGTCTGGTTAATTATCTTGATACACTATCCACAAAGAGGGCTACACATGGAGAGAGCCTTAAAGGCTTTTTGATGATGAGGGGAAAAGTATGAACTGATACTGTTTGTATTATTAAACTTGTCTTTCTCTCAAGTCTTGAAAAATTATTACTTTTCCTTGTCATGTATTAGCTCAACTACTATACACTTAACTTCGTATCCTTGTGATCTACAGCTTTGCCACCTTTGCTCTCATATTGAGTGTATCTTTAGGAGAAATGAATCCATTAGAACCAATGTGGGTGTTAATAACATGGCATTGGACAGCCTGAGTGGGCCCTCCATACAAGTTTACACAGTTTTGAAAGTCCCTGGGGACCTGACAAGGTAAAACTCATTTCTCCAATAATGTAGAAACGGTGAATGATTTTTCTTGAAACAGAAAAACTAACAATTTTGTGGCCCACACGACTCACTGCAACAAATTTTCTTAGGTATGGCAATAATAAGAACAAATTAAGGCTTAAAAGTCAGTGAATAAAAGAAAACCACCCTGAGATTCACATATGTCATACCTAGCACTTCAAGAAGCAGTTATTATTAAGATGAGGATGGTATCACAACTCAAAAAAGGTTGAGAATCCCTTGTCTAGGAAACCAGAGAATGGCAGAAGGCAGTGAAGTAGAAATGTCTTATAGTAAGAGCTGTGGGGCTCTGGTTCTAGTCATGGCTTCGCTGCTCATTAGCTAGGGAACTTGAGTAAAATATTGAAGCTCTCCAATCCTGTTTCCTCACTTGTGAAACAAGTTCTAGACTAGAATAGATGATTTCTGAATTCCCTTCTAGCTCTGACACTGGAGGATTCCACAACAATCAAAGCACTTCAAATTCTTCTATCTCCTGATAGTACAACACTAAATACAACTGGGTTGTGTCCAACAATTTCTTAAAGGAAGGCACATGAAATTCCATAATGGTATGTAATCCTACTCAATTCATAACCATACTTTAATACACTCCTTGTCTCTTAAATTTTAGGAGAAATGAACTTTCAAGTAAATTTTGCCAAGCCAAGAGGCCTATAGAAAATATCTTGAGCCCATTTACTTGAATTCCTACTTAGATCTACACTAATGAGGTCACATAGCAATAGAGAAAATGAAATTTCAATCTCCAAACAAGCTCATTTTCTAAATAAAACAATTTCATTTCATTAAAAATAATCCAGTTTGCATCTGGGTTCAGATTCATTCTGGGCCAACTGAGTGATTACCAGTATAGCCTTGAATTGGTTTAGATTCAATTCTGTTTGAGAGCAGGGGCTTAACTAGATGAATTACTGGTATTTCACTAAAGCAGTAGAAAAAAACTATTTGCATAGCACTTTGAAGTTTACAAAACTCTTTCCTAACAACAATTCTATGAAGTGGGAGGTGAAATGGTAATTATGTCTTCATTTTACATATGAGGAAATTAAGGTTCAGTTGAGTTAAAAAATTTGCCCAAAGAATAGTATATCCACACTTTAAATTACATAATAAAATAGCAGTCATGAAAACCATTTGGTATTGATTAAGAAATAGAGTTAAATCAATTGAACAGACTAGACAAGGGAGATTCAGAAACAAAAGAACTCAATAATCACTGGGTGTTGAAAAAAGTAGAAAACATAAATTACCCAGGAAAAAAAATTCCTCATGATGAAAACTGTTAGGAAAACTAGAAAGCAATCTAGCAGAAATTAGGATTAGACCAATGCCTTATGCTGTTCTACAAAAACATTCTAAACAGATGTGTACCCTTAGTATTAAAGATTATACTATTAAAAAATTATCACAGACCTCTCACTACTATAGCTAGGAGATATATTCTTAACTATACAACAGAAAGATGCAATTGCAAGAGATAATGAAATAGATAACTTTGATTACTTGAAAACTAGAAGCTTCTGCATAGACAAAATTAGTGCATCAAGGGAAGTGGCTGAATGGGAAAAATTTTTTTTCTATCAAACTTCTTTGATATGGGTTTGGTATCCAAGCTATATAAATAACTAAATAAACACATTATGCCTCCCTTCTCCCCACCCCCCAAATCTTTCCTATTACTCTTGAGGGCAATGCCATTTTCCTAGTTGCTCAGGCTTGTAATCTAGGAGTCTTCCCGCATTCCTCATTATCTCTCCCCTCCCCCCCATATCCAAGCTGTTGCTAAGGCCTTTTGATTTCACCTTTGCAACATCTCATGAATATGTCCCCTTCTCTCTCTGATACCATCACCAGTCTAGTGCAGGCCCTCCTCACCTCATACCTTGATTATTATAATAGCCAGCTGACGGGTCTGCATGTTTCAAGTCTCTCCCCACTCCAATCCGTTCTCCATCCAGCCACCAAAGTGATTTCTCGCCCCCATTCATTATACTCCAGTGTTCCCTATGGCCTCCAAGATCAAATACAAAATGCAATGTTTGGCATTCAAAGACCTTTGCAGTCTAACCTCCTAACTTTCCATTCTTCTGGCATCTTATTCCCTTAATCCAGTGACACTGGCCTCCTGGTTGTTCTAAGAAGCAGATACTCCATCTTTTAACTCTGGGCCTTTCCTTTGGATGTCCTCCTCCATGCCTAGAATGATTTACCTCCTGGCTTTTCTGTCTTCCTTTAAATCCCAAATAAAACTCCATCTTTTACAGGAAGCTTTTCCTAACCCTTCTTAATTCTGGTATTGTTCCTCTCTGAATAATTTACTATTTACCCTATATCTAGGTCATTTGCACATACTCCTTTGCCCGCTGCCTACCCTTACAAACTCCCTGAAGGGAGGAGCTTTTTTGCCTCTTTTTGTATCCCCAGTGTTTAGTACACAGCAGAAGTTTGATAAATGTTTACTGAGTAAGTGATTTGCCCAGCATTATGCAGTCATTATGCAACACAGACAGAACCTGACCTTGGGTTTTCTTGGCTCCAAGAGCAGCCTTCTGTCCACTACACACACTACCTGTTATGAGATACCTAGGGCATACATGGAAATGTGTAGTGGAAATGTACTCTTCATTTAACAGCTAATAGAAATATTTCAGTGAACTTTCAAAATCAAAAAAAGTAGCAGGGTTAGGACTCAAACCCAGGGTTTTTGACTCAGTTCAAAACCTTTGTGTCCTCTTTTTCCGGCCGGAATCACGGCGGGTGCAGAAGAAAAGAAGCTACCATCCGTTCCAGAATCCCTTCTGAAAAAGCGAAAGGCTTTTGCGATACTGAAGGCAAAACGCTTGAAGAAGAAGATGGCTATAAAAAAGCTCCGTAAAATACAAAGAAAAGTTATCTATGAAAAAGCTAAAGCCTATCATAAGGAGTACAGACAGATGTACAGAAGTGAAATCCGACTGGCTAGAATGGCACGAAAAGCTGGCAACTACTATGTACCTGCTGAACCCAAGTTAGCTTTTGTGATCAGAATCAGAGGGATCAATGGTGTTAGTCCAAAGGTCTGAAAAGTACTGCAGCTTCTTCGTCTTCGCCAAATCTTCAATGGCACTTTTGTTAAGCTTAACAAGGCTTCCATTAACATGCTGAGAATTGTGGAACCATACATTGCATGGGGTTACCCAAACCTGAAGTCTGTGAATGACTTGATTTATAAACGTGGTTATGGCAAGATCAAGAAACAGAGAATTGCCCTGACAGATAATGCCCTTATTGCAAAATCTCTTGGTAAATATGGAATTATCTGCATGGAGGACTTGATCCATGAGATCTACACTGTTGGCAAGCACTTCAAAGCTGCCAACAACTTCCTGTGGCCCTTCAAATTATCTTCTCCAAGAGGCGGAATGAAGAAAAAGACTACACACTTTGTGGAAGGTGGAGATGCTGGTAACAGGGAAGACCAGATCAACAGGCTTATTAGAAGAATGAACTAAAGGTCTCTGCCATGATTATTTTTCTAATGGTCTGTTAAATAAAATGCCTATGACAAAATTGAAAAAAAAAAAACAAAAACAAAAAAAAAACCTTTGTGTGATTTATGTTTGAAAATCATTGAAATAAGAGCAAAAATACACTAAGTTACCTGTAGGAGAGGCCGCTGCACTCCCAATACTTTCATGGTGTCCGCATTAGCCAGGATCTTTAAGGGGTCAGATGTTTTGGTGACTCCTTCAATTTCTTTGTTGATTTCAGTCAAGACCTGGTTGAGGAATATGTTTTTGATATACATGGTGAGAAACTCTCGAAGAGGACACTGTTTGGCTGGGCCAAGTCCCAGGGCATGCTCGATCTCTTGAATAAACCTAGAAGAATAGAGGAAGAGAAACCATATGTAATTAACTCATTGAATAAATAAATTAAAAAATGCATCACAATTCTTTCAAGTATCACCAGACTTAGGGCATTTGCATAGTACGCATGGGGGAAATACCCAGATGTCAGTTTTGTAGGTGGAATTCTTAAGAACAGAAGGCTATAAGATATATCTTGTATGAACTGTTATCCCACATGTAGTCTCTTCCATTAGAACATGATCTCCTTGAGATCAGGGACAATTTCTTTTGCCTTCCTATCTCCACTGCATTATGTGTGACACATATTGAGCACTTAAAAAAGGCTTGTTGACTGAGAACTGATTATAACCATCACCATCACTGGACTTTTTATTTTTAATTTAAGAAACTCTGAAGGTGACCAGACAAAGCAAATTACAAATTTCTGGGGTAGTACAACCAAGACTGTCACAACAGAAGTGACCTGTGACAAGAAAATGGGAATGAGCAAAGAGAAATCTTTTTAAGGCCTTGTAACTTATATGATTAATACCAACAAGGATCTAGAAGTAAGCAGTCAGGGTGACTAGTCCAAAGCAAAAACTACTTAAGGGAAGCTTGAACAAGTTGGGAAGAAAACGGAGAAGCAAGATGGACAGTTAAGAGGAAGAGTAGTCTTTTGAGGTATCCCTTGGCTACTCATAGCTGGTTAGAGGGCAATGGTGAGATTATTGTTCCTTTGGAGTTTTCAATGCCCATTTCCCAGCACACCTAACCTCTCTAGTCTTTGCCTTCCTGTGGTAAAATCCCTGTTCTACTCTGCCTCACTTTTGAAAGCAAATTACCTTTATGAATATGATGACAATGGACTCTACCAAAGTTTCTTTTTCAAAAAGGGAAATGTGATTATGGGGATCAAATATCAGAATTACAATTAACTGATTTACTCTTTTAAAAAGAATGGTTGGAAAAAGTGTCTTTTGAACAGATACTTTTTGAACATTAACTGCTTCAGACATTTCCAAAGCTTGTAACATTTATAAGAGAGATTTTTTTTCCTTTACTGGTCACCATGCCCCTAAACAGATAAATATGATGCTCATAATTTTCTATGCATTTTTTCCTTCCCAGTTCCTTGCTTGCCTTTGGTGTCTCTAGAATACAAAACTTCTCTGAGTAGCATTGATGGAGTGCCTCCTGTCAACTCTAGCTGAGTGGTTTCTTTCAAACACAAACCATCTATTCCCTGAAGCTTATGCTATGTTGACTTCATCAGTATAAAATTATGTATCCAGGCTGATGTTGTCATCTCTAACTTGAGGAGACCCATTTAACATAAGTTTCCAAAACTGCTCTCAGAACTAGGAGGGACCACAGTGTGTAAAGGAATAAAAAAGGAAAAAAGAGAGAAAAAAAGAAAAAGCCAAAGAAAAAACTTCACCAAAAAGCAGCCTTACCAGCTCCCTCTTTACCCAGTCAATAACACTGATAAACTTTGTTAAACTGAAAAACTGCCCTTCTCTGAGCAGAGAAGACACAGATCAGGGGCAATGCTTGCTTACTGAGAAAGCAAACAATGCCTTCTAGGAATATAAGTGGAATGGCATCTGTTGGTATTTCCTAATAAGACTGGAGGAAGAAGTAGAGGTAAGAAGAAATACTGACCTATATATATTTTTAAAGTCTTTTTAAATCTCATTTAGCCAGATTACAGAATTAGACGTGGAAAGGCCCTGAGAGCCCATCCAGTTCAACTCTTACTTGAAAAAAGAGTTCAATACTCAACATCACTGACAAAGTCATTCAGCCTTTTCTTAAATTCTCCAATGAGATTTTCCAACTTGTTATTTCTGACTACGAGGTTCAGAGGATCTTAGAACTTGGAAGTCCTCAGATATTCTTTGATGTATAGATTTCCTGATCATAGGACTTAGAAATAACTAGTATACTTTCTCTAATTTCCCTGAGGGATAAAGAGTTGTCATTTTCTAAACACACACACACACACACACACACACACACACACACACACACCTAAACCAAAATAGTTCTCTAAATAAAAACAGTCTAGTAATTATCAACAAAACAATTTAATATATAGACAAAAAAATTGAGCTAATTCTGTAAATATGAAACAGATGATCTAGTTCCCTGCTTCTGAGGATTTTTCAACTCTGTACAAGTATTTGTCAAATGTCTCACCACATCTTTGATTCAGATAAAAGAATCTAATGCTTTATAAAAGTGCTAGTGCACCAAAGTGGTTAATTTTTTATAAACATTTTTATTTCTTTAAATATTTCCCAATAACATACAAAAAAATTTTAACAATAATTTTTTAAAATTTTGGGTTCCAAATTCTTTCCCATCTTCGTACCACTCCCCTCTCCTTGACAAAGCAAGCAATTTGATATCAGTTATACATGTGGAAGTCATGCAAAATATATTTCTACAGTAGCCACATTGCAAAAGAAAACACAGACAAAATAATAAACCAAAAACAAAGTTAAAAAAAGGTTTGCTTTCATCTGCATTCAGAATTCATTTGATTCTCTCTCTGGAGGTAGATACCATTTTTCATCAAGGGGCCTCTGGCACTGTCTTAGCTCACTGTTTTGATCACAGATAATTGTCCTAACAACATTAACGTTCCTGTGCTCAGCATTCTCTTGGTTCTGCTCACTTTACCCAGGCTTTCCTGAAAGCATCCTGCTCATCCTGTCTTATCACAGTCATATACACAACTGATGGGCATCCCTTTGATTTCCAATTCTTAGTCACCACAAAGAGTTGTTATAAACATTTTTGTACAAACAGGTCCTTTGGCCTCTTCTCTGATCTATTTGTGACACAGACAGTAATGCTGTTGCTGAATCAAAGGGTGTGCAGTTTTACAGCTTCTGGGCATAGTGCCATCGTTCTTCAGAACGATTGGACTAGTTCACAACTCAACCAACGGTGTGTTAAGAGTCTGAATTTTTCCACATTCTCTCTAGCATTTGACATATTCCTTTTCTGCCATGTTAGGCAATCTGACAGATGTGAAATAGCATCTCAGAGCTGTTTTTCTATATTTTTCTAGTCAGCAGTGAGTCACAACAGTTTTTCATGTGACTATTGATGAATAGCTTTGATTTCTTCTGAGAACTACCTATTCACATTCTTTGACCATTTATCAACTGGAGAATGACTCTTACTTTTATAAATTTGAATCCTATCCTGCCCCCCATTACTTCTATTCTCTCTTTTGATCCTGTCCCTCCCCATGAGTGTCGACCTCAAATTGCTCCCTCCTCCCCATGCCCTCCCTTCCATCATCCCCCCCACCCTGCTTATCCCCTTATCCCCCACTTTCCTGTATTGTAAAACAGGTTTTCATACCAAAATGAGTGTGCATTTTATTCCTTTCTTTAGTGGAATGTGAAGAGAGTAAACTTCATGTTTTTGTCTCCCCTCCCCTCTTTATCCCTCCACTAATAAGTCTTTTGCTTGCCTCTTTTATGAGAGATAATTTGCCCCATTCCATTTCTCCCTTTCTCCTCCCAATATATTTCTCCCTCATTGCTTGATTTCATTTTTTTAAGATATGATCCCATCCTCTTCAATTCACTCTGTGCACTCTGTCTCTATGTGTGTGTGTGTGTGTGTGTGTGTGTGTGTGTGTGTGTGTGTGTGTAAGCCCACCCAGTACCCAGACACTGAAAAGTTTCAAGAGTTACAAATATTGTCTTTCCATGTAGGAATGTAAACAGTTCAACTTTAGTAAGTCCCTTATGACTTCTCTTTGCTGTTTACCTTTTCATGCTTCTCTTCATTCTTCTGTTTGAAAGTCAAATTTTTCTTTTCAGCTCTGGTCTTTTCATCAAGAATGCTTGAAAGTCCTCTATTTCATTGAAATACCAATTTTTCCCCTGAAGTATTATACTCAGTTTTGCTGGGTAGGTGATTCTTGGTTTTAGTCCTAGTTCCTTTGACTTCTGGAATATCCTATTCCACGCCCTTCGATCCCTTAATGTAGAAGCTGCTAGATCTTGTGTTATCCTGATTGTATTTGCACAATACTTGAATTGTTTCTTTCTAGCTGCTTGCAATATTTTCTCCTTGACCTGGGGGCCACAATGTTCCTAGGAGTTTCTCTTTTTGGATCTCTTTCAGGCGGTGTTCTGTGGATTCCTTGAATACTTATTTTGCCCTCTGGTTCTAGAATCTCAGGGCAGTTTTCCTTGATAATTTCATGAAAGATGATGTCTAGGCTCTTTTTTTGATCATGGCTTTCAGGTAGCCCATAATTTTTAAATTGTCTCTCCTGGATCTATTTTCTAGGTCAGTTGTTTTTCCAATGAGATATTTCACATTATCTTCCATTTTTTCATTCTTTTGGTTTTGTTTTGTGATTTCTTGGTTTCTCATAAAGTCATTAGCCTCCATCTGTTCCATTCTAATTTTGAAAGAACTATTTTCTTCAGTGAGCTTTTGAACCTCCTTTTCCATTTGGCTAATTCTGCTTTTGAAAGCATTCTTCTCCTCATTGGCTTTTTGAACCTGTTTTGCCAATTGAATTAGCCTATTTTTCAAGGTGTTATTTTCTTCAGCATTCTTTTGGGTCTCCTTTAGCAGGGTGTTTACTTGTTTTTCATGCTTTCCTTGCATGTCTCTCATTTCTCTTCCCAGTTTTTCCTCCACCTCTCTAACTTGATTTTCAAAATCCTTTTTGTGCTCTTCCATGGCCTGAGCCCATTGAGTGGGCTGGGATACAGAAGCCTTGACTTCTGTGTCTTTCCCTGATGGTAAGCATTGTTCTTCCTCATCAGAAAGGAAGGGAGGAAATGCCTGTTCACCAAGAAAGTAACCTTCTATAGTCTTATTTTTTTTCCCTTTTCTGGGCATTTTCCCAGCCAGTGACTTGACTTCCGAGTATTCTCTTTACACCCACTTTGCATTCAGATCTGCCCAGCCAGCACTTGGGATCTGAGATTCAAATGCAGGTTCCCAGCCTCAGGGCTTTTGGAGGGGGCAGGGCTGCTAGTCAGTGTGAGATCAAGTTCAGGTGCTCATGTGGGGGCAGGGCTGCCTCACGGGCTTAGTTCCCTCAGGGAGTTTATGCAGAGACCTTCAACAATGGATCCGAGCTCAGGCCTATTTGGGGAGCTCGGGTCTGCTCCTGCCTCCACTGCTGCCTCCTGAGGGGGCCTGAGTTATGGGGGCACCCCACTCCCCTCTTGACCTGCCAAAGAGACCCTCTCACTGACCCTTGTCACCTGTGGGTGAAGGGACCTGCGCGGCCGCTGGAGATTCCGTCCCTGAAGCCTGCTTGGACCTGCTCCTCTCGGTGCCACGTGGCCAAGGCAGGGCTGGGCTCAGCTCCAGGTCTGCAGTGCGAAGGACCTTTTGTGAGAGGTTTTCATGTCCCTCTGGAACAGAAATCTCGTCTGCTCCATTGTTCTGTGGCTTCTGCTGCTCCAGAATTTGTTGGGAGTTCTTTTTTACAGATATTTTATGGGCTGTGGGTTCGGAGCTAGTGTATGTGTGTCTTTCTACTCCGCCATCTTGGCTCCGCCCCAATCATCTTATCTTTCTAGGCCTTGGTTACTTAATTCAGAAAATAAAGGGATTGGATTATAATACTTACATTCCTTCTTCTAAACTCTATGAACCTTGTTTACATATTTCCTTGTTAAGTTAAAGGACAAGTCAGTGAGTGTAGCCACAGTCCCTAACTGTGGGTCTAAGAAATTACCTTACGACATATTATTTTTTCTAATAACACTTTAGACTCTAATTCACAGCTCTTTAGCCTAGTAGCTATATACATTAAGTCTAACTATATATTACATAGCTAGATATCAACAGATATTAATAATGAGAGAGCAGCACAGGTAAGAGTTAAAAGATCTACTGGAATCCAGAAACTGTTTTTTTTCTGACCTTGAATAAATTATTTAACTTCTGTGAGCTTCATTTACCTCACCTGCAAATATGGGGCTTGGGTTATACTACCTATAGGGTTCCTTCTATTTTTAAATCCTGTTACTCAACTGAATGAAATGCCTGCTTTTCTAAGGCTATTTTCTTGGGTTTCTGAGTTTTGGGGTAGGAGTATTAACAGAGGGTAGGAGAGAAAGCATAGGCTAATAATTCTAGATTCACATATGTGCATGAGGGGAGGGAAGGAATGAGAGTGGAGATGAGTAAGGTGCTGACAGTTTATCTGCATGGTCCAAATTTCTTATGAGTTCCTGAAATAAGTGTCCTTTATGGAAGAAAGCATACCAAAGATTTCAAGTTATGGCTCTCATTTCCTGCTAGAAATAGCTATATAACCCATGGGAAAGCAGGTGTGATAACTGATTTCTGACACCTCAGTGGAATTAGTTATTCTCAGAGGGAACTGATCACTTATAATCAACAGGTTATACAGCCCTGAGTTACAAGTTTAACCATGAGGCTTCAACATAACCTAATCATTGAGGCTAATGAATACTAATTTACTCTTAATAGAAGAAGGGGTCATACAACTAGAGGGTATTGGTGAAACTTTATGTAAAAGACCGTATAATATAATTAGGGAGCTAATGGAGATTAATTCTTTCTCTGAAAACTCAAAAAAGACCTAAGTCTCAAACTTCAAGTTTCTTCCTTGCTAAAAGAGTGATGTGAATTAAGTGACTATTGGTATTTTTACTTCCTTGTTTGTTTTAGGATTTCTTTGTGCCATATTCTGACCAGGGAATTCTGAAGATCAAGAAACATAAATATACCTGTGTGGTTCTTAGGATATCTCATTAGGATTGACAATAATAACTTATTTGGTGAATACCATTATGTCTGAATATGTACCTTGAAAAATTTCAAAAACTGTTCACATATATGCATACATATTCCTTAAATATATTAATATCTTAAACATACCTTGTTCCCAAAATAGGTTATTATTGTCAATGAAAAGCTCTAAATATGTGAGCCTAGACTGCCTCATACATTTTTTTCTACCTGACACAGGACTGAGATCAGAAAGAATTCAATAGAGTACTTTCAAGCATTCTTGTTGAAATGACCAGAGCTGAATAGAAAATTTGACTTTCAGATACAAGAATCAAGAGAAGCATGAAAAAGTAAACAGGAAAAAAAAATCATAAGGGACTTACTAAAGTTGAACTCTTTACATTCCTACATGGAAAGATCATATTTGCAACTCTTGAGACTTTTCTCAGTATTGGGGTAGTTGGAAGGATTATTAGACAGAGAGTACAGGGTAAGTTGAATAGGTAGGGATGATATCTAAAAAACTAAAATTAAGGATTAAGAGAGGAATGTATTGGGAAGCAAAAGGGAGAAATAGAATGGTGCAAATTATCTCACATAAAAGAGGCAAGAAAAAGCTTTTTTCAATGGAGGGAAAGAGGAAGGAGGTGAGAGGGAAAAAGTGAAGCTTACTCTCATCGCATTTGCCTTAAGGAGGGAATAATATGCACACTCAATTTGGTATGAAAATCTATCTTACACTACAAGAAAGTAGGGGAGAAGGGGATAAGAGGGGTGTGGGAAGGATGACAGAAAAGAGGGCAAATTGGAGGAGGGGACAATTAAAAGTAAACACTTTTGAGGAGGGATAGGGTCAAAAGAAAGAACAGAATAATAGAATAAATGGGGAGCAGAATAGGATGGGGAGAAATATAGTTAGTCTTTCATAATATGACTGTTATGGAAGTGTTTTGCATAACTACACATATATAACCTATATTCAACTGCTTGCCTTCTCAATGGGGATGGGCGGGGAGGGAGGAAGGGAGACTAGTTGGAACTCAAAGTTTTAAAAACGAATGTTAAAAATTGTTATTACATGCAATTGAGAAGTAAGTTATACAGGCAATGGGGTATAGAAATCTATCTTGCCCTACAAGAAAATAGAGGGCATGAGGATAAGAAAAGGGAGGGGTGTGATAGAAGGGAGGGCAGATTGGAAGATGGGGTAATCAGAACGAACGCTATCTTGGGGTGGGCAGAGGGAAGAGATGGGGAGAAAATTTGGAACTCAAAATCTTGTGGAAATATCTGTTGAAAACTAAAAGTAAATAAATAATTTTTTTAAAAAAGAAGGTTCCTAAACAGTTCAATGAAAGCAAGAAGACAGAGGATTAATAAATTCCTAAAAATCTCTTTACTGAGAAAGAGTAAAACATAGTGGACAGAAGCTGGCCTTAGAGTCAGAAAGACCTTATTCAAATTTTTGCATCTGACATCACAGAGAAAAGACTCAACCTGCGAAGTTGAGGAATACTTTGAGTAAGTTATGGAACAGTTGTTGATCTGCTAATCTGTATTGGTGGGATTTCCACAACGAGGGAATCACAAGACTTAAAAAAATCTCGATCATATGAGGATTAAATGAGATAATAATGGTAGAGAGTTTAGCGCAATATTATTATTCCTAATTCAATTCAATGAAAACTTAGTGAATACCAAGTATGGGCACAGTCCTATGCTTGGTACTTTGGTGAGGAAGGGAATTCTAGAAAGATTAATAAGGCATCATCACTTAAGTCTAGGAATTCACAGCCTAGTTAAGGAGATAAGGCATACACCCAAAAACCCTGTCCTAGACAAGGTTAGAGAAAGTGAGAAAAATCAGAAAAACAATAATTATATTAAAGAATGACTTTCTTTGTTCCTTAATATTAAAATTTATGTCTATTTCCTAAAGATTAGACTGGTTCCTATATTTGAGTGTATGAGTCAGAAATGTTCTCTTAAATAATCACCAAATAAGGGATTTAAAAAACCTTCACATGTGAGATACTTGCATTTTGGTTTGTGACTCAAGATGCAAGAAAAGCCCTGGGGTTTTTTGGACATGGACAACAAGGAATTTGTTTTGCTTGATTATATATATTTGTCATAAGGATTTTGCTTTTCTTTTTTCCTCATCAGGAAGAAGAAAGAAAATACATGCTTGCAAAAAAAATAAATAAATAAAAGAGAGTAAACACATTAATATGTACCTATTATCTCTGAATTTATATATACTTTCTCTCTCTCTCTTTCTCTCTCTCTCTCTGTGTCTCTCTCTGTCTCTGTCTCTTCCCTTCCCTTACTCCCCCAATAATTTCCACTACTTCTATCTTGATTTGATTTTCATCCCTTTTCAGATAGTGCCACTGGGGAAATTCTAAACTAATTAAAATTTCACTGAAGCTTCATGGGCTTCTGATTTGCAAAGTCCCTTGCTTAGTTGAGGCTCATCATCACAAATTCCATTTCACTGTAAAGCTCTATTTCTCTCATTCCATCTCAGCCAAGTCTAGCAGCATTGACTAGTTAGAAATATCCTTGAGCAGATTGGGCTGTCACTGTATTATGGGATTTGCAGTAAAGAAACAGTTTTTATTTCTCTGAAGAAAGCTGCTTTGTCCAGACCCTAACTTGAAATTCTATGGTGAACTATTCAAACTAGCAATATACACGTAGAGTCTTTATTCACAGCAGAAGTAAACAGGAAAACATGGGTATGTTTATGAATAAGCCAGACTACTTTAGAGTAATGTACACTCTCTCTGCAGGCCCCATATCAGATTTCAGGAGCTCTTTTCACACTGATATAATGGCATAAATTGATGGAAAGGAAAAAAAGGTTGTAGGGAAAATGTCTTAGCAAAAAGATCCATTAGGTAGTGGAAAAGAATCCCAAGGGAGGTGGTCAAGGTAGCACTGTTGCAGAGAGTCAGGGCTGGATTAGAGAATACATTAATGAAAATGATATATTGAAGGTTCTACAAAATACAGAGGGGTCACGATGGGTGACACAGACATTTCTCCAGGTTTCAAGACTTAAACCTAGAAGCAAAAAAAATAAAATACAGTTGTACAGGAAAGGAGAAAATAAATAAATGTTCCAATGAGAATAACATTTTTAACTATGTTCTGTGCTAGGTTACAGTATCACAGTTTATATCCAAATGAAAATATAGAACTAAGTAAAGAAATACAAAAACTAAGAGCAGTGTTTTTTTTTAAAAAATAAGATACCTATAAGAAATTTAACAATACAAGGTTAATACACTAAGTAAAGGTAGAAGGCTATTGCTGCAAAATTCTGACTTGAGTGTCCTGAAATTTTTAATCTCAATTTTGCAGTTTGGTGTTATGGTAAAATAGAAAAGGAAAAATGACACAGGTTAGTTATATGTACAGAAAATTAGAAAATAGTTTATTTAGAACCATGTAATTATAGAATTTAGAGCTGTTAGGAAGCATCCCAAATTCCTCATTGGGGAAAGAAAAGTTCAGAGAGGTCAAAGGTCACAGAAATAATAAACAGTGGAACCAAGATTTGAACCCAGATAACCTCATTTTCTTTAACCCAAGAGTCCAATAAAAGGTTTAAAAAACATCTTATTGATTCTACTCCGGATTTCTCACCTATAAAATAAAGAGAGGGATAACGAGGTGGCCCAGTGGATAGAGTTCTGGGTCTAGAGTCAGGAAGACTCATGTTCCTCAGATCAAATCTGGACTCAGAGACTTATTAGCTGCATGAGCCCGGACAAGTTGTGTGTCTCAGTTCTTTATCTGAGAAATGAGCTGGAGAAGGAAATGGCCATCGCTCTAGTATGTTTGCCAGGAAAACCCCAAAAGGGGGTCACAAAGATTCAGACGTGATTGAACACACCTACACTTCTACCCTGCCTCCCCAACCCCTGTGAAGAAACTGGCTTAGATAATCCTGATAGTCTTTTCCAAATCCCAAAGTGCTGAGGTCCTATGACTGAGAATTTCAGTGTTTTAGGTCATATGCAGAATTTTCCTAAAGTTTATAGAACAGTGAAAAGAGAAGCCAACATCAATAACTAATATGAAGACCCAAACTTCAATAATATGTAAACAATGTTCCCACTGTTTAAATCAATCAACAACTTCTTAAAGCTAAAAGATGTACATTTTACTCGATATATTGCACTCAAAATCAATAGTATATTTGATCTGACTCAAGTAGGCCTTACATAGCCATACTGAATATAAACAACACATCCAGAATTCAGCCAGGTCTTTCACAATGAACAGTGGCAGATATTCTATAGCCCTTTTTTCATTCCTTCGAAATAAAAGCTAAGCTAAATCATATCAACAACCCTCAAATGCACAATCTACAGTGGAAAAGATTGCAGGTAAATGTAGTTCTTTTGAGATCTCAATCTCGGAGGTTCTCATCTCCTCAAAATGGAATATTTTAGATGTACAACACACTGGTAAACAAGTCTGACTAAGGAATAGAAACCTCAGAAGAATTGATTGGCTATGTATTCAATTTACTTAGATTATCTGACTAGAAAAGGATCATTTAGAAATGATTCACAAGGAGTTCATTCAGAAACAGCAGCAACAACCATATTTAAGACCATAAATCAGTGGAACATGAAAACCAAAGAAAAATCCATAAAGGTTAATGCACTTTGGGGCATATTTACCACTTAATTCATGGAAGCAAGTCTTGGGCATATCAAGAAGAGATTCTTCCTCTAACTCTCCATAACTGCATATATTTAGATTAACTATTATTTGCTCTTCATGTACTCAAAATTTTCTCTGGATAAAAGTGCAAAGTAAGGTTAACAACACTGGAACTCAGTCATGGGCCAGATGATCTTGAAGGTTCATTTCAATTCTAAAATTCTATGATTCTGTGTCCATAGTTTATACCCCTACGAGGTAATTTGAGGTCCTAATGAAATAAAATGGTATTCAGGTGCTCACACTGAGAGCTACATAAAATTCATGCCTAGGACCAGAAGAGAAAAAGAATGGAATCTTGAAGCAAGGAGAGGGAAAAAAAAGAACATTATCTGTGAAATTTAGAACCTGCAGGCTTATAAACAAATTTAACTCATTTTAATCCTTCTATGAGTATACTGCAGGTGATTTGTGACTACACTTAAGTGTTCCCACTAGACTGAAAAGCAATTTAGATAAAATGAAGTAACCTTCTTTAAAGGAAGAAAATGACAATCATTTGAATTTTTTTTTTAAAGTAAATCATTACAGAAATTTAAGTGATTCAAACTCTAAACTTCAACACTAAGCAAATGACTTTTCCTAAAATGTTAAAAAAAAAAAATTAAAAGAGCTATTGGCACAAACCCCAGAAAACAAATACAAAATAATTCTCTTCCAAAAACCTAGAATTCTGTGCATTTATTATTTAAATTTCTCTTATTAATGTAAAATGGACTCTCCATTCTCTCCCTCCCAATAGTCAATATTTAAATTTGAGTTACTTTAATCTTCCTTTTAAATAATGCAACAAGTCATTCATTCAACATCTGTGTTCTAAGCAGCTACTGTGTGTAAGGCACTTGGGGAGATAAGTTTGGGTAAGATATGGTCACTGCTCTCCTGGAGCTCATGTGAGAGCTTATAAACTACTATGGGGAATAAGCCACAAAGAAACACAACAGGCAAGACAAAACATGTCATGATAAACATATTACATTAGATTGTAGGCTTCCAAAAATTACCTTTTGGATTTCTGGATAGGGGAAGAATTTGAGGCCAGACAGAAAGGATCACAGAAAATAAAATGGACAATTTTGATAATATAAAATTAAAACTTTTTTGTACAAACTTAATTAAATAAATTATATTTAGATGGAAAAAGAAAAAAGTTCCAGCAAGTTTCTCTGATAAAAACCTCATATCTAATATATAAGGAACTGAATGAAATTAACAAGAATGAGTCATTACCTAATAGATAGATGGTCAAAGGATATAAACAGACAGTTTCCTATGAATGAAATCCAAGCTATTAAGAAACATAAGGAAAAATGATCCAAATCATTAGCAGAGAAATAAAAATTAAAACAGGTCTGAGGTTCCACTTTGCGCCTAATCAACTGGCAAAGATGACAAAAAAAGGATAATGCCAACTGTTGGAAGGCCTTCAAGACAACAAGCATAATGATGGCTGAAGTAGTCCAGCCATTCCGGAAAGCAATTTGGAGATATGCCCTGAAAGTCATTAAACTCTGCATACCCTTTGACCAAGTGATTCTATAACTTGGCGTATACCCTAAGAAGATCAAAGAAACATAAAAGGACCCATGTAAACAAAAATTTTATAGTAGCTCTTTTTTGTAGAGGCAAAGAATTGGAATAAAGAGGGTACCCATCTATTAGAGAATGGTTAAACAAACTATATGAATACACAGGAAAGTTATTACCTATAAAAAACGATGCAAAGGAATGTGACTAGAAATAGGAGAGGAATTTATACAATAATAACATTATAAAGAGAAACAACTCTGAAAGCCTTGAGAAGTCTGATCAATGAAATGGCCGACAATGATGCTAGAGGAATGATAGTGAAATATGCATCCCACTTCCTGAGAGGTAGATAAATGCAGAGTGATTCAATATTTCCGGACATAGCTACTGTGAAGATTTGCTTTGTTTAATTATTTGTTATAAGGGCTTTTCCTCCCCTTTTGATTTCTGCACTGGTGGGGTGGATTAGAGGGAATGGGGTAGCAAAAGAAAAGAAGGAAAAGGAGGCCATTGAGGCATTTTAAAAATAAATTCAAAGAAAAGAAGGAAGGCCAGAAACAAGTACTATTATAAATCCAGAAAGCATTGAAAGCTCCAAATTAAACTTATATAATTAAAAAAGTAAATTGTACATAATAAATATCTTTACTTTTATGAACAATCTTTTTATGGTTATACTATATACAAAGGTCTATTTTATTAGGCATTAAGTTCAGAATAAAAATAAAGGAAAAAAAAGTAAGCTTTTCCCAAGTAAATGCTGTTTAATTCACTGTTTTGTATACTCAGTGCACAGCATAGCATTTGCTTAAGAAATATTTGTTGATTGGCTGGGAATGAGTAGAATTTTTTTTGGGAGGGTGGGCAACATTACAGTTTTATTCCTGAGTTTTACTCATTCTTAAAGCTAGTGATGTATTTGTTTATTTAACATTTATTTTAATGAGATGGGTTAGCAAAAAAGTATAGATCTGTTCATTTATATTGGTTAAGATTCAAAGGTGTGTCTTTCCATCCTAATGGAATAATTAGGGTTAGACAAGAAAGCAGGAAATCAAGAGGAGGCAGACAGTTCCAAAAGTTCAAGTTCTGAAGAAAATATAAATATAGAAGTACTATGTGATAAAGATAGTTCGTTGTTAGATACACATAGAATACAAGTTATATTCCTTGAAATCTACAACTCTCTAACATTGCAAAAGTCCAATATCTGAGAATCAAAAAAAGGACAGGATCACTTAATAAGGTGGGTGAAATAATAATAAACACTAATAGAAAGAAGGCACAACTGCTGCTATGACTTTGCTTTGTTTTCCCAGGAGAAGGCTATTTGTATTCTCTCCTTACAGTACAAACATAAAATGGATAATGAGAGCATATGCAGATGCCCTTGATGAAGTGAAGTTATCAAACCCCAAAAGGACTATATCCTGAGATAATGAAAGAACTCTTGGATGTATTGAGCTACTATCAGTGAGCTCTCAAAAATTGTGGGGAAAGGGAAAGTTGTCTTAGGTCTGGAGAAGGGTAAATGCCCCAGTTTTCAAAAAAAGAAAAAAAAAGTTTAATCTGAAAACTGTAGGCAAGTGAATGAGTTTGATTTTGATTCCTGGCAAAATCAGACCTGTGATTTGATTAATGTGGAGAATTCTCTACCAATGCAATATCGTCAAATGCCAATTTGATACTTTTAAAAATTCTTACATGATTCTCATAATTAATCTAATATATATTTTAAAATATATAAAAATATTTTAATAGCAGAGGAAAAAGAAACTAGCAATCACAAAAAGCCAGCACACCTTCATTAAGAGCACGTCATGCTAGACTAACCTCATTTTCTTTTTTTTTTTTTGACAGTTTGTAGACTAGTACTTTGGGGAACTCTCCTCTACTAAGATTTTTATCAAAACATTTTCCAGTGTTTCATGGTAATGTCTATTGACATCAGTCTAATGCTGCACGTCTGACAATGTCACCCTCCCAGTGCTCCCTGTCACCTCCAGGATCAAATGCAAAATCCTACAACTGACACTTAAGGTCCTTTATAACTTAGCCCCTCAATACCTTTCTAGTCTTTCTATATTCTTCAACCCACAGCCTCCTTGCTGTTGGCTGTCCCCCATGCCCAACGTGCTCTCTCTCCTCATCTCTGTCTCCAGACTTCTCTGAATTCCTTCAGGACCCAAGTAAATTCTACCTTCTATACGAAGCCTTTCCTATTCTCTCTTATTGCTAATAATATTCTATTTATCCTATACGTATAACTTGTATTTACATATTTTGTTTTCTTATTGTCTCCCCCAGAGTTCCTTGAAGGCAGCCCTTGATTTGTAGCCCCAGCCTGACATACAGTAAGTGCTTAATAAATGCATACTGACTGACTAGCTTCAGTGCAGTATGTGGACAACTCAGGGTTATCAATGGCTATGTCAGATAAGCATAAGCTCTGGCATGGTCTAATTCAGTGTTGTTTTTAGTAAAACATTTTTTTTAAAAAATTAAAGGAAAGGCTTGAAGGCATGGGTCCAATAAAAACCTTTTTTTTTTTGGTCTGGACCTGTGATTTCATTAATGTAGAGAGAACTCTCTTAACCAATGCAGATTAGCAAGTGTTCTGCAACTTATATTCTTAGAATTTCATCAAGTTGGGGAAGAGGTCCTTTGACTTGCTCAGGGGCATACAGCCAAGATATGTCATAGGCAGACCTAAGCAGGTCAGGTCTTCCTAACTTCAGGCCCTCTGTATACATGATGCCAAGTTAGCTTTTTAGTTAGTACAAGACTTTACATTAAGTAGGGAACAAATGATTTAATCTTTTAGGTTCTGCCCAGTTTTCTAGCTTGCAAAATCTTTTTTGAATCCTAAATCTGCCGTACATTGGATTAACTGTTTTGTTATTGTTATTATGGGCAAATGCCTTTCTATTCAGGCACAAGAGACAAACACTCAGTAGAAGAGTGAAATCAGATGACAAGTGGTGAAATTTTAGGACAGCCATGGATGATCTGAAAGGTTTCTTTAAAAAAAAAAACACAAAACACCAAACTTTTATTTTACTTCCCTTTTAAATTAATAAACATTTTCTCTTCCACCTTCCCCCTTATTAAAGAACAAAAGAAAAAGAAAAACCTTGTAACAAGTGAGCAGAACCACAAGAACAGTTTATACAATTACAACATTGTAAAGGCAAACAACTTTGAAAGTTTTCAAGAACTGGGCCTTTCTTCCTAGCTCAATGGTTGCAGAAAGCTACTTTAGTTCTCACGTAGGTCCCAGGGTCCCCTAAAGAATCGCAAGGTTTTCTCCAAGTGATCATCCAGATCACTTCAGAATCAGCTTAAGATGCTGAAGGTCCTATAGTGGTTGATAGATTGACTAGAGTGAAACAGTTTCTCTCCATTGCTCTGGCCATCACCATCAGCATCACTTTCAAGTTCTCCTTCACCCTCAGAAGAAGAATGAATTATCACAACTATCTTATCTTCCCTACCTCAACATAGTGTTTTTTCTCTTTCTTTCTGGTAAATGTTATTAATGAAGGAGCAATTTGGGTGTGGGTTTGCTATCTGAGTAATATTTGGGTAATTTTTTGGAAAGAGATATTTTTTCCATTTAATTTTTCCATTAAAATGAATAAAAAGAGGGTTTTTGCAGATGGGAACTTTTTCTGAATGGTCAATTTTCAAAGAATGAATTTTGTCCATATAGTGAGAAAGCAATATCTCTCAGTAGGCCAAAATAATTGTAAATTCATCCGTGTAGACTTCAACTCCTCTATGAGTTGCAGCAATTACAATCCCTGTTTGGTAGTCAGTTATCTGATGATAAGCCTCACCAAAACCTAGTTAGACTCGTTCTTGAATAATAGACACTAATCTTTGCTGAACTTGCACTAACCTCCCTATACCTACATAGTTCTTCCTTTTGATCTCCCATCTCCATGCCGTCTCCTAAAGTTGTCAGTATGCTTGAAAGTTCTCTGATGCAATTCACCAAGTTACTTTATTTTACCCATTTAAACCTCTCTTTAATGCTGATGACTAGGAGAAGTCTATTAGGATATAAGTTCCTGGAGGGTAGGGACTCACAATTTTGTATTTGTATCCTCTGTATCTAGCACATACATGAAACATACGAAATGTTTGACAAATACTTGTTGATTTATTAAAGTCATCCCCTTTCTGAGGGTTCATCTTCTGACACCCTACAGCTAGACCTTTTTTACCAGGGTGCTAACATCTACAAAGTATGTTGGGGTGACTAGCTCAACACAAAAATCTTCATTTCAATAGAATCTTAGCTTATAATTATCCAGATATCTGATGTTTTGCTCCAGAGGTCAGACATCAGACAGACATTTTCTTCCTTATGTCTGCTTTCATAAATAGCTCTTCTGATTAGATAGGGATTAAAGATCTTATAATTCCCACTATTATACATTTTATTTTATTCAGGTTCCTATTTGTGGTCTATCCAGAGTAAAAATTCTACTCAGGAGCCTGAGTTGCCAAAGAGTAGGGATTATTAAATTTGTATACAGAATAATAAACACAGTGAAAATAATAAGAAAGATCTCTACTCTAGCTGATATGCTAGAGATTACTTGCAGTCGACTATCCATCAATCTTATGGACATTAAAATGATGGAATACACAGTATGTCTAAAGAAAAACTAGACCCTATGGAATAATTTTGATTACAATATTATCAGTTCCTGCAGAACTGATATTTTTCTCTGGAATGTGCTGATGACAAATACCTAAACCATACGAAAGATAAACCAGCTGTCCAAAAGGAAATGACTGAATGAAGGTTAATATGTGTTCACTGAGTTATATTCTTGGGCTGATTGCTGCTAAGAATTGCAGCTGAATGTGGACAAGAGAGAGGAAAAGCCAAATCAGAGTAGTATATATCCTAACAATTCCATATATAGCCACCTAGGCATTGCTTTTTGCTCAAAAAATGCTTCCTGTTTTCAAAGCAATGGAAAAAATTAAGAAACATTTAAACTCTTCATAATCTTTAATATGTGCTATGCATTCTAATTAAAAAAATACAATTTCATGAAAATTACTTCATGTATAAGAAGAAATTTGTGGCCTGTCCAACACAGCCAAGTCACTTTGATACAACTTACTTTACCTGTAAAAGGGCCTAGTAAAATCCCAGACATTACAAATGGCTGGTCTGCTCTGAAGTAATCTGCCCATGGGCAAGAGGGTCAACAGCTCCCTTTGAGGTTATTTAACTTCACCCAATTAATCTGTTCTTCATTCCTTTTGCATGTAAGTATTCTGTTCTATATTAAATTTCATGTACATATTTCATGGCAACCTATGATTGGAAGTGTACATACCAATGGAATGCAATGTGAATTAACTGGCTGAACTGGAACTGGCTCCAAAGCAGAAGGTGACTATTTTATCCTCAGTCAGCTGTGTATTACTGGCAGGCCAGTTCGAAGGACTCAGATTTTTACTTGGCTATTAAATGGGTAGAAGAAATAACCCATGTAATCAAATTTCTCCCTGAAACCACATCCATTTTAAAAATACCAACATTCTCCCAGTGATATTGTATGACTGTGAATCATGGAATACTACAATCTCCAAAGAATCAAAATCATAGGTGATCCAAGGTGAAAGGAAAGAAATTTGACCTAAATAACCCCACTATTGTCCCACATCTCCTGTCTTTTGTGGTCAAACTCCTTAAGAAGGCCATGATGTTCCATGAACAGGACACTCCCTTTGCCAACTCCAAGCATTTCTATTGGCTGTCATCCCTGCACTAAATGCTTGTCTTCATCTCTGCCTCCTGGCTTCCTTGATTTTTTCTTGAAGTCTAAAGTCCCACTTTTTACAGGAAACCTTTCCAGATTCCTCTTAACCCTCTTCAGACGATTTCCAATTTATTCTGCACATAGCTTGTACTGGTATTTCTATGAGGTCTCTTCCATTAGATGTGACATCTTTGAGAGCAAAGATTATCATTTAGCTTTCTTTATAACCCTAGCACTTAGCACAGTGCCTAGAACATGGAAGGAACTTGATAATTGTTTATTGACTATTTATCGCCATTGATGAAGTGACAGAGGATGACAAAAAGGAAGTGCAATGATTCTTTGGGGACAGGGAGGTTTAACTGTTCTTTGCAATACTACACTGGCATCAAAGTAACATTAAGAGACCTAAAAGAAGGCTTAGTTATTTACAGGAGAACATGGACAAGAACTCTTTAGGATGAGAAAGGGTGGATGGGCTGCCATCTGTACTACTGTAGGTAATACTTATATTGACAAGATCACATATCATTGATGAAATGAGATGCTACTATTTAAGTGTGCTAAAATCCCTTCCTATTTTTTTTTTCTCCCTGACTAGACAGTAAATTCCCTAAAGGAAAGAAAAATATCTTCAATTTCTTTTGTTATTACAGTAATGTATTTTATTTGTGTTGCTCTTCTCACAGTAATTAATAAGGGAGTCTGACTAATTCTTTGCAATAGCTGTTTTCATCTATTTTATCCCCACACAAAATACATCCCATTTAATGCATCAGATTCTGTGGTACACACAATTTGAAGCATTCTATCAACCCTACATAATCATAACACAAAATAATGTTGGTGGAAGCATTTGCAAGCATTATACTGATGTGATGTACAGCACAATTCTATATTGCAATGTGCAGGGAAACAAACAGCGAGCCTGAGAGCATTCCAATATAAACAGGACAACAGCCTACCTCCAAAAATAACCTTGAACAGGGCTTATCTAGCTTTTGAAAATCAATCCTAAGCTACTGCTTATTGAGCAGCTGCAAAATCCTAGCAAAGCTAGAAAATGGGCAATGTGTACCCGCATAAGGATGGGAACTGTGTTTCATTTTGCAAAGTTGCTTGAAGAGAGAGAAGAAACATGAGACTGGGGTTCAGAAGGTCTCTTTTCAACTTCTGATTTATCCTCAGCCAGTTGTGTATCCTTTGCAAAGTTACCTAATCTCTCTGTACCTCAGTTTCCTCATTTTTAAAAAAGTAAAAATCAATCAGCAAGCATTTAATAAGCCCTTGATATTCAGTTGTTCAGTCCTGTCCAACTCTATGTAACCCCGTGGATCTGCCCATGGAGTTTTCTTCACAAAGACAGTAGAGTGGCTCACCCTTTCCTTCCCCAATATGTTCCCATCTTACAGATAAGGAACTGAGACCAAAAGGGGTTAAGTGACTTGCCCAGGGTTCACAACTAGCTGTGTTAACAGCTGGTTAAGGATCTGAGATTGAATTTGAACTCAGATCTTTCTGGCTCCAAGCCCTGTGTTCTACTCACTGCACCACCTAGATACCCAATACAGAAAGTCAAAGCAGTCCCTATACTTAAGGAACTCACATTTTAATTGTTCAGCTGGGTTTGACTCTTCATGACCCTATTTGGGGTTTTGTTGGTAAATATACTGGAATAGTTTGCAATTTCCTTCAGGAAAACAGGGTTAAGTGACTTGCCCAGGTCACACAGCTAGTAAATGTCTGAGGTCAGATTTGAACTCAAGGAGGGTCAGGAAGGTCTCTAAAGAGTCCTCCAAAAAGATCACTGAACCAGAAGATATTGAAAACCCCTTCAAACACTAACATTCTACAATCCTTTTATCTACAATAGGGCCCTTTGAGTGATGAGTGAAATGCTTCTACCGAAAGCTCCCTAAGGAAGATGCTGTAGTACCATGGTACCCCATATCCTTTAAAGCTGGAACTGACATGTCACTTGTCAAAGTTCATTCAAAACAGAGAAACAAGTTTAGCATCCATGAGTCCAGCCATAGCCTCCAATGACAGAAAATGAAACAATAATTAGACGATGCTTGTTTCCCCTTAGCCTAGTTGGTCATTTCCCCTAACAGCACAATTACCCAGTTAATGAGATTAAATTTGGTTTAACTAGAGGATTATTCAACAGCAGAGCCCTGAATGATTCCAATTCCCACAGGGGTCTATTGTTCTGTCAATACACCCAACTAACAGTCATTTCCCTTAATGAAATCTAAGACCACAAAGCATGTCTGTAGAGTACTAAGAAACAAGAGTGCTTTTATGTTGAAAAAACACCCCCATGTCTAGTAATTTTGAGTCTTTCTAATACTCAGTGAAATATTAATGAACACCAGTGCAAACAGCTGGTCAGGAAGCATCATTTTCAACAGCAGATCACTGAATGTAGATTTATTTCATTGCTAAAATTATGATTTTATTAGAAAGTCTCAATGTCACACCAGACACAAAAAAACACATTAGCAACATTTGAGGTCCATAAGAATGTGGATTGGTGTTTCTCTATCCCTTTGTGTCACATTACTCATTTCTTGAACACTATGGAAGCTGCTTTTGACTGTTCAGTGGCTGCACCATTTAGCAGGGATGAAATCACTAGATCTTGAGAACATTTTCTAACTCAAGTTACTTCACTAAAAATATTGCTGACCTACTATGTAGTGCAGATATATGTATATACTACAAGATACTGTAGTTTCTATGCCTATGTAGTACAAAATATTGAAGTTTCTGGGTGTTGGGTAACCTAAAAAAATAAGTTGTGGCTCTTGACCTCAAGAAGCTGACGATATAATCGGTGAGGTTAAGAAGAGAATAAGGAAGATATTCAAATAAATATGATAGAAAGAAAAATGAAGTCACAAAGCACAGTGAGAAAAAGGAGGAAAATTAATTTCTAGCTGGGGAGGAGGACAGGGATAATCAAGAAATGTGATATAAAATGGGAGTCATTTAAGCCATGTACTGAAGGCCTGATATTTCATAAGGCTGGTGTTAGTGGTGCCATCCTTATGATTTTTACCCAGAGGGTCCAAAAGCAAGAATTTGATAGAATTTGAGATTTAGAAAATAGGAAGACAGATGATACAAATGAAAAATGGGAGAGAAGTGTGACATTGAATCTACACAAAAACCTTCTAACTTGCTAACTATGGGACTTAGTTCAGCACAAATCAAGGTCATTCAGTCTACTGCTGCTGTTGGTAACATATCCTGAGGCAGACACATCCTTCATTTCCTCTCCATATGACAGCATCAGCATTTACTGGGAGGTTCATTCTTTCAAGTTCCAATTAACTCCTTTCGTTATGTACATAACTTCAGTATGGGTTGGAAATAGTAGACAATGTTTTCCATAAAAACCAAGTCCCTTATTAGTTGCATTGGTATGCAAGAGAAGAGCCTTTTCATTATTCTGGAAGACCAACGCATAACAAACTTAACTACTAGCAAAGCACCAACCAGGGGATGTTAGTGAATGATGTCTCGCTCCCAGCCATGAGGAGGAAAATCGTTTCCTATCACCCTATCCTCTCACAAAATTAGCATAGTGAATACAGTACTGTTGAGAAAGAGATGGCATGGGTTCCATCCTTGGGCGATAATCAGCCTGACCCAACATGTGAGTCCTTCATCATCTACCTCTCAGCTGCACATCTACTATGTTAAAGAGGTTGTCTTAAAAATGCAGATGGGGTCAGGATAGTGACGCACTGGCTTGTTGTGCAGTATCTCTCTCCAAACATACACACAGGGCAATGAATCTTCTCTTGTCTCACCTAAACATGGCTTTATGAGGCCGCAGAGAGGATGACAGGTAGATAATACCATCTCTCATTTGTACAGTGCTTTATACTTTTCAAAGTACCTTTATATGTATCTGACCTGAATCAAACAAACAGTTCCAAGACAAAGAAAGTATTATTATCTCTATAGAGGAGGCAGAGAAGTTAAATGAAGAAGACAGTGTGAGAAAAAGACAAGAACGCTATGCTAGGAGGTTATCTATGGTCTGACTCCTACTCTCTACCTACCTTGTTGTGTGACCTTGGACAAGTTGCTTCCTCTTTCTAGACCTCAGTTTCCTCAACAGTAAAATAAAGAAATTGGCTTAGATAAACCCTAAGCATCCCTTTCGGTTCTACAAGTTGACTCCAAGATTACATGTAATTACTAGGAATACTAGCAATTAGCATAATTAGAATAAGAACCCAGAATTTCTGACATGTTAGTTCACTGATTATTCTACTAAGCTATAAGACCAAGTTTGAATTACTGAAAGTTGTTCTAAAATCTAGCCCATGTATCAGAGGAAGGGGGTAGCCCTACCTGGAAGCTGGGAATGACATATGATGATTCCTTATCGACTCTATGAGCTTCTACACAGTGCATATACCAAACACTTCTCCAGCCCTTGAAGAACAGACTAACATGAAATTCATGACCTTGGTCATGTATAGAATCCAATTAGGTGACTGTGTTTCAAGGCACAGTTGCTGGGTAAGTTGAAGACAAAACTGTGAAGCTGGTGTGTGTTTGTTGTCTTGTACATTCATTCTGCTCCCAATAATGCTTATGTTACTTTCCCTACAGTGGGCCCTGAAACCTCTTTCCTCTGGATAGATGAGGCATTCCTTTATATATAAAGGGGGTCTGCAGCTAAGGAGATACCTGGAGGAATGAACAAGCACATCAACTCCACAAGGCTGAAAGACTTTAGACAGCCAATTCACTAGTCTAGAAAAATTTTATTAAAACTTGTGTGGAAAGTTATTTGAAAGAGGAGCTTATTTAAATCTGCATCACATACTTTTAAATGCTTTAATGAGGTGACATTAGATTTAAAAAAATACAGGCTCAAAAATAATTCTTCGCTTTTATAGATCCCAATCTAACCATCCCTTTGATTCTGACTGGCATAGCTATTGTCTGGATCCTATTAATTACTATCTCCATATTCTGTTTCACACCGAAGATCTTGCGATAGCCTATTCAGGTTCCTTGATTCTCATTGACTCAAAGGGCACCACTGATAGATTAATCTTCCTTAAACATAATCTTTATCAAGTCCTCCGTTTATGGGAGTAGACAAAAAAATGAATGGATCCCCACTTTATAATGCAACAAATCTAAACTCTTTTGTTTGGCTTTCAAGGGTCTTCCTAATCAGAAATCTTCCCCCCTCCCCCCTGCCCCCACCTATTCATTCTTATTCCCTTCTACTCTCCAACATGCCCTCTCTGACAGACAGAGCCCGCTGGGTCTCCCTTACCTTCCACAAAGATGCTATGGTTATTTCCTTGTGCCTGCATCTTCACCTAGATTTTCTTCCTCTCATCTGAAACAACCTCTTTTCTCACCAATCTGCCTTCCATACCTTAAACCCTTCCTTTACTGACTACGCCATGTCACTCTGCTCCCCTACTTCTGTAAAGCTCTATAGCACTTGTAGGAGCCAAGATGGCAAATTAGAGGCAGCAATTCAGCCAAACTCGCCCAACATTCCCATCCAAACAACTTAAAAAAAACTCTTCAGATGAAGCTTTGGAGCTGCAGAGCCACCAAAAGGTGAGAATGAGCCATTTTTGCAGACATTTTCAGAACCTTAGGAAGCCGACAGGAGAGGCCTATAACACTGTGGTGCGAGCCTGAATGTGTCAGGAGAACCAATGGCAGATTATGGAGTTGGCAGCAGTAACTTTGGGAACTCTCAGTTCAGAGATGGAGTTGTGGGGGTGTGAGCTTTGTCAGACAATTGGTCTGAAAGGGATTACAGGGGACTCTGCTAGCGCTGGGTGCAGCTGGTGCTGATAGTGCTAACAAACAGTTCTGTTTTACAATTTTAGGGCAGAGAAGAGTGCTTGTGATACAGAGAAGAGTACAGGGGCCCTCCTCCCAAGTCCAAGGCACAGAAAAATATTAGTACTTGTGGCTGAAGGAGAACAGGGGCCCTTCCCAGGTAAAGACCAGAATTCGAACCAGGAGAGCAGTGACCATACTTCTCCCAGTATCACATCATCTTGGAAGCACCAAAAACTTGCAGACCCCTAGAACCAGCTCTGAAGATAGTAAAACAAAAAAGTCTAAATCTTGGGACAGTGCCTCCCTACTCCCAGGAGATCAGAGTCCAACCTTAACATAAAGTTTAAAGTCAAGAAATAGGCTGGAAAAATGAGTAAACAAGAAAAAAAAAGACTTTACCATAAAAAGTTACATGTCAGGAAGACATAAAAAGAAGACAGTAACATGACAACAAATACAGGCAAAGCCTCAAAGACAAATGCTAATTGGACCCAACAATTAGCACAAAGAGAATTCCCAGAAGGCTCAAAAGAGAATAGTGGTACAGGAAAAATGGGGAAATAAAAGTGATGCAAAAAAAATATGAAAAGAGAATTAGCAGCTTGGTAAAAAAGGCACAAAAATTCACTGAAGAATTCCTTAAAAAGTAGAATTGGTCACATGGAAAAAGAGGTACAAACAGTCACTGAAGAAAATAATTCCTTAGAAATAAGAATTGGGCAAGTGAAGATAATGACTTCATGAGACATGAAGAAATAATAAAAACAAGTCAAAAGAAAAAAATAGAAGAAAATGTGAAAATAACTGACCTGGAAAACAGACTGAGGAGAGATAATTTAATAATTATTGGACTGCCTGAAAGCTGTGATCAAAAAGAGTCTAGACATCATATTTCAGTAAATTACCAAGGAAGACTGCCCTGATAGCTTAGATTCAGAAGTAGAAAGAATCTACCGATCACCACCTGAAAGAGATCTCAAAATGAAAACTTCCAGAAATGTTATTGCCAAATTCCAGAGCTCTCAGGTCAAGGAGAAAATGTTGTGAGTAGCTAGAAGGAGACAATTTAAATACCATGGAACCGCAGTCAAGATCCAGAAGATTTAGCAATTTCCATTTTAAAGGAGTGGATGGCAAAGGAGCTAGGACTACAACCTAGAATAATCTACTCAGCAAAACTGAGTATAATCCTTCAGGAAAAAATAGATAATTAAGTGAAATACAGAACTTTCAAGCATTCCTGATAAAAAGATAAGAGCTAAATAAAAAGTCTGACATTCAACCATGACTCAAGAGAATCATAAAAAGTAAATATGATAGAGCAATCATAAGAGACTAAATAAAGTTAAACTGTTTATATTTCTACATGGGAAGATAATAAATGTAGCCTCTAAGAATTTTATCCTTATTAGGGCAATTAGAAGGATTCTACATAGACAGAGGGTCTAACTGTAAGTCAATTTTGTTGGGATAATCTCCAAAAAAAAGAAAAATGAATGGGTGAGAAAGAAGGATGCACTGGGAGAAGGGGAAAGGAGAGGTACCTTGGGGAAAATTTTCTCATATAAAAGATACACAAAGAAGAGTTTTTACAATGAAGGGGGTACTCTCATTGGAACTGGTTCAAAGAGGGAAGAATACACATAGTTTGGTATAGAAATATATCTTAATCAATAGGGCAATAAAAGGGGAATGGGATAAGAGAGATGGGTGAGTGATAAAAGGATGGTGAATTAAGGGAGGCAATAGCGAGAAATATCGTTGTGCTATAAGAAAAGATGAAGGGGGTGGTTTTAGGGAAAAAAACTCAACATGGAAAGACTTCTACAAAATGATGTAAAGTAGAGTGAGAAGAACTGGGAGATCATTATGGGACATATGGGGATCACATTGGGAGATCATAAATTATTATTTATCATTATAAAAGCAATGTTTAGTGATGATCAATTGTGAACAACTTGGCTACTCTGATCAATACAATGATCAAAGACAATTCCCAAGGACTCATGATGAGAAAACCCTTATAATTACAAACTTCCCTCCAATTTATTTTCATAAGTAAAGGAAGCATTGCTGTTGTTTAATAAGCAATAAAACAAAGGAAGGGGAAGTGACTTGTTGGTATCACATGAACAGACATGCTGTGAGATGTGGTGTGGTACAATAAAAGGGGCATTGAACTTGGAAACCACAGACTGAGAATTAAAAGGAACCTCAACAGTCATCTATTCCAATCTGTACCCAAAAGGAATCCCAACTATCAGATATATGAGAAATGATCATCCAGACTCTGAGACTTGAGACCTACAACAAAAGAGGACCCACCACCTCTCGAAATAGTCCATCTCACTTTTGGGACAACTCTAATTGTTAAAAAGGTTTTCTTAACAGTGCTTCATCACTCCTGATTCTTCTCTCTAGGGAAAACAGAACAGTCTAATCTCTCCTCTACAAGATATCCTTTAGATACTTGAATATAATGATCTTATACCTCAAGCTTTTGTTTCTCCAGGCTATATGGTTCCCTATTTCTTCAACTGATCTTCATGTAATATGGAGGCAAGACCCTTTACAAACCAGCTTGCTCTCCTTCTGGATGCTTATCCAGAGGACAAACTTATCAACGTACTTCTTTAAAGAGTGGCACCTAGAATTTAATACAGCATTCCAGGTAAAGTCTAAGTGGTATAGACTACAAAGCTACCTCCTCATTCCTGGAGCCTCTGTATGTATCACTTAATGCTGTCCAAGCTAGTATTACCTTTTCTAGTTGCTATATCAACCAGACTCATTGTTGACTCATTGAGCTTACAATCCACTAAAACCTCCAGATTTTTTTAAGGCTGAGCACTGTCTCACATCCTCCCCCACAGTGTATTTGTGAGATTGATATTTTCATACTCAAGTGTAAGAATTTATATTTATCACAAGGGAACTGCACCTTATTCAATTCACAACAATGCTCTAATCTGTCAATATCCCTTTTATCATCCAGTGTGTTAGTTACCTATGCTAGCTTTGTATCACCTACAAACTTGAAGAAAATGCTATCTATACCACTATATAAATCATTGATAAAAAATGTTATACAGCCCAGGGACAAGCCCAGTTCCCACAAAAGACTTCCTGTCATATTCAGTAGATCATAACCTCCTTGAGGGTAGGGATTGTCTTTTGTCCCTTTTCATATTCTTAGGGTTTATCACCAGTGCCTGATAGTATGTGCTTAATGAACATTTACTGAACTGAATTGAAAATGGTGACAATGAATCACCAACAACTCTTCTTTGACAGAAGTCAGACATGCCAAGCTCAAATACTCAAGTATATTTCATATTCATGTAACCCTGAACAAGTCTTACTGGGTCTCAATTTTTACATGTATAAAATGAGAATAATAAATAACTCGACTTATATCATGTATTTGTTGTGATGAAAATTCTTTGTAAACATAACGTATTTAATAAATGCAAGTTATTATTACCATTCACAGATTAATGATCTATTCACAGATCATTAGAACTCAAAGAATCTCAATGTTAGACATTATTTAATCCAATGCCCTCATTTAGAAATCAGAGCTATTACATGGCATGTCTAAAGTAAATACGGCTGGTTAGTGGCATCAAATGTTAAATTTTCTGACTGATTGCCCAGTTCTCTCTCCACAAGACTAAGAACTCCTAGAATTCCAGGAACCATAACACATAGTATTGTGACTCTTGTTTAACTAATGAATAGGAAGAGCCAATGCCTCTTTGGGTTCTTTCCCATCAGCTCAATCTCATTAGCATCCTATGGAGAAAGGAAAATATCCAGGCCTTGATTCTGGCTTGTGCAGTGACACCCAGCTTTAACCATGTGTCTCTAATTTCCAAGGTTTTCAGGCAGAAAATTCAAAATTGGAGTATGTGTGAGTGTTTAAGTACTCTCTGCACAACACTGTACCAGAACTAGTCCCCGTTCTTTACCACTTCATTAAGACTGTTGTTGGATGACTGTACCTGAAAAGTAAGAAACAAGTACTATTCTCATGACATTCCTTGGGCAGAATAACTTATTTCTTCCAATCATCACAACCAGAGGCACATTCTTACGTGTTCAAATCCTGCAGCTCTCAATCTGGTCCCCTGTAAAAAGTAACATATGCTCACAATAAATCTTTAAAATGGCTCTATTAATAGAGTGGCTGCGGTGACAGTTTTATAAATGGGCCCCATCTTTATGCAAACGGTGTTTTATTAGATTGCATTCTAATGATTTGTAATAAGAATGCAGAGATGAATTCAGAGAGAAGGCACTCCAAACGTTCCTAAGCTGGTCAGGAGTTTCAAAGCCCATGAATTCTGTGTGGCAGACTGCATGTTCCGGGAACAACAGACATCATCAGATTAGTTTTGCTACAGTTGTATGCTCCTCTACTTGCTTTTTTCCAATCAGATAATAACGGTCTAATAACTGGCTTTGTGTCTGTCAATCCAATTACTTCCTATTTGGGATGTGCTGACACTCCATTAAATCAGCAGACAGATGGCAGGGTCTTTCATTACCATCCGACTGAATAATTAGCTTTCCAGGCACATAACTGGGGAAGGAGTCCATCTCTGAAGTCAGGAGTTCTTCACATGTAATCATAGACACAGGTCATTAAAAAAAGTCCTGTAACCCCAAGTCACATCCATGTAGATCCATGTAACTGGCAAGCCCCTCTAGTTCATTCTTGGGCTGACTAACGACCCTTCCTTCTTAGGTTCTTTCATAAGGAGAGGAGGAGGGGTGATCTGTCCACTTTTTACTACTGAGGGACTTTTCTCTCTCAGTTTGATGCTGATCTGGGTGCCACTCCAGAATGCATGTAATCACCAAGAAACTACAAGAAAGGGAAGATAAACTTTAATGGCAGAGGTGTCTCTGCTTCGGGGCACAGAGGCATTTATTTTATAATAAGTCATTTCACATTGTATAGCTTTGAATAGTGAAGGCTCAGAGCCTACAATAACACAGAGGGTATATTATTAAAAATGTGGAAGGATTATTTTCAAACATCGATTAAGAAACACAAATGCTTTATCTAGCCTCTGCTCTTAAAATCTCAGATTTCTGGAGGAACCAAATATATGTATATGTATACATACACATATATGTTTATGTGTGTATATATATGTATGTGTATATATATATATGTATTCAGAGACAGATAATTATACTATTAAAAAATCAGAAGAAAATGAAACATTATATGTTTCACAATTATGATAGGAGGAAAATTTTTAGCTAGACAAGGACTTGAAGGGATTGCAAAAAGATAAAATAGATTATCTTGATTATATAAAATTCAAACCGTTTTACACAAATAAAATCTAGGAAGTTATAATCAGAAGATACAGACTGGAAATAGTCAGTATGGTTAATAGAAAGCCAATATCAAAAATCTACTACAAATTGCTGTAACCATATAAGCTTGGGGGAGGGAGGTGTAGCATAATGGTCAGTCTAGAAATCAAGAACACCTGAGTTCAAATATTGCTTGTAACATATACTAGCTATGTTGTCAGGCAATTAGCTCTCAGCCCATGGACAATTTGCATAAACTCTCAGGGCCCCCACAATGACTTGTCGTTGTTGCCCATAATACTGTTCTTTGTATACATAATACTTACAAAGAAGTTGCTAAAACATCAGTAAAGGAAGATCTTACACTAATAATTTCCTATACTGATGAAATCACAGGTCTGGGCTAAAGAAAATTTTACATAATTAAGAATCATTCCCCCAAAAGATCATGAGCAGTTTTTCAAAGTATTGATAATGATCTGAAAAATTATTCCAAATTACAAGTAAAAGAGATTCAAGGAATGATGAAGAATTCAGAGATATGGGCATACCTGTATAAAACGATGAAGAGCGAAGAAATCCACAACAAAAAAGCAGGATAGATAATGACTCCAGCGATGTAAATAAAGTCAATATGGACAAGCAAATAAACTGATCCAATCTAACTCTCCATGAAATCACACTATACTGTCAGAGTTCAAAGATACATCCCTCCTTTCTGTCAGTAATCCATTATCTTAATAGACAAAATAATAAACCCCATAGAGATTTATTTGGGTGTTTTTGGAAAGCATCTTTTGTGTCAAAAAACCAATGCCAGTAAATTTTTAAAAATGAAAAAAGAAACTGAGACCTAAAAACTAAAGTGATATAATAAGTGCAAGACCTAGAGTCAAGAAAACTTGGATTTAGGTTCCACCCCAGACACTGGATGTGTGAAAACGCGCCAGGTACTTAACCACTCGGCCTCAGTTTCTTCATCAGCAAAATGGGAATAATAAGAGTTGATGTACTAACCTCAGAAGGCTGTTGTGAGAATCAAATGAAACAATGCAGGTAGAACACACATCAAACCTTAAAGTGCGATGAAACTGTCAGTTATCATTATTGTCATCAGCTTCCATTATTGTAACCCAGGTTTTCTGACCTCTGAGGCTTCAGAGAAAGGAAAAGATGTGTGGGTTGGAATCATCAGGGAAGAGTTTACAGAGGAAGAGTGCCTCTGGCCCCTCAGATTCAACATGTCCAAAACAGAAGTCATCACATCCTCCTCCAATTTTCCCATTTTTGATAATAGTATTAACACTATCCTAGATACTAGAATCACTAGAATCATCTCTGACTCTTCTCTTTCTGTTTTTAATGTAAAATTTTTTTGTGAACCTCCATATGATAAGCAGTTGTATCATAGCATCCACTGAATGAGAAACAGATGACGATATACCTCTAGGAGGTCAAAGACAGAAAGAAAAATCTCTTATAGACCAAATAGCGACATTTTTTGTGGCATCTATGCATTGGAAAGAAAATGAATGGCCAGGAATTAAAGAATGGTTGAGCAAACTATGGTATATGAATGAAATGAAATACTATTACGTTGAAAGAAGTTAGGAATGGGAGAAATTCAAAGAAGCCTGGCAAGATTCATATGAACTGATACAAAGTGAAGTTAGCAGAATGAGAAGGACAAAGTGTACAATAACTACAACAATGTGGATGAAAATGAGAATGAACAACAGTCAAAGTCAGAACATTTACAGAGACCAACTTTACTCCTGGAGAACAGAGGGGAAATACTTTTCACTTCTCTTAACTGAGAGACGGATGCACATGGTGTGCAGTACTGTATGTGCTACAAGAAGCAGTTATCTTGTGCATCACTTAGGCCTGTTTCTCTTTGTCACAGGGCAAGGTTTAACGTGTACTGGGGAGAAGGGGAGAACACAGCATACAGTATTTCACTACGGGGAGACATGCTGAGAAAAAACTCTTGTGTACATTTTCTCTTGTTATTCAATATGGAAGTAAGCACCAGCAATGGGCTGAGTCCCTTGAAAAACTGAGAAGGCATAGGCTAGAAGACACTCAGCTCAGTGGGGCCTAGTAGTATTGAAATGGAAGGCGAGAAGTCAGCTCTGTAGCACTAAGGCTGGTGAAGCCATCTTCTAACTAAACAAAGAAAATGACAAGAAGAAGAGCATGTTTGAGAGAGGTGAAACCAAAAAGTGTAACTGGATGAGAGTAGGTCCTATCAGGTTCTAAGTGACAGGACCAAATAGCTCAGAAATTAAAGTCTAAGTCAGGAAAAAGTTGATTTAGATTAGCATTTGGGAGTTTGCAAGCATTGAGAATTAAGTAAGGATTATGAAACAGTGGGCGATGTAATGTATCCATCAGAATGAACTGTCCCCACAGTCAATAGGCAGTTTTAGCTAACAGATCCCAAAACTGACTTGAAAAACAACTTCTAAATTAGGATTGGGGCTCTTTTCCAAACCAAAGATGAAAATATCAACCTATTTCCTGTGAATATCCTAAATATTAATGCAAAGCTGCTGATCCTAACAGGTATTCCTTGAACCATAAGGAAAAATCCTCAGAGGCCCTGGGAAGGGGTCACACTCCCAACATTCAGAGGGTTTTTGCTTGCTATGATCCCTTTAGATAACTCTTCTCTGACGCTGCCTCTTAAATAAACAGTTAAATACCTGACTGCATTCATGTTCAAATACACATGGGTCTTCCTTCAAGCAGACTGAAACCCATCTGTACCTTTTTATGCTGTAAAACTCTTCTCTGATAAATTGTCCGTGGAGTCTTTCTCTCGATCTACTGACATTTCGCTAGATAATACTACCTTACATGTTTTTGATGATGTGATTTACAGTGACACATAAGCACTTATTCCTAATATGCGGCAGCCAGCTATATATATATATATATGTACACACACACACACACACACACACACACGTATGTCTATCCATTGCCCCTTAAGTGACCTATAATTTTCTTCTCCTGGAAGTTGTGGTATGCCATGTTTCAAAATGGAAAAATAATGATGTTACAAGGATAAGATTTTATTTTCAGGGAGAAGTCTAGTGCCATTGGAAGGACTGTCTGACTTCCCAAATGCAACCTGTCAATTTAGGACCTAGTTGTCTATCTACAGTGTTTGTCTAAGGTCCTCACAGACCAGCTATATGGGCTGTCCATCCAACTGTATGTCATTGTCTAAACAAATTTTTCTCTCACTTAGCTTTTCTTGGGGAAGCACTTATGCCACACTCTTTTGAATGACTATAGATCTCATTTAAGAGGCTATGCAGTATTCCCAAATTGGATGCAACCAGCACAATCTCATTCACAGAAAGGAACCTTTCAAATATCTCTTCACCTACAGGGAATCTCTCATTTGCAGTTGGCTGGATGGACTCTATACCACTGGCAAACACCTGATGATATTTTGCTTGATATTAATAATCAAAGTTATCCCTGTTGTGTCTATCAATGAATTTTGACTGAACTTCACATATTCATGAGTGATACTTTGAAGAGCCATAACAACTTCAATTTGATTCACTGAACGAAATGCATTTTTATAATCCACGAACAAAGAAATATAGTGAGATATGTTAGTCTCTGTTCCTTTGAGTCAACTGTAAGAACATAAAGATACAGTCTACTATAGAAAATTATTTACAAAAGCCTGCCTATTCTCTTCTCATATTTAATCTAGGTCCATGCTTTTTCATCCTATATAACTCTTGCTCAAAAATGGCAAAAAGAAGTTTAAAGCTTCATTTTACACCATATAGCACAACTTGTTCAAAATGGATATGCATTGTAAATATAAAATGGTGCAGCAATAAAAGTATAGAGTAAAATTTATGGAGAAAACTTTTACAACTATAGCAAAGGGGAAGAATTCTAAATAATTGAGATTGCAAAATATAAAATTGACAAACAAGATCATATAATGTTGAAAAATATATCAACTAAATTAGTACAAAGGGGAAATTCTTCGTTATGAAAAAATGTACCATATGCCTCTGATAAGTCTGACATCTAAGAATTATAGGGAATTATCAGAAATAGATAAGCCTAAAAGTAATTTCCCCAAAAATAAATCATCAAAGGATATGAACTGATTAAAAAAAATAAAGATGCCTTCAAATGTGCAAATTATTCTAAAAGATTATGTACAGATAAGTAAATAGGCCAATAGGTCAATAGTTACCAGTATTACCTTGATGTTCACTCTGGATAATAATTTGAATCATTTTTTCCATTCATGTTATATATCTTCCTAAATAATCTCTAAATCCTTTTAAAATCATGCCATTACCAATACAGCAAATAGAAAGGATATAAAAAACTTCTTGGACTGATATAGGAAATAAATTCAGCAATTAAATACCTTGATTCTGGTGCCACTCTCTGACACTCTCATTAACAAGAGCTCCCATTTATACAAGGCTTTAGATTTACAAGGTGATTTCCTCACAACCCCATAAAGCAGGTAATACAAATATTACCCTTATTCTACAACTGGGAACGTTGAGGCTCAGGATGTCATACAGGAAAGCTTGTTATCAATACTACAGGTATTATAAAGTGATTAATTATCAGTAGAGTGGTATAATATAGAGATTAAATGTTAAGAAGTCAAAAGAAGGCAATGTTGACTGCATATTGTCTGTCCAGCTGGTGTTTCAGCTCAGCTGGGGGCAAGTTTAATATTTATTTGTGTGTTTTTAGAGTAATAAGTTTTTAGTAATGCCTGGTAATTGATTGATCTTTATTTTATAGATGAGAAAACTGAAGCCTAGAGAGATTAAGAGATTTGCCCAAAAATCACACAGCAAAAAATGATGTGCTGATTTCTCATCTAGTGTTTACTGTAGAAGAATTCTATGGGATATTTATAACTCTCAATTATTCCTGTGTGGATCGTTCACCTCTTCCATTCCACATACCCCATGCGCTACCTTTCCTATCACTCACCTTCCCTCACTGCACATGTTTGGCAGACAGTTTTTCCCCCCTTCACTTCCTACAGTCTCACATTGTACCACTGTTTGTACTTTCTACTTCGCTATTATTCTAATTAAATAGGAAATCAACCAGCTATGGACTTGAAGGATTATGTTGCTCCCCTATTAAAAATCTTACCAAGGCTCCCCTTGTTTAGCATATAAGGTACAAACTTCTGAACCCTGGAATTCAGGGACCTCCACAGTCTGACTCAAGCCCATCTTCCCAGGTCTATTTTATTAATACTCCCCTTTACTTATTCATTATTCTATCCGAAATTCTCTATTAATTGTTCCTCCTTCTCATCTTTGTCTCCATATCTTTGCTTACACTATTTCCTATGTATGGAATGCTATTCCTTCCATCCCTGACTTCTGCTAAAATTTTGATTTCTGTTACAATTTTCTCCCCTTCCCTGAGATCTAGCTCAGATGAAGCATTCTTGGATTTTTGTATTTGTAGTTTAGAGTGATCAGTTTCTCTTCAAATTTCTTATTTACACTAATCATATTCTGATTTATGTCATAATTATTTGTGTTGCTCAGTTGTTTCAGTTGTGTCCATCTCTCTGTGACCCCATTTGGGGTTTTCTTGGCAAAGACACTGGAGTAGTTTGCCATTTTCTTCTCCAACTCATTTTACAGATGAGGAACTGAGGCAAACAGGGTTAAGTGACTTGTGCAGGGTCACCCAGCTAATAAGTGTCTAAGGTCGAATTTGAACTCAGATCCTTCTTACTCCAGGGATGGAGCTCTATGTACTGTGCCATCTAGCTGCCCTTAATTGTCTGTGTACAATATGGTAATTGGCTCCAGCTCAATGGAATTATGCAATGAAAATTCAAATATGGTGTCTACTTCATGGAATTCATTATTCATACTAATTGGAATCCAGCTGTATGTATCTTATTCTACCAAACTAGATGATAAATTTGTTGAAGACAGGACCGATGTCATCTCAGTTTTAAGTATTAGCCCAGAGTAAGCATTTAAATAAGCCTTCTCTTAAATATCATTTTTGAAATTATTTGAGGAACTTTGAGAAACTGATCTATGGATCATTTAAGAAAAAAGTTTACCAAATAAGGGGATTGTGTCTACTTTCTCACTAATCTCATCATTTCTTTCAGACACAAGCAAAAAAAGACTGAAAACAAGGCTATTTAGAAGGTACACTTTAAAAAAAAAGAGAGAGAAAAACTATCTGCATCTACCACCTCAATTCTAAAACTCTAATCTGAAACTAACCTGTCTTTTTTCACTATTACATCTGTCTCTAACATTCAAATAGTGTATCAAGACAGAAAGCTCTTCAAAGATTAAGCACTATTTGGCCCCATCTGCACCAATGCTCCAATCCATTAGTTCATATAATCAAAAATTGAGTATTATTGTCTGTTATATAATGCCATCTCTTGAAAGACTTTACATGTCTTTTGCTATTCACTTAAGAAAAAAACGTATATATTCAGTTACAGAGTCTCAAATTTTCCTCAATTACCTTATTCTCATTTCCATTTTGGAATACGACTGCATATTCTGTAAGAGCTCCACTTAGGGCAATATGATAGTAATTCAGATCTTTGCTCCTCATGAACAATTTTCTTCCATTACAGAATTTTGCTTTTCACTGTTTTTTTTTTTTTTTTTTTTTTACAAAATCTCAACTACAAATAAAATAATCACGCTCTTTGGACACGATAAAGGCTTCTTTATAGGCAACTTAAATGTGTAAATGCATAAATATAGTGCATTTCAGACTCTTTAACACTCACTTAAGCAGCAGCAAAAAGGTGAAAGACATGAAGTTCTGGAAAAGGAAGGCCAGACAAATGACTAGAACAGTTGTGGCCCACCTAAGCTTCTAAATGTCAGGTCCCCCTAAGTTAGGAATCCTGTTGCAGGTTAAAAAAAATCTTTAGTATCTTGGCATCACCAGTATGTTGGAATAAAGAATCCAGTTAGCACTGATTCAAAACTAAGTTGTTAATGATATGGAAAGGTGACTGTGGAGTATTAGACTACTGACTGTCTCATTTCCCAGGTCATGTATCTAGTAGGACATGTTCTGGTACATTACTGTTGGTATATGGTAAAAAGCACTGGAAAGGGGGATGAAGAGACAAAGGCTCTCAATCTGACCCTGCCACTAACCGGCTATGTGATCTTGAGGACAATTTACTTTTGTAGGCCTTAGCTTCCTCATCTAAAACATGCATCTCTAAGTATCCTTCTTGCTCTGAAGTTCTATGAGTCTAGGCAGAGAAGAAAGTACCCTCAACTCAAATTTCCCTTGTATCCACTCTCCTTTTGGCCTTACTAAAAATGATGCATAGATGATTAAAACATCCCATATCCTCCAAATCTACACAAATGTCTTCTTTCACTAAAACCTAATTACTATTACTTCAACTAAGCAGATATTTGTACTGATAATTCAATCGATGTAAAGTACATCTCCCTCCACGCTTCAGAGAATTGAATTTAAATGCCCTTTTTGATTACTAATTATTTTCTAAGTGAGTTTAATGCTTCTGAAAGCTGTTGGGAATGACATTCCAGAGAATAGATGCTCCCTGTTTATCTGAAAATCAGGTTCTACAGAGCCCCAGGCATAATAAAGCACAAATCTCAACGTCCAATTCATAAAGAGGAGGGCAGGAGACATGAACTGGGGTAATGAGGTTGCAGGCTTCCCTTTGAGGTAGAGCACTCAGTGATTCATTTCACAATGGAATGCTAGTCAATGATCCCAGAGATTCACAGTAACACTAGATTTGAAGGGTTGGAATCTTAGCTCACTGCTTACAACCTATACAAGGTTTTCCCTTGCTGGATGTTAGCTTCATCTTTAGAATGAGAAAGATAGATTAGATAAATTCTAAGATTCCTTCCACCTCTAAATCAATTAATAAGCATTTAATTACAACTAGCAAGTGATACTGTGAACTGAGACACAATTAGAGCTAGAACATTCATTTCATAAACCTTTAAGTATCTTATTATATGCAGAGCACTGTTCTATGGGCTGGGTAATATGAAAATCTTAGAAAATAGAGAGGCTTCCTCTCCTCATGAACCATATAGTCAAGTGGGAAAACAAGATGAAAATACACATAATTATAAAAGAAAATACTACATGATAAGCACACTAAAGAGCTGCAATCAATTAACAGACATTTATAAATTGCCTACTATGCACCAGACACCATGCTAAGCCCCCAGGATAAAAAGACAAAAATGTAACAGACCTTGACCTCAAATAGCTTACATTTTATTGTTAGAGACAACAAGTAAACTTGTAAAGCATGGTATCATGTAATGTACAATGGGAAAAGGAAGGGAATCTGGGAAGGCTTCCTAGAAGTAGCATCTGAGTTGGAGTTTAACAGATGACTATGAATTCAACAGGCAAAGAAGAGGGAGGGAGGAAAAAGATTCCAGGCATTGAAGAGATTATGACTTATTTGGGGGTCAGCAGAGCAGTATGACTGTGACATAAAATGTACAAAGGGAAGTAATATAAGTGGAGATTTAAATAATATTGGATTGTACAAAGCCTTATATTCCAAGCAAATGAATATAAACTTTTTTTGGAAGGCAGTAAGTAACCTATGAAGATTTTTGATCAATGGGTGGAGTTTGTAAGAAATATTCTGGCAGCAACATTATTTAGATCGATTGGAGGGCACTGACAGTGGAGGACTGAAAACTTATTGCAGGTGAGCTACGATAAGGGTATATATTATGGTGATGGAAAACAGAGAAGACACTGTGAGTGTGGAACTGCTAGGACTTGGTAACTTACTGAACGAAGGGTGAGGAAGAACTCAAAGACAGTCTTCAGGTTATGAGACAAGGGTGGTGCCACAGATAGAAAACAGTGAGGTCAGTAACAAAGCAGATCGGCTTTCTTTTGGACACATGGACATGCTGAACTTGGCCTAAAGGGATTTGGAGATTCAATATGGAGCACAAAAGAGTGGTCAGGTAGACAGATAAAAACCTGGGAATCATCTGCACAGATGTGGGACATGAAATGACAGACGTCAATGGGAGAACCAAGGGAAAAAAAGTGGAGAGGAAGAAAAGGCTGATGACAGATCCCTGAGGCAATCACACTGAGGGACCAGAGAGAGGACACAGAATTAATGATGGAGATGAAGAAGCACTGGTTAAAGAAGTGAAACAGGAGAGCGTGACAGCTCTGAAGTTAGGGTGCAAGGGAGCACGTGAACTACACGCTTGCAAAGGGAGTTCATGACAACATGCTAACAGAGGTCAAAAAGGGAATTTTCCAGATTGTCTAGGTAGAAGCAGCAAGCCAGAAGAGTATGTAACTGCCCGAACTAAGCATACCTGAGCCTTTCATGTCACTTCTGGTGCAAAAGTTACAGACAAATAGTCTTGCTTTGTTATAACAAAATGTCTACACTACCTATTTGTATGGATAACAGGTTTAAAACAGAGCAGAAGTCTCCTGGATGACTAAAACCATCTTTATTGAACTATACCTATGGCCAATGAATGTAAATAAAAATGAACACAGTGACTTGAACATAGAAGGCACTTAATAAATGCTTGTTGAATGGATCAGGTAATGATGATGAAAATGGACAACCTACGTATCTATGCTTTCTGTTTATTATCACAATGCACATTTCCTTCATGCATTGTCACCTGGTTAGAATGATTTATAAAGATGAGAAAAATCTGCAATTCCATTACATAAATACATATATGTACATACATTTCCCTTATATATGTATATATGTGCACAATATATAATACATACAATACATACATATATGTAGATAATATACACATAGAAGATACATAAAACACATATGTACATGATATATGTATATAATATGTGTACATATATACATTTCCCTTACATAAATACATATTATGTATGCATGTATATATGTATGTATATAAACATTCTGCAGTTTTCCAATATAATATCTTATTAAATCTTCACAATAATCTGCGGGGGGCTGTGGACTGAAAGGGTAATCCTTGAGTAGTCTACCTAATTTGTGCTGTCATTCTTTTCTATATGTACTTTCCTCCATCAGTGTTGAGCACAGCTTTTCCATACCCTCTCATTCTGTGGGATTTTCCCCCATAATTTTCTTTAAATCCTCTATCGAGAAACTCTAGAGAACATTACATGGATCTTTGCCTATTTTGAGCATTGCAACACTCCTTCTACATAACTGGCCTGTCATGCTTAAACACAGGCAAGCAGCCCACCATAACACTTATGTGCCAGTGGAAGCTTATTTGTCAATGTCTGTTGTAGAGGATGAAATAGAGAAATTTTATGAAGAATCTGACAGATCAACTGAGCTACTCTGTAGCACAGGAAAGAATGCCCCCCCTCTCCAAAAAAAGTTGGAAAATATGGCTTAAGATGCACAAAACCTTAGAGTCCAAAGACTACTCTGAAACCTGTCATCTGCTCTGGATGCACACACTCTTCTCCACAGGTATTGTCATCCCCATTCTATGCATGAGGAAAGAGCCTCAGAGAAGTTGTCCAAGGTCACATAAGTGGCCAAGGAGGCACACAGGTTCAGAGTTCTTTCCATTATACCGCATTCCCCTCTTTTTGTCACTAGATGTCACTACTATACTTGCTGATAAAGCAAAATGCTGACTGAGTTTGATTCCAAAACCAGCTAGAAACTGATAGATGAGAGAGTTACTATGGTGAAAAACAAAATGCAGGTCTTTGGGGGGAAGAGTTGAATGAGCACATTGGGAAAATGAAAAGGGGAAAAAAGGAGGCTCACCTTTGTTGATGTTGAACATGCTACCTAGGGCTATTCTTCCATAATACTGCACATGCTACTAAAAACCTCCAATGTTATTTCTAAAATAGATGTTAGTCTGGAAATGCCTTTGATGCCTGTTTTTCAAGCCATGAAAGTCCCTACTCTTAGTACCAACTTGATGCTTATTCCAAATTAATACAGATCTGTTCCACTGTTGTTTGTGTGCATGTGCGCGTATGTGTGTGTCTGTGTGTATATGCATGTATGTGAGTGCAATTATTTAAAATCACCCTAAATACTCTTTTTTTTCTGAATATAACTTTTCTTCTTGTAATCATTCAGGAAAATTATTGGTATTGCTGAGTTCGCTGAGAAACTGAGGATTACATCTTAATGAGTAGGGAGCTTACAGAAAAAGGTTTGATATTTACTTAGGAGTGTGCCTGTGCGTAATCATATACATAAGGACACGGAATGTCTTCATGAGGGCCTTATGATTACAGAACACATTCATTTAATGAACACTTATTTTTTTTAATTTTAATTTATGGAATAAAAGAAGCATTTCATAGCACAGTACAATAAAAAAGATGATTACATATGAAACTGCACATCTACTAAACACAACTTGCCATTCCTTTCAAATATTCAACAGGTAAATTTTTTTCTCCCCCCTCCCCACCCTAGAGATGGCTACCATTAGACACAAATAGATATATACATATATGCATGTATATGTAAAAAGTTTTTTTCATACTTCTATTTACCAGTTCTTTCTCTGGATGCAGAGAGCATCTTTCTTCATATGTCCTTTAAAGTCAATTTGGATATTGATAACAGACAAAATTACTTCATCACTCAAAGCTGTTCTTAAAAACAATATTGCAATACACAATGTTCTCTTTGTTCTGCTTGTTTTGGTATTCATTATTTTGTGCAAGTCTTTCCGTGTTTTTCTAAGATCACAGAGCTCATCACTTCTAATAGCACAGCAGTATTCCATCATAATCATCCACCAAAACTTGTTCAGTCATTTCCCAATTGATGGACATCCCCTCAATTTTCAATTCTTCGCCATCACTTATTAAATATCTACTGTGTCCTAGGTGCTGAAGATACAAAGACAAAATCACAAAAGGTCCCTGACCACAAGGAGTTTGCACTCTGTTGGACTGACAAAATGGCATGTAAGAAATATGGTAGCAACATGTCCCACTAGAGGACTTAATGGACTGTAAGTTTGTGCAGGGCAGGGACAGTAGACATTTTTATAAGCCAAATAGTGTCTAGCACTGGGATATGCACAAAGTAGTCGCTCAGTAAATACCTATTTAAAGAACTGTTAGATGCTTATGCTTTAATTGTTAGCGAAAATGTTAGAACCACAAAAACAGTGAGCATTGGAGTTTTATAATAAAAGAGAAAATAAGCATTAACTGATCTTTTCACCCCCAACATATGTATTAATGTTAACTCTTACATTATTACATGCTATTATACACAATAATGTACATTATAATACTATAATATTTGACCTTAAAATTATCTAAATCTTTCTTGGAGAAGTGGATGACAGACTTGGGATGTTAGCAAAATAGGGAGTTCCATGTGAAGAACTGTCTCCACCAATGAAGACTGGTACTTAAGAGAATTGTCTGAGACCCTGAGAGGTAAAGCAACTTGCCCAGGGTTCATTTATCCACATCATACGGATGAGGCAGACAGCGATGATTACAGCTGCAGCATTCACTTCATAGGTTTGCTGCAAGGGGTCGCAGCACTGGTGAATGTCTGAAGAAGGACTAGAAGGCAGGTCTTCCTGCCTCCAAGTTCAGTGCTTTATCTACCAATGCTATGCTGCTTCTTGACTCATGGCCTGGTACTTTGAATAAGTGCATACTTCAGAGGAAAAAAATTAAAAAAACAAAACAAAACACTGGCTTGCTGTAGACAAGAACTGTCCTATGTCACCGTCTCCTACAGGTGCAGCTACTGCGGCACCCACTTCTTTCACCTAGCACCAATACTGATCACCACAATCAAAGCCGGGCAAAAATTTCATGCTTTAATAAACAGTCTGGAATCACTAAACATGGTACAAATTGATCGATTATCCCCCATTCTACAGGTGAGGGAAACGGGGATAATTATATATGTGGCATTTACCTCATAGGCTTGTTGTTAGGATAAAATTAGAGAAGGATGTAAAGCACCTGGCAAATGTTAAAATAATATATGAATGTCAGTTATCATCATCATCATTATTATGATCTAACATAATCAAGTGGGTGTGGATATAGGAGGAAAACTAAATAGATTGGAAAAAATGAAAATTCCTAATGACAAGAAAATGCCTAGGAAGCCAGTCACACTGAGATCATTTAAGTATTCATATTATTATCTTTTGCATTTAAAAAGATATTATTACCTTTAGCATCTTTTGCTACCGATGATTACTAAATCCCTAAACATGGGTGAAAAACATCAATGCACAATCAGTAACCTCTTTACTGTAGAATCACAGAACCGTTTTGTTCCAGCTGGAAGATGGAGCCCAGATAAACTGTTAAATGAGCTCTGCTTATGCGCTTACACGCATCCCTGCTATGGCTACCAGGTTATTAGAATAACAGTGATGGATCTGTATTGATCCATTGCCATTCTCTTGACTTGTCCCCTTATTCGATAGGAAAATATTTTGAGGAAACTGCATCCCCACTCCTAGTGAGCTATCTGTGGTCATGAAACAGGGCATCTGTCCTTGTGGGACTGATCAGTAACACTAAGTCCTCACATAACAACTCTCATGGCAGCCTGCTTGTCCCAGGGGATTATGACATCTCAGCTGCTGGGAGCTAATTCTAGCAGCTGGGAGCTAATTCCAGCAGCCAAGCAGTTAACTACATTTGAGAGAAAACTCTTTTTTTTTTTTAAAGTTTGCCAGAGTGCAGCTGTAGTTCTTGAACAGCTTGTTCTAAACCCCATGGCCTCCTGGCCTCCCAATCTTTCCACAATGTACCATGCTCAACTGGTTTTCAACAGCTTTCCCGAAGCAACTCTCTAGCATACTAAACTTGAGCTTCTTTAACACTGAGTAACACTTTTCTCCCTTTAATGGGATAATTTAGCCTTCTGACTTTCACAGCAGATGCATTTAAGACTCAGTGATGTCATTTAATTACAGACTCGGTGAAGAAATTTGAAAGCATCATTATAACCAGCCTGTGCTGTCAGCTCCCCAGATGGAGCACACACCATGTAGAAGAGAGAGGTATGAACTTAGGGAGAAAGGCATGAAGATGCGGGTCATAGACTGCCCCCCCCCACCCCCCCTGCCAATCCTCATGTCCAGAGGGCTCTACATGCTACCTTGTTCATGGAAGATTAAAAACTCAGAGAAACACTGTCTGTCAGTACAAATTAAGGTACAATAAAAGGAACAATAAATGAATATATAGAACTATATACCTACTGAACATAAGCTTTAAAGAAAGGAAACTTTCTAAATGACTTTAGATAGAATTATCAAAGGTAACAGCTTCCTTGCCCCCTCATCCACCCTTCCATGTCCCCTAGAAGTCTCAATCACTAGAACGCAGTGAGAACACACAGGCAGTCAGAATTCTTGGCCTCCAGCTATGTGCCCTCCTACCCAGAAAGGAAGAGATGATGGGAACTGTAAAAGAAAGACATTAACATAGGTAACACTAAACAGCATATTAATCAAATGAGATCATGTCTATGAAAGTGCTTTGAAAAATATAAAACTTCAAAAATGACTCCTGCTGATAACAATTAAGCCTCATATAACTGTCATCAATTATATGAATTCCTTGTAACAAACTCAACCATACTAGGCTAGACCCTCTTTACCTACTATATCTAGACTACTAGAACAGGAACAGGTCTCTCTTCTTCTGGTCTCTCCTTTCTTTAATCACACAGCTGCAAAAACAGTCTTCTACTATACAAGCCTAAGGCTGTCACTCCTTTCCTCAAAAATGTTGCAGTAGCTCCCAATTTAAAATTCTTCACAATCTGGTTCCAATGTGGTCATTTAGTCAACAAGCATTTATTGAGCACTTACTCCATGCCAGAAATTGCATTGAGTGCTAGAGATGGGGAGGAAAGCAAAAAGGAGCTCATAGCCCAGTCATTTCCCAAGAGCTGGAGGACTAGACTGATTCCACCCCCACCCCCCAGCTTCTGTTTCCTTTTGGGTGTTCTCTTCCCACATTGGAACTCTAAGTTCTGAGGACAGGGACTGTCTTTCTGTTTCTTATTTGTATTCCCAAGATTTAGCACAATATCTGGAACACCACAGGCTCTTAGAAAATGTTTATTGAGTTGAACTGATCTGAATTGGAGCCAAGAGATTGCAGGTCATTTGGAGTTCTGGGCCAAAGACAAAGAGCTAAGTGCTCCAAGATCTTCAATGTGATCGTAAGGAATTACTAACAAGAGAAATGGTCCAGTGATCTGAAAGATTTCAGGATCAACCAATGATCAAGCCACAAGGGCAGGAGCCAGTCATGATGAAAAAAGTCATTTCCATCAAGGGTCAATCTCCTTGCCTCTTATCTCCCCTAAAATTGTCATCTCACAACAGGGCACTACCAATATTCAATCTCTTTGTGGAATGGAGGTGATGTTGGGTACTCAACAACTATGGCAACATAGCATTAGCTGCTACAAAACTGAAAAGAGTTTCAGTATGGCTCTGGCAAAAGACTTGATTTATTGCTGGAGGAGAGGCTCACCAACATATTGGCTGCAGGACAACGAATTTTTCCCCCCAAAACAATGGGAAAAAGACCATCTTTCAGGACTAGCAACCTAGGAGAATGGAACAGTACTCACATAATCAAAATAGCAGCTTCTTGAAGTACGTAAGTAAAAAGGTTACAAGTGGTGCAAAGAGTGTGACTTGCCCTCTTCTTGAATGATATTAATGGATGGCCCTTCAAAAAGTCTTACATTTTTGGGAAGGATCATCTCTCTAGAACTTCTCATTTCTCATTTGATAAAACTATTCTTTGTCATTAACCTGCCTTATCCAAATCATCTGTTTTAGGAGATTATTGCCAAAGTGGTTATTTGCCTGGCGAGACTTGCTTGCAGGAAGCTTCACATAAATTCTAATTGAATTTTGCATTATTGCCTAATGCTAATGTTCTTAAGTCCCCAAACATGGCTATATTTAATTATTTGTAATAGTTTACATTCTAATAGCTTACATTCTAAGTTTTAAAAAGGAAAGTGTATATTTATTTTAATTCAGAAGTAGCTGCCAATAGGTAGCTTGAGTGCCAATTTGACTATGCTTTTTGAGATGACATTCATTTTTAGGAAACTTTCTTATTTGTGAATAGGATGACATTTTCCCTAATATATTTTTTGGGCAAATAAATAGGAAAGGGAAGGGAATAAGCATTTATCAAATACCTACTATGTGTTAGGCTCTGAGCTAAGCCCTTAGAAATGTTATCTCATTTGATCTTCAAAACAACCCTGGGAGGAAAGTGTTATCAAACAAGCAATAGATTCCTCAAAGCTAAAAGGTGCCTCAGTTCTCAAGGAAATACCGGAGGGGCCAACTCCTCAGTAATTCTTGATCCCTGAGTTCATGTGGTGGGTAACTGCTGTCAAATATATATTTAACTCAAACCAGAAGTTATCGAAATAAAAACCTAGGTGCTATTATTATTCGCAAGCATAGTTTCAGGTCTCAGAGAAAACTGAACCCCTATGAGGAGTCTCACAAGCTCCCTTAATAGGCAAAATTATACCAGAGTGATAGAGAAATAATTCTTTTACACATTTCAATCTCATACACTCCTCTTAGGCCATAAAATATTAAAGAAAAGATAGATTCATAATTCCAGTGTTTCCTTCAAAGTCTTAGAAGTTGAACAAACAGTATCATAATCTCATAAACCTCCTAAGGAAACAAACCTCATCAAACAAACTCTATAGGTAAACTAAGTCGGGTTGCATTTAGAGGATTCATAAATAGGCTGACTGAGAAGGAAGAAGATTAGCATGTCATGACAGCTGAGATTCTTCCTCTGGCTTCTTATCTAAGGAATGTTTAAGTCAATTTTACATCCTTTAGGACAGGCTTTAATCAGGTGTGGTTAACATTAACCACAATTTGCAAGGAGTAGCCCTGAGTCCTGAATAATAAAAGGAAATAAAAAATTTCATAACACTCCTGAGTCTGTCACTTGCTTTTTACATGTGTAAAATTCCTTCATCTTCCAAGGTATGAAAGGACCAGGGAAGATGAGAGTAGGAAGGAGAAGTGGGGCACAAACAGGAAAATATAACAAAGAGAATACAAAGGCAGTAAGAACCTGGAAGACAGGGTGTTCATATTGTATTCACTTAATGAACAGCACCCAGAGGAAGAAAGTGGCATTCTTAGTAATACTTCCCAAAATCCTTCCCAAGAAAATGGTCATGTAGAGAGATTAAATGACTCATCCAAAGTCAAATGAGCCAAGAATACAATTGAGCAGTTCTAACTCCAAGACTTCTAATACCTATATATTCTTTTCTTTACTGAGCATCAGTGTTCATCTTGAATCGACTGTGGTCAATGTGAATGATTCATAGACACTGACAAAGTCTGTCTCAGTAGCTCCATTTTCAGAAATCAGAATAAGTACACTAAATATAAGCTCTGAGTTGGAAGGTCTGTGATTGTGTGTGTGTGTGTGTGTGTGTGTGTGTGTGTGTGTGTGTGTGTGTGTACACAAGCATATGTATATATTGGGGGGAAGATGCACTAGAAGCTGAAACAGGCTCCTTCAGGGAGGGGCAATTGGACTAACAGTGAAAGCTGAAACTAGAAAAGAACTCAGATATAATAATGAAAACTGACATTTATATAGCACTTTAAGATTTGAAAAATGCTTGCTTACACATATTAATCTTATCTGATAATACATGTGATAACAAAGCAGTTCTGTGAGGTAAGTACTATAAGTAGTATTATCCCCATTTGCCATTAAGTGACTTGTTCTGGGTCACACAATCTATCAATCAATCAAGCAACAATGAGAATTTATTCATCACTTGCTTTGTAAGATGGGCAAATAAAGACAAAAGTCAAGTAGACCTTGGCTTCAAGGAGTTCACATTTTAACAGGAAAGACATTTTCTATGTACTTAAGTGTGTGTATGCACACAAACATATATGCATGCATACATATATGTACACACATATGTAAAATAAAGACAAGTTGAATTTGGGAGAGAGAGCCAGAGGGCTCAGGAAAGGCTTCCTGCTGAAGGAGGTGTTTAAGGCAAATCTAGAGGAGGAGACCAAGGACCCTGTGAGGCAGCAATGATGGGGGAGTATACTCAAGGCATGGAGATAGGAGCCTAAGGAGTAACACATGTACAGAGTAGCAAGTGGACCAGGATGGCTGAACTGTAGAGTACACAGAAGGGGAAAAAAGTATGAAAACTCTGGAAGAACAGGAAGAAACCAAATTGTGAAAAGCTTTAAATGTTGAACAGAAGAGTATACATTTTATTCTACAGTTAATAAGCAACCACCAGGGTTTGTTAGGAAGCATGATTCAGGAATGGAGCCCAAGTAAGTATTCTGGCTTTCAACTTAGTACTTTGCCTTCTCCAACACAGGGCTTCTTATCTGGCCCAACCTTCTCATTTTATAGAAGAGGAACTGGGAGGGTGATGAAGTGCTTTGCCCAGAAACACCCAGCCTGGTTAGTGGCTCTTTCCACTGTACTACACTGTAGCTGTCAGGCCCCATAAGAGGTTGTATTACTTTGAGGTTCAGACCTGGAGTTTAGATACTTTCTGTACATATTTATGTATGTACGTGCTGTTTCCTCTTTTAGAATGTAAGGCTCCTTGAAGGCAGGAATTGTACCACTTTTGTCTCTGTATTCCCAAAACTTACTGCTGGAGTTCAGATTGAGCCTGGATTCCCAATGCCCATCAAAACTGTTCTAACCTTCCAAGGATCCTCCTCCAAACTGAGAATGGGCCCCAGCTAGGTCAGACACTTTGGGGACAGTTCCAACCAGACTGGCCAATCCCAACCCTTCATAATTTATTCCTATAGCCCTGTTGCCAGTTCCATTGTTATTGCCCCTTTCAAGACTCCTCTCCCTACCCTCCCAACCCTGCAGAAAAAAAAAAAAATTCTTTCAAAAGAGATAAAGATAATGGCAATGAATCAAATTGAGCTTAAATCAAATTCTCCAAATAGAGCTTGGAATAAAATAAGCCCTCTGAAGGTTTATGAAGGGAAGGAATTCCGTTTTCTATAACCCCCAAGACCATCTGTTAGGTGCATTCCCATTAAAAAAGGACACCATTCTCCCCAATTTGGCTTTGGCAAATATCCTGATTTCTTCCCAGGAAGAATCTGTTTAAATGTCATTTACTTAGCAAAGTTATCACCCAGGATTAAAAAGATTCAACGACAAAATACAAGGGCCTTGAAAATCCTACCTACTTATAAAAGAGTTCCGCTGGAATGACAAATACCTGGGCCTTCCTCATGCTTAGAGTTTACAATGAAATAATTGTTACACTGCCCCAGGGATAGCTATCACTGAAACATAAAATAGAAATGTAATGCTCAGGCAAAAATATGGAGGAAAGTATGGACAATGATGGTCTGGCCACAATCATGTTACAAGTACTACAATGAAAAAATGATGTGCCTCCATACACCCTAGGTAAAGCAGATGATTAGAACTACCTTGGCTTCAAATGGAAAAAAAAAAGGAAAACATAGCCTTAGACTTTCCCAGAAAAAGGGCTATTCTACATTAACAAAGAAGAACCTTAGCAGCTAGATAACTTTCATTTGCTTTGCAAATTATCTACCAGATTATACTTTCTTACTAAACATACACAAATACACTCTCTCTCTCTCTCTCTCTCTTTCTGTGTCTCTCCTTTTCCCTCCCTCTCCCTCTCTCTCTGTCTCTCTTCCAGATGAAATTGTAGCCAAAAGTACATTCTAGATGAAGGAGGAGAGAAACATTTTAAAAGTAGTTTAATGATCCAAAGATTCTTGGATTTTCAGAATTCAAGGTAATCAAGTTTAAGGGACAAAACAAACAAGCAGAAACAAATACAATAAACAAACAAAAAAAACAACCTGAGGCGGAGAATAATTAGTTGACTGGTTCCAGGTCACACAGTTACTTAGTAGTACAGCTGGGACTCAAAACAAGACTCTTGAATTTTAATCTACTATGCCATGTTCCATCTACTGATTCTGTCAATTAGAGGCCATATCTGATACAATCATATGCTTTTGTGACTTCTGATCCTATAAGGAGTTCACCGAAATTGGTATAAAAACTACAGGAGATATGCCGATTGGAAAAACAGTAATGATCACCACTGTGAATCAAGATGGTCAAATGAAACTGTCATCTAAACTTCTGTATTTTTACCAAAACATAGCACAGTGTTCTGCACATAGTAGGCAATGTGAAAACATTTGTTGAATTGAACTGAACAAAGACGTTACTTGTATTCAGTCAAAAGAAAATCAGTCCAGGCATAGATCATGCTGGCTGAGTTCTCACCACTGGAGTATTTTGCAGTAAGGAAGGGCCTTTGTGTCTCAAAGATGAGAGACTGATAGCAAGCATTCATCTGTGCAATTAGGCCATGTTATATGAAGAAATACCATGAAGAAGAGTTCCAGTCTTTAGGAAGGTCTTGTTATAGATGCAACCTTTATAGAATCCATTCACTCATTCACTCTGGACCTCAGAAGGAGAACCTACCAATTCAAGCTCCAATCACAGCAGGATCTAAAAGACCAATTATAATGAGCACTCGGTTCAAACACAGGACCAACGTTTACCAAGAGAAGCTACATAATATGCCCATAAGTCCACTCTATTAAAGGATATCTTGGTAATTTATTATTTTCCAATATTCTTTTACTTGTAATGATTATCCTCTCAATTACAACTTCCACTGCAGGAATAGGTCAACATAATTCAGAAAATCATCAAGGCATAAAGGGTCAGTTAGAGGAAAACAGGGTTTGAGAAGCTACTCACCTTCTCAAAAACAAAGAGAAAAAGGTAAGAGAAGAAGATAAGTGCTCATATAGCACTTACTATGAGCCAGGAACTATGCTAAGTGCTTTTTTTTTCAACAAATATATCATTTGATCTTCAAAATAACCCTGCAAGATAGGTGCTATTATTACCCCACTTTACAGTTGAAGAAACTGAAACAGATATAAGTTAAGTGACTTGTACACTTGTACATACAGCTAATAAGCATCTGAGGCCAAATTTGAATTCAGATCTTCCTGACTTCAGACCTTACTATACCACCAGCTGCTTAAAAGGGAACTGTCCTTCCCCTTACTGCATTAAGGAATTTAATTATTGGAACACATACCTATGCTCAAAAACTCTGTTGAAATGTGAGCTAGTATCAAATGCATTATATTTAGTGATGCTGGAGGGTGACTAAATTTAATGTTTCCCTTTCATAGGACAAGAAGCTAAGGGCAAACTGCCACTCTTCCAAACAGGTGTGGCATCAACAGCAAAACCCACAACCAAAGCAAAGACCTCGACCATCCAATCCTATTTTATTCACTAGAGTATGCTGTCTCAGAATTACTTTCTTTGTGAATTACCTGATTCTCTGGCAGAAGATGAAAAACAGGAGCAATAACCAGTGGATAGGGCCAATTGGTGAGTAAGGATAGTACTTGAGTCATCATAACTAAAGACAGATGTTTTCCCCAGAAGAAGAAAACCTCCAGGACAGTGACACTAGCCTGACATTTCTGAGAAACCTTCTTCTTCTACTGATTTTATGATGAATAATTTGTGATTCTCAGATAAAGTGATTCACTGGTGTTAAAGCACTCAAATGATCAGGCATAGATTTCACTGAGACTGGTACTGACTATGAAGGTTAAGAAAGCTTCACTGGATTTCTTTTCTCTCTGCTGAAGACCTAACCTATGAATATTGCATGTGAGGCACTTCTCATTGGCAACAAGCAGGTTTGAAATGGTCCAATATGGACTGCAGAACAATCTACTTTCCCCAAAGTGAAAACCCTTTATTAATGAATGCTCCTTTGAAGAGAAGGGGGTCTCACACTAAAAATACCTTTCTAAACAATTTCTTGGTAAAAAGCAGTATTTCACTGATCATGGTTCATTATGATAAGGTGGCAGTAATAGTAAAATTATCTTCCTGGTATATCCAAATTAAAGTTAGTCATGTATATGTGTGTAGGCCTGCTCTGGACCTGGCTGCTCTTTGACTCCCTCCTTGCTTTTCTCTTTCCCTCCTGAGCGATAGTGATGAAGGTGGGCAACAGCTCTGGTAAACCTGATGAACAAGGGGAAGGGTAGACCTCAGTGGGCTCTCACTGAAATATAAAAAGGAGAACAGAACATATACAAGCAATTGAAAGGTCACTGCACTTGTCCTATGGCAAAGCTTGGTTTAGTGGCAACCAAGGCCTCTGACAGGATAGGTCTGGTTTGGAAAGGGTTTAAAAGGTAACTTTAGTCAACATAGGATGAACGTTCTCTACTGGAGATCTATTTTAGCACTGTACACAAGTGCTAATGTTCACAGAAAGAGATGTTTCGGGACTAATTAGACTGGGTGACTGAGAAACTTGTTTGCAGTTCTACTCTTATGATATGAGGACACCTGGTTTCCTAGCAAGGTTTGAATTGCTATCCCAGCCCTGTGCCTTACACACAGCAAATCATAAAAATGAAGTTAGTAATGCCTTGAAGAACCATGATTTGGGAAACAGCACAGGATAGTGCCTTAGTCAGGGTTTATAACCTGGAGTCCTTGCTTTAAAAAAAACCAAACCATTCTGATAACTATTTCAATATTATTGAAATGCTTTTTATTTTATGTATTCAAAACCATGATGCTGAGAAGGGATCAACGGGCTTCACCAGAATGCCAAAGTCTGAAGACACAAGAAAAGGTTCTACCAAATCCTGACCACATAAGGAGACACTGTTTTTCTAGTCATAATTTTAAGTTGTCATAGAGAAATTTAAGATATACTCTGATACACTTAAATATCAAATTGATCAAAATTAGTGAACTTTCTGAAATGTTCAAAGAATAAATTTCTTCCCTACATCTCTTCAATCTGATAATACACTTATGTCAATTTAAACAATAATAGAAATAGAAATAGTAATAGAAAATACATGTGTATCTACTCTATGAGCCTCAATTCAGTTACCTTACCTGTAAAATGGGAGCAATAATAGCACCTACTTCACAAAGTTGGGAGGATCAAATAGATAATGGATGTAAAGAGCTCTGCAAGTCTAAAAACATTAGAGTGGATTGGAGAGCTGACAAGTCAAAAAGACTGAATTTTGAATCCTGCTTCTGACATATATCAGCTCTGCGACTCTACTTAACAACTGAATTAACTTCATAGTGCATCCAGCAATTCTCTAAAACTATAGATTACAGAGAAGTTGTCTACCTGAATTGGTAGGGGAAATCTTTGCCAGAATTATCTACATAGATGAAATCTCAAGTGTAGTTAAAGAAAATATATACCTACTTCTGTAAGGAGCTCCCAGTACTTCTGAGATCATGGGATTGATGGTGGTGCTCCCTCTCTCTAAGGAGCTGTCTCCCTCCCATCTACACACACACACACATACACACACACACAAGTGCATGTATTTATGTGTAGGTATGTATGTATTATACCTGCATATCTACAAAAATTAGAGAGATTCATAGTGGATCGAGAGACCTAACTCAGCTTGTCTTGGTGTCAAAAAGACCTAAATTCAAGTTCTTCTTCTGAAACATCTGTGGGACTATAGGCAAGAAACAACTTCTCAGTATACTAAGCAAGTCTTTTAGTTATAGATTCTCCCTTTCCTCCACCACCAATGGAATAATAGGTACAAAATACATGTTTGTGTGTGTACACACACCATATAATATGTACACATAACAGGTATACAGAACATATGTTCTGTAGAGAATACATATTATAATATATTCTGCATTAGAATAGGTATAAAATATGGTCTGTTCTGTACCTATGATTCTTCATATATTTCATCATATATTAACATATATGCATGTATATATATATACACACACATATATTTATATATGAATTTAGTTTGTTTTTCAATGTTCCACTTTAACCTTGTTTTCTTGAACAATCTTAAAGTTTTAATTCAACGGGAATCAAGTTAATGAGAAAAAAATACCTGCAGCAATAATGCCTCAAAAAACCATTTTAAGACTATTCTAAACTGCCATGTAAAAAGAAATATATGTTGCTTTTGACTGTGCCTCTAGACATGGGAGATTCTCTTAAAAATGAGATCATTTTCTTGTACTATATTGAAAGAGAATTTAAAAAAAAAAGCTCTAGCATTTAAATGTCCTTTCTATTTTGGCAGGGCCTGTGAGTTCCAGCTGACTATGAATATTCTCTTCTGAGTCTTAGAAGAGAAAGTAGTCTGAACCATATTTCAGTTTGTTTTCTTATTTCCAAAAGGCTGCAATTCTACAAGTTGGTCACCTGAGACAGTATTATTTCAATTATAGGATGGTGCTACTATTTGCCATTATACTTCCTTAGTCTACCAGTCAAGGTGGATCAGGACAACACCTATCTCCTGCAACCACTACCACCATTACCTGGGGCAGCTAGGTGGTGCAGAGGATAGAGCACCAGTGCAGGAGTCAGGAGGATCTGAGTTCAAATCTCACCTCAGACACTTGACACTCACAAGCTGTGTGACCTTGAGCAAGTCACTTAACCCCAATTGCCTCATCCTGGGTCATCTCCAGTCATCCTGATGAATATCTGGTCACTGGCTTCAGATGGCTCTGGAGGAGAAGTGAAGCTGGTGACCTGCACAGCCCTCCCTCACTCAAAACAAAGCCAAGTGCAAGTCATGTCATTATTTCTCTGATGGTATGGTCTCCTGCAGCAACGAAGGATGAACACACATATTATTACTAGATGTTTAGGGCTTTTATCCTATCTAAATATACTATCTGGAAATGTTATATATCAATATTTATGCCTTAGTGTGAATTTAAATTAATTTATTTCTTATAAGGAATTCTGCATTTTAGGCCTTATCTTCATTTTTGGAAGAAAAGGTGTTTATCCCTTATTAAAAAGAACTCCCAACATCAACAGTGTTTTGCTTTTGGAGGGGAACAGAAAGGGAATGAGGAGGGTGGGTGGGTAGAAAATGGCCAAAGAACTAAGGAATGCTTACCGGTCCCTATGGTAACCTATCACAAAGCAGCTATCCTTATTCCTACTAATTCTCACTGGATTCCAGCATTAGAATTAATAGAAAGCTAGTCCCTCTTTGACAGCCATTATTCCTAGTGCTGCTTTGAGGTCCAAGAAGAAAAAGGGCAGTCCTTCAAACCTGCAGGAAGATGTCATTCCTCTCTCTCAACCCTTCTCTACTCCAGGCTAACCATCCCCATTTACTCCAACTAGAGCTTCATATGGTATGATATGATCTAGATGTCTTTGCCAACCTAGTTTATGTCTTCTTTCCAGCAGACTAAACTCAGTCCTAAAATGCAGCCTTTGAGCTTGCCCCCTTCTAAAGTCAGATCCCCTTTACATGTAGACCACTCTATTAGTGGTCTCTTCTTTAAATGCTTATCTCATATCCTATAGGACCAGGTCGTTCCATTATGTAAAATACCATGGAAGTAAAGGAGTTAGCTTCTCAGTTAAGTCTGTCCTGATTCTGAGAGCACACTGGAAGGAAGTCCCACCACTCCACTACCTAGCAGCCAGGCTACTTTACTTCCTCAGACACTCAAAGTAATCTATCTCTGCTGTTATCTGGGATCATGTCAGAAAACTCTAGTATACTCCTGGGGAATCAGAGAAAGATGGTGGGGCTGGAAGAGAGATGACTTGAGTTAACTTTAAATAGCATTTCTTTTATTCATGTACTAATATGCCCATCTGGTCACTGACTTCCACAATCAATTTTAAGAGTATTCATCACACACATCTAAGGTTTTTGAGTACTATCCTCCAGACTGGAAAACAGTTTCATCTATTTTGTTCACCCAATAACATTAAGTGATAATAAGATGCGGCTTTATGAAGAGCCTTGAGATCCTTAGATAGCAGGTCCAAGGAGTCAAAACTATTTAAGGTACTAGGAAAATAAAAACCTTAAGAAATGCACACCAACTTTTAAGACCACAAGAACTGAAGCACCTGCTTGACAACTAGACATGAAAATGACTGACTCTGAAGTACAGTCAGTGTACTTGAACTTTATTATAGAACTATCATCAGTCAGGAAAATCCATCCCTGCAGGATCAAACTCCTGCCCTTTCAATCTCCATAGTACCAACTCTGTTGCTCTCCAGCAAATCATGGGGTTATGTACTGGGACCTAATCTTAAAGAACTTTCTAATGGAAATTTCCTAAGTGAACCACAGGTCCAACTCGGTTCTGTCCAGTTTCTAAGACACTAGATTTGTTGCTTTTCTTCTTCCTACACTTTTCTTTTTATGAGGCCATCAATCCATACCACTGACCTAGCAAAGCAACAAAGTAAGAGTTAATAGTATTGAGTGAACCATAAAAAAAATCTCACTTTTATAGACTGGGACATTAAAAGCATAGTATTTAAACTTTTCACTTACACAATGAAGCTAGCAACTGTATATAAATTTCATGGTCTCTAATAGCAAAACCCTGTGGCCTACCAAAACAAAATTACCTTTGTAACGCAACTATGGAATGGAAAATTTAAACTCCAAAGGTAATTTGCCATCCAAGGTATTCAGTGATGCATGAATTATACTCACAGAGATGAATCAATAGAATTTGTTTGATTGCTTCATCATCCCTCCATTATATCAAATCCTCTAAAGCAGCAGGAAATATCACAAGGATGTTTGAGGATTCTTTTCTTGAAGATGCAAAAGGGGCAAAGTCATATCACTGCTACAGACAGACGGGGCCTGACCATGAAATTATAATTAATGCTGTAACAATTGACTAAAAGTCTCTGAAGCAGCCTATATGGAAATAAACCAGGAGGAAAACACTGTTAGTGTTTTATTAGAATTAAATAAAAAAAATTCTGACACGGCAGAAACCACATTAGAGACTACTAAGAGATTAGACAAAGCAATTAGAGCTTGAGCAATGGTTTTGTCATGAGATGTGGCAGAAAAAAGGCACAGCTTTCTAGAGTGTCTTACGATCAGAAGGTTGGGTTTGACCCTTCCTTTTAAGCCCAAATCTGCTCCCTGGAAAGGAATGACAAGTCTTCGTTGACATGGGATTTTAAATTTAATTCCACTTAGAGCAGATATATAAGGAGGAAAATCCAATCACACAGGTGTCCCTGGGACCAAGATATGACTATGGCTTTGGGAAAACAAAACTTATTCAAAAGATGAAAGGCAAAAGATGAGCTCAAAGGGATGGTGCGGGAGTCCTAGTGGGTAGTCAGATGTACTAATGTGAAGTAATTCACAAATTAGAAGAGTTCTTAAACATGGAGAATATGTGAGAGATCAGAAGAGGGTGAGACAATAATGATCGGGATACAAGAATGAAGGAGGAATTAGATAATGAGTTCAGGAAGCAGACCACAAACCAGGCCTGGAGAAACAAAAGCACAGTGATGAGTACTTCTACTCTCCAGACAGCTGCTCGTCTCTTGGCCAAGAACAGAGCAGTGGCACACTTCTGATATGCTTAAATGACCATTTAGTTGGTGGGGGAACTAAAAGAAGGGCTGCTCTTCCAGAGCTGACCTGAAGAACAAAGAACTAGTTGCTGGAGAAGAAATGACAGAGACTTGGGAACAAGTGACCACTCAGATTTAGAATGGAAGCACAGGTCTGACCACGTATCTCCCACCTCTGCCCTACACAGGAGTCTCTGCCAGCTTTCTTTTGACTCTATGATCAACTAAAACTCCCTCAGTGTGGCCTTCAGACTAAATTTTCAGGCTTATTAGGCATTATTCCTTTTTGCATATTTACTCCACAGACTAGGGGACTGGTCTTGCTTGCTGTTCCATGTCTAAGCATCATCTCCCAAGGAAGTTGAGGTCCTTCCAGAGCCACCTCCCTCCCCAAATGCTAACACCTCCTCCCCACTGAAATTACATTGTATTTACATCATTTTTGTTTTCTACACAACCCCTGTGTGTATAACAGGGGTTGAGCAAAGTACTGGCAAAAATGCTATTCCTAATTCCAGCTGACTATTGGACCTTTAAAAATCCAGAAGTTGGGGTAGGATGAAACTTTAATCCTTTATTCAGTCAAATATCTAATATATGCAAAACACTATGCTAGTGTCTTGAAGATATATATGAAGATATAAAGACAGATATAAAACTGACCATCCTTTCAAGGATCATATAATCTAATGGAGGTAGGAAAATGCACAATTGTAATAGGGAGAGCATGACAAATGCAGAGAAAAGGTTCCAGAGATGGGGAACCTGTGGCTTCAAGGCTACATGTGGCCTTCTAGGTCCTTGGGTACAGCCTTTTGACTGAATCCAAGTTTTACAGAACTTAAGAGGATTTGTTCTGTGAAGTCTGGATTCAGTCAAAGGGTTGCACTTGAGGATCTAGAGGGCCACATGTGGCCTCGAGGATGCAGGTTCCCCAACCCTGGTTTAGACACAGTAAAAAGTGCAATAACTTTCACTTGGGGGAGAAGATACCGTATGCCACATAGGAGATGGCACTTCACTTAATAATAAGTAATATTTATATAGCATTTTAAGGTCTGAAAAGTACTTTACAAGTGTTGACTCATTTATTCCTCACAACAACCCTGTGAGTTAGGTTATGAACCCCTTTTAACAAATGAGGAAACAGGCCTAGAAAGGTGAAGCGACTTGCTGAGGGTGACGTAACTAGGAAGTATCTGAGATGGGTTTCAAACTCGGATCTTTCTTACTCTTTCACTGTATCTACTCTCCCACCCTGGGTTTTGAAGGGAGCAGTATTAACAGATGGTGATGGAGGACTGGTGTCCATTTCAAGAATTAGTCATGATCAAAGGCACAAAGATGTATTTCAGTCTTAGTGACTCTTTCTCAAGAATAAGTGTGACTGGAGAGAAAGCAGAGAAAGTAGGAACCTCCCAGGTGTCTGGATGGTAGTGGTGGTGATCCTGATGGTGACAAGTACAGTGCCATCAGCAAAGGGAAAGGGTACAGAGGTGGTACAGGGCTATTATTAGTTACAACCTGTGACTTGTCTGAGCAAGGGGAACATTAGATACAAAGAAGAAAATGGTTAGTTACAAATTATGAGAGACTTTGAATTCAGTTTAATTAAACTGAACAAGTAATTTATTAAGCAACTATTATGTTTAAGCCCTGGTGACATAAAGAAAAAAATAAGTGAAACCCTTACCTCAAGGACCTCACATTATTCAGCAAATGGATGTCTTTGATAGAAATGGAGACATTAAGAGGAATCACAGAATTTCCCTTGTTGGAAGCAACCTCTGAGGTTGTCTAGTTCAGTACTTGGCCAAAAACTTTTAGCCCCAAGCTGAAGACCGGAATGAGGGGGGAATCCACTTGCTTCTAAGGGAAATCATCCCACTTTTAGATAGCTCTAATTGCTAAGAAGTTTTGCTTATTTGTGCATAGAATTTAAATCCCTATCTCTGCAAGGTGGCTCAGTGGATAGAGCATCACGTCTGTAGTCAGGAAGACCTGAATTCAAATCCAGCCTCAGACATTGTAGGACCCTGGGCAAGTTACTTAACCCTGTATACCTCAATTTTCTCAAGTGTAAGATGAGCTGGAGAAGGAAATGGCAAACTACTTCAATATCTTTGCCAAGAAAACCCCAACTGGGGTCACAAAAAGTCAGACATCACTGAAAACAACTAAATGACAACAAAAACAAGGTTAAGTCATTCTTAGATCTCCCTTGGGAATCTAAGCAAAATAGACTTTTTCTTCTTGCACATGACAAATATTTAAATCCTTGAAGACAGCTTTGCTATCTCCATTGAGTCTTCTTTTCTCCAGGTTAAACATCTCTGGTTTCTTAAATCAATCAGGTTTGGGAAGGGAGTGTGGATGTGTTCAGTTTGGCATATGCTGGATTTGAAATGCTATTATGACAGTAAGGTGGAAATGTACAGAGGAGGCAGGTGAAAATGTGGGAGTGAGGCTTGGTAGAGAGTTGGCACTGGTGGTATAATGTTTTGCATCATATGGCAGGTACACTTTAGAGAGAGTCTGAACTTACTTTTCTGTTCTGTTGTAACAACTACTCATGATTCCTGTTAGAGAAGTCAATTGTCTACTATATAATGTGGTCCAAAAGGGACCATTCTCTGTTCCCACACGCAGACTGCCTGAATCAGAACGAGAAACTAGAATCCAAGAATAAGGTCCGCAGGTGTTGGTTCTGAAAAGTACCCCTACCTAGAAGCTGCATACTGACTAAAAGAAGAATATGCTCCCTGCAGAGCTAGCATCGACCTAGAAGAATGAGCAGAGTGTGGTAGATGCTTTGCAATTTTGACTAGCCTCTAACAGATCCTGATCTCAAAAAAATTTCCCTGATATTCTGTGGAAATAATACTCCACAACAGGCTTAGTGGAAAACACATTTTAAATTGGGGATAAGCTAAGGAGGTGAAATCAATAATAAAGGATAATTATGAGAAGATAAAATTAAAAATAAATTCATAATAACTTAGTAAATTTTCTTGGTGCTAGTATAGTACAAAAGGCCCTCACCAGAACACCAAAGTCTGGTATTGAAGTCCTTACTTTCCCATTTCCCACTTGTGTGATTCCAGACAAGTCACTTCCTCTAGTCTATAAAAAGAGGAGTTTGAAGTAAATGATCTCTGGGGATCTTTTCTAGTTCTAACATTCAATGGCACCAAATGGCCTTATAATTAGAATTAAGTTAATTAAGGAATATTAGATTTGAAAAGGATCTCAGAGGTCAGCTCCTCCAAACTGAACATAAATTCCCTCTACAATATCCCCCTCAAGGGATAATCCAGCCTCTCTTCATAGACTCCCAAGTAGGGTGAATTTGCATTTTCTTTTCTCTACCAGGATTATTTCAAAGGAAGATTCCAAAGGCATTAAGATTACGGGACAACTAAAAACCTAAAGTCTCATTGTCAGGGTTAGAGCCAGTATAACCACATTAAAAGTAGAGGAGAAAATGTCAGTGATGCAAGAGACATAGTGGATCCATTTAGTAATTGGGAGAGGAAGGGAACCTTCCTTTGTTAATGGAGATCTATCTGGGAACCCAAGATAAGAGACTTCTCAGTTTAACCCGAATCATTTGGCCTCTGGGTAGTTTTTTTCTGGGCCAAATGTTAACACTTGAACATTTGATAACTCTTAAAAAATAATAGGCTGATGATATAAGTGGATACAAATCAAACATGGATTGAATTTTTCATAAATTATACTCTATCTTGAAAATTGTAGAGAAGAGGGAATGAATCAGGTCCACAATTCACAATGAAAACAATTCATCCTTCAGTTTTTAAAGTCCTTCACTCACAAAGAGCTCAGTTAGGCCTCTTTGGCTGTCCTGTAATCCACAAGATAAAAGAGGGTTTGAGGCAATGGCAAAGAATATCTGGAACAAGGAAAGAGATGTTCCATTAACTCCTAAGCATGACTGGGTTAATTCATGTAGAACCACACCGATTTATGGGTTTGTGAGGCCATAATGTCAGAGGCTAATGGTAACTCAGAGGGAAAGGAGGGTAACCTGCCTGGAGGTTGCTGCTGCATTTCTGTACTAAGCCAGATTAGTCATGGAAGGAGGACAATGCCACTGAAGTCTGTATGTTCAGAGTAAGGTTGGAAAGTTATTGCTTCTGATCTGACACCTGAAAGGAAATGTAACAATACGTGACACAGAAGCAAGGAAACTGAACCTGATTTTTTTCAACCAGCTAAAATATCATTTAAAATCTAATATTAACAACTTCTATTCTCTCCTTGCTCTGGCCTCTTGTCCCAGCTTTAACTTTTCCTCTCACGATGCCTTGGTTTCTTATTTATCCTATTTACAGAATGGTTTTCATCTAAAAGTCACAAGGAGATAACTTAAAAACTTTTCAGATTTGTTAAACCGTAAACAGGAGGAAAGTTATTGTGCTTCTTTCCAGAAAAACAAAGCTGTTCCTTTTGTTCTAATAACTAAGCATCCTTCATCTTTTCTGGCACATGCTTTCCTGGAGAATTAGGAACCAACCTACAATTCACTTTTAGCAGACGTTAAGAATTCACAGATGGCCTGGAATCATTAACTACCTACAGTTAGGCAGTAAGCCCTGTTTCTAATGTACTCATGTATATTATGGCATCCAATGTCAAAAAGAGGAATTGGAAATATTCTATTTGAGCAATTCCTGGTTAAGGTGATAGAAGACTGAATGGGTAGGTCTGGGGGATTGTGGAAGCAGAGAGATGGATTGCGCACTTCATGGAGCAAGCCAAGACCAATCCACATTTTTTCCTTGCTGCACCAAAGCTAGTGAAAAGTAAGGGTGAGTCCATAACAGACAACATTATTATAGCAATATTCTGCTGGATGCACCTGTTATGACTCTTGGCAGAAGAAATTAATTTATCTCCTCGTCTGACTTTATTGAGGATGAAAACTAGAGGAGCACAGTGAGGACAACACTGACTGCGGACACTGCTGAAGCACTCCTGCGTTCCCAAATTTCCCAGTGGGATTTTCGAGCTGACAACATTAAAGGGAAGGCATGACAAGTGATTTGGACGTCATTCTTTTTGTATTCAGCCTGGCATGGCATATGCAAACTTTGCTGATTTACGTGACAGTCCACACATGTGAAAGATGTGCCTGTCATCCTAGTTGTCTTTCAGCTCTTGTCCCCAGTAGAGAGGACTGTAGCAATGATGGCTGAATTATAACTAAGGAACTCTGACATGTGGTATGACGTAATGAAGGAAATACATGCCAGCCACAGAAGAATAATGAATACAAAACTCTCTCCAAACCCTTGGGGTCCCAAAATGCCACATTGATACCCTCTGCCCCCCAAGACCACCCTCTCCCCAGTCAGAAGTCCTTCAAATAACTCAGGCCCAGAGCACCATGGACAGAGGGGATATAGCATTCTATTGACCCGCAGATTTCTAGGGGAAAAATAGACATCAGCTTTTTTTTTTTTTTTTTTTTTTTTAAATTCTTATGTATAATTACAAAGAATAGCAACAAAGAATGGGGAAAGGGGGCTGAGGGAAGAGTCATCACAGAGCACAGCAGGCTTCTGGTCAGGCAGCGACATAAGGCTGGGTCGGTGAGAGGACATGACACTAAGAGGTGAGGGGATGATCCACAAACAGCTCCAGTATTTCTCTAATCAATAGTGAGTAACAGCATTTTTTATACTAATAGAGAGAGTTTTGATTTCTTCTGAAAACTGCCTGTTCACATCCTTTGATCACTTATCAGCTGAGGAATGGCTTGTATTTTACAAATTTCACTCAGATTCTGATCTATTTAGGGAACAGGCCTTTATCACAGAAACTTGCTCTAAGTTTTTGATACTGCTTCATTGCCTATGATACCTTTCACAAAATGTAGTTTCTCTGATCACCTCTTTTAATCGCTTTGTCTAAGATCATGATTGCTACCCTGGACTTTCTGTACTTCAGCTGACGCTTACTAAATTTGGCTCAGTCTTTTATTTTAAATCTATGTATATCTTTCTGTTTGAAGTGTGTGACTCTTGAAAACAACACACTGTTGGATGCTGTTTTCTGCTCTTCACACCTGTTTCATGGTGTGCTTATTCCATTCACATTCATAGTTTTCCTTATTGTATATTTCCCTCCAACTTATTTTCTTCTGTTTATTCTTCTCAATTTTTTTTATCTTGTCTCGTCCCTCAAAGGTCTGTTTTGCTTCTGACCGCTGCACCCTTAATCCACCCTCCTTTCTATCACCTCCCCATATTCCTTATCCCATGTCCTGCCTATATCCCTTTTGTATAAGATATTTTTTCTATACAAATCTGGGCGTTCTTTGAACCAATTCTTCCTCTTTGAACCAACGGAGCTCTTCATATCTAACTGTGGTGGTAGAAGTAGCAGGGAACCAGCATCTGAGCTTGAGGAAGAGTTCATGGAGATGGGCCATATAGTATATAGAAAATCAGAAGGAATAAAGGCAGGGCCAGATGAGGAAACTTGTTTTTCCCCCATCTGGACTATTCCTTCAGAAGGTATAATGGCAATGAATGAATAGCTAGTGACAGTGATATGTGTCTGTGACAAGGCCACAGAATAAGAAATTTAAATCAGTATTTTCCCAATTTTTGCCCCATGACATGGTAAGAGGAAAATTTTGAGTGGCTCAAAAATCTTGACTCTCAAAAGGTTTTATTTCTTAAAAACTCACAAACAAAAAAAAAAATGGAATTTTTTTTGTGTTCTGCTCCTCCTTGCCTAACTCCTCTATTGTTTTTCATTCTTTCCTCAGAATTAACAAAAAACCTCTTTACTCTGACCCTGCCAATGACACAGTCTTCTAGGGTAGAGATCTTACCTTAAAAGTTTGCAGCATATTTTGGGTTGGGAAAACATTAATCCATGTTATACCTGCAGCTGCTTTATTCATGTCCTCCCAGGTCTAAGAACCTAGTGAATTCAGGCACTGGAATGATTCCATTAAAGGAAAGAGTAATCTGCTGTAAATGATTTACACTTTGGGGTGAATTTCTGAGCTAGCACTTGCTGACAGCCTATTCTTCTCTACTCCTCTCCAAAGGCATAATACTGAGAAACAGCAAAAGTTGTTGTGGAAGAAGTGAAGGGAGTCATAAAGCCTAAGTTCCAGTCATCCCTCAAACATTTCCCAGCTGTGGATGAAGGGCCTCAGTCTCCTCATCTGTAAAGCAGTGGTAATATTTTTTTGTATTACATACCTCACAGAGTTAATGCAAGGAAAGTACTTTACAGACTGTAAGGCGTAATATCAGCATGGACTGTTCTTTTATTTCACGTGTATTAAGGGCCAGGCTGGCCAAGTTTGGAGAGGTTGACCATTGAGCTATTATATCTTTTAACCATAAAACCCCTTAATGTCTGTTACCATACATGTGAGACAATTTTCATCAGGGAAGGAAAGATCTACATGGGGTAAAATCATGTATTCCTTAAGAACTGAAGTCAAGCATTAATAAATAACCTTCCATTGGATGGCCCATTTATAACACTGTTTTTAAGAAGAAACGTATTGCTAGTCTCAAAGTATGACTTATAAATAGCAATGAGTCTATTTGTAAGCTGGGACTTTCATGATTGGCCCAACAGATTTAAGTTTTCATTTCCCTGTCAGTTAGGCACATACTTCAGAAGTGAAATAAATTAATGCCAAAGTACAATACCCATTCTTATCAGAAACACTAGAAAACATAAGAAAAAATGGAGTTTTCCTTAAAATGATAAGTAATATCTCTCTAAAACTATCAACAAGCATTATCTGTAATGGGGACAAGCTAGAAGCTTTGTCAGTAAGATCAGGGGTGAAGCAAGGATGCCTAGTATCATCATTAGCAATAAGACAAGAAAAAGAAAGTGTAGGAATAAAAATAGGCAATGAGAAACCAAAACTATCACTCTTTGCAAATGAAAGAAAATCCTAAAAAATCAACTAAAAACTAGTTGAAATTGACAACTTCAGCAAAGTTGCACAATATAAAATAAACTCACATAAAGCATCAGCATTCCTATATATTATCAATAAAGTATAGCAGCAAGTGAATAGGAAGAAAAATTCTATTTAAAAAACTGTAGACAATATAAAATACGTGGGAGTCTGCCAAGACAAACCCAAGAAATATATGAATATAATTACAAAACATCTTTCTGCACAAATAAAGCCTGATCTGAACAATTGGAAAATATTAATAGCTCATGGATAGGCTCAGTCAATATAATAAAAATGACAATTCTACCTAAATTAATGATTTATTCTGTGTCCTACCAATCAATATATGAAAAAAGTTATTTCATAGAGCTAGAAAAAAATAATAAAATTCATCTGGATGAACAAAATGTCAAGAATATCAAAGGAACGGATGAAAAAAAATGTGAAGGAAGGTGCCCATCAGTACCAGATCTCAAACTGTATTATAAAGTGGTAATCATCAAAGCAGTGTGATAGTGGCTAAGAAACAGAGTGGTAGATCAATAGAATAGATTAGGAATACAGCACATAGAAGCAAATGACCATAGCAATCCTGTGTTTAGTAAACCCAAAGATCCAAGCTTTGGGGACAATAACTTACTATTCAACAAAAACTGTTGAGAAAGCTGGAAAAGTTTGGAAGAAACTAGGTATACACTAACATCTCACATCATATTCCCAGATAAAGTCAAAATTAGTACAACTTAGACATAAAGGGTGATGCCATAAGCAAATCAGGGGATCATGTTTACCTGAAAGATCTATGGATAATGGAAGAATATATGACCAAACAAGAGACAGTGAACATGTAAAATGGATAATTTTCACTATACTAAATTGAAAAGTTTTTATATAAACAAAACCAATACAGTCAAGTAGAAGGAAAACAGAAAGTTGGGGGAAAAAAATTTCCTTTTTTCTGTCATTTCCCTACTAATAAATTGACAAAGGATATGAAAAGGTAGTTTTCAGGAAAAGAAAGCAAAGCAATCTATAGCTATATGAAAATATGTTCTAAATCACTATTGATTAGAGAAATGCAAATTATGACAACTTTGAGGTACCACCACCTCACACCTATTAGAACAGTTAATTTGACAGGAAAGAAAAATGAGAAATGTTAGGGAGGATTTGGAAAATTTGGGAATGCACTATCAGTGGAATTGTGAACTGGTCCAATGATTCTGGAGGACAATTTGGAACTAGGATCAATCTGTGCATACTATTTGACCTAGCAATCCCTCTACTAGGTCTGTATGCCAAAGAGATTTAAAAAAAAAAAGGAAAAAGACATACATGTTAAAAAAAATCATAGCAGCTCTTTTGGCGGTGGGAAAGAATTGGAAAATGAGGGGATGACCGTTAATTGGAGAATGGCTGAATAATTTGTGGCATATGATTGTAATGGAATACTACTATACTATTAGAAATTATGAGCAGGATGTTTTCAGGAAAACCTGGAAAGACTTATATGAACTGATGCAAAGTGAAATAAGCAGAACCAGGAGAACATTGCCTTTAGTAACAGCAGCATGGTATGACGATCTACTGTGAATGAGTTAGCTATTCTCAGCAATACAAAGATCCAAGACAATTCCAAAGGGCTTGTAATGAAAAATGCTATATACTTCCAGAGAAAGAATTGATGGAGTCTGAATGAAGATTGAAGTAAACTATTCTTTACTTTATTTTTTGTGTTGTTGGTTTTTTTGGTCTGTGTTTTCTTTCACAACATGACTAATATGGAAATAGTTTTGTGTGATTGTATATGTGTAATCTATACCAAATTGCTTGCCATCTCAGGGAGGAGTTAGGAGAGAGTGAGAGGGAGGGAGAGAATTTGGAACTTACCATTTTAAAAAAAAGAATGCTAAAAGTTGTTTTTACATTTAATTTTAAAAAATAAAATATAATTTTTGGGATACAGAAGTCTTGACTTTTATGTCTTTCCCTAAGCATTGTTCTTCCTCACCTGAAAGGATGGGAGAAGATATCTGTTCACCAAGAAAGTAACCTTCTATAGTCTCATTTTTTTTCCCTTTTTTGGGCATTTTCCCAAACAGTTACTTGACTTTTGGGTCCTTTGGCAAGAGTAGGGTATACTCTTGGAATCTGTAAGATCTCAGTTCCTCCAAGGTGGCACAATCAAGTGTGTACATTGGTCTGGGAGCAGGGAGAGATTTTTGTGCCCATAAAATATAATTTTTAAAAAGACATTAATGCAAGACCATACATAAAATGTCTAATTGCCTGGAGTTTCATGGTCTCTGCCCCAAATCATCATCCAAATAACTGGTGATTACCACAGAAATGAAAGCTGTATACCTTTATCAGAGGGAGCTGCTAATCTGGAAACAACAGACTAACAATAGCTTAATTCATGTGTAGACCACACAATGCACATCTAATCCATCTAATATCTAATGCATATCTACTCTCCTAGTCAAAAGTCATGGGGACATGGTGTTACATTGGCATGCTCTCAAGCTCTTCCTCTAACACTTCAGATTTGAGAATTTATCAATATGGCTACTTTCTGTCACTAGTACAAATTATATCACATCCACATCGTTATGTCTTATGAAATTCCTGTCCACATGTTTTCCATGAATAATTTTAAAAGGGTGTAACCAATTTTCTGAAGGCCTTCCTTTCATTCTTAAATTTGTATTACTTTTTGAAAACAGATCATATATTCCTACAGATTAAGTCACGTTAAGTAGTACATTGAACAGAAAATTAGATGAAGAACTAGACAACTCTGGGTTCTGGTCCCAACTCTTACATGCTCACAAATTCTGTGAGGTTAATCTGAGCCTTAGCTTCCTGATTGACAAAATGTGGATAATAATATTTAACCTTACCCACTTCACAGTGTTGTGAGCATCATGATAATGTGTCTAAAAGTGTTTTGTGAACTGGAAAGTACTGTTTAGTAAAAGATAAAAAGGAAGACTACTGAAAGATGGGTGGACTGATCAAAACTATCAAAGTACTCCTGCCTTACTGAGAATGTCACAGTGGGCCAACTGACCCTGCTGTCATGCGTCTCTCTTTTTTCTTTTTCCCATGTTCCTCTCATCCCAACATCAACCTCCTTCATTCCTTCCTAGCAGCTGATCTACAACAGATATGCCCTAATTGATATGACGAACATAAGCTCTTTTTAGGCTATCCTCTCTTTTCCTTTCTCAAAACAATCAGTGAAACACCAACTCAATTTGTGAAACAAACATTCAGTGAAACATAATCCAATTCAACAAACATCAAATGCTTAGTATGGGCAAAGCACCATCTTAGGCCCAAGGACATAAATACAAAAAAAGGATTTATTTATCTTGGTTGAGGGAGAATGCAGTATATAGACAGGTATTTGCTGGTATAGAGGCACAGGGGATAATATCCCATAAACAAGAAATGAAAGTAATGAGGATGTTCAGGATAAATAAGATGGAGGATGTGAGAAGAGTAACTTCTATTTCATATAGGCGAAGATGGTTTTTAAGCCAAAGGCAATCTAATTATCCTTGAGACTTAATTGGTGCCAAGGACTAGGGTTCCAACTATTGAAACCTTTCTTGTTGAGAACGTCATAACCCAAGATATAAATACTTGGGGGCCCTTAAGCTTCATACACGTTGCTGACTAGTTATACCATTATGACAAATAAGGGCAGGGTAACTGTGCCTGACTGAATCCATGTGGTATCCTTGCTGAGTAGCCTTTCCTGCTATTGTTAAGTATGTTCATTTCTATTAAATGTTATTAGGACTATGAATATCACACTTTGTTCTAATTCTGAGCCTAAATCACTGGACCAAGCTAAGCCTGACTCACAAAATGCCTCCAGCACTGACCAAAAATATCCTTCTTTATTCATCTAGGAGCTGATTTTCTTTGGCAATGCCTTCCCAGTTCTGTTTTGACTTTACAGAAAGTATCTGGGGCAGTTTTGTGAGGTTAAAAGATTCTTCATGCTGGAAGCCAGAAGGTGCAATGACAGGTAGCATCTCTCATGAGGCCAGGTTTAGAAAGTGCTCTGTGTGATGCTCCTAAATACGACTACAACAGCATTTACTCATAGCCTGGAATGCAGAGCACACACTAAGCAGGGAGCTAAAATGTGCAGAATGGCTGTATAATTGTTGAACTCGTGCCTCATATATTCATAGCTAATTTTGGCAACCGATTTCAGTTACGGGAAGGGGAAAGATGGGGAGGGGGTGACTTCTCCTGTCCTTCAACTTCCCAGAAATGTATTAGGAATGACAGCCTGTGATTGCGGCAGACAGCATCTAATTAACTGTCATTATAAAACACATGTCAGAGCCTGGGGCCTATGAGGGATCCGATGTCTAATTTCTCTCCAGAATAATAAGAGTCTCCTTTGAAATAAGCTGGTGAATGAATTTTGTTGTCTTATTAATCAAGTGATTTCAGTCCAACCCCACTCCCAACTCCACCCCCCTTTACCCTTCCATGCCACCCTCCAACCACTTTGGAGCTCACATTTTAGACAAGTGATGGATCTAAAACAACTTCTTGTCGTCTTCAGACTAGACAATTGCAGGGAAGAGTTAGAGCAGAAATGTGATATGGAAGTGGAAGCTGTCTGTAAAAACTATTAACTCAATAATGAAACAATTATACCTAAACAATCATGACAATTACTTACGAGACTTATTTTCTCTCATCTCACTACACCATCGATTGTTATTCAGCTTGAATTCTTATTAATGAGAACAAAGAAATTAATCCTTTTTTTCTTCTGTTATGCAAAAAAAAAAAACAAAAACAAAACAAAACATGCATGGGTTTAGGGAACTACCCAGTTTCCAATTAATTTTATTTTGGGATGAGTGATGGCAGGGGAATCATTACTGGTATTTCTAAGCATGGGGGTCAAGATGAAGTAGCACCTAAATCCAGAAGGAAAGGGAATTACTCGCCCTCTCAAGGCTGCTGAAAATATTATCCAGTATAATCTATAAGACACTATAATTGAGTAAAAGGTCTAAGGAAGGCTGGGCTGAGCCATAGTTAGGAAGTGAGAGGAAGGGCTATTGCAATATAAAGGGGATATACTGTTAAACAGCTTGTGGACCCTTGCACTCCAAGACTCTGGACCAACAGCTATAATCATTACAGATGATATGAATTAAATAGTTCCAATCCTTATTCCTTATTATCTATTTAATTTCATTCTTGAGTGATCTTGTAACACTTCCCAACACACACATTCACCCACCCACACACCCACACACACACATTTTTCCCATCAGGAATAAAGAAGGAAATGAGATGTTAGTCTTGGATTTGAGCGCACTCCTAAAGCTTCTGTTTTAAAAAGGCAAAAATTTGAGATAGAAATGATGGAAAATTCTGATAGTACACAGATTTTGGAAGAGGAGGAGCAAGGATAGAGAGAGGAGCATGAGGCAATGGTGTTGAGGGCACATTTGCGGGTTTTTTCCCCTGGCCATTAGACAGGACTAGGAATTGGCTATACCCTTTGGAGACCTGCATCACTCCTTTCACTGATGTAGAAAAGGAACATGAATAGAAGACCAGTGGCATTGGGAGCTTGGGATCCCTGAACAACTAAGTTCTTTTTTCTGCATCAACAGGCAGAAGATGTCCAAGTCCGGAATTTTGCTATTGAGGAAGCTGAGGTGAACAGATTGAGCTTAGGAGTTCTAAACTGCAGTTGGCTAAAGTCAATTGGGTGCCCCCACTAAGTCTGGTGCCAACATGACAATCCCCGGGCAGCAGGGTACCACCTCGCTGTCTAGAGAAAGACAAACCAGTTTAGAATAGAAAAGGAGCAGGTCAAAGCTCTTGCTGATCAATAGTGAAAATAACAGGACCACAACTGGCCACTGGATCTTTCAGCTTGGACAAAATAGGGAGATCCAGTTTAAAAAAAAAGAAAGGAAGGAAAAAAGCGAATGTCATGTGATCAGAGCCAACATACCACATTCGCGATCAGAATTCTCTGAAATACAGCAAGGTAGAGAAGGGAGGGAATGTGCCAGTGGATAGGTGATAAGAGAAGTCTAATTGGGTCAATCTTCACATACCATAGTCCTTGACTAATGACAGGAGGATGGCAAATCACAAAAGAGGCAGAGCTATGAGATAGGAGTCAACACCCTAGGTCATGTAGAGCTGGACATCTACTGGAGTGAAGGCTGCATGGTATGGAGTTGTGTTTATACTTCTTAGAGATAAAAACAATAGGAAAAGGCAGGGAGAAGAACAGACAAGCAGGACAGCTTTGAAAGCTGCAGGTTGAAATCATATTCTTTTTTAAAAAAGAAAATTGTATATAAGAGAGATTTAAAGTTTACTCTGCAATCTTCTTTTTTTTGTTTATTCTATTATATAAATGTAAATGCCCATTTTATTGGGTATTTTTAACAATTCGGAGGAAAAAAGAAAAGATGGTTAGCAAGAAAAGCATTTTAAAAGTTACATACTTTGTACTGTCTTAATAATAATATAATATGTAATATAACATTGCAATGTAATAATAATAATACAATAAATATATAATATAATAATAACTAACATTTACATAGCACCCATTATGTGCCAGGCATTGTGCTAAGTGCTTAATAATTATCTCATTTGATCCTCACAACAATCTTGTGAGGTAGGTGCTACTATTATTCCTATTATATAGATAAGAAAAACAGACTGAGGCAAAGAGAGGTGATATGACTTGTCTGGGGTACAGAGCAAGTAGGTGTCTGAGGTCAGTTTTGAATTCAGGACTGTTGACAGCACGTCTGACACTATCTACTATACAACCTAGCTTTCTCATCTTAGTTATGCAAAAATAAACTATTTTTATCTCCTACATCATGATATAAGATAACCTTACATAACTTTTCCCCATAGTAACATAGTTTAAACATTACTGTTTGAACAAAAGAGGGTACAGGTGATAGTAGTGGTTGTTAGTACCACAGAGAGCGGATAGAGGACTAGCCCTGGAGTCAGAAAGAATGGGTTGAAGTCTAACCTCTAATTCATAGACTGTAGCAGGAAAAACCATTTATCCACTAAGGACTCCACACAATTTTATAAGACGACAAATTGAAGAGGAGTTATCAGACTGTATTGGTGGAGAGACTTTCTGCATTCAGAGTTCCCTATGAAGATGAAATCACACATGTGGACACACACACCAAAGGGCAACACAGTTTTCAAACTTTTTGCATCCATGCAGCATTCAGAACGGGCCCACAAGGTGACTTGTTTCCAAGTGCATAAAAAAATTAAGTGAAAACAGTCGTATTTTAACCAGGCATAGACCAATGCCTGACACCATACATAAGAATAAAGTTCAAGTGGGTATATGATCTAGGTATAAAGATTAATACTATAAACAAATAAGTGGAGCAAGGAATAGTGTATTTATCAGATTTATGGAGAAGGGAAGAATTTTTGACTAAACAAGAGACAGAAAGCATTATGAAGTGCAAAATGGATAATTTTGATTACATTAAACTGAAAAGTATTTGCACAACCAGACCCAATGCAACCAAGATTAGGAGGGAAGCAGAAAATTAGGAAAGAATTTTTGCAACTAGTGTCTGTGATAAAGGTCTTATTTCTAAAATATATAGAGAACCGAGTCAAATGTACAAAAATACAAGTCATTCCCCAATTGATAAATGGTCAAAGGATATGAACAGGCAGTTTTCAGAGGAAGAAATTAAAGATATCTAGAGTCATATGAAAAAATGCTCTAAATCACTATTGATTAGAGAGATGCAAATCAAAACAACTCTGAGATACCACATTACACCTATCAGATTGGCTAACATGACAAAATAGGAAGATGATAAATGTTGGAGAGGATGTGGGAGAGTTGGAACACTAATCCATTGTTGGTAGAGCTGTGAGGTGATCCATCCATTCTGGAAAGCAATTTGGAACTATGACCAAAGGGCTACAGAAAAGTGCATACCCTTTGACCCAGCAATACCGCTTCTAGGACTGTATCCCAAAGAGATCATAAAAATGGGAAAGGGTCCAACATGTACAAAAATATTTATAGCAGCTCTCTTTGTGGTAGCCAAGAACTGGAAATCAAAGGGATGCCCATCAGGAGGAGAAAGTGAGGCTGGCGACCTTGCACAGCCCTCCCTCACTCAAAACAAAGTCATGAACAAGTCATGTCATCATTTCTCTGATGTCATGGTCTTCTTTGAAAACAAAGGATGAACACAAACTGTGAGTAGACCAAGCTGCCTGAGTGGGGACCCAGCTAGCTGGGTAACTCAACTCATCCTCTTCCTTCTGTCTCCCTTTCTCCTTCTCCTCTTCAAAGGAAGATAAATTTGGATGGCCAGAGGCTGCCCAGTTAACTTGGGGTTTACTGGCTAGATGTTCTTTATTTCTTTGTTTTCCCTTCCTTCCTTCCTTCCCTCCCTCCTTCCTTCCCTTTTTCTGTCTTTCTGTTTTTCTTTCTTGTTAAACCCAGTGCACTCTGAAGCCCATAGATTGGATAACAATAGGCCTTGCCCAAGCTCCACTTAATAACTGTTCTCTGGACCCCCTTGGCTTAGAGTGATTATCAATAGTAACTGTCTCCCTTTCCCTTCCAGTTTGATTGTTATTTTTTACTTTGGTTCATTAAAAGGTCCATTCCCTGAATACTTCTTAAAGAGGCCTATTCACTGAATGGGCATTAATCTCCCTCTAAGTGAGTACCTGAAAAGGCCTTCTCTAGTCATCCTGATGAATATCTGGTCAGTGGATCCAGATGGTTCAGGAGGAGAAAGTGAGGTTGATGGCCTTGCACAGCCCTCCCTCACTCAAAACAAAGTCAAGTGCAAGTCATGTCATCATTTTTCTGATGTCATGGTCTTCTCTGAAAACGAAGGATGAACACAATAAATCACTTGAGGAATGGCTGAATAAATTGTAGTATATGAATGTAATGGAATACTATTGTGCTATAAGAAATAATGAACAGGAAGACTTCAGAGAGGCCTAGAAAGACTTATATGAACTGATGCTGAATGAAAGGAGCAGAACCAGGAGAACTCTGTACACAGCAATGACCACAGTGTGCGAGGATTTTTTCTGGTAGACTTAGAACTTCATTGTAACGCAAGGACTTAAAAAATTCCCAATGGTCTCTTAAGGCAAAATGCCTTCCACACCCAGAGAAAGAACTATGGAATCCGATTGCAAAATGTAGCAGATCATTTTCTTTTGTATTACATTCTGGTCTGTTTTATGATTTCTTCCATTCATTTTAATTCTTCTATGCAACATGACTAAGGTGAAAATGTATTTAATAGGAATGTATGTGTAGAACCTATATAAAATTGTATGCCCTCTCAGGAAGGGAGGAGAGAGGTAGGGCAGAAGGAGGGGGAGGGAGGGGAAAAAAATCTGAGTTACACAGAAGTGATTGTAGTACAGTGAAAACAAATTAAAAAAGTGAAAAAAAATAAAATAAAAAAAGGATAGTTTTGGAGAAAACAAAAGAAAAAAAACAAAATAATCCTATTTTTAATGATATGCTGAGAAACTATGGTTTATATTTTTAAGAAGGAATTTATTATTAAATGTCAAAAGTAGCCATCAGCAAAACTTTTGATCCCATCACACCCTTGCCAACCCAAGGATCATGCTGAGGACCATCACAGACCACACTGTGAGGACCACTGCTTTAGGGGATTACAAAATAGTAATGTGATTGAAGGAATGTGTACCAAGGTATTACTAAAAAGCCTGCATAAGAAACCAACATCTCATCATCAGAATCCAAGTTCCTTGAGGATGGACTTTCTCTTCCCAGTGCTTGGCAGATAATAAGCACTGAATACATGCTATGTGCCTAATTGACTGTGTTCATGTAGACATCTTTGGACTTTCGTTTTAATCCAGAACCTTGAATTCTCACTTTCTACACGTTTTTGCTACATAACAGTGATGCCTCATTACTGCTTAAGAATCTTTTTATTTTATGCTTACTGATTCTTTTCCTTCCTCTAAACCTACCATTTCAAATCTTCAGCCCCAAACTGCATTGTACCCCACGCTAATAAGAGGTGACTGGCCCTCCCCAGAGAAAATTGAGGGCATTGAACCAGGGTGCCCTCAACTACTCTCTTTCTCCTCCTTAAAACTTCTTAGCATAATCTCCTACTCCTGTTTCAGGGGAAGAGGCACTGCTATTATTTGTTAATTAATTCCTCTAAATTACTCCAATTTTATCCTCTTCAACCTTACCAAGGACTTAATCCAACATTAGCCCCTTTCTTTCTTGTATTTTCAATCTATACTTCCTCCTTGACTCCAATCAAATTCAATCAAATTTAACAAACATGTATAAAGTATCTACTACATGCAAAGACACTATGCTAGGTGCTAAGAATAGAAAGACAAACTGAAATACGGCTCACGTTCTCAAGAAAATTATTTCTACCAGGGGGATATAACATAAAACGGGTAAGTATATACATGACAATTTAAGGAAGAAATAGAGAGAAGTAAGAGGGCCAGTAAATGTTTCCCATAGATAAATGACACATTATCTGAGCCTTTAAGGGACCTAGGGAGGGTAGCATGTATGGAGGACCAAGAGGGAGTTGAGAAAAGTTAAATAGGCCAGTCTGCTTAGCATGAAGAGCACATGAAGGGGAATAATACGCCTAGAAGGCAAGCTGGAGTGAGGAAGTGAAGCCTTTTTAATGAACCCTTCTCATTCACCCACAACCATATTCTTTTTTTTTTTTATTTTATTTTTTTTTAATTATTTTTTAATGTTTAACAATCACTGCCATACAATTGAGATTTTATCCCCCCCCACACCTACCCCCCACTACCCCCCTCCCTCCACATGACTGCATACAGTTCTGTATAGGTTCTACATATACTTTCCTATTGAGTACATTTTCACTATAGTCATGCTATGTAGTCAGACTAAAATAAATGGAAGAAATCATACAACAAATCAAAACATGATACACAAAAACATACACATACACAAACATGATCTGCTACATTCTGCGAATGACTTCCATATTTCTTTTTCTGAGTGTGGAAGGCATTTTGCCTTAGACAACCACCACTGGGATTTTATTTATTTTTTTTTTAAGAAGTTCTTGCGTTATTACAAAATTCCAAGTCTACCAGAAAAAACTCTCGCACACTGTGGTCGTTGCTGTGCACAAAGTTCTCCTGGTTCTGCTCCTTTCACTCAGCATCAGGTCATATAAGTCCTTCCAGGCCTCTCTGAAGTCTTCTTGTTCATCATTTCTTATGGCACAATAGTACTCCATTACATTCATATACCATAATTTATTCAGCCATTCCCCAATTGATGGACATCCCCTTGACTTCCAGTTTTTGGCAACTACATAGAGTGCTGCTATATATATTTTTGTACATGTGGGACCCTTTCCCATTTTTATGATCTCTTGGGGATACAGTCCTAGTAGCGATATTGCTGGGTCAAAGGGTATGCACATTTTTGTAGCCCTTTGGGCATAGTTCCAAATTGCTCTCCAGAATGGTTGGATGAGCTCACAGCTCCACCAACAATGAATTAGTGTTCCAACTCTCCCACATCCTCTCCAGCATTTATTATTTTCTTGTTCTGTCATGTTTGCCAATCTTATAGGTGTGATGTGGTACCTCAGAGTTGTTTCGATTTGCATCTCTCTAATCAACAGTGATTTAGAGCATTTTTTCATATGATTATAGATATCTTTAATTTCTTCTTCCGAAAATTGCCTGTTCATATCCTTTGACCATTTATCAAATGGGGAATGACTGGTATGATTATACATTTGAGTCAGTTCTCTACATATTCTAGAAATGAGGCCTTTATCCCTGAGCTTAGCTATAAAAATTCTTTCCCAATTTACTATATCCCTCTGGATTTTGGTTGCATTGGGTTTGGTTGTGCAAAAACTTCTCAGTTTTGTGTAATCAAAATTATCCATTTTGCATTTCATAATGTTTTCTATCTCTTCTTTAGCAAAAAATTCTTCCCTTCTCCATAAATCTGATAAATACACTATTCCTTGCTTCTCCAGTTTATTCATGGTATCAATCTTTATACCTAAATCATGTACCCATTTGGACTTTATTCTTGTGTGCAGTGTCAGGTATGGGTCTATGCCTAATTTCTGCCACACTGTTATCCAGTTTTCCCAGCAATTTTTGTCAAACAGTGAGTTCTTATCCCAGAAGCTGGAGTCCTTGGGTTTATCAAACAGAAGGTTGCTATATTCCTTGCCTAATGCGTCTTGAGTGCCAAGTCTATTCCACTTGTCTACCTCTCTGTTTCTTAGCCAATACCAAGTGGTTTTGATAACTGCTGCCTTATAGTACAATTTGAGTTCTGGTAGCACTAGTCCACCTTCCCAAGCATTTCTTTTCATTAGTCCCTTTGATATTCTGGACCTTTTGTTTTTCCAAATGAATTTTGATATTATTTTATCCAGCTCTAGAAAATAATTGTCTGATAGTTTAATTGGTATGGCACTACATAAGTAAATTAATTTAGGTAGAATTGTCATTTTTATTATATTAGCACGGCCTACCCATGAGCAACTAATGTTTTTCCACTTACTTAAATCTGACTTTATTTGTGCAAAAAGTGTCTTGTAATTGTGTTCATATAATCCCTGGGTTTGTTTTGGCAGGTAAACTCCTAAGTATTTTATAGTGTCTACCCTAGCTTTAAATGGGATTTCTCTTTCTATCTCTTGCTGTTGGACTTCGTTGCTAATATATAGGAATGCAGAAGATTTGTGTGGGTTTATTTTGTAACCTGCAACTTTGCCAAAGTTGTTTATTATTTCAAGTAATTTTTTACTTGAATCTCTGGGATTCTCTAAGTAGATCATCATATCATCTGCAAAGAGTGATAACTTAGTTTCTTCTTTGGCTATTCTTATTCCTTCAATATCTTTATCTTGTCTAATTGCTACAGCTAACATTTCTAGTACCATATTGAATAATAGTGGTGATAATGGACATCCTTGTTTCACCCCTGATCTTATTGGGAATGCATCTAGCTTATCCCCATTGCATATAATGCTTGCTATACGTTTTAGATAGATACTGCTTATTATTTTATGGAAAGTTCCCTTTATTCCTACGTTCTCCAGTGTTTTTAGTAGGAATGGGTGTTGTATTTTGTCAAAAGCTTTTTCTGCATCTATTGAGATAATCATGTGGTTTTTGTTGGCTTTGTTGTTGATGTGATCGATAATGCTAATAGTTTTCCTAATATTGAACCAGCCCTGTAATCCTGGTATGAATCCTACCTGATCATAATGTATTAATCTCGTGATAAGATGCTGTATTCGTTTTGCTAAAATCTTATTTAAAATTTTTGCATCTATATTCATTAGGGAAATTGGTCTATAATTTTCTTTCTCTGTTTTGTCTCTTCCTGGTTTGGGTATCAAAACCATATTTGTATCATAGAAAGAATTTGGGAGGACTCCTTCTTCCCCAATTTTCAAAAATAGTCTATGTAGTATTGGAATTAACTGTTCTTTAAATGTTTGATAGATTTCACTTGTGAATCCATCTGGCCCTGGAGATTTTTTCCCAGGGAGTTCATTGATGGCTTGTTCACTTTCTTTTTCTGAGATGGGGTTGTTTAAGTATTCAACTTCCTCTTCTGTTAATCTGGGCAATTTGTATTTTTTAAAATATTCATCCATCTCGTTTAGATTATCGAATTTGTGGGCATAAAGTTGGGCAAAGTAGTTTCTAATTATTGTTTTAATGTCCTCCTCATTGGAGGTGAGTTCACCCCTTTCATTTTTAATATTAGTAATTTGATTTTCTTCTTTCTTTTTTTTAATCAGATTGACCAAAGGTTTATCAATTTTATTAGTTTTTTCATAAAACTAACTACTGGTTTTATTTATTAATTCAATAGTTTTCTTAATTTCAATTTTATTAATCTCTCCTTTGGTTTTCAGTATTTCTAATTTGGTATTTACTTGGGGATTTTCAATTTGTTCTTTTTCTAGCTTTTTCAACTGCCAGCCCAAGTCATTGATCTCCTCTCTCTCTATTTTATTTATGTAAGCATTCAAAGATATAAAACTTCCCCCAATAACTGCTTTTGCAGTATCCCATAAGATTTGGTATGTTGTCTCACTATTGTCATTCTCTTGCATGAAACTGTTGATTGTTTCTATGATTTCTTCTTTAACCCAACCCGTCTTTAGGATTAGATTATTTAGTTTCCAATTGATTTTTGGTTTATCTTTCCATGGCCTTTTATTACATGTAATTTTTAATGCATTATGATCTGAATAGGATGCATTGATTATCTCTACCCTTCTGCACTGGATTGTGAGATTTTTATGTCCTAGTACATGGTCAATTTTTGTAAATGTTCCATGTACCGCTGAGAAAAAGGTATATTCCTTTCTATTCCCATTCAATTTTCTCCAAAGATCTATCATATCTACCTTATCCAGAGTTTTATTTACCTCCTTAACCTCTTTCTTGTTTATTTTGAGGTTAGATTTATCAAGTTCAGAGAGGGGGAGGTTGAGGTCCCCCACTAGTATAGTTTTGCTGTCAATTTCTTCCTTCAACTCCCCCAACCTCTCCTCAAAAATTTGGATGCTATCCCACTTGGAGCATACATGTTTAGTAATGATATTGCTTCATTGTCTATGGTGCCTTTTAGCAGGATATAATTTCCATCCTTATCCCTTTTGATTAGATCTATTTCTGCTTTTGCTTTGTCTGAGATTAGGATTGCTACTCCTGCCTTTCTTACATGAGCTGAAGCACAATATATTCTGCTCCATCCTTTGACCTTTATCCTATGTGTATCCCCCCGTTTCAAATGTGTTTCTTGTAAGCAGCATATTGTTGGATTATGGCTTTTAATCCATTCTGCTATCCGTCTCCGTTTTATGGGAGAGTTCATTCCATTCACATTCACAGTTATGACTACAATCTGTGTATTTCCCTCCAACCTCTTTCCCACCATTTGTGCTTTTAGCTCTCCCGTCTCCCTTCCCTTCCTCAATAGTATTCACTTTTCACCCCCTCCTCCTGCAGCCTTCCCCTCCTTCTTTTAGCCCCCCTCCCTTTTACTACCCTTTACTCTTATTGCTTCTTCCCTCCCTTTTAGCCTCCCTCCCCTTTCTTCCCCCTTCCCCTCCTACTACCTATAGAGCTAGTTAGGATTATCTACTTAACATTATTGTTCCTTCCTTTAAACAAATCAGATGAGAGTACCTCTCAAACAATGCTCATCTCCCTCCCCTCCTTCCCTCTACTATAGTTTTGTACTTCTTCCTGTGCTGTAATTTGCCATTTTCTGCATCCTCCTTTTCACACCTCCTATTACAATCCCTTCTCATACTTAAATCATATTTTTGACATGACATCATTTACTTTATACCCGTTCCCTCTATGTATATCCCTTTTATCATAACAGCTGCACAGTTCTCAAGATTAACAGGTATCATCTTCCCTTATAGGGAGGTAAACAGTTTGCCCTAATTGAGTAACAAGTTTTTGTTTTTGTTTTTCCCCCCTGTTTACCTTTTTATGATTCTCTTGAGACCTGCATTTGAAGATCAAATTGTCTATTGAGTTCTGGCGTTTTGGTCAGGAAGCTCTGGAAATCCCTTATTTCGTTGAATGACTTCCTCCTTGCCTGAAATGTTATGCTGAACTTTGCTGGGTAGTTGATCCTTGGTTGAAGTCCCAACTCCTTTGCCTTACGGAATATTGGGTTCCAATTCTTTCGCTCTTTTAATGTAGAAGCTGAAAGGTCCTATGTGATCCTGACTGTATGTCCTTGATATTTGAATTGTTTCTTTCTGGCTGCTTGTAGTACTTTCTCCTTCACTTGATAGCTCTGGAATTTGGCCACGATATTTCTTGGGGTTTTGAGTTTGGGATCCCTTTCAGGAGGGGAACGGTGGATTCTTTCGATGACTATTTTGCCCTCTGAGTCTAGTACTTCTGGGCAGTTTTCCTTGATGATTTCCTGGAAGATATTGTCCAGACTCTTTTCTTCATCATGGGTTTCTGGCAGGCCAATAATTCTTAAATTTTCTCTCCTGGATCTATTTTCCAGGTCAGTTGTTTTTCCAATTAAATATTTTACATTTTCTTCTATCTTTTCATTCTTTAGATTTTGTTTGACTGATTCTTGCTGCCTCATTGAGTCATTAGTTTCTACTTGCCCAATTCTAATCTTCATCGTATTGTTTTCTTCAGTGAACTTTTGCATCTCCTTTTCCATCTGACCAATTTTTCCCTTTAAGGAGCTATTTTCTCCATTTAATTTTTGTACTTCTTTTTCCATTTGACCAGTTTTCCCAGTTAGGTTTTGTGTTTCCTTTTCCATTTGATCAATTTTCCCAATTAGGTTTTGGGTTTCCTTTTCCATTTGATTAACTCTTCCTTTTAGGGAATTATTTTCTCCAGTTAACTTTTGAACTTCTTTTTCCATTTGTTCAATTTTACTTTTCAAAGTGGTGTTCTCATCAGTGAATTCTTTTTTTATAATTTTAAAATCATTGGCCAGTTTTTCTTCTATTTCCTTCTTCACCTGTTCCAGGAAAGCTAGTTGTGCTTGCGAGAGGTTCATAGTCCCTTTTGAAGTTTCAGATGGAAGTACAGTCTCAGCTCTGACCTCTTTGGTGTTTGTGTTTTGGTCCTTATCCCCATAGAAAGATTCTATGGTTTTTTTCTCCCTTCTGCTTTTTTCCTATTCATGATGTTGGCTGAGTGTTGTAGCTTCTGGTTCTTTCAGTCAGAAGGTATAGAACTTTGTGTTGAGCTGATGTGTGAAAAAGCTAAAAGCAGGTTTTTGTTTTTTGTTTCCCAGATCAACCCTGGGGTTAGCTTGTTAAGTGTGTGGGAGGGGTGGTCTGGTCACAGGAGATCTCCTCAGCTGTACTGAGGCAAAGGCAAGCTCTGGGGATGGTGATCCCAGCTTCCCTATTGTCTTCCCTTTTCCCCTGGAGGGCTGAGGCACGCCTAGATGCTAATGCGTGTTTCCACCCCTCCTGGGACTTGTCTTCAGGAGCTGAGGCTTGCCTGGGTCTCAGTGAGAATTTTCTCTGCCCTGGGTCCTCTGTCCTACCGGATCGCCTCCGCCACAGTAGGAAGAATCCCCCTTTGCTATTTTCCTAGCCTCTGGTGTTATGAGACTATTTGCCCCCTTCTGCTGTTCCCGCTGATACAGGATTTTTCTGGGGAAATATTTTATGGTTCTTTCACGGTCATCAGGGGGGAGGAGAGAGCATTTACTGATCACTCCGCCATCCTGGCTCCTGGAAGTTCAAGTAGGTGACTTACCGAAGTTTAGTCTTCAGGATGAAGGTTTCAAGGGCTGCTGTGCTGATATCTGGCGCTCAGCGGCTCTCACCGGCTCGGTTTGGCTGGTCTCCTGCTCCGCTGCTTCTGCCCGCCGCTCTCGGGCTTCTCAGGTCCCTTCCGCCCTGCTGCGCTGACCGCGCTGCACTGTGCGCTGGGGGCTCACCCCCATGGAACAGATCCTTCCCGTGGACCTTCTAGTCTAACCTGGGCTCCGAATCCGTCAAAGTCTGTCACCCACTGGATTCCGCACCTCCAAAGTTTGGTCACATTCTCCTTTCAGAGGTATCCAGAGGAATTTGTCCAGGAGCTTAGGTGAGTCGTTGCTTTCACTCCCCACAACCATATTCTTTAAAAGGTTCTCTCTTAATCCTCATAGTCCAAAGAGCTTTTGTCCCGCTTCTCTCCCCACCTCATAGTCAAACTTCTATACCTAAGACCCCCAGGTCTTGACCACACACTTTTTCATCAATACCTAGAAATCTGGTTTCTTTCCCATCCACTCCACAGAAACAACTTTTTCTAAGGATATCATTAATACTACAATGGTAAAATCTATAGCCCTTTCCCCCTCAATTCTCAATTTTCTTGACATTTGGTATTCTATGACACAGTTGACTACCCTTGCCCTCTAGAAACTCCCCTCTGACTTTCAAAGACCAATTCTCTTGATTCTCCTTCTTTCTGGCTAACTGCTCCTTCTCTCCTCCACAGCCTCTTCTCTCTCTGATCTTTGAGATCAGTGGGTATGCCCTCATTGTTCTCTCTGTATATTCTTCTCCTTCATTGGCCTATCACTTCCGTAACCTCTCTCCCTCTTATTCCTTTCCTCTTGGCCTAGAGAATGTAGAATAACTTGTTCAGTATTCAGAAGTTTAATCATTTCACTAGATAACTGCCAAACGAGAAGCTTGCCTAGCGCCCTCAGGAACAGTCTTCAGTTCTTTACAAGTTAGTATCTCTTTTTGTTCTCCTTGTCTTTATAAACCACCAGCTTTGTACCTTCCTCTGAAACCAGCTCTTGCCTTGGAGTTCACTGTTTCTGTCAGTTGCACAGTCTCTGTCTCTAGCACTTGAAATTCCGATGTTACTTTTATTCCAAATTGTATATCAGTTAACAATTTCCTCCCACTTAAGCCCCGAAGTGACTTTTGTGTTTTTTCTTTCCTCTGAATTCCCATTATGACTCACCTGGAATCTTTATCCTGAAGGATCAAGGACAGGTTCAGCAGATACATCTGCAAATTCTTTCAGTGTTCTAGGATAAAGCTTGTTAAAAGGTAGAAATTTTTAAAAAGTGGAATAATGGGTTTTATAGATGGCTTGAACATTTATAATATTCAATACCCTTACTCTAGAAGTAACCAGAAGCCCAAGGAACTTCACAAACCAGGAGAAGAAGCCAGATGATGTCAAGGAAAGACAGGACTTGGTATGTGTGAGTGAAGTAGAGTGGGGGGAATTTGGGGGCTTTAAAAACATTTTTATATATAGGAAGTAGTGGGCATTAGGTTAGGTAGCCTGGCTTTTTATTGCAAATCTGAGCCCACCTCTTTGAGTCTTGGTCTCCTCTCATGTAAAATGGGGGATGTGGTGGCAGAAGAGATCACCTTGCATCTCCAAGACATCAGATAATAATAGTAGAAGAGTGACTTGTCCTTTAAACATTTCTATCTGAACCCCACAGAAAAAGATAGTAATGAGATAAGAGTAACTAATATTTCCCTAGCACATACCGCTTTTTATACTAATAGCTAATATTTATAGAGTGCATTGTTTGTACAGCCTTCACATGTGTTATTTCATTTGATCTTCACCATCACCTTTATGGGGTAGGTGCTATTATTTTTCTCATCTTACAGAAAACTGAGGCTGAGAGACATTAAGTCTAACAAGAGTCATGAAAGGTAAGGAAGACTTGAGGAATTTTATGCCTTGAGTCATATAATTAATAAGGTCTGGGGCTAGATCGGAACTCCTATCTTCCAGACTCTAAGTTCACTATTATATTAACTTAGCTTTACATACATTGTCTCTCATTTGTGTTTCACAACAACCTTGTGAAACAGGTACTAGAAATATTAATACATCCACTGTACAATTAAGAAAACTGCGTCTCAGAGAAGTTAAGTGATTTGCCTGTGGTCACAAAGCCACTAAGTTTTGGATGCTAGAACTATGTATCAGGACATAATGGCAGTAGTAGAAGAAAAAGAAAAAGTAATTACAGACTGAGTATGGTGTATGTCTGAACTTAGCAGCTAACAATAATAATAATAAAAACTAAAATTTATATAACACTTTAAGGTTTGCCAAAGGTCCAATAAGTATCATAAACATGATCTGAACTCAGATCTTTCTAATGCTAGGTTCAGCATGCCAGCCATTTCACCACCTAGCTATCAAGCTAACAGGCTTGGTGGCCTAGAAAATCAAGAAGTTTCATGGTTCAAATTAAGGTTTAGAGATAAGTTAAGCTTCAAATACAATAAGAAAGCCCCCACAGCTTCCCAAAGGAAAGGGAAAGGCTTCCCAAAATATTTCCCTATTATAACCATGTAAGAGAGATAATGTAAGCACTATTTCTCCCATTTTGTGGATGCGATTTACAAGGCCTGAAGAAGTCCAGTCACTTGATTGTGATTATACCACCAAAGACAAAGTTAGAATTTAAGCTCAGATCTTCTGACTCTTGAGTACAAGGAACTGTATCTTTGCTAGACTTTACATATATCCCTGTGCCTGGCATGGTGCTTTTCACGTTAGACCCTTAAAATGCTAGTTGAATTGAATTAAATATACTTTGAACAAGAGCAAGAAGTCCCATGGCTCGTGAAACAAAGACTGTTTCTAGATCTGTACAGAAAAGGATTCTGTTCAAGAGAAAGGAGGTGATTATAATAAGAGCCCAAGGCTTCCTGGGGTAATTACTAACAGCCCTTCAAACTTGGGAGCCAATTCTGAACAAAATGTGGCTGGATTCTTTAGTTATTAAACATTCATGACACAGAGAGAGAATAAGGGAAAAGTTCAATACTGTTTCAGGTTTGCTTTGTTATCCAGGAAACAGTGGGCAGTGAAATATTACATTGGTAGATTTCTCTCATTAGAAAATAACCAAAAGTCTCTCTCAAGTAAGTCATCTTTGAATAAATGTTAAATATTCCCCTTAGTTGCACAAAATGATCTCATTTGTCCCTCTGTGGTGCTACATGGCTTAAGGCACAATGCATGCAGACAGATCTTAAAACAGGAATGAAAACCAGACACAACCCCAGGACAGAAAGAGTTGATGGATCAAGAACTTGTCTGTTTGAAAGCCCCTGAGAAAAGGGTGCATTAATTGGGGTTGGAAGTTTCTATTCTACTGGCACAATCACTTGCTACAGTGGTGGGCAAATTCATCTGTTATCAAGGCCTAAAAGTTGGCTTTATGGAAGGCAGAATGTTCTCTTTAATTTTCAAGACTCGGTGTGAGTGTCTTTGAATATAGTCTTAGTGTGAAGACATGTCTATTGTGTCTATTGCATCACTAAATAGCAGCCAACCCATCAGCTCAGCAATGAATTTCAGTACTAAATTCAATGCTAAAAGTCAATGAATAATCATTATACTAACAGGGCAAAGAAAAATTATTTCCACATGGGCTAAGTTTGCTTGTCAAGTGGTAACTCAATTTCTCTTTTGTGACATCTTATATGAAGCTAGAAGGTAAGAGTTTTGCATTTGGTTATTTTAAAGGTACTACATTTTCTTGGCAATAGTTGGGAAGAAAAGAGTAACTTGGACTGCCTCTAAGTTCCCACAAGATGGATGCATTGATTTTAAAGAGCTTCTCTTAGGAGAACGCTAAGAATCATCAACAGAAATCAATTGGTGTTGCCTCACAACATCACCATTCTTCCTTGGAAATTACTTCAAATTTACTTTGTACTTATCTGTGTATATTGTGCATCATCTCAGTAGAACATAAGCTCCATGAAGGCAGAGGCTGTTTGGTCATTGTCAACTTCATTACCAGAACCTGGCATAGTATCTGGCATATAGTAGGCACTTAATAGAATTCAACATTTACACATAGTGGGCGCTCCATACTAGACAGCACTTAGATAAGTACCCCAAATGGCACTAAGAAACTCATGTAACATGACAGCAATAATCCTTTGTAAACACTATCACAATCATAACACCTGTTTAAAAGTCTACACAATATCAGCACATTGTCTATCACAACAAAGAAAAGAGGGAGAACTCATATTAGAAGTAGGTGAGCAATGTATAGGAAGAGTGCTGGTCTAAAATCTGGGGTTGGAATAAGTAGTATTTATTCCTTGGGTGACTAGGCAAATCACTTGACCACTCTGAATGCTGCATATACCAATAAGAACTTCAAATCAAAACAACCATGATGCTTCACTTTACACCTAGCAAATTGGCAGAGATAACAAAAGATGAGAATAGTCAATGGTAGGAAGACAGGTACATTAATGCATTTTTGATGATGCTATTAATTCATCAATAAAATCAATATAATATAGAATTATGCAAAAAAAATGACTAAAATATCCATATCCTTTGACCAAAGAGTTCTACTACCAGGCTTATCCCCCAGGGAAGTAATTCATAGAAGAAAGTTTCCATATACGTTCAAATATTTATAGCATCGCTTTTTGTGTAGCAAAGACATGGAAACAAAGTAGATGCCCATAGAGTGGGGAATGGCTTACCAAACTGTGGTATATGAGTGTAACAGGATAGTAATATGCTTTGAGAAATGATGAATATAATCATAAAGCAAAGTATGTGAAGATTTACATGTGTATGTTCATCCTTTCTTGCCGAAGAAGACCATGCCATCAGAAAAATGACGACATGACTTGCACTTGACTTTGTTTTGAGTGAGGGAGGGCTGTGCAGGTCACCAGCCTCACTTCTCCTCCTGAGCCATCTGAATCCAGGGACCAGATATGTATCAGAATGACTGGAGATGACCTAGGATGAGGCAATTGGGTTTAAGTGACTTGCTCAAGGTCACACACAAGTGTCTGTGGTGAGATTTTGCTCTATCCACTACATCACCTAGCCGCCCAAAGATTTACATAAGTTGATCTAGACTGAAGTCCAATTAAAAATCTACATAATGATGACAACAGTATAAATGAAAAAGAACAACCAAAAACCACTTAAAAATGATTCTTGAAAAGTTACAGAGAATAAACAGAGTCCCAAAGAAGAGATGTGTGACTTTGCCCCCATATAAGTGGTATGGCACAATTCATGTCTTTCAGAATTTTGTTGATGTATTGATTGGTTTTAATTTTTTCTCTTTTTCATTAAAAAATATTGTTATATAAGATACCTTTCAGAGAGAAGGTGAGAAGTGAGTACTAGAAGAAACTCTAGTGTAAGAAACAAAAGATAACAAGACATATTTTAAAAGAAATGAAGGAGCTGGAATAGATGACCTCTGAGAATTTATCTAATTCAAAATCTATGATTTATACATGGTTTTAAGATTTTTAAAACATTTTCCTCTACAAAAACTCTTGTAATCTGTAGTCCAAGTACTACTATCCACATTTGAGAAGTGAGGAAACAGGCTCAGAGATGTGATGTGCTTATCAATGCAATATCATTTCAATCACTATGCAATATTAAATTGATCAGCTGGTCAGTGACTAAGTTAGGACCTCATCCCAGGTTCTCTAAATCCAAATCCAATGTTCTTTATACTTGTAATGTTAATGAGATTCATGTTAAAGAAAGATCTTCCCAGCCCATTAATGGGTTTCAGATTTGGGGAGGTTTGTTTGTAGGAAGGCCCACATCTTTTGTTAATTAATGAAGCACTAGGTCACAAGGGTCCTGTCCTTGGCTTTTGGGGGGGCTTGGAAGAAAGTTCATGTGCCAGATGAGATTCTTCATAGTCATTCAAGAGCCCCCTGCCCCAGTTTTGAAAACCCAGATGTTGGTGCTTCTTTTTCTGGTAACTATGTATGTATGCAATGGTCAGACAGTTGGATCTATCTGTTGATCTGTGACATATGTATTGCCTATGGTCAGACAGTTGGAAGCTCTGTCTGTTGGTCTTTATTTCTCTGCTTGTATTTTTTTTCTGTTGGTGTATACGATTAAGGAAGATTGTTGTCTCCTCAAAAGTTGCTTTCTTTTTTAGAAAAGCAGATTTAAGAACCTGTGCAGCAGACACTCCTGTGAATGCTGGGGTTCTTGCTGCTACAATACTCTATCATATTCAACCAAATGTTCAAGGCCTTCATTCAACTGTCTCCCTAGTTCTCCCACCTCATTTCCTGTTGAACACTTAATAGCTCCTTAATCCAGACAAGACCATCTTGCCATTCCCTGTTCATGCTCTGATGAGTCCTCCTCTATAAGTTTGAGATCTAATGAAATAATGAATATAAAGCATTTTAAATTTTAATTTATTTTTAGAAAGCACTTTTAAACTTTAAAGTACTATATGTTAGTGATTATCATTATTACTTTTATTATATATTTATTTATTCATTTATTCATTATACCCCATATTCATATGAGAAGCGATCCTCATTCAACTTTACCATTTCATGTTCTTCAAGGCCCTATTCCTCAATTACATGTTCCAGGAAAACTCCTTTAACTAATAAAACAAAAATCTGATTATTCTAACTTGTCATGCAGAGCACTCTTCTAATTGTCTTAATGCTATAGAAATAATATTGTATATGCTGATACGTTGCTTAATCAATGTTACTTCATTAAACTTGATACTTGCATTTTTTTCAATCTACTGGAAACAACTTGAGGGCATGATTATGTTAGAATTTCTTTTACATCTTCCTCTCAGAAACATCAAGAGGATCAAGAATCACTTGGCAAACAATCTCAGGGGGCACCAAGAAAGGAAGATAGTGATGCCAACTTGTATTCCAGACATAACAAAGAGGAATGCAGTGTCAGTTTAACAATGTAAGCTTTACAGAAATAAACAGATTTTAAGGAAATAATGCCATTCCCCTACAGAACTTCCTATTGATCTCAAGTCTTGTTAAAGGAGAAACAAAAGGAAGTCAAGCTATTAGACATAGATTTAGGGATATCCTAAGAAAAGAACTAGAAAACTTTCTTACTACTAGATAGTGGTTTGATCCAGGAGTTTCACAGGATCCCCAGGAAAATAAGAGTTAAGAAAGCACTTTTCTACATACAACAAAGCTTGCTTAACTAAAGTGTTCCTTAAGGGTAACATGCCCTAAGAAAAGATGGAGATGGTAGGAGAAAAGAGAAAAAAGATAAACCATCATATATAAATGTGAATTCATAGAACTAAAGATGATTCCTTAATATATTCAGTTATTTGCAAGTTATAAGTGATCCTGAATCATTTCTACATACTGGATAATGGTGAAAGAGGTTAAGTTTAACATACTCACTGTAAAGATGGGGAAAGGGAATTAAGTGAAAATGTGACAGGAGAGAGTTTGCTCATCAGTGGATGCTAGCTTTACATAAAGATGAAAAAGATTTCTCTTTAACCTTAAAACTATCTACAGAAGGACTAAATCACTAAAGCAAGCACTCAGAATCAAAACTACTGGAGAAAATGACCCTAAGCAAATACTTTAGAGGATGTATTAGGAGCGCACCAGAAGAGAGTGCTACTGTATTAAACATGTGTAGTCTCACTGAATCGTGGGGCTAACTCTTTTTTCCTCTTAAATAGCAGGTGATAAGGCAGTTCAAAAGGGCAAGAATAATATTCCATAACGGGTGAAATCTATCACCGTATGGTTGAACCAGAGACAAAATCAGTTAGTAATTTCTTCATGTCTTAACCTGCTATTCAAAAGTAAAACAACTTTTAGATTTCATTCTAGTCAAATTCAATTCTAATTAAATTAATTTTTAAGCTATCATTTTCATAAAATGGCATCACAATTATTTCAAAAAGCATATGAAATCAGTAATTTAATTTAAATAGAAAGCATGTTGCTTTCCTTAAAAGAATTACACTGTTGACTATGTTAAATAATAATTAACGCAAGCACATACAGTTAAAATTAGCAGGGAATTTAATTAAACAAATATGCCAACATAACCAGATGCATGACAAAGTAATTGTAATATGCCTTGACGATATATTCTTCCCCTCTTCATAGTTTTTACATAGCAATTATGAAGCAATCATAAAAAAAAAGAAATTCTAGATAAGACCTTCATAAAAATGCATACTAAAGTCATAGAAACCAAAAAAATGACAATCTAAAGAATAAGAAATATGCTTTCATCCAGAACTCTTAATGAAAAATTATACCAGTTTATATAGTCAACATTTGCTATACTTTACTGGATTTTAGCTTCTTCATTCACATTGGGCAGATTTGCAAATTCACATTTAAAATATTTTTTATTTCTGCGTGATACTCCTACAGGATAAGGAATCATTTTTCTCCCCTTTCATAGCACTCTTTGATGTTCACTGAACTCTCTAAGTAGTCAAGGAATACAACCACAGACAGTTGATTAAATTTTTGCATAATTCCAAATTGCTTTACACAATGTTTAGACTACTTCACAGATCCACCAACAGTCCAACAATATGTTAGAATGGCCATATTTCTACTACAAATCCAAAACTGAGTATTCCTATCTCTTGTCATATCTGCCAATTTGCTACAATTTGCTGTGTGTAAGATGAAACCTCAAGAGTTGTTGTGATCTGAATTCTCTTATCATTATTCCCTTATTACTAATTTGGAACATTCTTTCATATGGCAAAAAATCTATTGTTTTTTGTGAAGTGTTTATATCTTTTGAGCATTTATATACTGTAGGAATGTTTTTTGCCTTTCTATATTTGGTCTATACAGTCAATTCTCAACTTTCATGTGGGTAACATTCCTAGAAAATGGTAACCTATGGGAAATAAGAGGTTAGGTTTCCATAACCACCAAAAATTATAATCTTTTACTAGATTGCAGAAAATACACTTTTCTGCATACAATTCTTTAATAAGAAAATATTAACTCTGATAATACACACTTCTCCTAACATAGGAACCATGAATTTAGCCATAAAATGTGGTACACAAAATAAAATTGGTAGCATGCAAAACATTTTCCCCTAGACATTCTGTGAGCCTTTGTTAGCATCTCAATTAAAAAAACCCACTTATTTCAGACAATATTCACTTTACATAACACATGAAATCTACAGTACCATAAATATTGGTACTCTTAAATTAAATTGTTACTCTTAAAATGAAAACATTTTTTAACCTGAATCCTATCTTCCACTCAGTCAAATGGCAATGTGAGAGCACCGTACTGTATACTACACTGCTAGAAAGTTCTCTACCTTGTTGGCTCGCTGAAAACCAAGGGAGAGGCTGATAGAAATTTAATCATTAATGTCAGAAGACATCAAGGCTAGTGAGATCTCAACATCACTCTGACACTCTGTCCTTTATAGTTGGTGGATGGCACTGGAGACTGTGAAGGACACACCAGCTTGAAATAATCCATTAATCATATCTGCTTCATGGACATGTGTGAGATCCTTAAGGATCTCAGGGTATGGGAGCACAGAAAGGCAAATTCGATCAATGATGAGTTTTAACAAACAATGAAAATATGCAACAAATGCACAGGGAGCTCTGTTTACATTGGTAGGGTGAACAAGACCAGTGCAGCACCTAGTAGGATACCAGTTGCTCCACAAATTTGCAGATATCACGCCTCTCATTTGTTTCTCTACTGTGCATAACCACAAATGTACATGGCTGCCAATAGGAAAGTGAAAATGAGGCTAAGAAAATCCTGAGAATGTTTGAAATTGAGAAAGTTAAACACATGAATGTTGAGGATTGATTATATCTTGGTTATTAGATCTTCATCTAAAAATTTTAATGCCAAGATCTTTTCCTCAATCAGCCAGCTACCTCTTTGCTTATACTATTTGTATTTTGTTAATGAAAAAGCTTTAAAATTTTGAGGGGTGTAATCAAAAGTCTATTTTATCACTTAAAATTATCTCTGTCCCTTATTTATATATATATATATATATATATATATATATATATATATATATATATATATATATATATACACATATTCTTCTCCTATTCATAGGTTTGAAAAGTACAGACTTTTGTTCTCTTCTAATTTGTTATAGTATGATCCTTAACAGCTTATTTAGAGTTGATATTTGGGGTATATGATATAAGATATCGATTGCTTGTGTGTTTGTCCTTCGTTATTGAAGAAGATTATGACATCAGAAAAATGATGGCATGACTCGCACTTGACTTTGTTTTCAGTGAGGGAGGGCTGTGTCAGGTCACCAGCCTCACTTTCTCCTCCTGAACCATCTGAATCCAGTGACCAGATATTCATCAGGATGACTGGAGATGGTCCAGGATGCAATGGGAGGAGGAGACAGAAGGGAGAGTATGAGCCGGGTTAGCCAGCTAGCTGTGTCCCTACTCCGGCAACTTGGTCTACTCACAGGTTGTATAAGATATTGGTCTAGCCTTATTATCTGCTAAACCTCTTTCCAGCTTTCCCCAAAGTTCTTCTCAGGAAATTTATACCCAAGTACTTTATGTTCTTGGGTATATTGATTAAATTGTTTCTGGCCTATACGTGTCTAGTCCATATTTACCTTTCTAACTTTTAACCAGAACCAAATAGTTTCGATGATTAGTGCTTTGTAGGATAATTTGAGGCCAGAATGTGCCATGCCCACATTCACTCTGACTTTCTATAAGATTTATCTCCCTCTAACCAACATTTATTTAGAGCCCGCTATCTGCTAAAAGCATTAAGGCGTAATGGAGGATTCTCATTGAGGTCAGGAAAACCTCTGTCCACATCCTCTTCTTATACATGCTAGTTATTTGATCATGGTCAAGTCATTTGATCCCTCAGTGCCCTAAGCAATTCTCTAAGACCATAAGTTACTGATGAGTTGTTGAACTCCACAGAGGAGTGTGGGAAGAGTTTCCACATGGATATGAATCACTGATTATTATTCCACTGATAGTTATTTTAATTAATAATAACGGTAACAGTTAGCATTTATATTTGTCTTAAGGTTTGCAAAGTGCTTTACATATGTTAACTCATCATAACAATCCTATGAGGTAGATGCTACTACTGTCCCCCTTTTACAGATAAAGAAAGTAAGATACGCAGAGATTAAGTGAATTGTCTGCTAAGTGCCTGCTTGAAGATTGAAAAAATACTTAGTGCAAGGCATTGTGTGAGGTCTTGGGAGATAATAACTTAGTTTACCAAAAGAATAATTATGAGATATAGAGGTTTTCCAGAGAGAGGGTAAATTGATAACTGGGTGGTACTAGAGAGGGAAATAGAAGTTGTTTTTTTTCAATGGCACACGTAGGAAAGTCATCACTGGGTACCAAAGACAAGGTACAGGTATCTTTTCTCAGGGAACCAAGTTTTCAGTCAATAACAGGAAACTTCTGACTGAGCCTGCTAATGGCAAATAAATCTCTCATCTGGAAAAGCCATCAGTTTTGAAAAATACACAAATATTTTTATTTCAGAACTTAAGGAGGGAAAATTAAATGGCAACTGAGTGCAAATGAAAACTAAAACTCTCAATCCACTTTATAGGAAATGAACTCTGCTGAGGACATCTGGCTGTATTCAATTTACTTCAGATCCAAGCATGGCCATTCCTATGCAGTGAACTTCTCTACTCTTAGAAGAACAATATCAAGAATGCCACGTATTTATTTGGTGCTCCATGGCTGCACAGAATTTTCAGAGGATCTGCTTTACATCCTCCCTCCACTTCTACACGTGTGATCTTGGTAGTCTTTAGTCTCTCTAAACCTCAATTTAGTTGATAGTAAAATGTGACTAGATCATCACTAAGGTGCCTTTTAGCTTCAAATACTAGGGTTTGATGATCCATTCCAGCTGCAGAAGTCCAGTGTAACCCAGTGAAATCGGCAATGAAAACAGCTGGTTTTATTAGAAGACAATGTTTATAAGGGGCTTTATATATATATCTCAACTATGTAAGATAGGTGCAATGGGGAATACTTTTCTCTATTCTATCCAGACAGGCAACCTAGGGTTCTGTGACAAGGTGAAATTCACTGAGCTCTCGTATTGGGCTTATCCTTTAAAAGGAAAAAATTATATAGATCAGGATTATACCCCAACTCTATTCCCAGGCAGAAGGCCTTTACAGCCAAGGCACTAGCACTGGTAGGCAGCTGGTAGGCCACGAAGAAGGTGGAGAAGTAACTGAGTTCTTGGGCCAAGGAAGGACCTGGAGCAATTGCAGCTGGTAGCAGCTGGTAAGTGGCAACACCTAAACTCAAAACCTGACCTTCTGACCTGACTTCTGGAGTGCTTTCCAAAATCCTCTGTTTATCAGATATAGTCTTTCCTGTTATAAAGCAAGGGATTTATCTCCCCTCAGAAGGCCATTTATTTTTCCATTTGTGATTCTCTGTATGATCTATCTTCATAGAATCCATAATGTCCTCTGAGTGTCCCAGGGAACAGCCCTGAAATTCTCTTAATTCTTTCTTTTTAAGATAGCTTTTTAACTTTTAAAATTAAGTAACCACTTTACTAGTTCCAGTGCAAAATGGACTTCTTCCTCCTCAAGGCTATACATGCACAGTTGGCACTTTATTTCATAATGTACCTTTCCTTTTCTTTGTCACAGGTGTCCAAGAAAAACTCCTAAATAAAAATAGGGGATTGTGTAACAAATCAGGGGAATGTATGATCTAAGAAGTGCTACTGAAAGCAGCCCAGAGAGCAGTCACCTGTCAGACAAATTACCTTTCAGAAACAGTTCTAGTTTTACTTCTTTACTCTTACTGAATCCTTTGTCTCAGTTTCTCTATTCAATAAAAGGTTGGCCATTTCCTTTTCTCGGAAGGGTGCTTACAGGTCCAAGGTTTTGCTAAGAGCTTGGAAACGATGCTTTTGTTTTCTGTTTCATTTTCAACAGTCACGCAGTCCTGTATATTAAATATGTAAATACGCCTATAACAACAAAGGTGTTGAACCTCAAAAGTTCATTTTTTAGTCAGGTATTAGAAATTCAGTACATCTTCTTTTTCATGAAACCATTTTATCAGTGGTGGTCAGGTTACCTAGGAGGCCCCACAAAAGTCTGTTTTTTAGCCTACCATGTACCTTAACTCAAAAGCCTAATAGTATGATTTCAAATACAGCTAGAGGACATTTATACCAATTTCTATGGAGGGAAAATACATTTGGAGTTTGTATGGGCATATTGGGGATAAATCTGCCGTCTTCTTGGACCCAGCAGAAGAGTCTTTTCCCTGATGCCTTGGTGATGATGAACAATGACAAGACTGTGTAAATATTACTAGGCACTAATAACTTATTAACTCTTATATTAGATGGTCTCTGAAGGTCCTTCTCATCTCTAAATCTGTAATATTGAGATACATTTACATGAGAGCTAGTAACTTCTCTATATTTGCATAAAAGTAAGCAATTGCAGGTCAGCCACACCCCAGGCATTCCACAGGATTGGAGAATAGGGGACATTTGCTCCCTGCCCACTTCTTTTTGCTGCCTATTTACCTACTGTTAATGGAAGCAACATAGTGGAGTCAAAGGATACAGACTCCAATCTATCTAAATATTATTTTCTCTTTGCCTTTAAGGAAAATAGAAATACACTCCTAATCAGAAACCAATCTATATTTCCTTTACTTGTCTCCCACAGGGTGGGACTTGCTGATAACAGGTTCATGGTAAGTTATTTCAGTGAAAACAGAAAGGCAACATTAGTTACCCAGCATCACACAGTAAAATAATGGGATGAGAAAAAAGACCACCAAGTCCTGTTATTAGCTAACTAGCTGGACACTCACCATACTATCTACCTTGATGTCTGTCATTTTTTCATGACTACACAATACTATTACACTAATAAAAGCTATATACATTTATCAGTAATCAAAAAGACCCTACAATGATATGTTTACAAATCAGGGAAACGGCTACAGATACACTAAAGCTTCCTATGAAGACTAAATGCTGCAAAACACGGATGCAGCAATTTTCACACATTTTAGGTTGTTATACTTCATAGTGAGTGAATTTAATATTCTCAATTCTAATACTTCCAGAGAAATTATGGCCATAGGGGATGAAGCTACAGAGTAGTTGAGAGCCTTGTTTATAAGAGTTTCTCTCTTTTCTTTTAAAAGAAAGTCTTCCGGAAGAAAAATAAATTGTAACCCGAAATGGAGGTTCCCCCAAAATTTACATTTATATATATTTACTAAGATCCCATTATGAACAAGGTCTTGTGCGTATATGACATATGGTTCATGCTCTCAGAGGCATGGCATTTTAAAGTTGAAGTCTCTAAACTTTCATTTTACAGAAAAGGAACCTGAGGCTAAAAGACAGTTAAGTGACTTGGCTAAGACCACAGTGAGTAAGGGGGTTGGGGGGAAGAGACAGAGTCAGGGCAGGCATCCAGATGTGCTAACTCTATGATGCTCTTTCCACTGCATTATCTCATGTCTAGTTAAAGAGAGGAAAAACCATCTCACAATATGAGACAGCTCCAGCTTAATGGGATCACATTAAGTGCTATCTAACTGCAGAATCTCAGGCCTGGAAGGCACCTCAGCAGTTGTCTAGTCTGGGTTCTAGCTGAACATTCAGGCCCTTTGAGGAACTCCATTAAATATACCATTTGTGTACTTCATCAAAAAACAAAGGGTGTGTATGGGAGAGACATAGAAAGGAAGATCGTTCCAAACTAGTTTACATTGATGGTGTCTTGGTACCATGCTGTCTAAATCAGAATAAACTATATCTTTCCAATCATCACAGAAACTAATGATTCTGGCAACCCTCCTCCTCAAAGATGACCATTGACTAGGAGAAATAGCACACTTGATTTCATTCTCCAGGATGTCTGGCTCTAGATTAGTAATCACACCATTGTGGTTATTCATGATGTTAAGATCTTTCTTGTATTTTTCTTTTGCATATTTTTGCCATTTCTTCTTAATCTGTTCCGCTTTTTAAAAATCCCTAACATTTTTATTTTTTATCATGCCCATTTTTGCATTGAAAACTAATTTTCTTGAAGAGATCTCTTGCCTTTCCCATTCAATCATTTTCTTCTATCTTTTTGCACTGCTCATTTAAGAAAACCTTAAAAACTAGGACCAGCCAACTCCCAAATGTTTATTTAGCCAATGTGCTGAGTATTAATGTTGAGTTTACCTGTCAGAAGAGTGGAAAACTTCTGGGTTGGGGAGTAGGGAGAGAGACAGTGAGAGAGAGAGAGAGAGAGAGAGAGAGAGAGAGAGAGAGAGAGAGAGAGAGAAGAGAGAGAGACAGAGAGAGACAGAGAGAAACAGAGAGAGGCAGAGAGACAGGGGGAGGAGGGAGGGAGGAAGAGTGAAGGGAGGAGAAGGGGAGGGACAGGAAGGGAGAGGGGAGGGAGAGAATAAGGGAAGAAGAGGGAGAGGGAGAGAGAGGCAGAGAGACATCCTGATATTGATGTGGGAAATTTCCCTTTTATATCTCTTTTCACTATAAAAAAGCTGTCACTTTGGATGGGTTGGTGGGCATGGGGCAAAACCTGAGAAAGGAGTTAAAACTGTGTCATCATTGAACATAAGAATCATACCATAGCAACAATCTCCATACAGGTTGCTTCCCAAGAATTATATACCTATTCACATGGGCAGGAAAGTGCAATGCCAACTGGACTTTAGGACACAGGCCCAAATTATTTTCAGCCAATTGGATCTGGGTAGCTTCTGTTGTTGAGAAACTGACAGGCTGCCCTTGACTGTACAGTACTCTAGATGGAGAAAGGAAAGGCATCTCCAAAGTAAGGTCATCGATTCTTAAAAGAGGCTGCATTTGACTGGACAGTACTCTAGATAGAGAAAGGAAAGTCATCGCCAAAGTAAGGTCATCAATTCTTTGAAATGGCATCCCATGGAAAAATTGGGTATCACACATAGAAAAGATATAGTAGAGTATCAATCGTAGGGAAAGAGTGGGGAAAGAGCCAGTGCTTAGTATTTGCCACTAAGATATTTTGGTCTGAAATGAGGTAGTCTTAGTGGAAATTTTAAAGAAGAACATAGACAAAGATCTTAAGACTCCTTGGCAACACAACTTGCTTCAGATAACTTCTTCCTGACAGACCTGATGGACATATCCATCCAGTTCTGTGAAAGAGTACTAGCATAAAAAGACCATAAAAATCACAGGACTAAAGGGTATGGATGGATGCTAACCCCAAGTCAACAGAAGTGGAGCCAACTAGCAATGGCAGGCTCATCAGAGTTGGAGTTACCAGGCCTATATTTCAGGTCTACAGTCTTAGATCACTTTGATTTGGTCCAGCAGGCTCAGCGTTGCTAGTGTCAAGACAGGAAAGGGAAGTTAATGTGTGGGCAGCTAAAGGAAGGGAACCCCTAACCATATACATCAGTCAGAAAACTTACTTTCCTAAGGCACAGAGCCTACTTGTACCCATGTTTCTGATGTGGGGACTACCCTAATCATGCAGCTTGATGGTGAAGTCAGCAGTATCCCTGTTCTGATGGAAGGAAGATCAGGGTAATATATCTTCCCAAAATGAGGCTCAGGGAAGTGGTTTGGAAATTATTCAAATCAGTGGCATAAGGTTACTGGATTCTGGGATGGAATCTCCAACCTAAGAATATATTTCAGTATATGGGGTGCAGGGTCACTGCAGGTCTGGGGCCCACTTTCTTCATCTGAAAATGAGGAAGATGGACTAAATTGGATGACCTCCAAATATTCCACAAGCTCCACATTTTAATTGGGGTGACTTGGTCTGAAACTTATTTCTTTATCATTCTAGATTCTCGCCTAAGGCCTCATTTTAGCAAAAGAGACTCATAGCAGCTCTGCATAAGTGGACACTTAAGCATCCTTAAGTTCTGAAATATAATACCACATGTAAGTCACATATGAGTTTTATGAGTCTGTTTCATATATTTCAGGAGAAATGATATTATCTAAGCTAATTAAATCAATTCATCTGTGTAACTCTATGTAATGTTGCACTTTTTCCAAAAATGCTCCTTGGGGCATCTTTTGCTCACACTTTGGCTTTTTTTCAAAATTCCAAAGGTAAACAGGAGAAAAAAATGACAATCCTTCAAAATATTTTTTAATCAGGGAAGACCAAAGCCCCAGTATATAATATTATAAGTATCAAATTCTCAATTTATTCATGTTTTCCTTGTTTGCTCTCTCTATTATCATTAATAAGTTGACTACATATTTATCTAGAGATGAAGTTTTTTATTCAGTCTCTGTTTCTTTCTCTCTCTCTCCTACCATCAATCATCATCATCATCATCATCATTATCACCACCCCCACCACCACCAGAAGCAGCAGCATCTGGCAAAACTATGTACTACAAGTCAAATTCTCTTACAAGGAAATTACAAGGATAAGGAAGAATACTTCTGGTCTACCATCACTTTGTGGTCTCAAATATTGATAGAAGTAACAAAGCCAATAGCTTAGTCTTTGTTATATAAAAATTTGGCTTGTAAATATATGTCTCAGCCAACTCAGAGTGTCATAAGGATCAGGTGAAGTGACACAGGTAAAGTACTCATCAACTCGAATATTTTATAAGTTTTCTACTCCAACAACTATGCTGGGACATCAGAGCTGACATTCAAAAGTCTGGAAGGGAAGTTTATTGATGCAGTCCTAGAGAAAATACACTGCATTTTAATGGAGTACTTATTTATATTTTTGCCACCAAAATTTTACTATAATATCTCAACACATCACAGAAATGTCCTCAGGTTCTCAAATGTTTTATGAGTGTATTATTACAAGCTCCAGTAGATCCTACCAAGCTTGAAGTTTAAGGTACAGGTAAATGTTATGGACATATGTCTGTTATACAATGACCAACTTTGCTAAATTTAGATTTTTTTTTTAGTTGCAGCAACTCACTAATGCTACCTCCTAAGGCATGGAGGAGACTATGCTCTTCATCAGCACTCTAAAGTCCATAGATTGGACAACACTAGGCTCCTGCCCAAGCTCCACTTAAGGGCTATTTAGATCCTCCTGGCTTCAGAGTGATCATCCTGGGTCATCTCCAGTCATCCTGATGAATATCTGGTCACTGGATTCAGATGGCTCCAGAGGACAAGTGAGGCTAGTGACCTTGCACAGATCTCCCTCATTCAAAACAAAGTCAAGTGCAAGTCTTGTCATCATTTCTCTGGTAGCATGGTGGCAATGAAGGATGAACACAACAATCTGTGAGTAGACACAGCTAGCTGGGTAACTCAGCTCCTCCTCTCCTTTCTGTCTGCCCCTCTCCTTCCTTCCCCTCTCCAAAGGAAAATAAATTTGGATGGCCAGAGGATGCCCAGTTGACTTGGGGTATACTGGCTAGATTTCTTCCCTTCCCTTCCTTTCCTTTCCCAAAACCTTAAACCTACTGCTCTCTGAAGTCCAAAGATTGGACTACACTAGGCCCCTGCCCAAGTTCCGCTTAAGGGCTGTTTTCTGGACCCTCCTGGCTTTAGGGTAATTATCAATAATAACTGTTGCTGTTTCCCTCCTAGCCTAATGAAGTTATTTTTCTTTGCTTCATTAAAGGGGCCATCCCCTGACTACTTCTTAAACAGGCCTATTCACCGAATGGGCATTACCTCACCCTAAGTTAGTTCCTGAATAGACCTGGGCCTAAAGGGGCCAAGGTCTCCCATTGCATCCTGGGCCATCTCCAGTCATCCTGATGAATGTCTGGTCACTGAATTCAGATGGCTCAGGAGGAGAAAGTGAGGCTGGTGACCTTGCAGAGACCTCCCTCACTCATAACAGAGTCAAGTGCAAGTCCCATCATCATTTTTCTGATAGCATGGTCTTCTTCAGCAACGAAGGACAAACACAACAAGCATGCATTCTCAGTGCCTTCAAAATCACAGATCCTAAAAGTAATGAGGCAATTTTTTTCACATTTATGTAATATTCTCTGTATATTGTATTTACAAATGATAAGGGAAAGTGGGAAAGGGGCTCTTTTAGTCTTCAAACAATAGCTCATGGAAGGCCTAGGATAACAGGATCATAGATATAGAGCAGGAAGGATCCACAGAGGCCAGCTACTCCAATCCCTACACTTAAATAAGAAAGGTGAAGTTTAGGGAAGTAAAGTGATTTATCCAAGGTCCCACAGGTCTAAAGTATTGAGGTGGATTTGGAACCCCATGACTCCTGCTCCAGAGCTCTATACCATGAAGACTTATTCTGTTTTTATCCTTTCTGCTATAATTTAAGTACAATAAAACCTATCCTTTAAAAATATTGACTTGCTTTTCAAAACACTGTATACTATTTACTTAAGTAAAACATTAATATATGTGACTTTAGTTGGCTGATATATGCAATTTTAGAATGTTTATTGCTGGTTGTCTGGTACTTTTAATCATATTATTACAGATGGTACTTAAATATTTTTGCCAACATACAGCTTATATTTTCTAATTAATATGCAAAATTATTACCTAAAATAAAATATTTTATTGTAGTCATTAAGCCATACAAATATAGTTAACAAAATAACTCCCTATTTTCTTATACTTATAAATAACACTACCATTCTATCATTTACACAGCTATAAGAATTTTATCATTTCTGACTCAGATCAATATTGAAAGGGACCTTAGAAGTCATGGAGTCAAACCAGTCCCTGATCAAAAAATCCTCTACAGTCTGAGGAATCATTATCCAGCCTTGTTTGAATACCTTCATTGATGGGGAATGTACCAATTTCCAGTCATTCATTCCTCTTCTGAATAAGATAAAGTACTAGAAAATTCCTCTTTTCATTGACCTAAAATTTGTTCCTCTGAAAATTCTATCTATCCATTTCTCAGAAATTTTCTCCTTTGTCCCTGACATTTTCTGTGACTATGTAAAGATCACCAATTTCCCTCTTTGAAGTGTTAGCAGCACTTAGTGTCTGTATGAGACAATTTAGTATTTACTATATTTCCTCCCAAACACATTCTTTCTACAAATTTCTCCATTTCTGTTGAAGAACACCATCCTTCCAGTCACCCAGTTTCACATCCTTGGAGTCATTTCATCGCTTTTTTTCAATTCTATAAACAATTAATTGTCAAGTATTGTTCATCTTACCTTCACAATATCTTTTGAATTCATTCTTTTCTTCCTACTCACACATTTTCTAATATAGTTCAGGATCTCATTACATCTCATTTGGACTACTGGAATAGACTCCTAATTAATCTTTCTGCCCCTGGTCTCTCTCTCCTCTTCAATACATCTTCTACATAGCTACCAAATTGATATTGCTACAACCCACATCTAATGACATCTCTCTATACTCAAAAAACAAAAACAAACCCCCAAAATATCCAAACCCAAACTGAATGGATCCCTCTTAAGCCTAGGATCAATGTAAACTTCTCAACCTAGCAGTTAAACTCCTCTGCAATATTGCTCCCATTTCATTTTTTCCCACTCTCCAATTCAGTTACCCAGGGGCATGAGAGCTATTCCCTCTGTGCCTTCTTACATTTCTACTTGCATAAGTTTGCATAAGTAGTACTTATTGTAGGGCATGCACTCCCTCCTTACCCTTGTCTCCTGGGCTCTGGAGGAGAAGTGAGGCTGGTGACCTGCACAGCTCTCCCTCACTCAAAACAATGTCAAGGGCAAGTCATGTCATCATTTCTCTGATAGATCATGGTCTCCTTCGGCAATGAAGGATGAACACAATCCTGCGAGTAGACGCAGCTGGCTGAATGGGGACCCAGTAGCTGGGTAACTTAACTCTTCCTCTCCTGTCTGCCTTCCCCTCCCCTTCCTTCTCCTCTCCAAAGGAAGATAAATTTGGATGGCCAAAAGATGCCCAGCTGACTTGGGTTTTACTGGTATCTCTCCTTTCTTTTCTCAAAACCTTCAACCTAATGCACTCTGAAGCTGGGATGCCTATGGGCCCCTGCCTAAGGGCTCTTCTGGACCCTCCTAGCTTTACAGAGATTATCAATAGTAACTGTTGCTGTTTCCCTTCCAGTCTGATGTCTTTCTTTTTCTTTACCTCATTAAAGGGGCCATGCCCTGGCTACTTCTTAAACAGGCCTATTCAATGAATGAGTGTTAACCTCACCCTAAGTGAGTACCTTCAAAGACCTTGACCTAAAGGGCCCAAGGTCTCCCAGTGCATCCTGGGTCATCTTCAGTCACACTGATGAATATCTGGTCACTGGATTCAGATGGCTCTGGAGGAGAAGTGAGGCTGGTGATCTGCGGAGCCCTCCCTAACTCAAAACAAAGTCAAGTGCAAGTCATGTCATCATTTCTCTGATGGCATGGCCTTCTTCGGCAACGAAGGATGAACACAAACAAATTCTTGTCTCCTACGGTAGTAGTTCCTTTCAAAACTCATTCAGGTGTTACTTCCTACAAGAGATTTTTTTCTGTTGTCTTTGGTTATTAGCACTCTCTCCTCTCTCTTAGAAGTTCTTTTTTACTAATTTGTATATATACTTTTTATTTATTTACTTTTGTATATGCTATAGTCCCTCAAGCCTTCTCCCTAACTCCACCCCTAGTAGAATGTAATCTCCTACAGAGCAGGCTCCACTTTGTGTTCATCAATGGATCACCAACATCTAGTACCAAACTGTCTTAAACAAAGTAGTCAGTTAATAAGTGTTTGTTGACTTGTTTTGAATTTATTTTCTTACATTGTTTACTACTGTTTCAGCTTGTCTTATATCCCTAAGAATGCTAAGCTTCTTAAAGGCATAGCCTATGACATAAAATTTGGTGTTCTACAAAGTATCTAACATATATAAACGCTTAAAACTAAGTGTGATGGGGACCTAATAACAGTCCCTTGTTCTTGTCAAGAGTAACTAAGGATAAAGCAAGTTGTTTTATGAGCGGAAAAAAAAGCACTCATCATTTTGTTTGTGACCTTGGAAGTGCTTTGTTAACTATGAAATACTATATAAATGTGACTCATAGGTAGTGTTATTATATTTAGCAATGCAGTCTATGCTCTGAAAATTTCAGGTTCTAAGTATTGTTATGCATTATTTGTTTGCATAATGAGAAGCTCTTTCCCATCCACTAATAGGTCCATATGACTTCCTGCAATCACATGGAAGCCTGAGTCACATGAGTGTGTGGTGGGAGGGGCTTGCTGAGCAGGTGGAACAGGAAGGAGTGGAACAGGAAGACAGCGCTGAGAAGACGTTGGATGTAGCAGTTAGAGCTGAGGGAGAGAGAGGAAGCAGACATCAAGCTGTGAGTGTTTGTTTGTGGGAAGGCCTTAGTAGGGGGAAGAGGATGGTGTTGCCCCCTGCATTGTTATTGTGTATAGATTTCTTTGTTGCTATGATGGATTCGGCTTTCTGGTGTCTGAATAAATGTTTTGGTTCTGTCTTCCATGTGGACAGTCTGTTGTATTTTGTGATTCAGAATTATGCCAGCATATTAGCAGCCATAGGTGCTATGAATACTACATTGGACCTAAAACTGGTTGATATGATCAATGGGGAGAGGAGAAAGAAGAGATAAAAGAATAGAAATCAAACTGTAAAGATTAGAAAAAAGGGGGGCATCTGCTATGTCTCTCTGATTTATCATCTTGTATTAAACTCTTTGAGTCCTCAGTTAGCCCAGAGTTCTAAGTAGTATAACAAAATATGACAGGTTGTAAGGTAGATGAAGCAATAGCAAATAAAGTATGAGGTCTTTCTAGAAAGCAAAAAAATCCTATTTGTCAGGACTGGCTATTTGAAGTAGGAATTCATCTCTGCTTTGAATAAGAGTTGAAAAAAGTACATATAGTTATCTAATCCTGGAAAAAGCCCTGGATTTGGAGTCAGAGGACCAGGGCTCAAAATCTAGCTCTGCTACTTCTTTTCTTTATAGGTTTGGGAAAGTTACCTCACTTTTATGGGGCTCATTTTCCTCACCTATCAAATGAGATGACTAAACTAGATGACTTTGAAGTTTCTCATTGATGTTAGTTTTATGAATACCCTCCTTCCCAAATATTTCCCCCACTCAGACAAAATAAAATGCTACTTCTCCCATCAGAGTCCCACAAGACAGAGACTGGCTCATTTTTGTCTTTGCATCTCTAGCACCCATCCCAGTGTTCAGCACATACTAAGTGCTGAATAAATAAATGCCTATTGAATTTAATTGAATTAATGCTAAAACTCTCCGAGAATCATTTCATTCCTTTGAGTTAAGCGCTGTTCTTTCCAAGAGATGGATCAACCCACAAGTTAGGGTGTACAGAATTAAGGTAAATAAACCAGATGGCAGTCTAGTTAGAAAGTAGAGATCTCAAAAACCATAAAGTTCAATTCTCCTGCTTGACACATGAGGAAATAGCCCCACAGAAGTCAAGTGACTTCCTCAGTATGACAAACTGGGTAAGTGTAGGAGGTGGGTATGGGATTTAAACCTATTTAACTGATTCCAAGCACAGCCCTCAGTCTTTTCAGCCAACCTCATAATATGTTGCCTTCTACTAGTCATCATACCCATATTGGCCCCAACCCCACTAATTGGAATCTGGGGCTTTGCCCTTGGGATACTGATTCAGAGGTGAGCACTTAGCCCAACACCAACTCTCTATGCCATTGCCCAGCCTTCTCCCTCCCTATTCCCCTTTCTAGTTCTCCTTCCTTTATTAGAATGCAAGCTCCTAGAGGGGATGATTTACTTGTCTGATTGCTTTAGCACAATTCCTGGCATATAATGTGTGCTTAATGAATACTAGGTCTATCTATTACACCAAGCTTCTTTTCCAGCAGATACATAATTAATGCAGAACCAAAATGACAGAAGGCAGTACATAATTAGGTGCTAAGTTATGTGGTACTGACTTGATGCTCCAGGAGTTCAGAGGAAAGATCAGACAGTCAGGGTGGTCAAGGACATTTCTTGGAGAAGCTAAGCTATGCTTCTTTTAAAATGCAGATATTCCCAGAAGTCCTGCTAATAACACTTTAGATTAACTAGTTTATGAAATCATTTGTTTTTTCTGTGAGTGAAGATACCTGATATAACACAAGGATACTAAGTGACAAGGGTAGAAATGGGATAGAAGGCTATGGGAGAGTGTGTGTGTGTGTGCATGTGTGTGCACGTGCACATGCATGTGTGGGTGTGTGCATGTGTGGTTTTCTCAGTGTCATATAGCTCCTAAGTGTCAGACTCAAAACCAAGTCATCTGACTCTATGATGCCATGATACCTCTGGATAAAGGGGAAAAAATACTGGCTTCAGGCACGTTTCCTTCTTATTCTAGTCCTACGAGATTCTATTTAAAGTTATGGTAGTCTTTGCTTGCTGATGGGAAGATATGTCTGGACTCGCATCCATTCAAGCAGAGAACAACAGGTACTCAGAGAATCATAGGATGGGAGAAATGGAAGGGATCTGAAACATCATATGGTCATTTTTATAGGTGAAGAAACTTAGACTCAAAGCGGTTAATTTCCCAATGAAGTACAGAAGAAAATGAGGACTAGAACTCATGTCTTTTGAATAGAAATCCTGGACTCTTTCTTTGATAACAAGTTGTGTGATAAGAGAACACTGGTTGAGTTTGTATATGCTCTTGGTCTGTCTGATAAGACAAAAATAATATCTAATTATTTGTTTTGGAATTAAATGCCTAGCATAATACAGGTTTAGAAATGAAAAGAGTTGGTTTCAGTTTCAGTTCTGCTTATGGATTATTGTGTAATCCTAAACTGGTCACAATTCCCTTTGACTCAATATCCAATAATATCCCTAATGCTTTGGTACAATCTGACTTGGAAACCTATCTAGAGAAAGGGAGATAATTCATTCAGGTAAAGCTAACAAAATACTTATTTTTACATGTTTTGTATTCCGCTGGGAGAAAAGAGAAAGTGTGATGGTACAGGTGTACTTTCTAATGCACAATGAAGCTAGGGAATGAATGCATGTGCTCTTGTAGTTGGTTTTGGAGTAAAGATGACTGGATTTTTATACATCTACTGGCTATATGACTTTGGGCAAGTCAGTTAACATTGCACCAATGTCGAAATCTAAGAGAATAAAATTGCAAAGAAGGTGCCAACTAACAATGGTGGGAGAAGTTGCTTAAAGGAATTTTCCCCTACCAATCAAATCAAATCACAGGAGAAAAGTGATCATCAAAATATTCAATTCAAGTGCCATTATTTAAAAAGTGAGGTGATAAGGACACTCTGTTATACTATGGAGAAAAATCTTCTGATCCCATTCTTAAAGTATTTTTCTTTTCGGAGCTACAATTAAAACAAAATGGGGGTGCTATGCCCTACAGACGGTTTTTCCAGTCATGTTTTTAAATAACTCTAATGCTAGAATCCCTCAGAAAAAAAAAATTACTTGGCATCTTTCTTTTCCTTATCAAGGTAGGTCCTTCCAATCTGAAGGATCCTCATGACACGACTTTAAATATCTAAATTGCAAAGCAACAAAGTCTCAGCCACCCCCCAAACTGACAAGTTGCATGAGGGGAGGGGATGTTTAATTGCTTTTTTTTCCTGCCTCTTTTTTCATCTCAGGAGAAAACTCTTAAGCTATTTAACCACAGCTACAAAATGTCATTGATCTTCAAGGACTTAGATTTAACATTACCCCTTCCCCTACCATAACGTCATTCAAAAGCATGGATCTCACTGTCTTCCCACAAAAGAAAAAGGGCCTACAGGACAGAGTGGCTTCATCTGTACTAAGCCAGGATGTTAACATCTGCTCATCTCCTTTTTCACAGAAAAGAAAATCTCCAAAAACTAATGGCACAGATATACTTTCTAATGTACAGGGAATGTAGTTAGTTCTTGAATAAACTCCGTTTAGAAAGCAGCAAGGCAATCATGATCTTGTCCATGTTTTTCCCCCCTATTTCTACTACAAGTCTAAACTTAGCAATTATATGAACAGATTCCACTATCACTATTACTTTAGCTATAGTCCCAGCAACCCCTGTAAACTCAAATAATTGTCATGTCAGTCCCAAATAGTTTCAATCTATTGCAATCCATTTTAGCCAATATTTACTTAACAGTCTACAGAGTATTATCCATTAGACCATTCTCTCAATTACCACTTAACTAAATGAGGTTACAGTGAAGAAAGTAGCTTTTTCAATATTTCAAAAGATGAATCATGTGAGTATTCCATCCCATCAAAGCAGAATGCAACCTCTTCATGCCTCAGTAGACAGTTTAATGAGTTGATCTATCCCAAACTATTCATTATCCATTAGCCAATTTTCCAGTGATAAGTCTCTTCTCACTTAACTAGTTTGGTCCTTGGACAAGAGTCTACTACTGCCTCTGCCCTCAAAGCCTCAAAGCTTTGTGGATCGTGTTGGAACTGGTATTCTGTGGGCATAACTGTCAAGCACCTAAGTCACAATCACACCATGATGAAGCATCAGGGGATGTTAATGAAACAGCTAATGTCTCAGAGGCTTGCCTACAATCAAATAAGCAAACGTTCAAGGTCTAGATTAAAACCCAAAGCAATGGTTTCAGGCCCAAGTGAGCCAACCCATCTCTCTCATGTTCACTTCATGAAATGCTTTCTGAATCCTGCATCTCAAAGTGTCACAAACTCCTCAGCTTGGCACTTAGAACTCTTCAGCCTACTTTAACCGTTTGAATCACATTACTCTCTATTAGACACTCTGTGTTTAGCTTATCTACCTATTTACTATTCCCTGAACTCTACCTTTCAATGTCTCCTTCCCTCTCTTTGCACAGGCCATCATGTCTATGACTTGATCTCCTCACTTTCATCTCTCAAAAGCCTTAGCTTCCTTCAAGGTTAAACTTGGCTGTCATATCCTATAGACCCTCTTTCTTATCCCCCTAAGTCCCTGCTCACGTGATCTGACACGTACTGATCTTGGAGAGGGAAATACATAGTATAGTGGCCAGGAGGCTAAACTTGAAGTGAGGATACCTTGGATTCAAATCCTGCTTTAGGGACAATAACTATGTGATTCTGGTAAACCACGCCAATGTCTGACATTCTCAGTTTCCTCTTCTGAAAACGGAGATGATAACAGCATCTGCCCCACAGCAGTGCTGTGAGGATCAGGGGGTGCTTTGCAAACGTTGGAATATTCTTTAACATCAACTATGGCTATCGTCCCCAGGTAGTGTTCATTTTCTTTTTGTATTCCTGACAGTATGATGCCTTACATACAGTAGGTGCTTACTGAATAATTGTTGTCTGAGTCTATGGTGTCTGCCACATGAAGAATGTAAAAATTGGGATATCATGATATTATCTTTTGCCTAAGAAATTCTGAGAGATAGACTGAAGCTCCTTTTAGAAAAGGCTGTGTGAAATTTGTTTTATTGTTTCAGTGAAGTGTGACATGGTCTGACAGACAGTGAATAAAACATCAAGTGGGCCTCAAGACACTAAAGGTTAAAAAAGCGGAGACCTCAGATTGCTTACTAATTCTAAGGGACCTTTGTTGGTGGCTCTGTCTGTAGTGTTGGATAAGATGATACGGAAAGGATGAAGATTATCCTTGCCTCTTCTCTTCAGAGGAGTTGAATAAACTATCAGCAACTATAAACATTGATGGCATAACTCCAACAGAAATGTGGGTGTAGCTCTGGAATCACTGGAAGGCTTTAGAAGAAAAGCCTTTACTGGACACAGAGAAGTCTATTAAAAGAAAAAGGGAGCAGATGAAACTTCCTTAAACATCTTTTAAAGGATATACCAACCAAATCTTCCCCTAACTGCTCCCTCAAGTAACAGAATATGATATTTATTTTTTCTAGTATATTAATTTGAAACAAAATTTGATACAGTAAAGTTGCATTTATCATACTATATTTTATTTTATTCATACCTTAATGTACATAGGGACCCTTATAAAACTTATGTTTCAAATATATTTATTCCTATTACATAGGATGCAAATGTAGTTTTATATTTAAAAATTATAACAGAAATTTATAGTTGGCTGAATTTTTTATTAGAAATATAATAGCTATGTTGGTACAGTTTTTATAATAGTGGACTTGTAGTTGGAAAGGCTTGAGTTCAAATTCTGTCGCAGATTCTTACTGTATGACCCTGAACAAGGCACTTAACCTCTTTCAAGCATCAGTTTTCCTTTTCTGTAAAATGTGAATAACAGAATCTACCTCCCAGGACCATGAGCTAACATTATAATCATTCTCATCCTTATCATTATTACTGTGGGACATATGGTCCACTTAAAGACAACTGGTTTTATAACATGGTTTTCAAAAGGCCCTGCAGTAACAGAAGAGGAACAGCGGTATGCTGCTGCTACTGCTATCTCCATCACCATCACCCCACATTATGGTAGTCTAGGGCAGGGGTGGAAAACCTGAGGCCTCAAAGCCACATATAGCCTTCTAGGTCCTTGAGTGTGGCTTTTTGACTGAGTCCAAGTTGTACAGAACAAGTCCTTTTATTAAGGGGATTTGTTCTGTGAAGTTTGAATTCAATCAAAGGTCTGCAGGTGAGGATCCAGAGGGCCACATGTGGCCTTGAGTCTGCAGGTTCCCTACCCCTGCTCTAGGGCTTGAGAGATTTACAAAATATTCTCACACGCATATCCTGCTTCATCTTCACCATTATAAGATGTTTATTCAATGAAGTGAATTTATATTAACTAACTAGCACCTAGACACAGCCAGTAAACAATAGTCTCCATGAGGCTCAGTTTCTTACCAGTTGAAAGGGATAATACATAGACTACATTTTAAAAGTTTGCTCTGATGATCAAATGAGATACAGCTGCACTTTGTAAACATACAGTGCTATGTGAACGTAAGCTACAAGCATAAATCTCAGATACTGTGCTTATTTGTCATTAGTTTTTTCTCAGAAAATAATAATAGCCAATACTCATAAAATGCTTTACAAATATCATTTCATTTTATTCTCACAAGAACCCTGGCAGGTAGGTGCTACTGTATTTCTTCTTAATGAAAGAGAAACAGAGGCAAATAGAGGTTGTGACTTGCCCAGGGCCACACAACTACTAAGTATCTGAGACTAGAATTGAACTCGGACCATCCTGACTCAAGGTCCAGACCTCTAATCCACTGTGCCACCAAGAATCCAATTTTTTTTTAATCTTTGTGATATTTGGATAATAAATTAATAAAAATTTACTGCACTTTCAGTTAAATATATAGTATACTAGTGCAACGTGCAGGAGATAAGCATACTCCTGTTGTACTTAAGGAGGACTACTTCCCTTTTACAGAATTTCTGACAGGAGATCATCCAGCTTCTGCTGGAATAACTTCCATAATTGGGGACCCAGACATGTCAAGGCAGCCCTTTCTATGTCCCATGGCTCTACTCTTAGGAAGTCAAAATCTACCTCTGCGACTTCTACCCGTTATTCTCTCCAAGCAAAAGCAGAAAAGATTTATTTTTCATGTGGCAAACTTCTCAATATCTGATACCTTTCCTATTCCCTCTCCTCATCCCCCACAACCTTACATACACATCAGTCTAATCTCTGTCTTCTCACCCTAGTTTAATTCATGGAATCAATTAATCAAAATCATTTAACAAGTACAACATGACAAGGGGATGCTAAGCACTGGGGGTGCAAAGAAAGGTAAAAATAGTCCTTGCCCTTGCGGAGATCACATTCAAATGGAGGGGACAACATGGAAATAACTAGATATATGCAAGATATACACAGTTGATGGGAGGTGATGACAAAGGGAGATGGCATACCAGAAGGGAGAGGGGTGAGAGACCAGAATAGGCCTCCTACAGAAGGTGACACTTGAAGGAAGACATGGGGACAGTAAGGCAAATGCATGAAAATAGGAGATGAAGTGACACATGCAAAAAAAACGAATAGGAGGTAGGGCAAGAGAGTTGAATTTTCTAATTGGTGGAGGGGAGTAAAGTCCAAGAATACTGGAAAGGTAGGAAGAAAATAGGTAATAAAAAGCTTTAAATGCCAAACAGAAGCCTTTATATTTGATCCTCAAGGCAACAGAATGACTGGAGTTTACTGAATACATAGAAATAACATGGACAAAATTAAGCTTTGGGTAAAGAAAGAAGCCAAGCAGTTTCTTCAGAACTGTAATACCCTCTTTCATTGCTGACAAACCCAAAGCTGAGCAGGAGGGGAGCAACAATAGAATCCTGGACTATTTTAGGGCATATGTTTTCTTAGGTCTTTCCAACCCCTCCTCCCCTCTGCAAACCCTTCCCACCCCAGATATTTTACTAATTGGAACTCCAGATTTTAAGCAGAAGTCTTCAGCTGTAATTTGGTGCAGCTGCTTAGCAATGTGACTAGGATCACAAATAATTTAATTGTAACATTTGGGTACTGTGAACAGCAGTGCAATTACTAATAACCACCATAGAAATGCTAATAAATGTCATTTGGTTGGAAAAGGAGAAAGACAAGTACCAACTTCATACAAGCAATTCAAGGTTTCTTGGGGGAGGTGGGGCAGGGTAGAGGTAGCTGGGAGGGGGTAAATGAGCTGGTCTTTCAAACATTTAGATGGTTTTGTCTGTAGCTGAAACAAAGGTCTGCAAAGTGTGAGCAGAACGGTACTGGGTTGTGGGGGTAGGAAATACATGCTGCCTGATGGCCCTCTGTCATGGTGGTGATAATGTGTAGGGGAGAAAAAACATCCAAGGTAGTCTAGTCCAAATGAACTGGTTATGATGTTTGAGGAGTCTTTGAGTTCTTCATATATGGGCTTTTAAAAATCTTCCTTTCAGAAAAATCAAATGATGTCTTCCTTCCCTCACATCTCTTGGTGTTTCAGGCACCCCTCCCATCTGGAGTCACTGAGTCATAGTAGCAAGGATCTCCAAAAACATGGCATCATAAAAGTCACTCATTCTGTCCAGGGGGAAAATCAGCATTTAAGCCATTTGACTGACAAAAAATGGAGTGCCCTGTGAAAGTAACAAAGAGAAGGCCAGTGTGACTGGATCCCAGAGCTCAAGGCAGAGAATAAATGAGGTTGGTGGGAGACTAACTGGAAGTCTAAGTGATAGTATAGGTAGTGAGGGTGGGAAATTATCAGTATGAACCAAGAAGTCAGATGCAAGAGATGCTGTGGCTGTAGAAGCAGAAAGATCTGACAAATGACAGGACACATGGACTCAGGGAGAGGGAGAAGTCATGGTAAATGCTAAGGTTATAAACCTGGCAAACTGGAAAAATGGTGATGCCTTCAACAGAAATATTAAAGTATGGAAAAGCAGTAGCTTTTGGGGGAAAAATCTAAGTTATCTTTTGAACATATTGATAATGAGATGTCTCTAAGATCTGCATTTTGAAATGCTCAATAGACAAGGGAAGATGTGAGAATGAAGCTTAGGGGACAGACTAGGACAGAATAGGTAGATCTAGGAGTCATTGGTATAGAGATGATTGTTAAACCTGGGGGAAATTCAAAGACATTAGAGAAAGAGGAAAAGGACCAGATGTACAAATCTATTCACAGAAGTTCTTTTTCGTAGTAGTACAGAAGTGGAAACTAAGGAGGATGCTCCTCTGTTGATGAATGGGTAAACAACTTAGCCATGAGAAATTATGAAGTGGACTGAGAGAAAACTGGGAAGATCTGTATGAAGGGATAAGACAGTGAAGTCCGCCAGACCAAAAGAGCAATCTGCAAAGTGACAAGAACTCAGAACTCATTCAATGGTCTTATGACAGATAGATGATGAAGTGGGCTACCTGTCTCATGACAGAGATAATGAACAACTCAAGGCACATAATAAGATAAAACTATTTTAGGCACACCAATGGGTGAATTTATTTTGCATGAACTACGCATATTTCTTATAAGGGCTTATTTTTCTTTTTTTCTTCAAATGGGAAGAATGGGAGAACAAGAAGGGATAGCTAGAAGGTAGCAAAAAAAAAGTAAAGAAAAAAGAGGATCACTGATGATGAAAGAAAGAACAGAAGGAAAATCAGAAGGAAGGACAGACAAACCAAAGAGTTTTGAAAGTTAAGGTTGAACTTATTTTGTATTTTAAAAAGTAAGCTATGTATAATGGATATCTACATTTTCATGTATAATTCTCTTAGTCTGTTGTATTATGTACATCCAAATGATTGTTTTATTTCATGTTTGCTAAGTTTAGAATTAAAAGAATATAAAACAAAAAGAAAATAAAATAGTAAGAAAAGCCTTTGCTCCTCAAAAAGTTACATAGTTTGTGTTGTCTCCTTATATTAAAAATAAACTATGTAAAATCATACAGCACTGAATAGGAAACAAATATGTAACTTTTTCCCACACATGCATGGGTTAGCCATGTCCGTTTGAGTATATAGATTATGACAGTTGTTGTTGGCATGGTAAGTGGATTTAGGACTAGTCTTGGAGTAGGAAGGACCGAGTTTGAAGTCTTGGTTCTTACTCCTGTGTAACAATAAACAAGTCCTAATTTCTCCAAACTTCCATACAACCTTCTAAGAGGAAAAAGTATATGAGTTAGTGAACTGCATAAGTGGAGGGAAGTTCTACATTCAGAGTTCTCAGCAATGATGAAATTACAGTTCTGGACATACATACACATAATGAGACCACAAATAGCATGGTTTTTAAGATTTGTGGGACCAGGTAGCACTTGGGATGGGCAAAAGGTGTGCCCTGCTCCTGTGTGCAAAGAAAAAAAAACTGAAATACGGTGATTTTTTTAGTTTCATGTAGAAGCCCATCATTTTGTGCTACAAAAATTAAAAAACAAACAAAAACATAGTAACTGATGAAATTACCAAGTGAGAAAGTATAGAAAGAGACAGAGGAGGCCCAATGTCATCTGTGAACACCTATGATTATGTAGGGAGATGTGGATGAGTGCCCAGAGCAGTTAGACAAATAGAAGAATCAGGAGAGAGTAGGTCAGCTTTTATTTCCGTAAATTATGTTTAGTAGTTTTATTTATAGAAGCCCTGGGTACAACACAGTTATGATCTGTCATTGTCATTGTCATTGTCAGTAGACTTAGCCTAAGATAACGATTTGTGTCATTGTGCTTCTTCCTTCATGTGAATGTATAAAATTGCAGTTAATCTTTGTGTATAAGTTAAAGTATCATAATATCTCTGGATACTCTCATCTTTTTGTCCTTTTGTTACTCCAAATGAATTTTCTTGTTATTTTGTCTAGCTGTGTTAAGTGACCCTGCGGTAACTAGATTGACATAACACAAAATTTTAAATTAATTTAGGTACTATCATTGTATTTTTTAGATTGGCATGGGCTGACTTTGAATACTGCCTATCTCTCTGATCATTGAAGTCTTCTTGGTAATTTCATCAGGGCTAGAATTTCAAGGAACATCAAAAAAATGGGAATGAAGGGTGACTAGCATTACTAGACCTCAAGCTGTATTGTATAGCAGTAATCATCAAAAATATTTTATCCTTGTTAAGATAAGAAAAATAGATCACTAGAATAGAGTAAAAAAGCTAACATCCAGAAGCAAATGAACACAGTACCCCAGTGTTCTATAAGTTCAAGAACCCAAACTACTAGGGAATGACTGTTCCACAAGAACCACTGGGAAAACCAGCAAGTAGGCAGAAAATGGGTTTATTCCAACATCTTACACCATAAAATCACGAATGGATAAACAGCTTAAAAGCTCACTACACTTAAAAAAAATAGAGAGAATGAAAGATCACAGGTGTAAGATTAATGACCAAAGAATATAGTAGATCACAAAAGAAAAAACAAGTGATTTTGATTATGTAAGAACCAAAAAGCTTTTGTAGGATAAAATCAACAAAAATTAAATAAAAGAACTAGCAACTAGGAAGAAAATTTAATAAGACATTCCCAGTAAAAGACAAATATAAAACCAATATCTATTTCTCAAAAGATATGAACAAATGGTCAAAAAAAGTAAATGATCAACAACTATATAAAAAATGTCCAGAATCACTAATGATAAGAGAAATAAAAATTAAAATTACTGAGTTCTTCTCTCATTCCCAGCAAATTAGCAAAGACAATAAAGATAAAAACTGGAAAAACAGATGCACTTATATATTATGGATAGAGCTACAAATTGGTCCAACTCTTCTGGAAAGCAATGTGGGAATTAAGCAAGAAAAGTTAACTTGTTCCAACTCTTCTATCTATTAATCTCCCTACTGAATATGTACTCCAATAAGGTCAAAAACAGAAAAGTTGCAAATAGGTCAAAATATTTATAACAGTACATTTGTGGTAGGCTGAAACAAAGTAGGTGACTATCAGTTGGGAAGTGCTTGAACAAATTGTGATAATATAAATGTGATGGAATAATACTATATTGTGTGTGTTCGTCCTTCATTGCTGAAAAAGACCATGCCATCAGAAATGATGACATGACTTGCACTTGACTTTCTTCTGAGTGAGGGAGGGCTGTGCAGGTCACCAGCCTCACTTCTCCTCCAGAGTCATATGAATCCAGTGACCAGATATTTATCAGGATGACTGGAGATGATCCAGGATGAGGCAATTGGGGTTAAGTGACTTGCCCAAGATCACACAGTTAGTGAGTGTCAAATGTCTGAGGTGAGATTTGAACTCAGGTCCTCCTGACTCCTGCACTGGTGCTCTATCCACTGCACCACCTAGCTGTCCTTACTGTGTTGTAAGAAAGGATGAAAGATTTAAGCTTTCAAGGGAAACCAGTGCAGAAAGAAAGCAGAACCAGGAGAAGAATATAAAGAAAAGTCAAAATAGAAGAAGCTGAACTTGGCTTACCAGCAATGACCAATGTTGGCCCTGGAGAACAAATGTTGAGCCTGACCTCCCTTTCTGGTGGAACAGTGTGAGACTAGGGCTTGGAAATGTCTTACACACTGTATACTGAGGTCACTTTGCTATTGGGGTTATATTTAACTGTTGTTAATGGAAGCCTTAGTGATTGGGACTGGAGTATCAGGAAAAGACTGGTATAGTAAACAAAAGGCATCAGTAAAATTTAAAGAGCAAAAAAAAAAAAAAAAAAAAAAGCATCGGTCTAAGCCATACACTTCTTTCCCATTTAGACATTTTTCAACACTCAACCCTCAAACTTATGTTTCAGTAAAGGCCTCCTTTAATACCATCCTTTAAAGAGGGAAAGCTATGGGTTACTGAGGTAGACTTTTTCTGGGTAAATGAGATAGATGCTTAAAGATGCATCCAAGACTTGTCTCATGCAGGTCAGTTTAATCATAGTAAGGAGTGTCAACGCTCACAACTCAATTCCAACTTCCAGAGGCCATAAAGGCCTCTATTGCATTTCATTTCCTCCTGTATTTCAGGAACCATTCTATCTAACCTCCAAAGAGCACATATCTATGCAAATACCACATTAGGACAACCAACAGGGTCATTCTCTTTTTCCAATAGTCTCAACTGCTACCCTGCATTTAATAAGTAAGAGTTTATATTTTCTCCTTTCTCTAGTCCAGACCAGTTCCCAGGTAATCCAAAACCAGTCCTTAGAATGTTGCCAGATCTTCTACCACATGAAAGTTGGGGAGGGAAAGGCAGGGCACTTCTCAGGTTTTTTAAGCCCTCAAGTACATTATCAGACTGTATCCTTAGACTTGAATCAGTTCTTGCCCAGGCCTTGTGCAGAATTTGCTCAGCCATGTTCTCAGTCAATTTATACCTTCTGCCACAAAATGCATAACAAACATATTTGTGTTAGGTTTATTTCTTCTACACTGGATACCTTGATGTCTCTTCATGCTTATCAGTTCATTGTTCATGACAATGGAAAGTAGGGGAGAAAAAAATAATCACCAGAAGAGTAAGAAATACGTTCAGAAAAGTCAAGTGGCTTGAGAGGTTCATCCAATTCAGTTTTAAAATATCCTTTTTAAAGTACCATAATGTTAATGGAATTTATGTTAATGAGAGTTAAAGATCTTCCCACTCATTAATGGGTCTCATTATGGGAAGCTTTATTAGGGGAGGCCTGTTTTAGAGGAAGACCCAAACCTTTTGTTAATTTATAATGAGGCACTGGGTCATAAAGGTTGTGATGCCCTCTGGCTCTGAAAAGTGTATATATGCTCTGAGGTGAGGTTTTACTTTAGGGTTTATTCTTTGGAAGAAGGTTCATGTACCAGATGAGATTCTGGGTAGCCATTAAGAAGCCACCTGGCTTTGAAAATCCAGATGTTGGTGCTTCTCTCTATGGTAACTATGGATGTATGTAGCGGTCAGATAGCTAGATCTGTCTGTTGATCTGTGATGTATGTATTACTTACGGTCAGACAGTTAGAAGCCCTGTCTGTTGGTCTTTATTTCTCTGCTTGCATTTTCTCTGTTGGTATATGTGATTAAAGAAGATTGTTGACCCCTCAAAAGTTGCTTTTCTTTTAGAAAAGCAAATGTAAGAACCTGTGCTAGCAGGCCCTCCTGGATGTGTCAGGGTGCTTGCTGCTACAGTACCTACTATGTGCAAGAAGCTATGCTAGATTATGGAGGAACAAAGGGGGAAAAAAATCCATAAAATCCATGATATCAAGGAGTTTCTATCCTACTAGAGCTTTTTTGGCTTATTATGATTTTCAAGTAGCAAAATGATAAGAAATATGTTTTGGAAAAGGACCAATAATCTGATGTAAAAGTCCCCATGCATCTGTGATCACTGAAACAGAATAAGAAGCTCTATATTGAATCTTATCTGAGAATACAGCTTCTCCACACCAAGTCAGACAAGAGGAAGCCTTGCCAATGCCACAGAGGAACCAAAATCTAAAACAATCATTAAAAGCTCACAGTTCTACATATGTGGCCAACTATTTAAGCCTAGGCATGGATTCTTTAGACCAAGAATGCACAAGATTCTTTAATAATGAACATCAAAAAACTTTTCTGAAAAAGAAGGAAACTAGTTGGAAGAGTTTGGTCTATTTGTTTGAGGTGCATTACCTGATTTTTCATTATGTTTCTTATGCACCTACTTAGGTTTCCTACCATTCAAGGTAGTCCTAGTCTCCTTGGCCTAGTACTGCCATTCTGCATAAGGCAATGAGACAGCTCAGTGAGTCCTTTATGCTCTTCTCCTGTTCGGTCCAGAGATCTTCACTTGGCAAGCTGCTTCCTCTCTCTCTCATAACTGAAATTTATCTTTCTAGGATGATAACTGGCAAATCTCATATGTAAACACAGTCTAGAGTGCTAATGGAAAGTAACCTCCCCCAAAAAAGTAGCAAGCCCCCTTTTCATGGAGAACTTCTGGACATGATAGCCTCATGGTTTTGAAATATAAGCTGATGCTACTTACTAAGTGCAGTAGTCTATTGGCAAGAACACTGGAGTCAGGAGATTACAGTTAAAGTACCATGTCCACTATTTCCTAGTTAGGACACCTTAGACAAGTGATTTAACATCTTTACATCTGTCCCATCGAAATAATAATATCTATGTAATACCTCATCAGCTCATTGTAATGATTAAATTATATAACAGATGAGAAAAGGTTTTTAAAGTATAGTGATTTGATATAAAATGCAAGGCTGTATTTATTTATAAATTGCATTCTGATATTGCTTCCTTTAACAATTCAAACTTGTTTTTCAGTCATTTCAGTTATGTTGGACTCTTCATGACCTCCTCTGGGGTTTTCTTGGCAGTGATACTGGTTTGCCATTTCCTTTTCTAGCTCATTCTGCAGATGAGGAAACTGAGGCAAACAGGGTTAAGAGACTTGCTCAGAGTCACACAGTTTGTAAGTCTCGGGGGCCAAATTTGAACTAAGGTCTTCCTAACTCTGGGCCCTGTGCTCTATCCACTATGCCACTTAGCTGCCTTTCAAACTTATGCATAAGTACATTTTTAAACAGCAGTCTACACAAATATTAAAACTTAACATATAAACCAATTTTGTGATACCCATTATATTGTTAATTAGAGTTAAGATCTTCCTTGCCCATTAATAGGCCTCACCTGAAGCCCATTAAGGGAAACTTTTGTTAATTTCTAATGAGGCACTGGGTCATGAGGGTTGTGATGCCCTCTGGTTCTGAAAAGTGTGTCTATGCTCTGAGGTGGGTTTTACTTTGGGGCTTACTCACTGGGAGAAGGTTCATGTGTCAGATGAGACTCTGGGTAGCTATTAAGAAGCCCCCCAGCTTTGAAAACCCAGATGTTGGTGCTTCTCTTTCTAGTACCAATGTATGTATGTAATGGTCAGACTGTGGGTTCTATCTGTTGATCTGTGGTGTATGTATTGCTTATGGTTAGACAGTTAGAAGCCCTGTCTGTTGGTCTTTATTTCTCTGCTTGTATTTTCTCTGTTGGTGAATATAATTAAAGTAGAATGTTGACCTCTCAAAAGTTACTTTCCTTTTAGAAAAGCAGATCTAAGAATCTGTGCAGCAGGCCCTCCTGTGTTTGCTGGAGTCCTTGCTGCTACATCCATAAATAAGTGAGTCAAAGAGTGTTAAGTGGAAAGAAAATTCTAGAAGCATGTGAGCTAGCCAATTGTCTGTGACAGGTCAAAATTAATAGTAACTTGTCCGATTTGGATGTGATGGGGTACGGGGTCCAGAGAAATGAGGACCAAGGAAAGGTCTATGCATAGACTTGGGAGGTTATAGGGCATCACTGAGAGCAGACATTTGCTTCCCTGCTTGCCTCCTTTCTCCTTTCCCCCATTTATTAAGCATCTACCACATACAGAGCACTGTGAGGCAGTGGGAGTAAAACAAAGAGCCTGTTCTCATGGAGCTTACCATATGAGCTTCCACTTGTACTGCTGATCAATCCCCAGGACCCAATCTAGAAGAACAAGGCATTATGATCCACAAGAAGGTGTCAGATGGCAGGTTGTAAGCACTTAAGAGATCCTTACATATTCCCTTAAGGAAAGCTGGCCTTAGGATAATCAACTTAGTGGAAACTTCTGAACCCAGCTCAAAAATGGCAACCACAGCGGGATAAAACGATATCACTCATTCATTCAACAAGTATTTAATAAGGGCCTGCATAGTTGGACACCATGTGAGGCCCTGGAGATACAAAGACAAAAAGTAAAAGGTCCTTTTCCTCAAGGAATTTATATTCCATTGCCGAGAACAAAGTGTGCAGAAAAATAAATACAAATTATATGTAAAGTACAAAGTGTAGGAAGGGAGGGGATAGGGTTAAAAAGTGAGGAGAATCAGGCAAAGCTCCCATAAGATGTGGTATGAGCTGACCTGTGAAAGCAGTTAAGGACCAGATGAGATGGACATGCAGAAGTACATCCCAGGTGTATAAAGCCACAGAGATGCGGGGTGGGGGGGACCACCTTGTGCGGATCATTGGAAGGGCAGCTGCTATGACTGTAAAGCAGAGGACATAAGGAGAACAGTGTGTAATAAAGCTGGAAAAGTGGGCTGCAGCCAGATTGTGATATCCCAGGGTACTTCACAGCTTTCAAAACACATTCACATTATCTCTTGGAGTTCTCACAACCATGGATGGTTAATGTATGCTAGCAACATCTTTTAATTAAGTAATAGAATAAGTCACGTTAGTTTTTAAACTCCTGTTTTAACTGCAGAGTACTCCTCCCAGGTTTTTACAGGAAACATAAAGCGTATTACTAATGATAATTGCTTTTGGCTACAAATATTCCTACTTATCCCGAGGGGAGGTACTGACAAATCCAAACAAAGGCTAACATACCCATCCAACGGTCCGGTCCCTGCATCCAACACAAAGCACGCTGGGGTAAACTGACCCAACTGCTTAGAGGAAGTTGCTCCATTTCGCTACTGGGAAGAAGTCCTCCTGGTGGCCAAATTGTGTATTTTGGAAATAGGAGTGCTTTGCAGATACTGCTTGGAGAGGGATTGCATCTCAACAAACCTGAATTCTTCCATTTCTCAGCTACAGTTCAACTCTGGGAAAGAAGGTGGGGCAGGGAAAGGCATGAACTTTTCCCTGAAATATCCTCTCCCTGTCCCCAACTTCTTTATCTTATTTCTTCTCCAAAGTGCTTTAGTGACAATCTTCATAGACAAGAGAAATCTCTATAGATATGAGAATATTCTATTCAGACCCAAAAGAGTGGGGCAGAATTTCGGTCTATCACTCTGGCAGTATGAATGGTGGAAGTAGGGAGAGATAGATTGCATCTGGGTTACTTTGAACATTCTTAGCAACAGGATAAAAAGGTTTTAACATTCAGTTAGAATTCTCTCTGTGCTGGGCTGTCTAAGGACACCCTTGTCTCCATGAAGCTTGCTGGAAAAAAACAAAAGAAGAATTTTGAATGGTAGAGTTATAAAAACTACCATGTGAACCTCAGTGCTGAGTGTCAAGGCCAAGTTGTACAGAAAAGTAAAGCTAGCACAAAATAATCAAGCATCATTTTCCCCCCATATCCACATACATATGTAACAATTTTACACAGAAAAACAATGTAGTTTAGTAGGAAAAAAACTGTAAAATTCAGTGTAGAGAAAATCAATTTTGGTTATACCAGCAATTTAATCCTGATGTGCTACAAGCATTACATAGGAAATAGCTGATAAAAATAATTTCAAAATAACATAAAGCTTAATTTATATGGCATTTTACACTCACAAAATTATGTGTATACGTTGAATATGTATCTCATCTTATATTTTTGAAGCACACCTGCAAAGTAAGTACTGAAAGTATAGGATAGTGAAAAGGGGCCTGGAAACTATGAAAAACCATAGGAAAGAATGCTCCAAACCATTAATAATAAGAAAAACTGACATCAAAACTACCATGAGGTTTTATCTCACATCTAGAAAATTGAGCAACAGGACAAGAGGTGAGAATGTTCAATTCCAAGGAACTGTAGAAAGACAGGCCCACTGAAGTGCTACTGGGAGAGCTGTCAAGTTGTCAAACCATCCTGGAAAGTAGTTTGGAATTATGATAAGAAACTAACAAAAATATCTTTACACTTTTGATCCATAGATCCAACTGCTTGAGTCTAGACTCCAAGAAGGTCAGTGACAAAAAAAAGAGAGACCCTTTGGGCACTAAAATAGTTATTGTAACATTTTCTATGGGAGTAAGCAACCAGAAACAGGGCTGATGCCCATAAATGGAGACAGACCCACATAATGTTACTGTGCTATACTTAATAATGAAAATGATATATGTAGAAAAGCATATAAAGATTTTAATGAACAGCTGCATAGTAAAGCAAAAAACCACGACCACAGTAATGTAAATTGAAACAACAAAACCCCAGAGACTAAATGCTGTGAACATAAACAAGCAAGCTTGGCCACCAAGAAGAGATGTGGCAGTATGCAGGGATGGAGGAGGATAGGTATGGAAAGCTGCATTTGATGTCATACTGTTTCAATATGGTGGTTAGTTTTACTACACTAGTTTTCCTTTCTCTTTGTTTTCTTCATTACCAGATGGATTTCTGGGAGGTGACTGAAGGTAGAATACAGTAGGAAATAAATGCTGGTGATTTATATAAAAGATATCAATAAAAGTTTTGATTTTTTTGAAAGAAAGCCATGCTGGACTTGGAGTCAAGAGAGACCTGAGTTTGAATTTCACTTCTGACACTTACTATTTACGTGATTATGGACAAATCATTTAACTTCCTAAAGTCTTAATTTCTTCACCAATAAAATGAGGAAAGAAATATCTTTGGTACCTACTTTACAGAGTTATTGGAAGATAATACACATTCAACACTTTGCAAACCTTCAGTGCCTGCCAACCTGTCAGCCATTAAGTAGAACAAGAATTGCTATCCCTTTTTTGGGTATGGAGGAATTGAGGCTTAAAAAGGTGGCATGAAGGGCCCAAGATCAGAGAGACAGAAGGTGGCACAGTTAGTAATGAACCCAGTCTTTCTAACTCTAAATTCAGATCTCTTCCCATGGTGCCATGTTGACTCTTTCCATAGCTCTCTTCAGTTAATCACATCTTCAGTCATAAGAAGGCATTGTTAGAGGGAGAAATTAAAGCTTGAAACTGGCAAAGTGATTTGTCTAAGAACATCTCACAGATAATAGGGCAAGGACTAAAATATAGCTTTGCCTCCTCAGTAAAGGACTTTCCACTAAATTCTACTCTAGAATACTCTTCATCCATTCAGCATTTAGAGCAGAGGCTGACTTGGTTGCTCATGCTGGGTCTTTCTAGGTTATCCTAGCTTTAATGTTCCTGCTTTGATTATTCCATTTCTGCCTACTTTAAAGGTTCTTCTTCTTCCTCCAGGTCTCTAAATATAGGTAGGTAGTCTCCTAAGGCTCCATTCTTGGCATTTACTTCTTGGGGACATTCTAGAGCAGGCAGAACTCATCTCCAGTCAGTTTCAGCGATCACTTCTATTAAGATGGATGCCTTCCTCCAACACTGTACTTCCACCTCCAAATGAATGCCATGAACTTTCTATCTTGGTATGACAGGATCACACCAAATTCACATTTCAATATCTAGAGGCAGCTGGTAGTTCAGTGGCTACAATGCTGGACTGGGAGGCGTGAAGCTCTGAATTCAAATTTGGCCTTGGGCTATGTGACTCTGGGTGAGTCAGTTTCCTTATCTGTAAAATGGAGCTAATAGTAATATCTATCTCTTGGAGTTACTGTAAGGGGAAAATCAGAAACTGTGAAGTGCTTTGCAAACTTTAAGGTGATATATAAATTATTATTATAACATCCTATTATTATAAAACTCTCTTAAATTCAATTTTCCTCCTATCTTGTCAGTTTCTATTAATAACATTTTTATTAGTTTAGATACAAAGAAGCAAAACTTCAAAGTCATCATTACCCATTTCCTTTCCTTTCCTTTCCATACCCAGCCTAACCATTCCCTCCTTTTATTTACAACTGCCCCTGTTCTAATTCAAATCCCTATCACCTCAACTACTGCATGTCTAAATTTCTAACCCATCTCTTTTGCCTTCAGTCTCCACTAGAACCCTAGTGCAGTACACTACAGCCAGGACACCACTTTTTAAGGCAATGTCTCTGTTTAAATACCTTCAACAATTCCCTAATATCTACAAGATAAAGACCTAGCATAAAGATCCTCCATAATCTGTCCCCAAATGTAGCCCTTATTATTTTAAAGTTCCAGTGGCAGAACAGTGGAAATGGTGGGCAGGGAGTGGGAGGAAGACAATGGTATGAGTCATTTGGTTCTTAGTTGATAAAAATAAATTTAACTCAAAATTGAAGCCACTACCCTGGTCCAATTAGTTTATCTGTCCCAATAATTCTTGTGAATGTTGGTATTTGTTCATACTACACAGCCCTATTTCTCCCCACTCATTCTACTCATTTGAACTCAATTCAACAGAAATTCCAGCTCCTCCCTGATAACCACAGCATGAATGATCATTCTTTCCTTGGTGGTTCTACCATGGTCCTACATAATTCGTTGACCACTTAACTACTTATTTCCTTTATTTCCTACTTTTTTTGTATTTTTATATCTTACATGACTAAACTAGATTATTAGTTTCACCAGAGCAAAAAGTAATTCTCTTCTTGGTCTCTTTAATAGAATACCATGTACACAGCAGGTGTTGAATATCTATTGATTATATTCATCCATCCATAAATCTGTTCTATGGATTTAAGTGGAACTGAGACTCATTTTCATTTTTCATCAGGATATATGCACCTGGCAGATGCATAACAGCTACTTCGCAGTAGTAAATGTAATAATATTGGTGTATAATTTTGTGGTAAAGTTAGAAAAGTACTTTGAAATTCTTCCAGATGAATAGCAATGTATGAAATGTATGTATGAAAATAAAACCGGGAATATTTCCTCTTTCTCTTTTAGCTTCTTTGCTTTCAAAGTAAGGATTCTTGACTTCTTACTGCCCAAGAAACCTAACATGAAACAGTCAAAAATAAAGCAGATCTTCATAAATGAAGGTACTGGAAGAACAGAAGTCTCAGAAGCAGAATTACAAACAATGTCAGCCTGTGCACGCAATTCTTGAATGAAGCCATAAGCCAGGGGTCAGGCTGTGCAGGCCCAATCAGAACAAGCCTGCTCATTAGAATATGACTTTTTAAAAAATTATGCCTGGATAGTTTTCAATTGTGACTACATAATTATAAGAGATAGTACTTTCCCATCCTTCCTTTAGGAAATCCAGTCACCTTAGGCCCCTAAAGCTCCATTCAGAAACATGAGATGCTGCAATAGTGTCAAAGGGCTTCTGCCAGTAGGGAAAAAAGTGATGACACAGAACAGGTAGCAACAATGGCCCAGCCACTAACTGGCACATTTAAATCAAAGTCAATTCTTTCCACACCATTCTATAAAGGACCCCTTCTGTTGCCATACAAATATGGCTTAATTTTATTTCCTACTCGGCTTTGTATAATTTTGACATGTCCTCCGTCAAACTCGATCCACTTCTTCAATCAGGCCCCATTTTTCTGGAGATGGGAAAACAAGAGGAAGCTAAAGTAATTATTGAAAACTCATAAGCAGCAGCTTTAGCCTAATTACCTTGACTTTCCTTTTTAATTTTTCTATCGATTGCCTCTTGTTAATATACAAGTATTGACTGAGCCAGTAGGGTCTGGTGCTGCTATGATAAGAACAGATGCTGCTGGGAAGCAAAATGCAATTCGGGAACCCAATATTCCACTCTCCCTTTTCAGGAGCTCTCGGGGTTATGCTGCACCAAACCAAATGCAGAGGAAGGCTGGAGCTCCTGGTGAGAATCAGTAGCAGAGTACTTACCCTGCAAGCATCTTTGTCAAATGAGATAACAAAAGTAAAGTGCTTAGCACATAGTAAGTGCTACTTCTTATTGTTATTATTGTTGATGTTGTTGCTATTAAACATGCCTCCAGTCTCCCATCTTATAACTATCTTTCTGCACAGGGGGCAACTGGGAAAAAGTGCCCAGCCCCTTTTGCTTTGTTCTGCCTTGGAAGTGAGGATGAAATTCTGCTCTGTCTTCAGCATACAGTCTGACCGAATTCTCAGGTCAATAGCTCCAGGGAGAAGAAGAACCAGAGGTTGAAGGTGACATCTTTCTGAGGTCCATGTGCTTCTTTTTTAAATATTGTGCTGCTGTATTTAAAGTTTCAGCTTTTAAAGAAAGCTCTACTATGGATTTGCACTGAATATTAGAACATTATCAGAACCTGCTTTTAACAGTCACCATGTCATCTTTGTCAGGGAGAAATTCAAAGTCACTGTTCCACAAAATAAAGCTTACTTGGAAAGAACTGTTTCTAGGAATACAGACTTGTGGTTGCAACAAGGAAATCTCACCTTTTTGTGGGTTGGGGGTGGGAGGCTACAGAGTTATGTCTTGTTTAAGCACACCTCCAAAAAGTCAAACAAACATTTCTTGACTGTTTGCTATACTCCAAGAAATAATAAATGAAATAGAAATCAAACAACCAACAAATACTGAGAACAAAATCCCGTATGGTAGAGTGGACAGAGAGCTGATCTTGGAGTCAAGAAGGTCAGGGTTCAAATCCTCACTCTGATATATCCTGACTGTGTGACCACAGGCATAGCTTTTAACCCATTGATTGATCCCACCAGTAGGTCTATTCCCAAATGAAATTAAAGAAGAAACGATCCTGATATATAAAAAATATTTGTAGCAGCTCTTGTTTTTTAGTGACAAAGAACTTGATACTAAGGAGGTTGGGGAATAGTTGAATAATTATGGCATATAAATGTACTAGAACGTCACTGTGCCATAGGAATGAAAAAAGACAGTTTCAGATAGAGGACTGCTATGAGCTGATTCAGATTTAAGTAAACAGAACTAGGAACACAATTTACACTAAAATATCAACATTGTAAAAATAAACAATTTTTAAAAACTTGAGAACTTTGATCAAATATCATGATCAACCATGATTCCAGAAGACAAATGATAAAGGATGTTATGTACTGCCTGACAGAGGGACACTAGAACAATATGCAGAATGAGATATATCTTTTGGGACATAGCCAAAGTGTGATTTTGTTTTGCTTGACAATGCCTATTTTTTACAAGGGTATTTTTTTTCTTTTTCCAGTGGAGAACTGATTGGGAGAATTTCTGTGATTTCTGGTAGGAATGATCTGGTCTTGAATCATTATTATAAATCTACACTTCCATTAAATAAATCTATTATGATGAAATCATTTGTTTAATAATAATAACAGTAATAAGAATATAGTTTTTATTATTATATTTTGTGCTTGTTTCTGAAGGAGGCAGCAACTTAGCACAGAGGAATAAGTGAAAAATTTATCATAATTGCTGGAAACAAATTGACGGAAATATTAAAGGATTATGAAGAGGGAGAGTCACAGAATTTTATAACTTAAATTTGGAAGACTCCACAGAGGTCATCAATTCAATTTCCTACAATGTTGGAAGTCCCTTCCATAGTATCCCTGTCAGTAGCATTACCTTCAAATTTGAAAGAATGAACATACTTTAGAATAGCTCTACTACAGAATTCTCTTACATTATTTAAATGGATACTTTGTGAAGTGTCCTCAAATTTCCCAAAATACATGTCAAGAAACTATATGCAAAACAGTCTATAATGATACGAAAACCCTTGCAGAATATAAACAGCTAATCACTGAGAGAGCTCTATGCCAGTGAGTCCAAAGTTATCAGTTTCTCAGTCATTATCCAAACCCTCAAGTAGAAAGCTTATGTGGGTAAGAGAAGGCTTCCAAGCTTATGAAACGTTACATTAAAAGAATATGCAGTTTCCCAGCAATGCTAAGAAAGGTAATGATGCCACACATTTAATTTTTCCCGCATTCATGTGTCTGCCAGCATTATAAATGAGTCATTAACACTCTCAAAGAGATTGACACTGTTGTTTGCTAGTGCTGAGAATCTCATTTCCTTCAAGACAGCATAAAGAAATTTTGGATCCAATAACTGGAAGGCATGGAAAGACAGGAGAAGGCTAAAGACCCTAACATTTTTGTGTTCAGTTTTCTATGATAATTATTTTGCTACCATAACCTAAAGTCTGAATGTTATATTTCAAAAAATACAGATATGGTTTGGGCAGGTATATTGGATTTTAATTCAAGCTTAGAAAAAGAGGTATAGGCCAGATGTCACTCAGGCTAGTATGTTGGTTTAGGTTCTAGACTGAAGCAAAATGAGACACTCTAGATCAAAGTGCAGTTAACAAGAAGAAATTTCCTTAACCTTAGCATGAAAAGAATATTCAGTAAGAATATAGCATTTATTCAGTTAAGCATAGCTTCTTATACCTTTATCGGTACACAGTTCAAAACCCTGAGGGATGAGCCCTTGAGAGTCTTTGTTCCCTGGGCCAATTAAAGCTTGGTGGATGATTTTCATATCTTTTAAGGAAAAATTAGCTCTGCCCAGTTGGGGAAGGGTCTTAGGATACTATTTCCACATCAGTGGACTAAAGGAAAGAAAGCACCTTTGTCTAGAAAAGTCCCTTTAAGCCACATGTTACAGAGTGCCAGGATGCTCTGTGCTACAAATGGCCTGCAACAAACCACTTTTTAAAGATTAGTTAACTAATACTAAAATGCCTAACACTTTAGTCAAGGAACAAGGAGAGATTACACTGCCCAGAATATGTGAACATCAAAGATACCTAGATTCTGTCTTCAAACAAATGGAAGATTTCAGTAAGTACTCTCCATGGCTTTTAGATGTCTTAACTATAATCAGTAATGATTATAAAAATGACCTGGTAAAACCTGTATAATGTATTCCATTCTCTACTCACAGTGGCTCAGAAAGTTGGTTTTTAGCTTAAGCATAAAAATTTATGTTTATTTCCATTACATGTCATCTGATTCAACCCAACAATGTTGAGGGTGTTTGTTATTGGATACTAACTTTGTCAACTAACACGATATCTTTGTGTTATGAGTAAATCTGATAAATGTATGGAAGAAAACACATTACAAAGTTTTAGGCAGAAGCCTTCCAGAAAATCATTTTTTATTCATTTTTATTATTCTAATATAAATATTTCTGCTTGGAGTGAGAGAATTCCAAAACCTGACAGAAGCCCTTCTGTCTTCTCATGCTGCTCCTGTCCTAGTATAGGCCCTCATCACCTCATGTCTGAACTACTTAAGGAGCTTCTGCTTTGTCTCCCTGCCTCAAGTCTCTCCTCTCCAGCTAATCTGCCACTCCCTGCACTCTATGCTCCAGTGACTCTAGCTTCCTTGCTCTTCCTTACACAAGCCACTCCATCTCTCTACTCCTTGTGGTTTTCTTCGTTGTCCTTTGTGCTAAGAATTCTCTCCTTCCCCACCTTTACCTTGGATTCCCTTGTTTCCTCTGAGTCTCTTTTAAAATCCTACCTTCTAAGGTAGCTTTTCCAAGTTCTCTTTAAATGTAGTGGCACCTGCCTTCTCTTCTCCAATTGATCCTAACCATATCTTGGTTTTAGGTTTTGTTTCCATGGTGTCTTCCCTATCAGTGGCAGTTAGGTGAGCCAGCAGATAGAGCAATGGATCTACAGTCAGGAAGACTTAAGTTCAAATCTAGTCTCAGACACTTACTAGCTACATGACTCTAGGCAAGTCACTCAACCTCTCTTCTTTCAGGATCCTCATTTGTAAAATGGGAATAACAACATCATCTTTCACCCCGAATTATTGTGAGGAAAAAATAAGACATTTGTAAAGCATTTTGCAAACCTTAAAGCACCGTACAAATGGCAGCTTTTATCATCACAGTCATTATTACTATTACTCATTTATATAGTGAGATCATGGAAGACAGGGGCTGTTTTTGCCTTTCTTTGCATCCCCTGCACTAAGAACAGTGCAGCACATAGTAGGTGCTTGCTTCTGTTCCTATCTTTAGCTACCCCATGACTCTGAAGATGTCTCTTTCACAAGCTCTTTGTAAGGTTATGATTGATAGTATTCCTGAATAAGGAAAATTTCCCCAAATGATAGAACAGTTACAGAACTCAGGGTGATGTAAAGAAAGGTTCAGCTAAGAATCTGTTTCATCAAACAAACCAAGTCAATTAACTTTCAGTCTACCCTTGGGAAATCTATTTCCTCTGACCACTCCCTTTAAGGCTTCTCTTTTCCTTTGGAGCCAGTAAAAAAATGACCAAGAGTCATTTTCAATATTTGAAGTAATCAAAGAGACTTCTTTCTTTTCCTTTTGCCTCTACCTGAGTCAGGTCATGGCAGATCAAGTAGGAGTGCCCTGCCCTTGTCTAGTCATACTCTAATTACTATGCGCAGAAATCCTGCCTGGGTTGATTTGGAGAAAGAAGAGTAGAACATTAATTTCTCTTTCAGATCAGACTAAAGGTTTCAAATGAGGATGACTTAAAAATACTTTCTTAATATTTCTAAAACTTAAAAAAAAAGGAGTGGGTTAGAGGGAGAACAGTTAGTCTGCTTCTATATTTTCTGTTCAATGCTGTATTCAAGATAGTGGCTCAATAATCAAATTTGTCACTTCTTTTGCTATCCTACAAAGAATTTCCTGGTGATTGACTCCTCCTCCTCCTCCTCCTTCTCAAGGGGAGTTAGGAATTCTGCTATTACATCTCTACAAGACAGGTAACACAAAACCATAGGTCTGTAAGCCTGAATTGCCAATAGGACTTACCTCTCTTCTCTTTTCCAATCTTCAATCTCCTCTCTCATTTTTTCAGTAGAGTTTCTGTTATTGTTATTTCTTGTCTAGATCATCATAACACAGTGACCCTGGGCAAGTCACTTAACCTCAGTTCCCTCAACAGTAAAATGGGGACAATAATGTCACCCACCTCCCAGGGTTCCAGGGAGGATCAAATGAGATAATATCTGTAAAGTGCTTAACACAGTGCCCAGAACATAGCAAACACTGTGTAAATGTTTATTCCTTTCCTTTCCTCCTCCTTTTCAATATATAGATAATTGTTTTGATCATAAAAATAATTAAATTCTTCATCTTTTATCTATGAAAGCTAATTAATTTGACATTTACATGTTTGTTATTTTATTAAGTATTTCCCAATTATTCTAGGTTTTTTTTAGAATCATCTCTAATTTTTTACATTTATAATCAAGCTTATTTTTTAAAATAAAAATGCTTTCCCTCTATGTGAAATGATTGCGGGGGAAGGAGGGATGGGGTGTTGGGGAAAGAGTTGCTTTTCTTTTTATCTTTAGATATACTTTGCATATGATTGCTTAAATGCATTATAAGGTTAACAAAAATGTTTTTATAAGGTCATTTTTAAATTGTGGTGACATTATTTGATGGCTATGTGCTCTATTTCTATGAATATATAATTGAGTGAGCAACAAATACAACTATGCACAATGAGCCAATGAATGGAGGTCTACAACCCCAAAGGACATCATTGCCCCAACTGTTATGCTACATAAAAAAATTAACCTGTAATTAATAGAAAATTTCAGTTAACAAAAAGATCTCATTCTACAGCTGTGGTAATGAGATGAGGTACAATTGTACATGGAAAAAAAATAGGCCTACTTTCCAGGTGAGAATAGAGAAAAGGTACAGGCAGAAACACTATTAGGGGCTCATAAGACTGGAATAGATGAAAGTTCAGTATTCCTTTTTTAAAACAGATTTCTGCTGATACTGCTTCTCCCACTATATCCCTCTCCTTAATTCGTCCTAGAATGCTATCCCTTATAAAAATAAAAAACAAAAACCATTATGTGTGTGTCTGTACATATACACATATTATATATACATATATGTGCATACATATGTATATAAATAATGAAGATTTTTTGAACTTGAGTAAAAACCAATCAATACACTAACAAGGACGAACCTTATATACAATGTTTCTCATTTCTTCTAAAGAGTTTGCAATGTTCAATTTTATTTTGTGGCAGTTGTTCTTTTCATTCACATTATTATAACCACCGTGTATGTTGTTTTCCTGGCTCTGCTTACTTTGCTTTGTGTGTATATCTTTTCATGCTTCATCATGTTCATCATTTTTTATACCACAATATTATCCCATTATATTCATGTACCATTATTTGTTGAGCCATTTCCCAACCAATGGACATCTACTTTGTTTCTAGTTCTACTATCAACATCTTGGTTCATATGGAACCTTTTTTTTTTGTTCTCCTGGGCATATATGCTTAGTCTTTGGACCCTAGATCTCTGGGTCAAAGGTATGAACATTTTAGTCATCTTATTTGCATAATTCCAAATTCCTTTTCATCATAGTTGGACTAATTCACAGTTCAATATCAACAATGCTGCTGTGCCCATTTTTCCACAATCTCTCCAGCATTGATTATTTCTATATTATATCACCTTTACCAATTTGCTTATTGTAAGATGAAATAATATTGGTGATTTGGAACATTTTGTCATATGAATAGATTGCAATTCTTTTGAGAACTGTTTCTTCACATCTTTTGTCCACATATATAAGGCAACAGTTTTTGGTCATATATTTCTGTCAGTTATTCACGTCTTAGTCATCAGACCTTTATCAAAAATATTTGATTCAGGGTGGAGCCAAGATGGCAGAGTGAAAGCAGGGATCTTCTTGGGCTCCCCCAAACCCACCTAAATACCTGTAAAAAAAAATGACTTGAAACAAATTCTAGAGCTCCGGAATCCACAAAATGACAGAGCAAAACAAATCTCCAGTCCAAGAGAGCCTGTAGGGTCTATGGGAGGAGTCTGTCCCATTGGGCTGGGCATGGAGTGGATCAGAGCACTGTTAAGTATCGGCTGTGCTGATGAGGAGAGTATTGGAGTGATCCTCAGGGGACTGAACTGCTGGCAGCTGTGGTGATTTCCTGACTTTTCAACTCACAAATGCTAAAGACAACATAGAAGGCCAGTGGGAGAACTCCATGGGACCTGGTTTGGCTGTGGTCCAGTGCGAGTGGTGGCAGCTGCAGAGTCTGTGGCAGCTGCTTCCAGAGTTCTGGGCCCACAGACGGTGGGGGATTGAATGGCTGATACAAAACCCCTGAAGCCTGGGACAATACAACTACCTCCACTCCACTGGAAGCAGAGTCCTACCTGCACAAAGAGTTAGAAAGTCAAGTATTTGGCTGGGATCATGAGCAAACAGTGTAAAAAATCTCAGACTTCAGAATATTACTTTGGTGACAAAGAAAATCAAAACATACAACCAGAAGAAAACAAAGTCAAAGTTCCTACATTAAAAGCCTCCAAGAAAAATATGAATTGGTCACAGACCATGGAAGAGCTCAAAAAGGATTTTGAAAATCAAGTAAGAGAAATAGAGGAAAAATTGAGAAGAGAAATAAAAGTGATGCAAGAAAAACATGAAAAATGAATGAACAGCTTGCTAAAGGAGATGTAAAAAAAAATATTGAAGAAAATAACGCTTTAAGAAATTGACTAAAACAAATGGCAAAAGAGGTCCAAAAAGCTAAAGAGGAGAAGAATGCCTTAAAAAGCAGGATTAGTCAAATGGAAAAGGAGGTCCAAAAGCTCACTGAAGAAGGGCAAATGGAAGCTAATAAATTTATAAAAAAATCAAGAGATTATAAAACAGAACAACAGAATAAAAATATAGCAGACAATGTGGATATCTCATCGGAAAAACCACTGACCTGAAAAATAGATCCAGGAGAGATCATTTAAAAATCATGGGACTACCTGAAAGCCATGATCAATAAAAGAGCCTAGACATCATCTTTCAGGAGATTATCAAGGAAAACTGCCCTGATGTTCTAGAACCAGAGGGTAAAATAGAAATTGAAACAAACTACTAATTGCCTCTAGAAAGTGATAATAAAATATTGTAGTCAAATTCCAGAGTTCCCAGGACAAGGAGAAAATATTGTAAGCAGCCAGAAAGAAACAATTAGAGTACTGTGGAAATACAATCAGGATAACATAAGATCTAGAAGTTTGTACATTAAGGGATTGCAGGGCTTGGAATATGATATTCTGGAGGTCAGAAGAGCTAGGATTAAAACCAAGAATCACTTACCCAGAAAAACTGAGTATAATCTTCAGGAGAAAAAAATGGAATTTCAATGAAATAGAGGACTTTCAAGCATTCTTGCTGAAAAGACCAGAGCTGAATAGAAAATCTGACTTCCAGATGCAAGAATCAAGACAAGCATGAAAAGGTAAACAGGAAAGAGAAATCACAAGGGACTTATTAAAGTTGAACTGTTTACATTCCTACATGGAAAGATGATATTTGTAACTCATGAGATCTTGCTTAGCATTAGGATAGGGGGAATAGATAGAAAGAGAGAGAGAGAGAGAGAGAGAGACAGGTGATAGATAGCTAGATGGCACACAGTGAGTTGAATATGAAGGCATGATATCTCAAAAATAAAATTAAAGGGTGAGAGAGGTATATGTTGGCAAGAGAAAGGGAAGGATAAAATGGGGTGTAAACTATCTCACATAAAAGAAGCAAGAAAAAGGTTTCACAATGAAGGAGAAGGGGGAGGTAAGAGGGAATGAGTGAACTTTATTCTCATAAGACTTGGATTAAGGAGGGAATAACATACTCAACTGGGCATCTTACCCTACAAGAAAGTAAGGAGAAAGAGGAGGGGGGTGGAGGGAATGATAGAAGGAAGGGCAGACTGGGGAAGGGTGTAGTCAGAAGCAAATACTTTTGAAAAGGGACAGGGTCAAAGTTGAAAATAGAATAAGGTGGGATAGGATAGAGGGAAATATAGTTAGTCTCATACAACATGACTATTATGGAAGTGTTTTGCATAACTACACATGTATAACCTATATTGAATTGCCTGCCTGCTTCATGAGGGTGGGTGAGGAAGAAAGAAGGAAGAGAATTTGGAACTCAAAGTTTCAAAAACAAATGCAAAAACTGTTTTCACATTAAACTGGGAAATAAGATATAGAGGCATTGGGGTATAGAAATCTATCTTGCCCTCCAAGAAAGTATGGGGGAAGGGGATAAAACGGGTGTGTGTGTGATAAAAGGGAGGGAAGACTGGTGGAAGGGATAATCAGAATGCATGCCGTATCAGGATGGGGGAAGGGGAGAGATGGGGAGAAAATCTGGAGTTCAAAATCTTGTGGAAATCAATATTGAAAACTAAAAATAAATTAATAAAATTTTTAAAAAGGAAAAAGTATTTGATTCAAAGGTGTTTTTTTTTCCCCGTGCAATTACTTAAAACTGAGTTTTTATAGTCGGGAAGTAGGTAGGTAAGTGATTTCACTCATAAGAGCAATGCAACTGAACTATTATTTTCTGTTATAATGGATATAAGCAAAATGTCAGGGGTGTGGCTAGTACATGCAGAAATGACTATGCTGGGGACTCTTTGCTAGAGTATAAACCAAGCCTGAACACTGTCAATGAAATAATCTTCTGTGGCTTTGCTGTTTTAAACCGAATCCATCACTTTCTGATTTTGTTTCTGTCTACAAAATCAAATGGTCCTTAATCTAATCTTAAAGTTCACCACTCACACTAGTTCTACTGTGATGTCACCTTTTCTCTGACTCTCCAACTGTCAATAAAGAAGCATTTAATATTTACTTACAATATCCCAGGCATAGAGTCCAAGCTTCCTATACTGCCTATACTAACTCCTTTCTGCTTCTGAAACAATTTCCCAGTGAATATCCTCCTCCTTCTGTGCAACACACAAATATCTCCTCTCATCTTTCTAGTTGTGGCTATGATCACTGCCTGGTCAATACTACCTGATTGCATGTGACATCTGTACTTATCCAAAAACAGATGTAAGGAATCAATGATTCTGAGAGACCTTATGTAAACAAAGCTGAACTGAATAATCATGATATAAAACTGATTACTTCTGTGGATTAAAGGGGAGTAAAATTCTGAAGATAGTCTGTGGGTCACTTGGATCAGGTTTTCAGGGAATTTAGGAGTTTCAGGGACACTGTTAGAGAAAAGGATGAAGTTGGCTGAGTTATGTTTTCAACAGCTCTCTTCTATACACAATTTTAGGAAAATGAAAGCTCTTTATATGCATTTGATTTATCTGCATGTGGGAAATGCCACAGAAGGGTCTATCAGTTCACCAAACTCAATCATTATGAAAACACTGCTTATGAATCAAAAGAACATGCTTAATGATTATGATGCCATAAATGACAACAGCATTAAAAACATTCATATTTTGATGACAATTTTAGGCCTGGAAAATAGATAATGTAAGATACACTCTCCTCTTTTTGGCAAAAAGGTGGGAGCCAGAGACACAGAATTTGATATACTCTGATGACTCTGGTAAACACCAAGTTAGATGCAACAGATAGACTAGTTGGCTTTTCTTTTCTTTTGGCAACATCTACCACAGGGGTTGTCATGAGGATGAAGTGAAATAACATATGTAAAGTGCTTTACATATTAAACTGTTACATAAATGTTATCTATTATTTTTATTATGAAATCTTTTTCTCCAATACAGATGGGTTCAATGTGAGATGGGTTCTAAGGTGAAAGGACTATGATATTAAAAACAAAAGGGAGCTTTTTTTAAAGTTGCTGATGACAATGAAGTTTACATTCTACTAAGTTCCTCAAATCTTCATAAATAATATGAAATCATAAAACCACTAGGGAAAGAAGGGACTATAAAACAATCCTTGGGTTTTTGGAAGGCACAGAAAAACTCTACTAGAGAAATAGAAAGTCTGATTTTCTCACCAAATAGTATCTGAGTCATAGAAAGTACATAAAGATTATCTCAGTTTCAGTCTTTTCTAGATAGTTTTAAGTGAAGAATTATAATCAGATAAATACATTTCAAAGATTCCATTTAAATTTGACCAAGTCTTACTTAAATAAAATGGAAAACCAATTTAGAAGTCATCACCTTCTCCCTTCTAACTGTGATAATGACCATACAAACACAAATGATCTAATTTCAAAGCTTTTCTATTATTTGAGATGTTCATGTCAAGAGGTGAGTCCTTAACTGTTACCAACTGTCACTCTGAGCAGCTGGCTGAAACTAAGTGACAAAAGGAAGCTCTCCTGTAGCTAACAAACAACTTACCTGTTCAGATTTGACCTGCCAAAGGCGCTATTGTCTAGTCCTTGGTAAATGGTTTGGATAAAAATCCATATATTGAGTTGAGCAGAAATGAAATAAAGTCTAAGCAGAGACAGAATGTCAATTATGGACTTGGTAAAATAGCCCTTTCATTCCTTTTGAAGCTGTTAACTTTGGCACTTTCTAGATTATAAGAATTTGATTTAAATGTCATATTCCTCATCACAGGGCCATACTTCAGTGAAAAAGCAAAGAAACGGTTTGCCAGAAAAGAAAAATGATCATTTTTATGTTGAATTGTTGTGTTTTTTTTTTTTTACTGGGGGGGGGGGCTTCTTAATAAAATACTTCACTTAAAGGTACACATGCAGGAAAATCACTTTCTCAAAAAATGCCACACCATGTTTCTGCCACTTTCATAGTATTAAAATGATGCATATTGGTAGGCAAGCAGTAAAAAACATTTTTTTAAAGATTTTGTGCGAATGCCTGAGATATGGTAACACTGGTTACTCTCTGTCATAGCTCTCTACAACCTGCAGCTATATCTCATCAAACAACAAAGGCAAGGCAGGTGCCTGGTCAATGGCCTTTTTCAGTCAAGCTGGTCAGAATCAGGTTGACAATCATGCCTCCTCCGAATCCTGCTCCCACTCCTTCTTAATCATAGAACTAAGGGCTAGACAGAACTACAGGGATCAACTAATTTAACCCCTTCATTTTTATAAATGAACAGAGAACACAAGTAGTAAAGTAACCTGGAAATGTCACAAGCCTATTAGAGAGCTGAGCCTACAATTTTTTTGTTTTGTTTTGTTTTACTCCAAATCTGCTTGTGTCCATTCCGTTATGCTGTTTTAGAACCCATTTGAGTTTACTTCCCCCTACACCAAGGCATCTTAAACCCATTTTGTTTCATGAATAACTATGGAAGTGCGACATAGCCTACAGGCTACTTCTCAGAATCATATTTTAAAATATATCAGAAAAAAATTAATAGGATTACAGAAGAAACAAATTATACTGAGACAAAGATATCAGATTTAAAAAAAATTCACAGACCTATGTTAAAAACTATTGCCCTACTAGAAATGGGGAACCTCTGTCCTATGAAGTTTGGATTCAGCCAAAGGGTCACACTTGAGGACCTAGAGGGCCACATGTGGCCTTGAGGCTGCAGCTTCCCCACTCTTGTGTCTAGACATAGTCTCTGTGAACTTCAGTGGATGCTTTGGAATTGCCTTACACTGAGCTACTGCCCTTTCCCTAGAAGGGAACGTCATCTGCTTTCCCTCTTTGCCTTTGGTTGCCCCTCAATCCCTCAATTCCATCGGTTTCCCTCTCATCCCAACACATCCCAAGTGCAAATCTTCTAATTAACCTCTTAACATCACCAGGACCTGAGGGCCATTACCTCACTGCCTCTTGCCTTGGGTGGGCCTATCTGAGCCTGTGGTCCTGAAGTTCAGGCACAGGGATGGCTGGTCCACAGGTAAGAAGGTGGGAGTAGAGGGATGATAAGTGTTTATATAGTTAACATATTTATTTACTCTATGGTGTGAGTTACTGATTTTTCTACTCATTAGTAGAGTCTCCCTTCTCAAGTTATTTTGCGTTTTCTCAGTAAATCCTACAGGATATAACAGAAGACTTTACATATAAAATGTACTTAAATGCTGACTGAATTGAAGATTAGAATAACTGCAATTTATATAGTTTTGTTACCTACTCTAGAAAGAGAGAAGAAATAAAGGTCATTTAGTTAAATGATATGACAGAAGGGAATGGGGTGTGCCCACAATCCAAGCCATTTATTTGTATTATTTCTTCAAATGGAAAGAAAATCACTAAAGATACTTGCAACAAGGTGTGAGGCCTTTTCCCTGGAATTTTGGGATTACATCATTCAACATCAAGCTTTAGCTTTAGAATAAAGCAAAAGAACATCCAAAAGGACTGAAACAGAGAAAAACTCTTCTGAGTATATTTCACATAATGCAAAGGAGGAAGGGGAAGGGAGTGGGAACTTGAGATGAGCAAAATGGAAGAGGCCAAATTAAGCTTGGAATTCCATGGAAAAGGGAATTGTTTGCTCCAAGTCCACGGAAATGCTCTTACTATGAGCAATCTTTACTACTCCACATCTAAAAGAAAATGATGTCAAGGTTAGGTGACTAGAGACATATTTTTAAAATTGGGCTCTTACAAGTTGTGATTAAAGTAGCATTATAGTCATTTTAAGTTTGTCAACATTTCCAGCTGGTTCACTCAACAAGGCAGAGTAATTTTTGGTAGGAGGAAAACTAACATCCCTTCAGGGACCAGTGAAAGAGAGTATAAGTGAGCATATTTATACATACGTGTCTTTGCATTTTCACGAATGTTGATTTGTTTTTTGAAAATTAGCAAAAGAATGTAAAAAGGGATTTTATTTAGTTGGATTAATTAGCAGGTGCAGTAAGCTATTTCAATTGCCAAGAGACAATTAAAAGATGCAATTGTCTGTGTGACAGTATTCATAAGCACAGTTAGAAGGATATGTAAGAAGAATGCTTTTCTATAGCCTTTACTAATAAAAAATAATCATTCATTTGAATTTAGGAAATTCTCACTAATTCTCTCTCCCCCCAACTCTCTTCCCAGGCCATTCTTGATTTGAATGGATATCCATTCAAGGAGACATTTTTCACCGTGCACCAGTCCCATTAGTACAAAAGACAAAAAGGTTTGAGTTAGGCCCTAAAAGAGACCAAAAGCACAAGGCTTTTTCCATTTGGTTTCCAGTAAAACAAAAGAAAGTCAACAAAGGCAATGAACAGTGCAAATGTTCTGTTGAAAAGGTTTTGCACAGAAGAAAAATTACTACAAGGTAAGATCTGATTATCTCTTTGAATAACTGCATTATCTGTACAGGCCAATCCATCTAAGTACTATGCAAGTTAATAGTAAAGTCTGAAGAAATACAAACAACATCCTGCTACCCTCCGCTTCCACCCCCACCCCTTCACACACACAAACACAAACACAAACATACTCAGTCTCCCAGTTCTCTTTGGCTATTAGTTGGATGAAATCAAAAGAAGTTCAAAGGAGGAATTCAGTGAATCTCTTTTCTCTAAAATGTTTCTCCTATGGAACAATGTTGATCCTTTTAGTTTTCTAAATTAAAGGAAAAATTTTTATCACTATGCAATTGAGAAAGCAAGCAGACAAAAGACTATCTTAAAAGGTTTGACTTGGGGTGTTGGTTCCATAAGGCATTTTTTTTTTTAATATATGTATAATAGTAAAGTATCTGCTGCCCAGAGTTAAGATCAAGGCCAACCATTGGGTTTTCCCTGGGCTCCAACCAATAGTTTTTCTGGACGAAAGGGACCCATTTCCAACTTCCCCTCTAAGGGGAGATAAATAGCACATGAGGTCAATCAGAAGAACTTAAGCCTCAAAGTTAAAAGGGACCTCACATTTAGCAGAAAAAGAACTATGCCTTTTTAAGATAAGATAGAGAGATTTTAATTGTCTTGGTAGGGTACTGTATGACCTGGCATGAAAACTAGAACTGTACCCCCAAATTAGTGCATTTGTACTGGGAAAAGATTAGGAAAATAACTGTTAAAAATACATGTATGGATATTCCAGCAGGTTCTGTCTGCCAAGCTGAAAAGATATGAAAACATACTTTGTCTATCTATCATTTGGATACCCTCCTAGTCAAGTTCAGAGAGACTTATCATCAGAAGGTTGGTACCAGTTGACAAATGTTTTTTGCCACAGCAACTCAACAAGCTTGTTCTTTTTGGGTGTGGAGGGGGTTGTAACCTGTATCAGTGAAAGAAGTGCCCATGTCTACTTTTATCATTGCAATGACCAATCATGATTCTAGGGGAATGATGATCCATACGACCAACCTCCTGCCAGAGAGGTGATGGACTAAAGAAAAAAGACACATAACATTTTCAGAAATAGGCAATGGGGGAATATTTCTGCTTGATGATCTATGTTAATTACAAAGACTTTGTCCCCCACCCATAATCCAACTTGGGAGTGGGAAATTGGAGAAAGGGAAAGGGGGAGTGTACCAAAAAGAAAAGAGGGTTATTAAAGAATATTTCTTAAAAATGGAGAGAATGGAACAAAAGAAATCTAGAAAGAAGGCTGGATAAGCAGACCAGCTTTGAAAGTTGCAAGTTGATTTTTACTACATCCTTGAAAAGAAAAGCAAGTTTTTTATAGAAGAGACATGCAGTTTCAAATGCGATCTTCTTTTTTTGTTCTGGTATGTACATATATAGATAATACCTACTCCATTTGGTGTTAACGTTTAAGAATAAAAATAAAAAATTAATTTTACAAAAATATCAGTTCTGTTAATTTTACTGCCTGGGTGACTTTGGGCAAGTCATTTCACACTCCTGGGACTTAGGCTCCTTCTTTTTAAAATGAAAGGGTCAGACTAAATGATCTCTGAAGTCTCTTTCATCTATAAAACAAATGATCCTATGCTTCCTGAACATCAAAGCTCTGTTACAGGCATATCTGCAAGGTATGATTCCTACTAGCAATAACATTATTTCTTTCTATTGACAGTTTTTCATCGATCACCACCCTATTCTTAATATTTCCTTTGTAGTACATCTCTTTGTTGGTGATCATTGAAAACTGGCTTTGGGATCTATAACTTTTTTTTAATCTTTGATAGGGCTACATGAATCATTTCTTTGCTATTCCTGGGAGTAGTGCCAATATTTGATTTCAGAGATCTGCAAGTAGGCTGTTAATTGGGGCAAATATCCATATATACAGCATCACCTGGCAGGAAACTGTATTCACAGGCTCTGTTAGTTGTTTATACCTCTAACCTTCACCTTACAGTTTAACACTGATGAGATATATAAGTCAAGCAAGTGGAATACTACAGAAAGATTTCTTTAGCCCCTGCAGAAATGGAAACATTGACTGTTGTTTCCTCAGTACCTGAGGGGTGGGGCGGAGAAGCCTGGCTCTGAAACTACTTACCAGCTGTGACCTAAGCCAGTCAAATATCTTCTCTGAGCTGTTATCAAACAAGCTGATTTCTAATGTTGTAAAATGATCCCTTAGTATAAATTATGACCTTCCAGCTCTGAGTCCTAAGATTCCCAGATATTACAGAATCTCCGCTATGGAAGGGAAGGCAAATTCATTTAATCCAACCTGTACTTGAACAAGGAGAGCCCTTAAAACATGCCCACCTGAGCAAAGGGTGTCCAGTCTTGGTTTGAAGGCCAGTGAAGAAGAGTTCACTATCTCACAAGGCAGCCCACTGCTGGCTAAAACTCTTTTGCTATTTTAACTATAAACAAAAAAACAAAACAAAACCCTATCTTTTAAGAAATACTTAGGGGCAGCAAGTGTATTAGCATTAAATAATGTATGTTTATTTTAACTGAACACACATCTACCACGGAATGAAAAGAAAATGTAGATGAAGTTTTAGAAAAATTTTCCTTCACTGCCACAATGAGGCAACTGATAGCTTAGTGCTACCTCCCAGGAATCCCAAAGAATACAATTTCCACGATATATAAACACGAAGAAAGCCCTTGTGTGGCCCCCTGATGTGCAGGGCCCAGGCAGGGCTGTCTTTCTCTAGATAAATACGTATTTATGTGACAGCATCCTTCATCTAAGATACATAATTTCCCCCCTCAAAAGAGAATTTCTAAAGAGATTTGCATAATAGCCCAAAATGAGTCCAAAGGCATGATTAGTGTCAGACTCATAAATAATAGTATTTTAACAATTACACACCATACCAAATGCAATTACTAGCTTTTCATAAACACAAAACTTTAGAAAAATGGCCCAAGTGTTTTTTTCTTTAATGTGGGGAGCCACAGTTGAAGCAGCTGTCAATCATTCCTTTATTTCTCCTCATGCAGGACTACCAGGGTTTTTTAGGTTTGAGTTATTGTGTTGTGCTGCTGCTGCTGTTTTATTTCTGGTCTTTCTGGAAACTAGATCGAGGAAAGAATCAAAGGGCAGGAAACTGAGTAAAAACCATTTACTGAGCCACCCACAGTTCTGCCTGAGTGCCCTATGCCGGGTGCAGCGGGAAGACAAAACTGGAGGAAATTGAGCTCTAAAATCACAATGCACCTCGGTCTGAATGTGTCCACCATGTGCAAGAGCAGACATCAATACATGCCATTGGCTGACTGGAAGCTTATAAAGGGAAGGTAGAGATGTATAATGAAAGGTTTACTGGTTTGCGATCTGAAGCTATCCCATCATAAATTCACACTGGCACAAGAAGTTGGAGATTCTCTTTGTTATCTTAGTGTACATTTAGACTTGTGATTTCATCACTGGAGAGGACTATGGATATGGAAAATCTGAACTGATACATGAAGCAACTCAACTGTAATTTAAAGTCTTAGAAAGTTTCATGGAAGCTCTGGGGGGATGAATGACTTGGCATGAGTGGGAGAGACAGAGACAGAATATTGTATGCAGGTCTTTCTGGACCTCTATCTACTACTAAAGCATACTGCCGCTCAATATTACTGCATTTCAAATCTCTCATTTTCTAATCCCTTTCCATTTAATTGTGCCTAGTTTTTATATAATCTGACCTGGACCTCAGTTAAGAATTGGAGGTGTGGCATTAGTCTACTCTAGTAGAAAATTATTAGCAAACAAACAAAAAAAACCTTAAAATAAATAGTATTCATTATTACCAACACTGAACATCCAGCTGAGCATAAAGCATCATATTTGATTGTAGACCAGATCAATTCTCCCCCATGTTATAAGAAGTCATTGCATAAGTTATAGATAACAAGATGAAAATATGGAGAGAAAGGGAACATCACACACACCTAGACCAACCAGTAATAAATGGAACAAATTCTCAAGCACTGGAAGCCCCACTTAAAGCCTGACAGTTCCCTGTTTAATTTTTGGTAGATTCAATGTTGCTCCTCCTCTCCCTCCCCCCGCCCATCTCCCCTCCCGTGTCTAGCTCTCTCTATTCTATAATCCTCAGACACATAATTATCTTCAATAAATTCCAAGTGAAAATGAAGTCTTTTTTTTTGTTTTAAGCTTTTAATAAATGATCAGAACATTGTACCAAAACATCAATCTTCAACAGAACCACATTTGATTCTAGCTGTGACCCTAGTTTAAATGCTCCCATTTCTGTTCATTCTGTCTCTCCACTTAGATTATACACTTTTCACCCTCCTTTGTTATCCTGTTCCCTCTCTGTGGAGTTCACCAGAAGAGCCAACATCAAAGAGAGATACCTCTGGACAGCACACTGATTTAGAAAACCACAAAGTAACATTATCTATATTGTATTTTAAAAAATTATTAAACATTTCCCAATTATCTTTTAATTTGGCACTAGAGCTAGGGCATTTACATGTAGGGAGTGAAAATGAAAAGTCTTAACAAAAGTTTGACTATTTCATTTCATCTTAGAAACAATCATTTAAAGACAAGTTCTCAAAAAAAAAAGTTATTTGCAGGAAGGAACAAATATGCTTCTTGCAGCAGAAACAGATATTTATTAACCAAAGGTTTATCTCATCATGTACTTCTTTTCTTACAGATGACAAATTTTTAACATAATGATTGAAGGTCTAACAACAAACTTTTAGGCACTCACTTTTCAATGTAGTTCCTTACTATGTGTGGTTCTGTTGACGAACCAGAAAAAGCAACGTTGTGGGGCAAAGAAAAAATCTGAGGTTTAGTATTAACTTCCAGTTTGGACGGCAAAACAAAGAAAGAAAAGAGGAATTCTGCCACAATTAATTTAAGACTTTGTACTCTAATAGTTAAAACTAAGCCTTGTTTATATTAAAAGGATTTCTCAAGCCCTAACTAGTTAAGTTACACAATATCTGGAAATCATACCAACCTAACTTTACAAAAGAACTGTCATGAACATCTGAGAAATCCCTTGACCTGTCACTGAGTTAGAATTAAAAACTACAAGTTTGTATTTAAAAACAATGCTTAAAAGATCTCTCAGGAACAAGTGATCACATGCATCCAATATCTTAATGTTCAACAATGTTAAAAGAACCCAATATACAAAGGGGAAATCAATAAGCAACTCCACAGATTCACAGACATTCATCATTACTCTAACATTTTTCTCCACTGTCTTGCCAAAGTGTTTAATGATGATCCTGAAATCATTCTAATACATACAAAAGGAGCATAAATATATCCTCTGGTTACTTGCTTGAATGTCTGAGATCTCTGTTGAGGTGACTTGCAGAAATAAGCAAAAGAAAGATTCTCAGCCTATTTCAGAGAAAGTGCATCATTCCCTGTGGCTACTCAAGATCACAGGCTGTATGGTCATCTGAAATGTCACCCTGTGAACACTGAAGCTGACCTATCAGCCTAAGGCCACAAATTGCATTTCCCTGTTGCTTGCCACTGGAAAGGCTGAGAGTCTGGGCCTAATCATTAATGCTGATAATATTAGGCATGGCCCTTATGTAATTTTGATTCCTATGATTGACTTACATAGCTGTTTGATCAATTTAACTCAAAATAACTTATTTCAGAGATGAGTCTATATTGGTAGCCCAATCTATTTTTGTTAGAATAAAATTTCTCCAACTTGCGATCATTAAACCTGAAATTTAGTCAAGCAGACAGCATAAGAGGTAGGAGGGTGAGTTCAGCATTTCAGGGTTAGGCAGAAACTACTCCAAAACCAATTGCTCTTAGCCATGATACTGATTCTTCTGATTTGGGCCATCTGTCTCTTTCCTCTTCATCTTTGCCCTTCACCCCAACACTTCTTTTTACCAATGACCCTGAGGACTGCCTCCTTAATGAGCAGCAGACTGGATATATTCATTCATTTGACAGCTTTCATCTAGCAAATTTGTAACATATGAATTCTGAAGTATGTAAATAATTTACCACGATTAATGTAAATGGAAGAGTAACATTTGGCTTATAAATAATCCTCATAAAGAAAAGAATTTTTATTTGCCAAGGGATGAGAATAAAAGCAAATCTGCAAGATGATCAGTGACCTAGGAAAAGGTTAAGAGCAGTTTTAATAATAAATGCTGAAGTCAAATTCAGACTGACAGGAATTCATTTTTCTTGCTATTGCCTACACATGGTGATAATCCAATCTCAAAGCTGAATTTATGTGGTGAGGGCATTAACTCAAAGGCAGCTTATTTAAAAAAGCAACAATTTAGGGCAGTTTTGAGCAGAGATATTACATGCCACTTTGCATCTTGAATGGCAGTGAAATTTTACATTGATCTTTACAGAAGACATTTAAAGAACACACTACTAAAAGAATTAATGGATTATTTTTCCTTTCCCAATGACCTCTAAACCCCCTAAAACTCCAGTTAAATAGTCTAACAGTTATCACCTCCTGCTTATTGCAGCAATTTTATTATCCCATAGTGCTAACATTTTAATACTGTGCCAGAGATCGGCTGCTGATAGGAATCTGTAATTGCCTAAAGCTGAGTTTAACAATACCTTTTTTCCTTCTCTTTTGAAATCTATACATTTCCCCCCAAAACACCTCTACTGCTGAGTCCTGATTCTAAGGAAAGGAGAAAGGAATTAACATGTCTCTCTCCTTCAGAACTTTGAATTTCCACTGAACCCTAGGTAAAGTCAATGGCGGTAAGAATTTAATGAATCTAGGGCAACTGTCTGAAAATGTGTCGCCAAGGTCACCTGTCTTATTCTAAACTCTTGAATACAAAGTGATTTCTGAATAGGTTTACAAAATGTGATTTTGCTTTGAGAAAAAGAAGGGCTCAAGGGCTGCAAAGTTCCCAATGGCACTGTAGTATTACACAAGGGTGAGTTTCCAGTAGAAATGGTAAAATCCTCCTCATCGGGAAAATGTTACACATAGCTAAAGGAAAATGTTGTTGGATTTTAGAAAAGTGTGGATGGCCAAAGTACTGGAATCAGGGTGGGCTGATACATCTCTGATATCTCTGTAGCAAGAGGCATTTCCTATCAACTGTTTCTTCTGGTTCTTGTTTTGAAGAAAGGAAAAATGAAACACCCTCACCCTTTTCTGGGGCTAGGTAGCACAGTGGATAGAATGCCAGGTCTAAAGTCAGCAACATTCTTCTTCCTGACTTCAAATCAGGCCTGAGATACTGTTTGTGTGACCTTGGGCAAGTCACTTAACCCTGTTTGCCTTAGTTTCCTCATTTGTTAAAAAAAGAAAAAAAGCTGGAGGAAAAAATGCCAAAACATTTCAGTGTCTTTGCTAAGAAAACTCCAAAGAGGGTGATAAAGAGTTGGACATGACTGAACAATAAAACAAAACATCCCCTTTTTCAGCAGATCAAAATGAATTATTTTCTCTAATTCACAATTCAATTGCATTTACTTTGTAGAGTTGCTGACCATCCACAAAAGTTTAAAAAATAGAAAAAAAGGTTTATTTAACTATTAAACTGTGTCTATTTGGGTAGGATATTTCTTCCTTACTAATTAATGAAGTTAGGCAAAGAGATTAAAGATAATGTCTACTTGCTTGGTACTAAAATGAATAGTAAATTTTGGGAGGAAATCTTTACTGTTACTAAAAGGTCATCTGTTAATAAAAACACCTAACAAAGATCAGACTCATGTTTTATTTTAGAGTCAAATGAACCTTAGGAAACATAAAAATTGACAGGTCTATGTGTTGTATTGCCAAAAAAGCAGTAGGTCAGAGATGCCGATTTCCACCAGATGGATGGGTATTTATTAGTGGAAAATGTGAATCCAAAGTCAGGACACAGGATAAATTACGGAGGTATACCCAAGCAGAAAGAAGCACATCTTGGAAAGAGTGTTGTACTTGGTATCTGAAGACCCGCACTTGGAGGCTGATTCCCTCTGGGTTCATGAGTAAGTAACATAATGGACAAAGCACAGGATTTGAAAGGTCTCTATTCAAACTCCAGTTCTGCCATCTATTAACACTTACTCACTTCAGGCCTGATTTCCTAGCATCACCAATTGAGAACTGAAAGGGGTCTCAGAAATCACTTTGTTCAATCTCCTCATTTTACAGGTTAAATGACAGGGAGGGTGAGCTAAGACTCTAAACTGCTTCTTTTGATACCAAATCGAGTATTATTCCTGCTGTACCACATGGTCTCCCTGCAAAATGAGATCTTCCAAGGTCTTTTCCAAATTTAAGATTCTGTGATTCTGTAAAGTCACGGCACCTCTCAGCACTGGTTTCTTCATCTATAAAATGGGGACACTAACTGCTAGCTCCTTTACATAGACTGTTTTAAGAAAAGTGCTTTGTAGATCATAGAATGCTATATAAATTTAAGCTATTACTACATCTTGGATTTTCTGGAATCCTGTAACATTGGTCATTCAACAAGTTTGAATTTTTCAGGAGTCTGATAGTGGCTGACTATTTTCTTCTTGAGAAAATATCAGGAGCTACCATTAGGTGAATGCTGGTGCCACACTGAAACCACAGGATGAAAACATAAATCACTAACAAATCTCTAAATGTCCATCTTATCATACAAAGTGATTTGAAATAGAATAAGATGAAATATAGAATAAGATAAAAATCAATATCAACAATTCAGTACAAAAGGACCTTCTCAGTTTCAACTTTTACCTCTCTTTGCTTTTGGTTTGCTCTATCTTCATAAAAGAATCTGGGTCTCAAATATGCTCCTTCTTCACGCCAACTACAACTGTCCCAGTTCAGATTCGCATCATCTTTGGAACTGACTACTTCATTGTCTTGCCCACAATCTCTCCTTTTTTAATCTATATATTCAAGTCTATGTGATTTGGCTAAAAAGTGCACAGAACTGGATCACATCACTTCCCTAAACATCCTTCAATTGCTCCCCTGTCTCCAGCTTAGGACTCAGATACTTCCAGAAAGGAGCTAGAACCAAATCTTGCTCTTCTCCACACACTATGTTCCAGTCAAACTGGACTCACTATCCCCCATTCCCATACTGTTCTGTTCCATCTCTTTCTCTCTCTCTCTCTCTCTCTCTCTCTCTCTCTCTCTCTCTCTCTCTCTCTCTCTCTCTCTCTCTTTTGCTCACACTATCCTTTTTGTTTGGTATGGAATTCCACCCTATCCACCAAGCCCATGCCTACTGATATCTCTCCACTCCTTCAAGAGTCAGTTCTGATACCATCCCTTCCCAGAAACCTTCCTGGATCTCCTGAACTAAAAGTGATCTCTTTCTCCTCAAATCAGTCATATATCTTTAATTCCTTCTGTGCACTTATAATAGGATATTTATTATTATTTGTACACAGTTATAATATAACAATGTATATATATGTATATACAGATATATGTGTTTGTATGTGTATATGTGTGTGTGTGTGTGTGTGTGTGTGTGTGTGTGTGTGTAGCATACAGGTCTCATTTCTCCTAAACAGACTTGTGGGAGGAACTATATCTTATTTTAATTACAAGATCTAGAATAATGCCTTACACATGGCAGATATTTAATAAATATTTATAGGTTTGAATTGAAGAAAGTGGCCATGTCTCCCTCTATGGAGACAGAAACCTCTCAGCCTGTACTTGTTCTGGAAATGTCTGTATCTTTAGATACGGATACCTTTAGCACCATGGTTGAACATGAAAGCTTTCTGGTTTGGCTTAACCTGAAATCTTCCCCCAGTTCTTGAAATCTTTTAGTTTCTTAGGTTAATTACTCTAGTTACCTGCCACTGCCAGGTATCCAAACCTCCTACACCTTCTTGGCCAATGAAGTCTATATAGATTACATGTGTTTTTTCTCCATGCTACCCTTAAACCCCGTGTTTCTTGTGGCACGAAGAGAACAGAAACAAAACAACAACTAAACAAAATCAATCTTTTATGTTCTTACTCCAGTCACCTCAACCCCTGCCCCTCCTCACCCGAAGTTCCCTCTTCTATCAATGTTTAAGCATCCAAGCCTCCCAATTAACCTACCTGACTTAGTAGAAAAGCTAATTTACACAGAATAACTAAGATTTCCTCTGAACTGTCCTGGTAAACCTAATCACCTCATTCAAGTTTTGGGAAGACTAGCTTTGCTTTTTTTTCTTGAAACAGCCTCCTCCCATCTCCCCCCGCCCCAATCATTTTAAACTCATTTCAACCAAACAGAACAGTTTTGAAATAAAGTTATATAAAGTTTTCTTCCATGTCCTTCCCATTCCCAAGTAGTCACAATGGTATAAAATTGTAGATATTCTGAATCACAGAGAACGCCAAACCGATGGCTTGTTGCTGGCACTTGTTCTAGATAGGGAGCTTAAAAAATTTTTTTAGAAATATGATTTGAAGATACCTAGCAGATTCTTCTACAGAATGAGATAGTGAAAAAATATATCTAGAATTACATAATCACATAATTTTAAAACTGGAAGAAATCAAAGGATATAAGATCCAAGAGGGACCTAAGTAATCATGGAGGTCTACCCCTTTTGCTGAAGGCTGAGGAACTGTCCAAGGCCCCAAAGTACTGGTTGCATTCGAGGGGAGGCAGAAAGAACAAAGCTACTTGCAACATGGAATTTTGCTGAAATGCTTTAGTCTGTTGTATTATCTTACACAATTACTTCTGAACTGTCAAGAATCTTTATCCTTAGAGCCCCATTCTAACTGAAACTTACTTTGAAGATCACATAGTAAGTGCATCATTTCTCTAAAGTTTGAAAGCAAAATAGTCTGTGTCAAAAGACAGTAGCAAACTCCAGATTAGATACAATATCCACTAATGACGTTCTTTCCCTTAACACAAGGCTTTACTAATGATCTCCATTATTGAAATTTAAGGGCTTAGCAATTTTGAACGCAAACAGAATGTGTTTTATAATGTTATAAAGTCACTTTTTAATAAGCCCTTCCTTGTGAGACCATTGCAGGGAAAATGTAAAAAATAAGACTATTGTTATTAATGGAAAAAATGTAAATAATTCTCCAAGTCTCTCACATTAAACCAAAGGCTTCTCATTAATGTAGTGTCAGGAAGAAGGTAGTCTGAATTTCTATTTCTTCATTTTTCCTCCCTAATTAGAGCCACAGAATAAATGTAAGTCATAAGCAGTATAAAGCAAAAGGAGATGCAGCAAAAATATATTTCCTACATTTCGTCTTTATTTGTGTATTTAAGGAGCTGAAGATTTCTTTTTAGTTCTATGAAGTTCTGTTTCAGCCAAAAGTTATTTCTTCTCTCAAATATGAATTCACTTTGATCTGAATCACAACCTCTTGCTTTGTAAAACTTGTTAGACTTTGAGTGCAAAATATTAACACAGTTTGGTGGCATTCCTTCTTGAGAACTTATATATTCAATATCCAATAATCTGAGGTGGTCGGAAAGTAGGGCAAAAATTAGCTTCCCACTCTTTATGCTATTAAATGAGGGATTTTTGCTTTTGTTTTTACTTTAAAAACAACACTGCCACAAGCAGATACTAAGGTATATGTTAAAATATTCTGACTCTTGCTTTCACTGATTATATGCGTGTAAGTGGAAGGGAAGGAGTGCTTTGAAGACAGAGGTCGAGGATTATTGAAGCCAAAACATGAAGCTTCACAAGAAGATTCAAGGAAGATGATATTTTTACAACGGGAGAAACTGAGGCAAAAGCCTCACGTCTCACACACAGTCACAGCAAAACTACTGATATAATTCAGATCACTCTAAAAAGTAAATGCCACTGTTTCTGCCTACCTGTAATTAATGATGAATACTTCAAAAAAAAGAGATGTAAACGTAGTAAGAGTAACTCGTCATCACCTCTTTGATGCTGAGTGTGTGGGGAATGACAGCTCAGATGACTTACATGTGATTCACATGGGACATTGATAAAGCAGTTCAGCCAACACAAAAACTAAGCTATCTGTAATACACGAGTGATGTCACCAGGAGGTCCATTTCCTGTAGGATCAAGGGCTTAGATAAACCACATGACTACTGTTGGGCCTAGAACAGGGGCTCCTTTTTGATGCAATGGAACCCTTTGACAGTGTGGTGAAGTCTATGGACTCCTCTGCAGAGTAGTGTTTTAAAATGAATAAAATAAGATACACAGAATTACAAAGGAAACACACATGATTACCAACCAATTCTGTAGAATTCGTTTACCAAAATTGAGATCATCAAACTTCGATTAAAATTTATAAAAAATTATCAAAATAATTTTTAAAAAACTTTAATAGGCTTTCATTCATAGACTTCCAAAAACATTCATTAAGTTAAAAATCTGTAGTCTAGATTCATACTAGTGCCATACTTTATATCTTCCAGGCCAAATATGAATTCTAGATGCTTCTGGATTATATCCATCTAAATTTGTTTAAGATTCTAATAAAAATGTTTTCTCACATTATTATGGAAAATGATATATTTTTTTAATTTTATTTTTCATTTTTAACATAGTTTATAACATAAAACAATTCAAACTTTTGGTCAGGTGATACCTCTTTTTAAAGTATTTACAATATGGACCACAAAATAATTTTTTTTTAAACATTAACCAACTGAGACACAAATACTATTTATGTTGCTAACTTCACAAGCTCTTGACCTAATTGTCTCCACAGTATTACTAAGAATTAAAGGACCGTAACTCATTGTTGTTGGTCTAAAGTCCTATGCCTAATAGCTTACTTTTAGACAACCTCGGATGTTCCCCTACCAATAATCTATAATTTAATAGATCTGGTATTAAGCTTACAAACCTTTTGACTACAGGACATTGCCACCAAGAGTAGGACATTGCAGGGATACAATATCTCCCCAACTTCATGTCAATTCCAGGCAGGATTTGATTGTCCACTTGCATTCAGTCATGCTTAAAGTCAGCCAGGTGTCAGTGGGGAAATTGAGTCAGGAGAATCCTACCTCAGCCCAGGCTCAACAGCCACTCTCCCACCCTTCCCATGAGATCACCTTTTGCAGTTCATACCAGCATCTCACAGGCTTCCTGGCATCATGGATTGGAGGCCTTTCCTACTATCCACACCTGGAGTTAGACTCAGAAGAACAGCCACTTAATAGTCCCATAGCATGTAAAAATGGCAAGTTCCAATAACCAGGTTTCAAATATGATTATAATTTCACTTTGGCTAAGGAACATCTTTTGAGGCAAGCCTTAAGTGGCTTACATGCCTTTCTACGCATGTTCTAGTTCCTGATTAAATAGCAATCATAAAAATCAAATTTACCACTAAAACCTTAACTTTTCCATCAATGCCAAATTTTACCCAAGGTTAAATTCCTCTAGGAAATTTAGAATAAAGATTTTTTCCCCAAACTAAAGATGTCATTGATCTATTCTCAGTAATTAATTCAGTCAATTGTTTTATTACTAATTGCTTTGACCTCACTTTGTAACATGTCCAATTTTTCTCCCCATCACTCCCCTCCCTCTGCTTCCTAATACCTTGCCTTCTGATTACTCCTTCCCTCAATGTACCCTCCCTTCTATCACACTCCACCCTTCCCTTATCCCCATCTTCTCTCTTTTCTTGTAGGGTAAGATAAATTTCTATACCCCATTCCCTGCATTTCTTATTTCCCAATTATCTGCAATAAAAATTCTCAACATTCATTGCTAAGACTTTGAATTCCAACTTCTCTCCCTCCCCCCTTCCCACCCCAGCCCCACTGAGAAGGCAAGCAATTCAATACAGACTAAATATGTGTTGTTTTGCAAAAGACTTCCATAATAATCACGTTGTGTAATACTAATTATATTGCCCTCTGCCCTACTCTATCTCCCCTTATTTTTTCCCCCACAATTGACCTTGTCCCTTCTCAAAAGTGTTTATTTCTAGTGACTCCCTTCTCCCATCTGCCCTCCCTTCTAACATTCCCCTCGCTCCACTTGTCGCCTCCTCTCCTACTTTCCTGTGGTGTGATATAAATTTTCATATCAAATTTAATGAGCATGTTATTTCCTCCTTCAGCCACATGTGGAGAGAGTAGCTTCATTTTTCCCCTCTCCCCCTCTCCCTTTTCTCCTCCATTGAACAACATTTTTCTTGTCTCTTTTATGAGTTATAGCCTGCCCCATTCCATTTCTCCCTTTCTCTTCCTGGTATTTTCCTCCTTCACCCATTAATTTTTATTCTATTTTTTATTTTTATGTGGATATCATCTCTTCTGATTCAACACACCCTGTACTCTCTATCTATATATGTGTATGTGTATGTGTGTGTGTGTGTATATGTAGAATCTCTCCATCTACCCAAATACTGAGAAAAGATTCAAGAGTTATAAATATTTTCTTTTCCATGTAGTAATGTAAACAGTTCAGCTTTAGAGAGTCTTTTATGAGTTTTCTTTCCTGTTTACCTTTTCATGCTTTTCTTGATTCTTGTCTTCGGAAGTCAAATTTTCTATACAGATCTGGTCTTTTCCTCAATATGAATGACTGAAAGTCCTCTATATCATTGAATGACAATTTATTCCCTTGAAGTATTATACTCAGATTTTCTGGGTAGGTGATTCTTGGTTTCAATCCTAGTTCCTTTGACCTCTGAAATATCCCATTCCAAGCCCTTCTATCCCTTAATGTTGAAGCTGCCAGATCCTGTGTTATCCTGATTGTATTTCCACAGTATTCAAATTGTTTCTTTCTAGCTGCTTGCAGTATTTTCTCCTTGATCTGGGAACTCTGAAATTTGGCCACAATATTCCTAGGAGTTTCTCTGTTCAGGTCTCTTTCAAGAGGTGATTGGTGTATTCTTTCAATATTTATTTTGCCATCTGGTTCCAGAATATCAGGGCAGTTTTCCTTGATAATTTCATGGAAGATAATCTCTAGGCTCTTTTTTGATCATGGCTTTCAAGTAGTCCCATAATTTTTAAATCGTTTCTCCTGGATCTATTTTCCATGTCAGTTGTTTTTCCAATGAGATGTTTCACATTATCTTCTATTTTTTTCCCAAATTTTTGGTTTTGTTTACTAACTGCTTGGTTTAACTCATAGTTATTAATTTCCCTGAACTCAATTCTCTCCTTCAACGAACTATTTTGTTCAGTGAGCTTTTGAACCTTCTCCTCCATTTGGCTAATTCTGCTTTTTTAAAACCTCCTTCTCCTCATCGGCTTTCTGGACCTCTTTTTCCAATTGAGTTAGCCTCTTTTTAAAGCTGCTATTTTCCTCAGCATATTTTTGGGTCTCCTTTAGTAAGCTGCTAACTTGTTTTTTAAGGTCTTCCATTGCCTGAGTCCAGGTTAGGTTCCCTTTGGAGGCCCTGGAGGCAGAGGCCTTGACTTCCTCTGACACTATGCCTTGTTCTTCCTCATCCAAAAGGATGGTGGGAGACACCTGTTCCCCAAGAAAGTAACCTTCTGTGGTCTTATTTTTTTCCCTTTTTTGGGCATATTCCCAGCCAGTTACTTGACTTCTGAGTTTCCTCTCCACAACCACCTTGCCTCCAGTTCTGCCAAGCAAGCACTGGGGGCTGAGATTCAGATGAGCTGCTCCAAAGCCCCAGGAGCTTTGGGCAGGGGCAGGGCTGCTATTCAGTGTGAGATTAAGATCAGTTGCTCAGGTGGGGGCAGGGCCACCACACAGGGCTCAGTTCCCTCAGGGGGTTTACAATGAGACCTTCAACAATGGATGTGAGCTACTGCCTGCTTTGGGAGCCCATCCACTGCTGCCTCTATTGCTGCCACCTGAGGAGGCCCGAGTTATGGGGACACCCTTCTCCCTTCTCGGCCAGTCAAAAAGACCCTCTCACTGACCTCTGGCACCTGTGGGTTGAGGGATCTGTGCTGCTGCTGGAGATTCTGTCCCTGAAGCCTGCTTGGATCTGCTCCTTTTGGTGCCACATGGCCAAGGCTGGGCAGGGCTCTGCTCTGGGTCTGGTGGGACAGACCTTTCCCATCGGTCTTTCAGGTCACTCTGGGATAGAAATCTCCTCCACTCTGTTGTTCTGTGGCTTCTACTGCTATAGAATTTGTTGAGAGTTCTTCTTTACAGGTATTTTATGGGCTGTGGGGTAAGAGCTAGAGTATGTGCATCTTTCTATTCCACCATCTTGGCTCTGCCCACAAGATTCTATTCATAAATCTTAATGAAGTTTCACAGAAGTACAATTTAAAGAAATACTTTTTTGAGAATATAATTTTTTATATCATCCTACCTAATCTGAGTATGACATCTTACTAAATATTATGCTCTGTCTTTCAAATGCCTTCCAGACCTGAGTCCTTTTTATGTCAACGTTAATAATAAAAACTCATATATATAGCACTGTAGGATGTACAGAATGGCTTCCTAACATTAGGAAAAAGGTAATAAAAAGATTGTTATTCATTCACATTTTACATATGAGGGAACAAGGGCCAATGGTTCAAATGACTGGGCCAATGTAATATAAATAGTAAATATTCAAGCCACAGTTGAACTTACCTCTTCTGACTTCAAGTTTAACAAATGTTCCAGAAAGTTGAAACCTAACTGTCAAAGAAGGGTCAATACATGACGAAGTTCTAAAAGGAAAGCTCTAATTAGAATTATAGATAAGGGAGAATAAAAAATAGGGTTAGAGGGAACAAAAATTCTAAAATTCCTTAGAGGATTATAGACTTAAAGGTAGATAAGATTTAATAGAGGTTATCTAATTTGATCATCTCATTTTTAAGATGAGGAAATTGAGGCTAAAAGAGGCAAAGTGATTTACTCAAGATCATACAAGGTGGTATGCAGATCATTCACCAATATCCTCTGACAATCTTCCTGCCAACTGTCTATTCCACTTCCAATTCACTGTCATATCAGTCTTTCTAAAATCCAGTTTTTAATGTTAATGCCTTGATCAAATACCTTCAACAGTTCTTTATTGTCTGTAGGATTAATTACAAAGTCCTTAGTCTTACAGTCATGGTAACTGAAGAAATGCAGCCCCACTCAAACTCTTTTTATGTCATCTCTATCCATCTCCCAGAATAATTTAATCCTTTCCTACCTGCCAATCTGAATCATACCCTTTCTGACAAGGGGATAAAGCATCCCCTGATCACTGCTGCGTGGAGTCATGTCTCCCTTCTCTGAACTATTACTGATTCCCTATACCACTGCACACTCGTCACCTATCCTTTCCTACCTGGTATTATTGCTTATCTTAATAACTATGCTTCAGAGAGCACAACTCCAGTGGGTTGGCCACGGTGTTTGAATGCAAAACGTATGCTTGCCAAAAAGACTATTTTATGGAGAACTTGCATGGGGCAGGTGATCACATGGTGGTCAGAAGAAGCTATATAAAGACACTCTCAAGAATGCTAGATTTGATTGTAGGACATGGGAGACACAGCCACAGGACCACTCAGCATGGCATGTCCACATCAGAAAAGGTGCTGTTCTCTTTGAACAAAGCAGAATTGAGACAGCACAAAGGAAATATAGGATATGCAAATTTGGAGTATTCACCCCAAATGTTCACATAGACTATCTGTGCCCAATCTGTGGTAGAGCATTCTGAGCTTGTATTGGTCTGATCAGCCACTGTCAGACACATTGAAACTTGAGTTTGTCATGGTGATGTCATTTTGGTCCTCTTTGAGAAGGAAGGACAACCACTAATTTAGTAGTATTTGCACTATCAAAATTGTAAACTGACTGGATCCCTTGGGGAGGATTTATCAGAGGAACTGGACAAGAGTCACTCAGTCTGAGAAGGTGTGGTTGGGTTATTACTATCTGTATGGCATACGGTTCTGAGTTAGAGGGGTGTCTTACCCCAAGGTTCTGAGTTAGAGGGGTGTCTTACCCCAAGGTTCTGAGTTAGAGGGGTGTCTTACCCCAAGCATGTGAAGACTTTCCCTGGTGAAATGGCAGATGAGAACAATTTGTTCCAACAGTCATGAAGTCAGCTGCATTGTGAAGCGCTTAGAGCTTGGTTAGACATCAAAGACATCAAGGTCATCTACTGCATACTGAGCCATCACCAGCCATCTTGACTCAGTCCTGTCACCAGACTTTATGCGTGTGTTCATCCTTTGTTGCCAAAGAAGACCATTCCATCAGAAAAATTATGACATGACTTGCACCTGACTTTGTTTTTGAGTGAGGGAGGGCTGTGTAGGTCACCAGTATCACTTCTCCTCCAGAGTCATCTGAATCCAGTGACAGATATTCATCAGGATGACTGGAGATGACCCAAAATGAGGCAATTAGGGTTAAGTGATTTGGCTAAGGTCACACAGTTAGTGAGTGTCAAGTGTTTGAGATGACATTTGAACTCAGGTCTTCCTGACTCCTGCACTGGTGCTCTATCCACTGCACCACCTAGCTGCCCCTGCCACTGGACTACGATGACTCTGGAGGAGAGAGTGAGGCTGATGATTTCGTGCAACTCTGCCTCACTTAAATCCAATTTACGCACGAATCCAAAGACATAACCCATACCATTTTACTGTTATACCTCAAAGTCCTGTGGCAACAGGCAAGTGATGAAGCACCAGATGCAGATACATTGGGAGCTGTAGTCACAAGCCTGCACACAGGCGACCCAGGCCATAGGGTCATTTCTCACTGGAAACAGCAATGGGACTTGGCAGTCCCCTGGGTGTCTGAGTAGCCTTTTAAGGACTGTACTACTCGTCTGCTAGTTTGAGGAAGAGGGGCTAGAAAAGGTGCCCTAAAAACTGTTTGCTTACCCAACCCAGGCCTGATTATCGCGGCAGGCGGAGAATCCCACTATGCGATGCAAACACAAAGAAATGTACAAAATGTACAAAAACATTGGCAAAGATTATTCCATTCACCATCGACACATGGAATGTGTACACACTTATAGAGAACACAAAATCAAGTAGACCTGAAAGACGAACTGCTCTTGTTGCAAGAGAACTCAACAGGTATCACATTCAAATAACAGCTCTGAGTGAAACAAGGCTAGCAAATGAAGGTCAACTTACTAAAGTTGGAGCTGGATACACATTTTTCCAGAGTGGCTGCAGTGAAGGGGAGCACATGCCTTCCAGATTCAACTCAGTGTTTTTTTTCACCACTCCACTTTGTCCATTTAAAAATGAATTAGAATCCTGTATACACTAATGGCAATATTGTTTGAAGAATAACTGTGAACGACTAAGTTTATTCAGAATATTATAAATATTCAAATCAAATACAAAGGACCTATGAAAAAAGATGCTACCTACCTCTAAAGAAAGAAGTGATACATAAAAATCTACATAGTATGAGATGTGAATGTGTGTGTGTGTAAGTGTGTACATGTGTGTATGTGTGTGCATGTGTGCTTGTGAAATGGTGGCCATCTCTAATGTGGGACGGGGGAGGAAGGGAAACAGTTTAGAGTTTAAAATGTAACAAAAAAAATTAATCTTTAAAAAATGAATTAGATCATACCTTTTAAAAATGATAAATATCATTAAATGTTCAAAAATTAGCTAATAATAAAAAATAACCTATAATGCTGATTTCACTATACTGATTTCATTCATTGGTGGAAGCCATGTCGAAGACTAAGAATCAGAATGGTGGTCACCTGTTGTGGATTTCAAGCAATCAATCATTGTCAGGAATCCCTTGGTTTTTTTAAGTACAAAATATGGAACTATAGAATATGCCAAGCAGAATTACTTGCTAACAAGACAAAGAGGTTTCACTGACTTAATCATCAGGGATAACTCCATTTCTTATTTCTTCATGTAAATCTGGGCCTAAGAGGACACACTATATAGTTGCATGCAAATGATGACTAACTATAATTTAAATGAATATATGAGAAATTAAATACAGATGTGAGTATATATGTTTGTATATATACACAAATATATGTGTACATATATGTATATATGTGTGTGTATATGTGTGTGTGTACATACACACACATATACATATATGAATGAGATGTCAGACACTGAGGTCCTTTCTTGAACTAAACTGCCAAGCATTCAAAGTCTGCTTCAGAGAGTGCAACTCCAATGAGCTGGCCATGTTGTTTGAATGCAAAATGTACACTTGCCAAAAAGACTATTTTATGGAGAAAGTATTCACATGGTAGTCAGAAGAAGTGATAAAAGGACACTCTCAAGATCTCTCTTAATTACTTTGGAATGGATTATGTGACATGGGAGACACTGGTACCAGATTACTCTGCATGGCATGGCCACATTAAAGAAGGTGCTGTGCTTTGCGAGCAAAACAGAATTAAAACAGCCCAAAGGAAATGCAGGATATACAAATCTAGAGAATTCACCCCAAATGTTCACATGCACTATTTATACTCAACCTGTGATAGAATATTCTGTAACTTGACTCTAGCACAGTAATATCGTTCTGGTCCTCTCTGCGAACAAAGGACAACTACCAACCAACCAATATATATTCATTTACACACACACAATTGATCAAAACTAAATGGACCAATTACTACTAAAAACACGACTCTGGAGTAATTCTTTTTTGCCAGACTGATAGCACTTCTATATTTCATAGAGGATCTTCAAAAGGACAATTACTGAAATCTCATCATCATGCCATTAACTCAGCTTTGGAAATCCAACATCTTCTCTCAGCTATCTTCTTCCCTCAGATTAGAAGGCTGGAGGCTGGAGCACTGAACTCCCAAAGCTTGCAGCTCTCCTAGGTTTGAACCCCACAGAACATGATGCCTCACCCAGCACAAGTTAATCACCTGAAATCTCATTATCATGCAGTTAACTCAGGTTTGGCTACTCAACACCATCTTCCTTTTATGCCTATTCTTTCTTGCTGAGGGCAGGGAAGGACTCTGCACAGAGCCTAGCACATAAATGCCTAATAAACGTTAACTGAACTGAATATATTGCAGCATGTAAGGTCAGTGGCTCTGCTACCACTTCTCTCTCAAAGAGGGTTTAAAAGTGGATGATCTATTTACTCCCGACTGGGGCTTTCTAGGAACAAAACAGTGAGCTGAGGTAAATAAGTGTACAGTTTGTTTGACCCAGTATTAAATATCACATTAAAGAGCTTCTTAAATATTTCCCCTTTTGTCAGTCGTCCCTATCAAACTGGATTCTTGATCTCTCTAGCCTTATTTATCGGTCCATTTTATTTTTCACTTAAGGTCTGGTCTGGACTCTCTATAGAGGCAGGAGGACACCAAAGTTTTTTAAATCGAGAGCTTCAACATTCTAAGAGGCCTTCCATTCTCCCAGAATTACAGACAGGGTATGAATGGAGAATACTTTCTCTACATGGTGTCTGCTGAGCCCATAAAAGATTACTGAGGAAGAGTGTGCATCCACCTATAGGTCGGTGCTCTAAGCAGAGGTAGAGAGATGAGTTTGGGAAGGTAGTTTACTGTTGTACCTGACAAAGGCCATGGCTCCCTGAGGATACCTATGTAATGGTCCTCCCAGGACTGCCTTCCACCACTACTATAAAAGGATAGGCTACTTAGCACCACCTCTCTTAGGGAAGAAGAATGTGGAAGATTAGTTGGGAGCTGGATTTCAGGCATTTGGGGGTCTCTGTTTCAACAGGAATCATGGGAAAGCTCTGGCCATAAAGATGGCTTGGTATTCTGGGTCACCACTCATGTTCTTGACCTATACACAGACTCTCTGTGCCTGAATTCATTGCCCAGATGTGTCCTAACTTGATGCCCAAATCTTTGTATAACTTCCACACTATTATACAGCTAGTGTCCAATGGCCCTCAGATTACTATCCAGTATAGGGAAGTAAATTCTTGGCTTAGATGACTTTCCTAAATTGCAGTTTTACTGCTTCTTCTGACCTTTGGTGATTAACTTGTCCTTTAAGCTATTAATTGAATGCTCCCAATACTGGCTCACTGTTTTATATCCACAATCCCCTGCCACCTATGCTCTAGCACCTAAGAGAAATATACAAGCACACATTCTTTACTACTGGCATTAAGGAACAAAGAACCATATTTAATAAAAACAATGGTGATAATGAAATGATGACAATGATATCCACTCATACTTCTCTTGCACTTAAGGCTGAGTGTTCTTTTTTCTATGAGAAAGCTAGTAAAAATATTATGATTTCTCCCTCCACATCTGACAAGTGAGGAAACTGAAGATCAGTGAGATTAAAATGACTTGCACAAATGATTCATTGATTGTAAATCATTCACATATCACTCCCTCCTCATTTTTTCATCTGTCTTTCACAGAATATTAAGATTCTAATCTTGTAGTTATGTGTGCCTCATCACTGGGCTAACCTGTCCCAAAATGAAAAATCGGACTGTGCCTATGTTGAAATTCTGCTCTGACCCTAAAATTTATCTGTTTTGATTGATGGATTTTCTCCTTTTATGAGCCATATTTAAGTATATTGGGACTGGCAAAGAATTAAATTAGGGTCTGTCAGGCTCCCCAAGCCAAGACTACTCTCCCCTTTTTACTCCAGAGCTAAAGCCCAGCAAGCAAGCTGTGCCCTGAGCTTGCCATAACTACAATCCTTTGAGCTCACCCTCTGGATGAACTCTGCTACAGCAAAATCCCCGAATTGTTTCACACCAGCCCAAGCACCTGCAGGAACCAGGTTTCAGTCATGAAGCCCTGCTACGAATCACACTTGTCTCTTGTTGCTGTTATCCCCTCACTGCCATGGCTAAAGCTCACTGCATAGTCACTGCTGTTTGTATCAAGGCTTGTCCTCACTTAAAGCAGGTTTCCTCCTAGAGGAGGCCCTGGCCCACATGTCTAGTTTCCCTCCTCCAAAGGAATAAAGAAAGCTTTTTGCTTATAACCATTTTTTGCTCTTTGGTTTTATTTTATTTTATTTTCCAGAGTTAATCGTTATGGTATTACCTCTGTGAGCTCTTTGTTATTTGTCAGAGTTAATAGTGATTACATAAACTCTGTGGCTCATTGGTCATTTATTTTCAGGGTTTGACAGTTCATATCTGTTTGTTGTGAAAAGGGGATTAATTATCTGGAGTTCCTAAAATGGACAACAGTTAAATGAATAAGATAGTAACTTAAACAAAAAGTAACACCATGAGCAGAGTTATCAGATTTCTCAAGAATGATGGTCATTAATTAGCTAATTCAGAGACTTTACTCTCCCATTAAAAATTTCATCATGGGGACCGATTTTTTTTTCCTGTTTACTATTCTCCTTCTGACGACTTTTATGGATTTTCATACATTAGTCTCTTTTATGACTAACACAAACATTTTTCTAAGCACACACTTCCTCCTAGGAATTTAGATAAATCCATATACAAAGTCAGAGGGTAACTATGACATAAGAAGTCTCTTTAGACTCAGGGCTTAGACATATCAAGTACACTTTCTGCCACTGTTTTTTTTTCCATCTTCCTTAAATCAAAATTGCTTCAACAGTTGGCAGCATTATCTAGAGATTACAGCATAGAAGTTAAGATGAATCTGGATATGCTCAGTCTGTATAGGATTGTGATTATTATCAGTTCATCAGTACTACTGCATATGGCATAGATATGGAGGTGAAGAGATGCCAGTAGATCTTAGAGACTGGTCACAGACCTGGGATTAAAGGTGCCAAAACCAACCTAGGAGGAATGTAAGGAACAGGCACAGGCATGGAATAAGGCACAACCTTGTCAGTTGATAGTTGGGGCACAAAATCTAGTGAGGATGGAGGAGGCCAAAGATTGGTCACTGAGTCACATGTTAGAGAACACATAAGATTTATAGTAAAAAGCAAGCCAGGAGGTCATGGCAGGCTAGAATCAGTAACCAAAAGGACCAAAACTACAACTGATGAAAAGATTGGGTATCTCCTGAAATTTTTCAGTGGCTCTCTTAGCTATTCATAGAGGGACAGAGCTGTTAACATTTAGGGTGCCTGGGCAAAGGGCCAAATGTGTTCTATAGAGCAGCATGAACCATAAGCCTCTTAACTATTTTCAAAGGGCAAAGTCATAGGTTTATACTTAAGCCAGCCCTAACAATGGAAATGGAGAAAAAATTTTAAGAGAGCTCATGCTCTCCAGGGGTGGGGAATCTGCAGCTTCAAGGTCACTCAAGTGTATTGGGACTCAGTCAAAGGGCCATACTTGAGGAACTAGAGGGCCACATGTGACCTCAGAGGACACAGTTTCCCCATCCCTGCTCTAATCTTTCACAGTCACAGAGTCTAATACTAAATAGGAATCTAAGTATTAGGAAATGTAGTTTATAAATCTTACTTTTATACAATCTTAATCAAAGCAACTGGATATATAAAAAGAAATCAATTTTTATATGGTCTCTGAATTTAAAAAAATTTATGAATGGCTCCTCTGTTCAAGGGACTGTGTTAGGTAGGTGCCAAATCACTCTGATGATGATGTACTTCTCTTTATATGAGTTCTCTCTTAAGAACATTCACACAAGTATCGTTTTAGATTTATTCACAGGTTATGATAACAGCAGTGCACATAGGGAAATGTACCTTAGGTTATTATAACAGCATGAAGGATAAGAAAAGTACACTTCTGGTTGACAAGAGATTCAGAGTTCTTCAAAAGGCAGGGGGTCTTATCAGGATTCGACTGAGCATATTTTTCCCTATAAACATCCCTGAATTGCTTAATACCAGGTACTTTTATAAGCCATTCAAAAGTGAACGTGTGTCTTATCGGTGAATTTCAGTTTGTGCATGCCTTACACAGAAATCCATGAAACACCCTCCACTTTCTGTCTCACTAAATCCATTTCTTTCTTATTTTAGCTTGAGCATTGCAATCCAGCTCTACAGGTAGCAAATTGAAATGTTTAGTGGTCCATTGCAGACAGATTGATTGAATCTGAAAAGAATACGGCAATAAGAATGAAGCGAGGCATCAATATCATACACCAAAGCTCTCACCAATGACAGCGATGATGTAGGATGAATGATTGAGCATTTGTTAAACTTCTACCACTGTGTGAGCAACCTATTATTTTCTTGGTTGTGCTCTGAAATGCCTCAATCACCAACAGAACAAGTCAGTGAAAAATTATATAGTTCATTGTCTATTGCTTTTGTTCAACAAGGACATTGTGGCACGTTGTGTCCCAGTCTAAGGAATCCCATTAGATCAGCAATATGCTTAATTTGCCCCACCTCTTCTTTCATCTGTTGTTGCTATATTGATAGTTATTACATTTTTTTTAAATCTCAGATTTTTAAAAAATATGTTATATGGAATGATATTCCAATTCATGATTACTCCATAAAGAAAAGAAATAAAAAGAATGCAACAGCAATGTTAAAGAAAATAGATGAAAGGACTTTAATCATCTGCTGTGTGCTGCTATACATGACTTTTGTCTCCCTACCTACCAACTGGGATGTTTCAGGACACGAGCATTTAGCTTCTGACCCTGTGAACTGGCACTTCAACTAGTTTCCATGATTAAATCATTTCACAACTAACTAGTCACTATGTAACTGGAAGAACAGAAGATGAGTGGTTCAAAGCTGTAAGAAGAGGGGAGGAGAGAGGGAAAGAAGCTTCAGCATGAAACCTTAAAGAACAAGCTAAAGAAGGAAAGAATGAAAGCTTCTGGTGACATTTAGCTGTGTGAGCTATGAATATCGCCTATACTGGCATCACTGAGCTATTGTTTAGTCTTTTGTCCCAAACATTACTGAGGTTTTATTGTATATATTAATTTACAAGACAGCTTGGCCTAGAGACACTCTTAAACTAACTCCTTTTATGTATAAGACTTATATAAATAGGTAAGACTGTAGAACTGAAGAGAACTGTGATGTATCCAATCATAAGGTAAAATGGAACATGTATTAAATTTGGAGTGAGATGACCTGTACTTGAACACTGGCACCAGTTGGACAACTCTGAACCAGTCCTATTCACATATGAAGAACAGCTGATGGCACTGAAGGAGTTTGGCTTAAGAAAGAAGAAAACTTTATAAAGTCCCAAATCACCATCTTCAAATATCTAAAAGACTCATGTGAAAAGGGAATTATACGTGTAACTTGGCACAGAGGGAAAAACTAAAACCAATGGTAAACTTTATTGGAAGGTGATTTGGAAACAATATAAGTAAAAAGTTCTGAATGATTAATACAATCCAAAAATTAGAAGTGGATGCCTCTTTAAGTAATGAGTTCCCATTACTAAAATTGTTCAGGAACAGAATGACTATTTGTTGGTGACATTAAAGAGCAGATTCAAGATACAGGTAAAGATTGGTCAAATGATGCCCAAGGTCCCTCCCAACAACCCAATTCTATAATTCTATGATTGAGGAGTCATACATTTATGCACTCCAAAAGTTCAACTTACACATGAGAGAGGAAAAAAGTAAAATAAAAGAAATCTGTTAATTTTTTTTTGAAACTTCCTTTGCAGAAATGAAAAAAGTAACTAGTCAGAATCTATCCATCCATCCATCCATCCATCCATCCATCCATCCATCCATCCATCCATCCATGCATCCATCCATGTATATTTTAATTCAAAGGCAAAAATAGATGTTTGGTTATTGCTTCTCAAGTTCTTTTGTATGTCTAGCAATAGCTTGTCTCACATTTTCTTAGTTTATCACTATTCTAAGTTTATATCTTTGCTTTCATGAACCAGTGCTTTAACTGGAAGCCCTTCAAAACATTTGACAATTAATTATGTGCTAAATGAGTCTCTAGGCCTCAGCTTTTATATTAATAAAGAACAGACTGGGGAGAAAGGACATTTAGCATACTACCTAATATTAACAGAATCTGGCATATTGTAATGCATCCAGTTAAAGCTAAAAGTTTCAAAATGCTCTTTCTTCACATTGTCTATTTTCATGAATATATTAATTGGCCTTAAAAGTCTGCAGTCCATTTGCAATCTCTTTGCAGAAACAAATTACGCTAACTACTCAGAACCTATCCTCTGTACAGCATTAGTCCCCAAACCAACATACCAAGAATGCTAATGGAAAGCTTAGTGGGCTGCAGCAGACATGTCATCTCTGCAGGCTGTCCGCAACTTTTGATACTGGCAAATTTTTCTTTCCCTATTCCAAAGGGCTCAGCAGGGACTACAGGTCTGTGTTGCTTTTATAGCTACCTGAATTTTAGAAAATTCTGCTTCTGTCAGCAAACCAGAGAACTAATTTAGCTAGCTCCTCTGGCAAGTAAGTGTTTCTCAGCATCGTCCATTTCTTCTGATAAGCCAGCTGTTTATCCAGCTTTATATTTCTCTTACCCTCTGCATGATGCAGTAAAAACAAACAAAAACAAAAAATGAAACATTGGCATTGGAGTCAGACACGATGTGAGTTTGAGTCCCAGCTCAAGCATTCATTAAACATGTGAGCTTAGGTAAATTATTTAATTTTTCTGAGTATTAGTTTCATATTATTAGAAGTTTTATAATTATAATAAAGAAAATAAGGGTATGTAAAATGTAATAATTTTATAATTATATAAGAATAAATATAAAAGTATTTATAATTGTAAGGTAGTTATTAGGGCAGGGCAATGTGTATTACTGGATAAAGCACTAGATTCATAGTGAATAGAAGGAGACTCCAAATTCAGGCTCAACTAAAGAACTGTCAGCCACCTCCTCTTAAATAAGTAACTGAATAACAGTTTTCAAATAATCACTGAAAATTCATGACGTTGCTCAATGTTCTATCAGTTTTCTGAGCAAATTTTTGCCTTTCTGTATTTGAATTGTTCATATTTAGACTAGAAGTTTCCTAGTGGCAGGGTACATTGTTGATGAATTGGATTTATAGATTCTTTTCAGAGCGTGGCAAAGAGATGGAGCTCACTTGGACACTCCAAAGATGTCAGTTATTCCAATAATAACAAGCAGGATAGGGTACATAATAATAATGTTTGTTAAATTGAATTGAAGTATATTTAAGTATTCAAGTCCTATCTACCATATAGCTTCTTGACCAGGATTTTCTACTCTAGGGTAAGTAGTAAACATCCAATTAAACAGGAATCAAAGGTTAAGACTAAGGTCATCTACTTCTTCTCTGTCCTCTATTCTCTGATATTTTCACCAAAGGAAAAAATTCCTAAAAGGATACTGTCACTTTTTACATCAAGGTTTGGAAAGTCTTAAAGAGGGTCTCCCATCCTGAGATGCATGGACTTGCCCTAATTTTATATTAGGCTTGTATCCAGGGCTTACTGGTTACTTAGAAGGGTGGCTGTTTTCTCCTCTTTAGTACCTACAGCCAACTGGGCACAAACATAAATCACTATATTCACTAAATAAGAGATTATGTCTGTATAAAAATACAATATAAACTAATATACAGAGGATACCTAACTATATAAAGCATATTTCTATCTATCTCTAGAGAAAGATGCAATGGTACGTAGGTAGCAAATAGAGAAAAGGAAATACAAAGAAAGAATAATTTCTTAAAATAGAAATGACAAGTACTTTGGAGGAAAGTGACTGTTCCATCAGAGAGCATATTAGAGAATAAACAAGCTATGCAATTGTCTAACAGAAACTCTAGATTTGCGAAGAGTAGTTTTCAAAGGGTTCAGAAAAACAACAACAACAAACTTTTAGGATTCAATGGTCTACTGTCTGGCAAGGAAAACTGTCCCAAGAGAGATGAGAAACTTGAAAGATTTGAGATTCAAACAGAAATTATCCTGAAGAGAAAGGGAAAAAAGGAAATCTGCCTACAAGGACCAATATGGGTGCACCAATGGAAGGAAGGACAACTAAGAATAATTACAAAAGAATGACAGAATCTTATAAGAACTGCATAACAGGAGCACTAAAATCCAGAGGGCGCTGAGACTGGCATTGATTGCTATGAACAACAGACAAGTGAAGCTTTTCATTTTGCTTTGTTTTCTTAGCTATTTTTGAAATGATCAAAGGATCAAAAATGAACTAGAACCACTGCTCAGAATGGATGAGATAATGATCATGGAGGACTCCATTTTCTCTGGTCTGAAAAGTCTAGAACAAAAATTTAGCAGGAAACAGAAACCCAAATTGAGGAAGTAAGTGGTAGGGCTGTGACTGGAGGTGAAATAGAGATGGGTATAGAGAGACAGGATCTAACTACTTTTGATGTATTAGAGTCACCAGGGCCCAACAAATCACATTCTGCAGAACTGAAATAATCAGTGGATATAACTTCTATGTAGAAATCAAAGCTCTCTGAGGACTTGAAGAATAGGAGAGGCATGACAAGACTGGGGAAGGGAAAATATTATTCCAATTTTAAAAAACAAGTAGAAACAAACAAGAGAATAGAAGCTGAAAACTATGTATAAGTAGGATTAGACTTTATTTCTGTCAAAATTCTACAATACATTTTAAAGGGATGATTTTTGAGGATGCAGAAAACGAAGTAATAAGAGCCAACATAATATGACTCTATGAAGAATAGGTCATTCCAGATTAACTTTTTTATGATGGAGTAACTAGGCTGATGGAGCAAAGGAACTGTATAGATTCCTCATTATTGGGATAACCTCATTATCCTGCAAGGTCTCCTCAGTCTTGGTACTCTACCTCATCACTACTCCTGCCCCTCTGATTGGAAGGTGAGGCCATGAACTCCAGATCTCTATTTAAGGAAAGAGCTCTGCTCAGACATCTCCTCATTTCTCACCTGGTTGCACTAATTTGGAACTTCTCTGACTTAACCCTCCAAGTGTGAATACCTCTACTCCACTGCTTTCTAGCCTCTTTTTGTATTTTGTCTTTCCCTATTTGATTGTAAGCTACATGAGGACAAGGATTGCCCTAGGGACTATATATATACTTATATTACAGAAAACATTTTTATAAAGTTACACTATCCAAAAAGGGCTAGACCCAAAGTATAGTCATTAATGGCTTAATATCAGCTTTAACCAAATTCTGTAGTGAAGTGCCCTAAAGATCTGTCCTTTCAACATGTTTTTCAATGATCCCACAAAGGATCACAAAATCATAGGGTCAAAGATTTAGAAATTAAAGTGACCATAAAGGTTATCAAATCCAAGCCCCTCATTTCACAGATGAGAAAATGAGACCCAACCAGATTAAGTGGCTTGTCCAGTCACAAACCTAGCAATGTCTGAGGTGAGAATAAAAGCCAGGTCTTCCTGACTTCAGGTACAGCATTCTATCCCTTTGCATCAAGCTGCACAAGAAGGATGGCTGGCAAATTTCCAAATGAATATTGGAAGGACAGCTGGCAGACTGTAAGACAAGGTAGAAGAATGAGCAAAGTTCTATAGGCTGGAATAGATGGTCAACTGAAATTCTGTGACTCTGAGATTATAGGAAAGGGAAAATGAGCTATTGCTTCAAAATAATTTGTGAGAAAAACACATGCCACCGTGGGATACAGCAACCCTTATTCAAATTAAACTCAGAGGCTTCTCAAGGTAGAAGGCAAAAATGAATTACAATCTCATGAGAAGGGGCACTTCTTTTGAGACCATGGGTGGTGTCAGCAAAAGAGTGCACCTGAGCTGAGCTGAGTACAGCATTATATAGTCCTTAATGTGGAAGCCCACTAGCCTCTCTTCCCATTGGTTGGGAATCCAGGCATACAGTATAAGCACGGGAATCTACCCCAGAGACAAAGAACACAGAAAGGATTGTTGCTCACCAATGAGGGTTTTTGTTACCAAATATGGAACTTAAGGGAAGAATGGCATAAGGGGTGGTGAAGGGGAAGGGTACACCAGGTCATGTGACTGGAACTTTGGTGGTTCTCCTCTGTCCTGGAGCATTTTATTTGCCTAAGGGGGACACTTAGTTATTTTAGCTTTGGCAGGAAGGGTGGGGGTTTGGGGGTATTCATGCCTGAGGGGTCTTCCCTAAACCTAATTTCACTCACCACCCAAAGATTCACCAATCATTTCTTGACTAGACTTTAATACCTGCCTTAATAGATACTTTAATGATGTGCCATGGTAATAAATATCATTATATTATGATTTTTGAGCCTTTCTGAAAATTAATGAGATAAGACACATTCATTTAAATATTCTTAATGGAAATAAAGCTTTGGCTCTTAGAAGATGAATTTGGTAAATAACGTAAGCAATCAAAACAGGGTATCATAACATGGGTTCACAGAAACAAGGTGAGACTATAATGTAATGAGACTGAATTAATTCTGTGCCTTAGAAATATGCTCAAGAGGCATTTTAAAAATGTTCTGAACAGTGAATGATAATATTCTTGTGTTGGTATTGCTTCTGAAGATAATTATTTTGGATGTGTAGATTCTGGCATATTTATTTTCAATTTAATATTAATAACAATACAGTCACATTTTTAACATCTTCATATCAACATCAAATTCTACTGTTCATTTTTATTTCATACTCCCATCTCAGAAGGATAAAACCATAAGACTTTTGGATTTGAAAAGAACATTGTAGATTAACTGGTCTATATCTCTCGTTTTACTTTTTAGGAAATCTGAGAAGCAGAGGGGTTTACATTTTACCCAAAGATAAATTTATTTAAAGAGAGAGAACCCAGGTCTCCTGACTTTTGAGGCCAGTGATTATCCCACAATATTCTGCTTCTTCTTTGCCTTTTCCTTTCAAATTCAACAAGTCCTGTTTTCCTTTTATTCCCTTAATTTCAAAAAATTTTTCTTTTTCCCTCTCTACAATGAAATTTAGTCACTACCTCCAAGAAGAAATTTCCAAAAAGTCATTACCTATTTCCATTATTGGACCAAAACCCCATTCTTGCTGTGATCAATGTTGTTGTTGTTTACATAATTTAATTGGTGTGTCTTCTCATCTAATTTTGTTTTTCTCTCTTCCCAAAACTGTTTTCCAATCATCTTTCAACCTATATATTTTTTATCTTCCAAAAATCTACAGTTTCTTTCATCACACTTTTATAAAAGATGCTCAAATTCAGACCTTGCCTCCAAAGGGTAAAATGTTTAATTAAATGTTGAATCCTATTAGAACAGATATTGATAAAAACCTACAATATAAATTTCATTTTTGAGACCACACAGTTCCCCTATCAAAACAAAAATATCAGTCTTCTTGCCATTTCAAAACGAAAATCACTGACCTCCAAAAGAAAAGGATCCCAGACAATGAGGTGTCTATATTTATATTGGTATCTATTTATAACAGACCAGTCTGTAGATCCCAGCAGAAGCCTTTTTTGGGAGGAGGGGTTGGTGACACAATGGGGTTAAGAGAATTACTCAGGGTCACACAGCTAGTAAGTGTGAAATGTCTGAGGTCAAATTTGAACTCAGGTCCTCCTGACTCCAGGGCCGGTGTTGAACCCAATTATTTCAAGCAATAAAATGGTGGCAAAATTCTACACAACAGAAGAATTTCAGTCAATTCTTGACATTTGTTAGATCATGATTTGATTCACAGGGCTAGAGCCTCCCTTCATTTGAAGAGTGACAACATGCAAATTTACTAATCCAACTTAATGCAACCATTTGAACATGGGTCTCCTTAGAAATACCTTTTAATTTAAGAGAAAAAAATTTAAAAATCTTCAGTTTAAGAATTTGCCCAAAGAACTGCCTGGGGTCATACAGCAAGTCAGTAGCAGAATGAGGTTTAATATATGCAACCAAAGTCTTTTCAAAATACTGTTTTACTCAATTGTGTTAAGCTCCTTTTATATATTACAATCTAGCTTAAACAGGGAATAATATTGACTCATGTATAATATGCAGGAAAGATTGATAAGTAGACATTATGCCAGACAAACAATATCATAAGTCACACGTGCTGCCTTATCAGTAATGTCTTAAACAAGTCATTTCTTTATTCTGTGCTTCAGTTTTTCCATCTGTAAAATATGGGTGATACCTGCCTCTCTTTTATTTTACATCCACACAAAGGAAATTTAATTTACTTTAAGCAAAACATGTTTATAAGAAAGTTTATTAAAGAGAATGTGAAAATTTTAAGCATATTGTAGAGATGGATGCAACCCCCAAAGTTCTTTTAATGCTGGTAAATTGAGTTTGAAACTAATTATTCAGACTCTATAATGACTTACATATTTTCTGACTCTGCTAGCCCTATCACAAATAGATCCAAGTTTACTTATGAGAGACTAGTCAATGGCAGCTCTAGTCACAGAAAAGAAGAATGTGATTTTTTTTTTAAAGAAACTGAACTGGAGATGAAATGGCCACACAGGAGAAAAGGATATTGTATATTCAAAGCCTAATGGAGTAACCTAAGAGTATGTCATATCATAGGGAATGAGCCACACAAAAAGTAACAGTCTAATACAATTTCATGAACATAGCTCATTCTTGTTTCACTAATACAATGTTAGCATTTCACCACTGCTGGTGTTTATACCATATCTGTCAGTATGAATCTAAGAAAGGAAAACATTGTAGACTGACTTATTGGCTCTAATAATATTAATGGTAATAAAACAAAACCAGAAAACCCCAGAGAAAAGTTACAAATTCTTCAATGCTGCCCAAAGCAGTAATAAGTATTTGGTTTAGGACCATTAGTATAGCTTATGCTTGGTTGAGTTGTATAGAAAAAACTAAATAAAACCAATTACTTTTAGATATGAGCCTGCCCCAAAATATAACCAGAAATCCAAAATGAGGGTCAGTGGAACTATGGTGTGAAGGATACTCTAGAAAGGCTCAAAGATGTCAAAAGTGAGACAACTGGAAAACCAAAAAGATGGTTTTCCCTTTCCTAGTGGCATCTATTTCCTTTTTTGAGATAAGAAGGTATGAACCATGGTTTGCTAAATAACCCATGTTTCAAAAAAGGTCATGTACTGGTGACAATCTATGGAACGCCTTACTTTATGGTACTACACAGACTGAGACCTAATTGGAAAAAGTGAGATGATAAAAGTCTCAAGATCTCCAGGTAAGTTTTTTGATATTACAGAGTCTCTTTGTTTGGTGCCTTGGACATCTTTTCAAGTAATTTAGATAATAAAATGTAAACATACCTCTATAGAAACAACAAATGCACATCTTTTGCCCAAGTAGTCAGTACATTGTAGTCAGGATTTCAACTGAGGGCCTGTGGTTGTTGCTGTTCAGTCATTCAGTCATGTTTGACTCTGTCATCCCATGGACCACAGCACACCAGGCCCTTCTATCCTCCACTGTCTCTTGAAGAGTGTCCAAGTTCATGGTCGTTGTTTGCATAACATTATCTATCTGTCTCATCCTCTGCCATCCCCTTTTCTTTCTGTCTTCAATCTTTCCCAACATCAGGGTCTTTTCCAATGTGTCCCTCTTCTTATTATGTGGGCAAAGTATTTAAGTTTCAGCTTTGGTATTTAACCTTCCAATTAATTCAGACTATTATCTGAATTAATTTCTTTCTAATTCTAATTTCTTTCTAATTCAGACTATTGTTTGAATTAATTTCTTTAACTATTTACTGAGTTGATCTCCTTGCTGTTTAAGGGACTCTCAAAATTCTTGTCTAACATTACAATTCAAAAATGTCCATTCTGCAGTGCTCAGCTTTCATCCAATTCTCAAAATTATACATTGCTACTGGAAAAACTACAGCATTTCTACAGGGACCTTTGTCAGTAAGGTGATGTCTCTGCTTTTTAGTGTGCTATCCTGCCACAGTTTTCCTTCCAAAGAGCAAGTATCTTTTAATTTCATCACTGCAGTCACTGTTGGCAGCAATCTTTAAGCCAAGAAATATAAAATCTGACACTGCTTTCATTTCTTCTCCTTCTAATTGCCAGGAAGTGACTGGCCCAGTTGGCCAGATCTCAGCAGTTTGTTTTTTTTTTAATGTTAAGCTTCAAGCTTTTACACTCTCCTCTTTCACCCTCATCAATGGATTCCTTAATTTTTCCCTACTTTCTATCACCAGAGTGGTATTATCTGCATATCTGAAATTGTTGGTGTTTCTCCAGGCAATCTTAATTGCAGCTTTTGATTCATTCAGTCTAGACTTTCACATGATATATTCTACATATAAGTTAAATACGGCAACAATGTACTGCCTTGTCTTACTCCTTTTCCAATCTTGAACCAATCAGTTGTTCCATGTTTGATTCTGACTGTTGTGTCTTGGACCATATACAGGTTTCTCAGGAGACAAGTAAGATGATCTGGTAAGAGATTTCCCATTTCTTTGAGGAACTGTGACATTTTGTTGTGATCTACACAAAGGTTTTAACGCAGTCAATGAAGCAGTAGATGTTTTTCTGGAACTCAATAATCCAGCAGTTGGCAATTTGGTCTCTAGTTCCTCTGCTTCTTCAAAAATCAGCCTGGCAATTATCAGCTCACATATTACCAAAGCCTAGCTTGTAGAATCTTAAGTATCACAGATCTTACATTCCAAGTTCTTATGCAATATTGTTCTTTATAGGATCGAACTTTCCTTTTATCACCAGACACATCCCCAGCTGAGTGTAGTAAAAATTCAGAATAATCAAGAACCAAAATGAGTTCTATAGATGTGCATTCGTCCTTCATTGCCAAAGAAGACCATGCCATCAGAGAAATAATGACATGACTTGCACTTGGCTTTGTTTTGAGTGAGGGAGGGCTGTGCCTCACTTCTCCTCCAGAGCCATCTGAATCCAGTGGCCAGATATTCATCAGGATGACTGGAGATGACCCAGCATGAGGAAATTGGGGTTAAGTGACTTGCTCAAGGTCGCACAGCTAGTGAGTGTCAAGTGTCTGAGGTGAGATTTGAACTCAGGTCCTTCTGACTCTTGCACTGATGCTCTATCCACTGTACCACCAAGTTGCCCCGTTCTATAGATAATACATACTATAGGAATCAGGAAGAGAAGGAAAGTCAAAGAGGTTCTCCTTTCTCTCCTTGTCACATAGCCATGTGGCAGTTAGGTCCCATTTTTGGAAGCATGGATCTAATTCCTATTAATTTCTTTCCCAAATTAATACTCAGGTACAAACATAAAAAACCAACTTTATTGATTGGTTTATTTTGTTTGCCAACTTATCAGTAGAGTCAGGGTGAGGGGAGGGTGGGTAATACAAACAGACAACAAAAGGAAGTTTGAGGAAGGGCATCTCATCACACCACTGTTGTCTCCTAGAATGGCTTTAATAGCAAATGAGGAGGCTAACTGATAAATGGCCTCCAGCTGCCTGATCCCCAAGGAACAGGATGCTTGATTTTGGTTTCAAAATATCCAGACTGCTATACTAAGTGAAAAATGTCAACATGGGCCCACAGGACCATCTCTTGAGAAATAGGAATGGGCCCAGACTATAAAAAGCAAACTAGATGACTTATGAAGGTTTCTGAGTATTTGGTTTTCCCCCCTTTCTTTCAAAGGCAGAAAAAAAAAATAAGAACTGAAATCCTATTTTTACCTATGGGGAAAAATGGCTCACTAGTTTAAAAAAATACACAAATCAGATCCATATCTCAACCTGTGTTGCTCTCCTTATGGAGACTCCCACTCTGCAGAGAATACTAATGACTAATATAATTGGGCACTGTTTCCTTTCCTATCAGTCCCCAAGGAGCAATAATCATCACCGTACTGTCATTTCTAATGTAAAATAAAACCACAAATCTAGAGGGACTCAAAGCAAAATGCTGCAAGCTGTTGTTTTACTGCTGCCCTCGTTCATCACTCTTTCAAAATGTATTCTCCTCTTGTAGAAGTTTCCATTAGATATTATTAAACATATGAGCCCTGTAGAAAGATAAACTTGCTTGTGGAGGTATGGATAATTTCTGCATGTGTAGACTTTACAGAGTATTGAATTCAAATAGCAAGAATTCAATTCTAAAACCTGCTTTTTCTCAGAAAGTTTTTTTTTTAGGGTTAATTGTGCAATAAACCTATTGTACTCCCCTTTCAGGCTTGGCTAAAGTGTATTATAAAATAGCTGCATGACCTCAGGACATGTCTATTTGCATTATTGGGTGTCTCAATCATGAGTCTAATTCTGAGTTCAATGGCCTGTAAAGTAATGCTAAGTTGTTCTATTCTAGACAGTTTTGAGATAGCTTCAAGGCAAATGAGGTTGTCCTTTCTATTTTAATCTCTCTGTGTAGATACTTTTACAGATTCTACATGTCTATGTCTCTCCTCCTCTCCCAGTCACACCAAACAAGACTGTAGGATATTGAACTGGAAGGACCCTTACAGATCATTCTAGTCCAACTCCCTCATTTGACAGAGGAGGAAACCAAGGTCAAGACAGGCAAAGTGAGTAGGCCAGGGTTCTGTCCTTTTCTTACATGTAATTTCTCTTCATGATCAACATCTTTACATTCAAATAAAATTTTAAGATTTACAAAGCACTTTTTTACAACAGTAAGGCAGAATAATATGAGAATTTATTATTATTATTTTGATTTTACTGTAGAAATCAAGGCTCTGGGGAGGTTAAGAGATTTGTCCATGTCCTGACATCTGGCTTCTAATATCATCAGTCAATTTAAATTGTTCTCTCTAAAACTGCCAGAAATTTTCTCATCAACCAAACTAAAGATCCTTTATCAATCCTTATTCTTCTTAAACTCTCTGGTGCATCTGACACTGGATGACTCTCCTCTCTGGGTTTCTGTGACAATGCGGTCACTGCTATGGTTCTTTTCCTACCTGTCTAACCACTCATTCTCAGTGGAGTATGTACCCTAACTGTGTTTTTCTCTACCTTCTCTTGGTGACCTCTTCAGGTTTCATGGGTGCAGTTATTATTTCTATCTAGAAGATATCTGAATCTAAATGTCCACCCAGGTTTAAAACCTCACTGTTACCCTCAACAATTCACTATGACTCTACACATCTGATCAGTTCCATATCTTGTTATTTCTATTTCTAGATCTCTGGAATATGTTCCCTCCTCTCCACTCTGACAATCACTACCACCATCCCACCTCAGCAAGGCTCTCATCTTATTCTCCACATAGCTGCCAATGTGATTTTCCTAAATCTTAAGTCTGATCATGTCATCACCCCCACAATCCCTACAATCTCCATTCAACAAACTGAGGTGACTCTCTATTGGCTAGAGAAGCAATTCTCAAGGTGTGGTTCCAGGACCTCTGGGGATTCTCCATGTACTAATGACGAGGAGGTAATGACAGACACTTAAAAGGAAAAGACCATGTCTTTAGGACTGGGATCCTAAAGCTTCTGAACCCAGATCTCTGGCATTCTCTAGAGGTCCATCTAAGTCAATAATCCTTTTAACTGTCTTTTAACCGGGGATCTCTGGCCAGTCAACTCCTTCCACAGTCTGTACTTGTCTCTACCCTAGGCTACTTGCCACTCTTTAATCCCATCCAAATCTTCCCCTAGTCTTTCTGTAAAAAATAACAATCTTACCTTCATCAGATGAGAGATTCTTAAAATCTGGCCAGTGTGTACTGGCATAACAAACATGTGCAGACTCACTAGGAGTCTGACCCATTTTTAATGATATTATAATAAATTCACTACTTGGACTATAAGAAGGCTTGAGTGGTCGAATTCTTTCAAGGCATACCCCTGCCCTCTACCCTAGGATTTGGGGATTGCTAACAGCCCTAGACTGCAACATTAAGATGTGATTTACCTATTGAAATGTTCCTCCCTTTTCCAAATACATATGCACATATGTGTGTGCATGTGTATATGTGTGTGCATATTATTAAAATACTCCTTTTTCCAAATGTATATATTTATGTATTTCCAAATATACATATTTCCAAACATATACATACACACATATTTAGAAAAGGGAGAAGTTTACTATACATACACATATATACACATGCATATATGTATATATGTATATTTGTGAGGCCATACTTTTTTTTTGTAAACTTCAACTAAAGTGACATATTACACTGGGTTAAATGCAGAGGTATATATGATAGTTCAGCTATCTTTCAGTAAGCCAGAAATTAGGAGATTTGCAAAAACACATACAATAATGCAATGCTTCCCATCATTTTTTTTGTTTTGGAAAATATAATTATTTTTCATTAAAATGTTATTTATAATAAAATATGAGTTTATTATTTATACGAGTTAATAAGTTTTGAAAATCAATCATTTTTATTCCTAATACAGTAAATACTAAAAGATGTTAATACACATTTTGAAAGTTCTTTGGGATCCTTAAAAATTTTTATCCTTAAAATAATTTTTAAGAGTTTAAACAATAATATATACTTGTAATAATATATAATATAAACAATAATCAATAATTTTTAAGACTGTGAAAGTCCTGAGACCAAAAAGTTTGAGAACTGCTGAGCTAGAGGATCAAATCTAAATTCCTTTGTTTGACATGCAAAACTCTTCACAACCCTTTCTTTCTGTTGAGGTTTGAGGTGCTGGGGACCCCAAAATACTGACATGCTGGGTCCTGCTTGAATGAATTCAGCACAAGTCTTCTTAAAGCCAAAGAAAAACAAAGTCTATTAAAGATCTGCCCTACTGGATTGACTCTTAAGGAGCCTAAGCATTTTTAAGGCTTGTATTAACAAGTGCGCCAGACAGAATCTCAACTAGACAGAGTCTGAGCTGGATTGAATCTGAGCGCCTTCTTGGAGGTGAGATGGAACTTAAATACAGAAAAAGACTGAGGGAAGAATCCAAGTGTCCAAGCAGTCTGGTATCTCAGGGATGGTCTTGACCGGGGAGGTCAGTCTGGAATGCAGATCAAATCCAGGGAGGATCCTGGTGGGACTGGCAAATCCAGACAATCCACAATCTGGGCTGGGCCACTAAGACTTCAAGAGAATGCTAAGTAATGACATATAGTCCAGACAATAGGATTTTGATCATGGAGGGCTTGGGTGGGAAGCAGGTGGTGCCATCCAGAGCTAACCAACAGTGGAGAGCCAGACTAGGTTAAGAGTAACAGATTTGAATATGAAAGGCCAGATTAAGTGGGAAGATTCCAGGGGAGTTCAAAGAGGTTCCCAAAGTCTGTACCCCGTCATTTCCAGTTTTATTTTTTACTCCTGTCCTTAGTCTGTGATTTGGCTGTGCTGACCTTCTTAGTGTTGCTTACAGATGAAATCCCATCTCCTTCTCCAGCTGTCTAATGTACTTTCTGCTCCCTGATTCACCTCTGAGAAAATGGGTTCCTTTAAAATCACTTTAAGCACCACCAACTTCAAGAAGCTGCTTGTGATCCTCCCAGATAACAAGTTACTCCCCCATACCTTGTATTAATTTTGGTGTATTCTGCACATACCTGTAGGTATAAAGTTTGTGTTCCACCTCCATTAGAATGTAAGCCCTCTCGGAGCAGTCCTGTTTTACTTTTATCTTTGTATCTCTAGTGATTGGCATAGTAACTGGCATATAAAAAATGCTTACCAAAGGACTAACTTTACTGACTGACAAATCTCCAAATGAGCAGCTACCACCACATTCCCAAAGAGTCCCAGTGGGGTAGGGAAACACGGTGAACAGTGAGCGAGACTAGTCATGTCCAATTTTCTGCTACATTTAGGGGAGCTAGCTGTTAAGACCTAACCTCTTGGGGATTTTGTCCTATCAATTGTAAAATTAAGGAGATTAATTAAATGATTTCCAAGGTCCCTTTCAACCCTAACATATGATATGATTCTAATTTCATTAGGACTTTCCAAAGGTGAAACTAGCATTATTATTCCATAGTGGTATGCATGCAGACACACATACATATGCCTCTCTATATAAATCTTGTATTCTTTAATGATGTAATTAGCAATAAAGGGAAAACAGCAATATCTGACAGACTATTTCTATTAGGCTAGGAGAAGGGTCTATTGGGCATATGGGGATTTTTTTAGGTGAAGGGGAATCTCTGGTGGAAATTATATCATCGGAAGATACATGCTGAATGATAAACACTTCTTCTATGGAAGCTCAATCTTAGGGATCACATAGATGGGTAGTAGACTGGTTGGAAATGAAATTTTTCAATGGGTGTCAAGGTCACAGTAAAGGAAACAGGTTTGACCTATTTCCTATATAGATATTAATAGGGACAAACACAGAAAAGGAGATTTGCACATGAGGGAGAGGATACAGTTTCTGAGCCTTCTAGCAAGGAGAACAAAGAACAAGGATATTCTTAATTATGCATGCATATAAGATAAAAGTCAAACTCAGGGCTAGCAGTGACAGAGGGATAAGGAGTTACTACCTATATGTATTTATTAGAATAGAATAACAGGGACCTTCTGCCCATGCTTGCTTCATCAAAACCCTAAAGTTTGAATTAAACCAAATAATGATCAAAGAATCCAAGGAGAAACTACAGTAAATTACTTCTTCCATCCCAGAATTGCATTAAAAAAATCAGTCAGAGGCACACAAGCAACAGCAAAGGGTCACATACAATAAAGTATGTGTCATGTGTAGCCTGGAAGGCTCTGTGCTCAAAGACAGGAAGAGTGGAGAACTCCCCTGAGACCATTCCAAGGAAATAAGAAAGTCCCAAGGCCACAGTAGTTGCATTTAACAGCAATGTTAGCCAGCATGGTGCCATGGTACTCAAACCTAGAGAACCAAGGCTGAAGGTTAATGTCCCTAAAGCACACTGTTCCAAGATACCACAGAAGGTTCTAAAGATCCAATGAAATGAATATCAAAGATCCTGGAGGAGTTGGCTAATGGCCCAGGAGGAAGAGGACAATGCAAGAACCCAAAGAAGACAGGGTAAGGTCCAACAAGGTTGAGCATTCTATCCAAAGTGCAGCAGGAAGAGGACTCTGGCCCTGACATAAGGCATTAATTCAGGAATTAAAACTGGAGAGTTGAATAAGTCAAAGAAAACACCAACCAGTTTTAACAACAGCAAACAGGGACTTTAAGGAAAGGAAAAACAGATTTTTCTATAAGAACAAAATGAATATGTAGAAGAAATGAAGTAAGAAACATAAAAATTATATATATATATATTCATGTATATGAATGTACATGTATATGTATGTATGAATGCAAAAGCTCTTGAAGAATTAGGAAAAAAGCTTAGAAGAGAAAATGGTTAAACTCACCCAAGAAATGGATTCCTCTAAAATTAGAACAAACCAAGTAGAAGTTAATGGTTCCATGAGGCAGCAAAACTTATTAGAACAAAATCAAAAGACTGGGGGAAAATGTTGTTTTTCAAAGTTGCTTGTTATTAACAACAACTAACCTCAAAAATAGGTCAAGGAGAGATAATTTGAGGACCACAGTTTTGGTTTTTTTAGATAGTTTTTGAGGTCTTCTTTTTCTTTTTTTCTTCTTTTATTTATTTTCAGTGTTCTACAATAACTACCATATAACTTAGTTTTTTTTTCCCTCCCTCCCTGCTCCCTTCCCCCTCCCTCTTCAAGATAGCATACAATTTTATATAGGTTCTACACATAAATTCTTATTAAATACATTTTCACCATAATCATGTTATACAGAAGAATTAAAATGAATAGGAGAAATCATATAACAAACCAAAACGTAATACAAAAGAAAATGATCTGCTACATTCTGCAATCGAATAGTTCTTTCTCTGGATGTGGAAGGAATTTTGCCTTAAAAGACCATTGGGAATTTTTTAAGTCCTTGCATTGCAATGAAGTTCTAAGTCTACTAGAAAAAATCCTCACTGTAGTTGTTGCTATGTACAAAGTTCTCCTGGTTCGGCTCCTTTTGCTCTGAGCATCAGATCATATGAGCCTTTCCAGGCCTCTCTGAAGTCGTCCTTGTCATCATTTCTTATAGCGCAATAGTATTTCATTACATTCATATACCACAACTTGTTCAGCCATTTCCCAACTGATGGGTATCCTCTCAATTTCCAGTTTTGGGCCACCACAAAGAGAGCTGCTATAAATATTTTTGTACATGTTGGACCCTTTCCCATTTTTATGATCTCTTGAGGATACACTCCTAGAAGTGCTACTGCTGGGTCAAAGGGTCTTGCATGTTTTTGTAGAGGACCACAGTTTTAAGAGAGTCCGGTTATTCTGTTAATACTGTTTTTCAACAAATTAAAAATGAAAATTGTCCAAATCTATTAGAATCAGAGGGAAGGAACCCCCAAAGGAAAAGTACTAAGAATGTTATAGCCAAATTCAAAAGTTCCCATGTCAAAGAATAAATACTATAAGCATCCAGAAAGAAGTGGTTCAAACAAGGAACTACAGTCAGGATCACATAAGATCTGTCAGCTTCTACTAAAAACAAGTGAACATCTTAGAATATAATATTCAAAAAAACCCCAAAAGATAAAGATCTACAACCAAAAATTATTTACCCTGAAAAGTTGAGAAAAAAAGCCTGGAGGGGAAGAGGGGAGATGGATTTGAAGAAAGGATTATATTTTTTCTCTTAGGCCCCAGAAGATGGAACAAAGAACACTGGATACAGGTAGCAAAGAGGTCAATTTAGGCATTATGCCCAAAGGGAAAAAAAATTCCTAACAATTACAGAAGTTCCAAAGTGGTATGGCTTGCCTCAAGAAAGGAGAGAATAGTCCTCTGGGGAAATCTTTGAGCAAAAGATGGACAGCTACTTGTCAAGTATGTTCTAATAATGTATAAATTATATATGCAATTGCTTGCCTTATCAGCGGAACAGGGGGAAGCAGGAAGAGAAGAAGAGAATTTAGAACTCAACAAAAAATTTAAATGAATGTTAAAAATTGTTTTTACATGTAATTGGGGAAAAATAAAGTATTAAATAAATAGACTGATAAAAAAAATTAGCGTGTAGGTTGAACTAAATGACCACTAAAGGTCTCTTCCAAATACAAATTCTTTGATTCCAGGATAAAACATTTATCAAACACTTAGTTTATAATTATGTTAAGTGCTAGGGGGAAGACACGGGAAAAAAGTTAATGGTATGCGGATAAATGTAAGATTGTATCTCAGAGTTAGGGGATACTTTTTGCTATTTTACATTGCATAAGTTAGACAATGCCCACATACTGTTGGGATAGAAACCAGCAAGCACAGTGGATAGAAGTCTATGACAAAATGAGAAATTTGCTCAATACAAAGATTTTTAACAAAAAAAGTTGTGCAATGGTGGAAGGAGAGTAATGAATCTCTCATCCCAGGAGGCATTCAAGTGAAGGCTAGATGGTCACTTGTAAAACTACTTGAGAGGTTCGAAGTCTTCTCGTACATAAATTGGACCCAATGAGCTCAGAGGTCCTTTACCAGCCTGGGATTCTGTGCCTCCTTATATAGAAAATTTCATGGGCAGTTTTGCCTAGAAGGGGAACAAGGAACAATATGAATTAAGGAGATACTAAAATCAGTTGGATAAAGAGTGCATACCAAAGATGCTTTTCCTCTTAGATCTTCCTAGGACAAATTGCTAGTTCTGAACAAAATTCCCTTTTAACATTCTCTTGAATATACATAATGATGAGTTTTCTAAATTCCATGACCTCTTGAGAAAGGAAAGGGAAAAATTTTTTAAATTATGTTGATAATAAATAATGTAGTTGTTATAGTTTTTTTTTTTTCCCTCTTGCTTTTCCAATACACTAAATGTTTAGGCTTTGGGTAGTTAAAAGCTTTCTCCTTTCTCCTATGAAAATATCTTTGTGGTTTCCCAAATAAACATCTCACAAAATGACACAATAATCTTAGCACAGGAAGATGTTTTTGTACAAGCGTATCTAAAGTATGTAAAGTATGTAAAGCAGAGGAATGAGGGGAGAGACTCAAAAGCCAGGAAATGAGGCAGGGAATATGTGAAGTTGGCAAAAGAAAGGAGTGTTAGTGAGAATTATTTGCATATCTTGAGTTATACCACAAAATAATACTCAATTTTTATTTGATTTGTTTTTAAACAGAGAAAATTCACTGTGGTTTAGTTGATCAAATTTGCCCATTGCTGGCTTGATCAGAGAGCTTAATATTCACCTAAGGTACTATGCCCTAAGATATGAGTCTACACTGTATATCAAATCAGTACACCATGATTTAAATTAACAAGTCAGATGTAGCATAAGAAGCAAACTTGATATTGATCAATTATGCCCCTAGCAGAGCAATCAGGGAGTGTTATCCTTGAAAATAAAACTGCTGACCTGGAAGAATATGAAACAATACTCATACTGATTTGATTCCCTCTAATCTGTCTGATAACACTAACAAAATGTGTCGGTTGGGAAGAACCATGTAACATAAACATACTATAAACATATCCAGGAAAAGGAAGAAAGGATAGCACCAAAGAAGACATGCACAAAGATGGAGCAAAGAAAAGTAAGAGGATCAGAAAACTCTGAAAACTAAAAGAAGATCCAGGTGGGAGGACAGGCTTTGCCAACTGCCCCCCAAACACAGACCCTGACTGACAAGGAATCCACAAGCTCAGAGCACCTGCTTGGTTTAAAAGAACACTTCTTATATTTTCATGTTTATGCTCCATTCCATGGAATGAAAATCTACACATCACAAAACTGTACTGAATCGGTCCTGGAGATAAATAAACTAAGTCCCTTCACGTCTCAGACTCAAAGGATACAACTTTCAAGTCACTGCTGTGTAGCCCAAATCTAATATAGTAGGTACCTGCTGTGTCTAATGATAAACCACTTATACCTGGTATCTGACAAGTACAGGAACTACTAAGAACTGCTGGATTTTTAAGAATTTTTGGAAAAGCAGTTCAGAAAGTCATTCTGTGCATGTCTCATCCTCCACAATATTAGATACTGCTCACTATACAGGTGTTAGCATAGCAGGACTGACTCTGCTGAGGAAGCACTGACTCTGTTAAGACTTTTTATTTCCCTTTTCTTTGATTGTCCTAAACATCAAGCTGAGATGCAATGGCTTATGGGTCTACATAACAGATCTGCCCCTGCAGAGAGCACAGGACTAGTATGATGTACAGGAAATAGTACTGTCAGAACATCTGCTTTAAAGTCCAGACTTCACTGCTACTCTGAGCTTTAGGTACATACATACACTAAATACTATCTACCTGGAAGAATGGATTTAAGAACCAAATGAGATTAAGTATGTTGAAGTGTTTTACAACTGGAGAACATCACACCAAGGATTGGAGGTTTGCTCTTTGAGTTGGCATCAAGCTAAAAGACCAGATCATGGTTTCCATTCAACCACAATCTTAACTAGTCATCACCCAACTAAATGGAACACACAACCATCTTCCACACTTTGTGGAAGAAAGTTGGAGAGACCTGCGAAGCCACCTCAGTCAATCTCCTCATTTTACACATAACAAAACTGCCACTAAGAGAGGTTAAATAAATTGTCCAAGGTCACTGAGCTAGTAAGTATCTGAAGCAGGATTTGAACTCTGGTCTTCTGGATTCCAAATTCAACAATTTTATCACTGTACCAACTATGTCACAAACATATTTTAATAACAGTTCTCTAAGGAATTATTTCCAAATAAAATACACATAACTGCTCTGAAATGATAATGCAGGCTTTACATAGCATTAAACAAGTACAGTGAATTCTATGAGAACCAACTGAGGTGAATGCCATAGAAAGTATAGTACAGCAGAAAAAAAGTAATGGCTCTGGGGTCAATAGATTTGGGTTCAGATTCTGCCTCTGTTGCTTAAAACTTTAGTAACCTTAGGCAAGTCACTTAACTACCCTGGGCCTTAATTTCTCCATCTCTAAAATGAGGAGGTTGAACTAGATGCCCTCTGAAGTCCCTTCCAGATCTCAATTTCTAACAGCTGTCATTGCAAACGGATACCCTGGCAAGAATGAGGATAAAATCTGAATTGGGACCCCAGGAGACAAACAGTTGCTGAAATCATGAAATAGAATAGATGCAGGAAATCATTCTAAGTAGATTAAATGTTATCCTAAGGAAAAATAACAAATTAAGCTTTTATTTTTTTCTGGACATATTCCCTCAAATATCCAAATGTACTGGGAAAAATCACAGAGACAGTCTTTACCATAGCTCTTTAATTCAATCATAAGATTTGCTTAGGAATCATGTTGAGACATGAAAATAATATCATCCTCCTTTCTTTGATAAAAGTAATAAATTTATGAAAATCTCATCATTTTCAATGCTTAATTTTTGCTAAATTCTAAATGTATGTGAACTTTAAAAAATGATTATGTTAAAAGTATTTTAAATACTTAGAATGACACTCAATATTAAATCATTAGAAATATTTACATGTACATACACATGCTTTTTGTTCAAATCTGTTCCAATCTAAGTGGGCAATTCCAACAATGTTTGTGGACTGATCTCGCCTGAGTATATCTAGTGTCTGGTAATTTTCTAGGCAAAGAATAGATGCCTTGCATTTGGATGCTTTTAGAAATTGTTTCTTAAAGCTGATCCCTATAAGGCAGAATCTGAACTCTGCATTTATTCTGACTGCACAGGCACTATTAGTATTCACCATTCAACCTTAAAATAAATATGGTTTTTTAATGGGTAGCGCTAAAGAAATGGTTAGCAAAACATACATAGAGCATATTCGGCTCTGGCAGTAAAGGTCCAAGGAAAGAAGTATTAGAACACTTAATAATAACAGGTTCCTCATTCGAAGCCAGATGTTGCCCTATGACTCACAGTCTATCTTGTTGGGAGGCAGCAGGGAATACTGCATACCTGACACCTGAACTCAAGAGTCTGTTATAATGCTTACTACCCATCTGACCTTGTGCAGCTTCTGTGAATCTCAGATTCTTCAGTTGAAAATAGGGAAGGAGATTATTATCTCTATCTACTTCTTGGTGTTGTGAGGCAACACTAGGTAGACCTTAAAGCACTAAAGAAGTCTGAGCTACTATGCAGTTATCTACATTCACAAACATATTACATGTTCTCCTATTGGAAAACAGTAATTACATATAAGGCTCCTTATCTTCATCCATATCTGTAATATCCTATGCTATGGCTAGACTAAAAATATGTCAGAGGGAGGCAAAAGGCAACCAGGTCTAAAAGATTTACTTAGGCCAAGTTCTTTGCTCTATTAGAACAGGATTATCAGATCTTCTTTATCTGAAGACAATGGATGCCAGGAAAAGTCCACCTAAAAGGAAGTCATTTAGATGGGGATTATTTTTTTCAAAGAAAATTGTAGAAAGAAAAAGTTGGATTCAAACATTTTTTCAAAAGTTAAACTAAAAATTATGAAAAGAAGTTTATTTTATCTTATATTTAACATAATTGTTTTTTATAGTGGCAACTGATACCAAGGAAAGAGCAAACGATTTAGAGTTAGAGGACCTAAATTCCTCTGCAATGACACAAAGTACAGCAAATTGAGAACAATCTGTACAATAACAATTCATTGGAAAGAGAAACACCTTGGAAAGAACTCTCATGGATGCAATGCTCAACCACCATTCCAAAGACTAATAATGAACTAGTCTAGATAGCTCCTAAGAGATATATATGTGTTCCACATGAAGAATGAGATTTGGGACCCATGATTTGACTACTTTTTTTTTTCTTTTAAATTGGGAGTAGGAGTGAGAAAAAATAAATGCTTATTAATTGAAAAGTAAAAAAAAACAAAAACCCATCCTCTAACAATTACTACCTTTGTGACTTGGGGCAGAGCACTTAAGCTCTCTAGGGCTCCTTTTCTCATCTACAAAATGACCACATTGAACTCGATGATCTCTCCAAGGTCCCTGCCAGCTCTAATGTTTCCATCTCAGGGTCCTATGAGCTCCATACTAATTTTAGGAGTGAACAAAGAATAAATCAAGTACTGATTTGGGGAGGCTGTAATATGACAGCATAATGGGGCATCATTCATTCCAACTTCAACTCTCTACCACAATAATAAAGGTCACTGTTCAACAAAATTGGAAGGTTACACCAGGCTCAATGAGCAGGGACTGATGAAGAGGCAGGATCTGAACCCAGTTTCTCTGCCTCCAAATTTAGCATTCTTTCCATATAGTGTCACAATGCCAGCTCCTTTGCAGCAATGACATAAAACATTTTCCTTGAGACTTGTGCAAAGTCTAAGTAAGCTCATGTCATTCACAGAGTCGCTTTGTAACTGAACTGCCCTTTGCATCTTTTGTTTACATGGGAACCATGGACAGAGAGCAGCTTTCCACTCCTTGCCATCTAATTTCTCTAAGCCAGCGCCATTGATTCTTTTGTAAGTTTATTTATTCAAAACAACAGCACAAACAATTCTTTTTTCTTGGGTCAGCAGCTTAGTGAATTAACATCAATCATCAAAGGAGACAGGGCTGAAAGGGAGATGGAAGCCTATTTTCTCAGAGATTGATTTTTAAAACCAAAACACAGAGGCATAAGGAAGAGAGAACATTTACCATCAACAAGGTTCAAGCTGAAAGGCCCTGCTGAAAACAGGGCACTAGCAGCAGTGACAGGGTCCCTTAGGATCCTGAATGAGGAAAAGGTTGGTAAATACCATTTAAAAACAAAATTAACACAGGATTCAGAGCTAGGGCTAGGTTCTTTAGTATAATAATCTCAGCAGCTAGTGGAAATAAAGGGGTAGGCAGCAAGTATGTTTGAGAAGGGAAGAGACAAAGAGAAAAGGAAGTGGATCAATGTTGGTGTTTATTATAATGATTTTCTAATGGCTTTCTCCATTCCCTTTGCTTACTTTAATGTATTTAATGTGTGAAAAGTTCATCAGAGGCCTTAGTGATTAGGTGCTTAAATGTATTTAAGTAAACAACCTCAGCAGGTTGCAGAGGTGATCTGTTCCATAGGTTCTAATATAATTATTCTTTAAAAGGCCAGATTTGCTTCTGACTAGGAATTCAGTTCAATTATTTTTTCCTGCAGTATGGGGGTAGAGAGTTCTTGCTTGAAAATGAAGTCAGAAGGGTCAGTATTCCTGAGACTGCTCGAAGAATTGCAAGAAGTAATTGGTTTATGTCCATTTTACATCCTGTCATGTATCAGGGGAATATGTTTCCTTCCTACAGCTTTTCTTGAGATTTATGTAAGATGAGGAAAATACTAGGGCAAACATGTGTGAACTACTGGCCCCATAATTTCAGTACAATACTTTATATCCTTTACTTTGGAAGTTTAAAAATGTTAGCTTTCATATTAAATGAATTTTAAGAGAAATACTAGTGTCTGAGGCAAAGGAATGCAAGAAACACATGACAAACTCAAACCAAAAATTGCTCTATGTGACTCAGGTGGATGGAGGGTTGGGGGTGGCAAATGAAACTAAATCTTCATTACATTTACAATACATTTTACTCAGCTTTTGGATCAAAGACATAATCTTCCCACTTGAGAAGTGCCTGGGGTTATCATTGATACCATCAATAAGGAGTATCCATTGATGAGTCCCCACATTCAAAACAAGAATGTTAGCCGCCCTTGCCTCCCACCCATGAACACGAGGGAGAAAAGGAACACTTTGTGGGAAAGACACTATACAAACCCAATCAATAAGCATTCAAAGTTCTTCGGCCTAAATTTGAATAATGATACTGTAATGAATCTTGGTACTTTTAATTTTTTACCAGCCTAAACCAAGAACTCCACTGTCATATACTTTCTCACTTCTGATATCAAGCAGTCTCAGGTATTCTGTTAGTGTATTAGACTAGCTATTCTCAAGAATCTTTCTGTAGTATCCAATAACCAAAGAAATTGGAGGTCAGAGTTGGAAAGGCCCTTGAAATTATTTCAATTTCACCAAGATTTGCTGTTTGTACATTTGTAGGACTCCCTCTCAAAACCTAAAGGTGAGAAGATGGTAAATCCTAAGGAAAAAATACCTGCCTTGAGCAGCAGTACCCCAAACCAACTTATGATAAGCCACATAGCTAATAAATGCTTGGACCATGCCAAGAGAGTAGGATTGGAGGAAGGAAGAATTCAAGTTCAGATTCTGAGCTAAAAATCCTCCACAGATATGAGCTCTGGGACAAAGATGGCTGGAAACACGCTAGTTCATTTGGCCTTTGGTAGCAGGCCACGGTAAAAGAAATCTCAAAGGTAACCAGAGCTCCAATAATCTAGAATTTATAGATCAAAATCAGAAATAAAGATGAAAGTTTCAGGATACCAACTGTTATCATAAAAATGCTTAGGAAAAGGAGGTCAACAGCATAGTTGAAACCAAGCAGCAAAAAGTAAAAAAATGGCTTTAAAAAATCTTGAAGACATTCATTTTTCCTAAGACTTTAAAAACTGCTGTAGTCATAACTTAGGGATCATCCCTAAATTTTAAAGTGCTAGACTATATCAAGCAAATCATCAGGTTTGTTGGTCTGGTTATCTATAGTTAGATATAAATGAGCATAGATTGAATGAATATATATACATATATATGTACATATATACACATATACACACACACGCATATATACTATGAAGTCATCAAGAAGACAGTCTAAAGACATGGGATACCCATATTGGGGCACACTAAGCTCACACAAGGGCAGAATGAGAATAAACTGGGCTCAATCAGCTGTGTCAGAGGTATAAGGAAACAGTGCTCACAGGGTGAGATGAAAACCTGGCACAAAGACCAGGAGAACAAAAAGAAGAATGACATGAGTTAGAGGAGGGCAAGATGAAGAAGAAAGTCCTTAGAAGAAGGAAAGAAGGACAGAAGAGAGTGGAAGATAACAGAATATGCAATGTACCTAAAGTCAGAAAGGCATTCAAGGACAAAATGGAAAGCGAGGTGTATGAAACTTACCAGGAGCATCAGCTTCAGGGAGGTGGAACCTTTATTAATGAAAAGAGATTTCTCTTAGATTTTTTTTTTTAATCTGGTAGTGAAGAGACACCCTAGATTCATCTAACTGAAAAAAGGAGACTCCTAAAGTTAGGGGGGCTCTAGCTGTTAGTGTGATGATTAAACTCATGACCTCTGAGAAAACAAAATAATTTCCAAATAAAATATTACCTTGAGAGATCAGTTCCTTTAATAAAGGGGTCAGCATGGGGGAAACAGCTGGGAGTAAATTGCATTAAATTATTTCCTTGTGAGTGAACACACAGTGTAATAAGCTGTGAAGAGGGTAATTCGGTACTGACACTGTTTTGCAAGCAAAATGGGAAATTGAGAATTACTGAACCTTGTTTAAGTTCTCAACCAAATGAGTGTTTCAATTGGTTAACCAAGATTTCCCCATTTTTTAGTATTGGGTTTAGGCTGTGAACTAATGTAGCCTATCCAGGATGCTTCCAAATGATACAGCAAGCTTGCTCTCAATGAGATTAAATCTAACCAAAAGGAGGATCTATTTGAGTTTACAACTCACTGCTGGACTATTAGAGAAGACCTAGGTACAGCTTATCTGCATAATTCAATAAATTAGGGAGTAAATAAAGCTTTGTTCAAAGCAGTAAATGAAACTCTGATATGCAATTATACTACCCTTTAACCAGAAAGCACCATTAACCATATTACTGGGTATTCAACAAATAATCTAATTCACTACAAAAGCTGCCTTCACATAATATGTTTATCAACCAATGAAAAGAATGAATCTAAAATGAACAAAAGACAACCATTAGGAGTGATAAGAATAAATGAAGTCAAGCCCTTTAATAGCATTAGGCAAAGTGAAAGAGAATTAACAGAAAGAGAGGGGAAGAATGAGAAAGAAAGAATCTGGGAAAAAGGAAAAAAGAATAACAAGGATGAAAACCTGGAGTAAAGGAAGCTTTTGAAAATGGATTTACAGTTTTCAGTTCAAATAACTAGTGTTTGCTTGAACTCTTCTCTCCTGATCACCCAATTGACCCAATCAGTTGTCATCTTTAGTAAGTTTTCCTTCTACATTTCTTAAATACTTTTCTCCACTCCTGCAGCCACCAACTCTTGAGGCCCTCATTATATCACACTTGCAGTGGCCTTCTAATTGGACTCTGTCCCAAGTCTCTCCCCCATTCCAATCTGTCCTTCATACAGCTTTTCCTAAAGCATAGGCTTGGCCAATAAATCACTTATCTAAAAATATTTGTTTGGCTATCACCTCTAGGATCAAATGTAAATGCTTGCATTTAAAGGTTCTTACTTAAAAAAAAATCTTTATTATAAGGCATGGCTTTCTGGGAGACAATGAAGGGAGGGATACATGGTTATATGTAGGTGATATAAAAACAAACAAAACAAAATTAATTTTAAAAAATAAAACTCTTTACATCCTGGTTCCTTCCTACCTTTCCAGTCTTCTTACACATTACTCCCCTTTGTGCACTTTAAAGCCCAGTCATTTTTGTTTATTGTTCTGTCTCCCTTCCCACTGGCTGTCCTCCATACCTGGAATGCTTTCTCCTTTCACCTCCATGGCTTAGCATCAATCCCTGGCTTCCTGTTAGAACCAGCTCTAGTCACTTTCTGCAGGAAGTCTGTCTTGGTTGCCCCTACTTTTTATATACCCCGTCTGAATCTTGATAACAAATATATGTGTCTGTTGTCTCTCTAACTAGAATGAAAGGTCTTTGAAAGTAGGCCTGTTTTTGCTTTCTCTCTGTAGTCCCATTATTCAGCATGATGCCCCCTACAAAATTAAGTGCTGAATGCTAATTGACTTGATTGATGGATTAAGGCTTGGGAAATTTAAATGTCTTTCTTATTGTTAAAAGTTTAAATAATAGTGATTTTTAAAAAAAGTACCACATATATTAGCCATGAGGGAATGGCTAAACAAATTTTGGTGTGTGAATATAAAGACATATTACTGCGTAATAAGAAAGAATAAATACAGAGAAACATGGGAAGATGTAGATCAACTGATATAAAGTGAAGTAATGAAAACCTGAAAAACAACATACACAAGGAATGTAGCACTCTAAATGGAAAAAACAGTGTAATCAAAACTGAATGATGAAAAAGATGATCAAGGTTGGCCCCAGGTGATGTAAAAGCAAAAACAGGTATAAGAACTAGACACGATTTTAATTATGAGGAGTTCTCAGATAATTTCCTTATCACTTTAAGTCTGTACCTTCCCTATGACTTATAGTGTCAGAGATTGCCCAAAACATTAAAAAGTTAAGTGATTTACCCAGTACCACACAAATAGTATGTGTCAGAGGCAGAATTTGAACCCAGGTCCTTCTAGCTTTGAGGTCAAGTGTTCGTCTTCTATACTAAGCAGTCTCTCCTCCTCCAATAAAGAAAAAAAATAATGAACAAAACTTAATTGGAAACCATCACCATCAACAACAAAAACACTAGATGTGAGATATTCATGTAGATATGTCCCTTGGGAAAAGGCAGCACACAGCCCTGACAAAGACTGAAGTGTCTAAGGCTGAAATCAAGGAACGCATCAAGCACAGTAAATCACCCTGGATAGGTTGACTTGGTTTACAGATTTCATGGGCAACAGCATGGAACGGCAGAAACATGTGGATTGATCATTTGTTCTTTGGTTCTGCAACAATTTCTGAGGACTGCCAAGATACAAATGGGAAACCCTTTTTTATTCATGTGTTTCAAAATTTTAAAATGAGACTGAGCCTAAGGATTAGCAAACCTGCCAATGTCACTGTGACGCCCAGGGGCAAAGGAAGACCAAAACAAACAGAGTGATATGCAGGCTGGGTAAAGCAGATAAATCAGGATAAATCAGTGTGGCTGCCAACATGAAGAAGGCAAAAGCTAGGAGCTTTGGGGACTCAAAGGTTTGCTCTCATCCTAAAAGAAAAGTAAACTGAATGCCCCGAGTGACAATTTATTTGAACTTTTCTTAAAGCTTAAAAAAAAAAAGCTTGCTAAAAAGTTCCTATAACCAAAAAAAAAAACCAAAAAACTTGGTTGCGGACAACATCTTAGAAATGAAAGTTTGCTAGAAAATAAATGGCCTAGAGGTGAAAGCTGATGATTTGGTAACTAAGTAGTCTACTTCCAGGAAGCAGAATTCTATTTTGTTACTAACAATATTTATTTGGTGCAAGAATGGAAATTGAGATTTGATTTTTTTTTTCTTTCTTAGAGGAAAAAGTGTTTAAAACAGCACCTGAAATACCTTGAGGGATCCCTAAGAATCACAGTAATAAGGCTCATAAAAGTTAGGTATTGAAGAGACATTAGGGATTTCTCCCTCATTCTCCAGATGAGGAAAATGTGAACCACAGCGGGGATCTGAGTCACTCAAGGAGACAGATGTAATAAGCAGAACAACTAGAACTCAAAATCAGGTTCTCTGACTCCAAATTCAGTATTATTTTCATGATATGACATGACCCCCTTAGTAATCCTGTGGCATTCTGCAAATTGGAAGTATTCTGCTCAGTTCTAACCTTCCTATTTTAAGATCAGACTAGCTAATGAGTATTTAACAAAAGGTGGCCAGGAGTGAAGGTAGAGAAGAAAAAAATCTCATAGGACAAATGATCACTCCATCTGTTTTCCAGGTTGGTTGTTTTTGGTAGTAAATACCTTGCATTTTCCTCCCTCCCTCTCCCCCAATCTTTTGATTTTGCTTTAAGATGTCAAAGAGTCATTGCTTTCTGTTTGGCCCATTCTAATTTTCAGGGAATCCAATCTTTGGGTAAGGTTTGCTACCTTCTAAGCTACTGATTTCTCCTCATTCTTTTCTTCCAAGGTCTCAATACATTTAACATCACATTTTGAATCTCTTGCTTTATCTTAATTTATTAATCTTAATTAATTAATCTCTTTCCTTTCTTGTAGTCACTGTGGACAGGTGATTGTTTTCCCAGATGCTCTACTTGGATTTGCCGAGGAGTCACTCCCTTCTAGCTTTACCTTTTGGGTTTCTCACACTCTATGGTATTTTTTCTTTGTATTTAGAATTATCTTCTTTTTCCTCCTAGCTCTAAGTTCAGCTTTGGGATTGGGGCTGAAGACCCATCATCCTTCTGAATAGTGTGAGTATGTCTTGCTTGGTCTTGGATGAAGTAGCTGAGATAAGCTCCTATCCTTTGAAGGCATCCTGGGTGTTGGCTTAGGAAAGTTTCTGGTGGCTCCATGTGGGCTTTGCTTTGGCCCTTTCATCGTTTCTTTCTGCTAACATAGTTCCGAACCAGAGTTAATTCCATCCCTCCTGTGACCTAGACAGGTCCCAACCAATATGGAGGATTGTGCTGCTAGTTTTGTGAATGGCCCAAGGTGCTTTGCTTCCCAGATAATAGTATCCCTGGCCCCTTCTCCTCTTGTGGTTACTGCTGTGAGTCAGGCATGAGCTAACCAGGTGTGGTTAGGCCTTGTCTCCTACTGTAGCTGAGGGGATGCAGAGCTGTCTGGGCTTTGGATTGGTTCCAAGAGCTACCTGAGTAACATTCTGGCCATATCTCCTGCTGGGGTTCAGTTATAGGCTACCTGAGCACTGTGCCACTGTATGACCAAGGCAATATTCACAGCACCGATGGCAACTATGAATGTGCTGGCGTAGTTCTGAATCGCAAAATATAAGACTCTCCATATAGAAGGCAGAAGAAAAACATGTATTTAGATACCAGAAAGCCAAATCCCAACACCAGAAAGTCAAATTTGTCATAGTAACCAAGAAGTCAATACACATTAGCACTATAGGGGACAAAGCCATTCTCAAGCCTTCCCCTCCCCAAAGACACCTCCTACCTCCCCCTCCTTCCCACAAACAAACACTCATAAAACTAGCTGTGCCTGCTTGTGTCCTCTCTCCTCTTCCCCTAACCACTCTCACCAACTTCCTCCCAGTTATGTTCCACCCTTCCTGTTCTACTCTTTCAGCAAGTTCCTCCTACTACATGTGATTTAGGCTTCCAAGTGATTTAAGCAGGTCACATGGGCCTATTAATGAATGGGAAAGATCTTCGCATTTAAATTGCCATTATAGCCGCATGGACACTGGCCTTACTTTATTCAGTCTCCTGCTATGACTCTGGAGTGGGCTGGCTTAGTGTTGGTCTGGCTTTGTCAGTTTTGTGGGTGCCTGGGTCAGTAGGCTGCTCTAAGAAGCAAAACTAGTATATAGTGAAGAATATTTAGGATCAATTTAAGATGAAACTTTCCAAGCAATTAAGGTAGTCCAACAATGGAGGATGGACTAGAGTAGGGAAAAACTTGAGGCAAGAAGATCACGCAGAGGGCTATTGCAATAGTCCAGGCATGAGGATATGAGGGCTTGAATGAAGGTGGTGGTAGTAAAGGAGATTTTATGAAGGTAGAAATGACAGGGCTTGAGGACTGACTGGATATTGTGGGGAGGGGAAGGTGTGAGAGTAAGGAGTGAAGGTTGATACCTAGGTTGCAAGCCTGGGTGGCTAGAAGGATAAATGCCTACAACAATAAGAGGGAAGTCACAACGAGTTAGATTTTGGACATAATGAATTCTAAGATTCTATGGACACATTGAATAATAATATGAAGCTGAAAGAAAATATAACACAAAAAATAAACTGAAAGCTCTTGACTGGGACAATCCATCTAAGTCTCTTTGTCACTATCTAGATAACAAAAGGTAGAGGCCGCTATCCTACCCATATCATGGTCACAAAGAGAGTGCTTAGGGGTTTGATAATTGAATGCTGAACTGAAATGAAACCTGGAGGGTGAATTGTCTTTCTATACTGCCAGATGGTGAAAGACGGACATCTACTATAATAAAGTGGAGTGATGTAATTCATTCCCTTTACTTAGATAGCTCTTTCACTATATGCTAACGATAGCATTTAGATTTCTCTTGGATACCAGCGAGTAGTAGGAGAAATGTTTCTAGTATTCAAGTGGAACAGAATATACATACATCTATTTAGCCTGGGATGAAGCCAGACACTCTCATTTCACACACAAATCTTCTCCGTTTGATTTCAGCAACTTCCTGGGAGGGACCTGTTGTCCATCCACTTACCAGAATCTATGCCCCATGGCAGGGACTGGAATTGGGGCCTACAAATGCTGAAAATGTGACTATAGCTTGAAAAGGTCCAGTTTGTCAAAGTGGTTTTCAGAGGCAAAGTGCTTGCAAAGTCGTTATTCACTAACTTCTTCAGACATGAACAAACTGCATTTAGTGGATTTACAGACAAGGGCTGCAGCCTTTTAAAAACTTCTGGTTGCTTAGACTGCTAATTTGAGGTTAATAGGATCTTTTGCTAATGGGATTGTGTCTTTTCCCTCTCCCAGTCTCATTATATTCATATGCCAAATACTAAGCACTGTGCTAAGCATTGTAATTCTTCCTTTATTAGATTCAGGTATATAAATGGCATCCTAGGGAGCCTGGAAAATTTTGATCATTATTTCTGCACTCAAGTTGTATTCTTCTTCCTGCTGAGAAGATGATCACTGAGTTTTCCAACACTCCCATGGGATCTATTATTTATTATATTGCATTTTATAGTGTGGAGTAAATAAATAGCATTAAAGTGCTAAATTCATTCACTAAGATGAACTGTATTCATATACTCAAAGAGTTCCTTATATCAAGCTTTGTGTTGCTAATAGGCACTCTATGAAAAAAATACAGAGAACATTCATTGTAATATCACAGCAATAAAACAAGACAGCTGGGTTAATGGGTGCCAACATTAGAAGTTACCTGCCATTAGCAGGGCACATAAACTGGCATATGAGTCGTGAGGTTAAGCATCTGCACCTCATTGGGGAATTTATCATCTCTATGCAACAGAGCTGCAAAAAATTCACACCATAAAAGAAAACAATTAGTATAACAAGGGAATACAAAATACACTGTCTGAAGGATCCACCAACCCCATCAACTTGCCCATATCATGCCTTAATTACTGTGTGTTTTGTCTTAATCGGCTTGTCTTAGGTTGAAAGCCCATTGGGCAGGGACTGAGTGTCTATGTTTACCTTCTGTAATATGCGTGATCCACTGTCACTTTCGTCTGCGCTTTCAGGGACTTTATGCACTTGCTTGTGGTTATGAATTTCCCTTCACCAGTTAGTAAAAAGCTCTAGCAGCGCTTGTATTGCAAAGATTTTCTCAGGCATCTGTCCCTTGAGATTTTGCCTTCATCTACTCCCATAAGAGCTTTACATCATTTAAGACAGTTTGGTGATGTGATCTTGATGCCTTTGCTGACTTTAAAACCTCCTCCCCCTGCCATTATCTCACTGCTCCGTCCAAAGTCTCAATGTGTTGGTCTGGAGCTACTTGAAGGTGTTATCAGACCTCAATCAGCAAATATTCTTTAAGCTCCTGGTAGTGTGCTAAATGCTGGGGTTACAAAGAAGGGCAAAAGACAGCCCCAGCCCTCAGGGAGCTTATAATCTTATAATTAGCTGGAGAGACAATCTGTAAACAAACATATACAAACCTAGGTATAGACAGTATATATACAATATATACTAGTTAGATACAATAGGAAATAATTAACAGAAGGAAGGCATTAGAACTATGAAGGTTGTGAAAGACTTCCTCTAGAAGGTGGGATTTTTAGCTGAAACTTAAAGAAAGCCACGGAAGCTATTAGATGGTGAGAAGAGGTAGAGCGTTCTAAGCATGGGGAAGAGCCAGAGAAAAAGCGAGGAGCCAAATTCAAATTTGACCCCAGACTTTTACTAGTTGCGTGACCCGTGGTGAGCTGCTTAATCTGCCCTCGGTTTTCTCATCTTTAAATAGTAGCACCCACCTCCCAAGGTCACCGTGAGGACCAAATGAGATAACGTTTATAAAGTGCTTTGCAAATGCACTACATAAATGCTCACTCATATTTTATCACATCATTACTGTGTGAACAACTTGCATGACTGAAAAGCATTTATGAAGTACTTACTATTGCCAAATACTGTTGAGTGCTGGGGATACAAATACAAAAAGAAGATGGTCTCTACCTTCAAGGATTATACATTATAAAAGGAAGGACACACATAAGGGGTGGCTGGGGTATGATGTTCTAGTTTGGGAAGTCTCAGGAATGGTGAGTGGATACATTGGAAAAGCAGCTGACAAGTCCTTTCCAGAAGCAAGAGTGGTACTGATCTGATTACTCTCCTAGACCATGAGGTAAAAGGGGAGGGGCAGAGCATCCACAAAGAGGCATGGTAGAAAGATGGTGAAATAGCCAGCATTGATGATCAGAAGGGACAGGAATCTTGATGTTGGGTGAAGAGTCACGAATTGATACCTACTTATAAACAGGCTAAACCAGTGATGAATTAGATGCAGGAAGTGGAATCAAGAACGTGTATGATCAGAAATGTTAAGTAGCCAGTCATGTAGTAAGAATGAAGCTTAACTTGTGTGACCTGTAGCTCTAGTATACACAAAACATTAAAGGAAGTAGACTGAGTGTTTCTTCTATGGTGACAAGGAAGGAGGGAAAGAAGGAAGAAAGGAAGAGCTTTGGTACTAGTAATAATTGAACTAATGGTTATAATGTGTGACAGGGGATAAATCCATACGTCACAGGTGGAAAGAATCTGGGATTGAGGATGTGTGTGTGTGTGTGTGTGTGTGTGTGTGTGTGTGTGTGTGTGTGACTAAGGGATGAAGGGGGTACAGGGGTGAGAGAAAAAGGCAGAGGGAGAGGCATGGTGAGAAAGGGGATGTACTTCCAATCAGAAGAACCACTCCCCCAGGGTGGGGTAAGGGTAAGGTGTCAAAAACAGTGAAGAGGGGAAGGGGAAAAGGGAATGGCAGCTCTATATTTCTCCCTAGGAATACCTCTTCCCCCTCTATTCCACCAGTAATGAGCCAGCAAGAAACTCTTCACAGCATGATAGATTTAGAACTGTAAGAGATCTCAGGGGTCTTATGGTCCAACTCCTTCCTTTTTAAAGATGAAGAAATCAAAATCAGAGGAGGTCAACAGACTTGCCAGCAAAAGCAGGAATTATCAGAGGTGAGACTATCTCCCAGGTCTCTGACTCAAGAGTCACTTTACTCTGTACTTCCCCTAAAATAAAGAGGATATTAGATTTCATTATACTAAATAAGACCTATAATTCAGTCTGTTTAGATCAAGAGAAGAGGACAGTACGGAGCCTGAAGCAGTGAGAATGACTGATGGCTCCTACCATGAAGGAAATGCCATTCATCCTCATCTTCCTCCCTATCTGATTTGCTCACGATGTAGCATACTCAGGGAAGCCTGTGAGCTACTTGCCTCAGGTTGGCACATTTGTAAAGTGTTCCAAATCTTTCTGCTTATCTCAATATACTGGGGTGCTAATCCCAGCCCCATCAGACTGCAAAGTTCTGGGCCAAACAGGGGGCTCAGAAATACGGCATGTGTCACTTTATTTCCAAGAAGCAGAATCAATATGGAGACCCTGGGTGGTATTAAGTACATGTGCAGCCTTTGCCTCACTGCACCACTAAATCTCCTCACACACTATCAATAAATCTCATCTTTGTCACCTGAGTATGGGTCTTTGTCTCTGTCCCTTGAGATCCTGGCCCAAATTTATGTAACATAAAAAGAGCTCATATTTACATAGCCCTGTAGAGTTTTCATATACTATCTTCTAGGTGACTCTTATATGATTCAGAGTCATTAGCTCTTCCCACTGGGAACTCTGCACATAAAAAATATTCTTTAAAAAATAATAAAAAGACTGATTGTTTATTATGGATACAAAAAAGTAAGGGATATGTTCAACTTTTTTCACAACAATGCTGTAAGTTCTCTACAGCTTCATTTTCCTGTTTATAAAATTACAAATATTTAATTGTGGCATGAAGCTAACAATTGTTATTCACACAAAAACGTTAGGTGGCTTAATTAAAGTTTCAGAGACATTCAGAGAATGGCTGAAAGTGACGATTATCACCACCACCACCAGCATCACCATCATCATCATCATGATCACAACAACTGATATTAAAAATTATCCATGGTAAATAAATTATGTAATCCTTGAAAAAGGTAGTGTTGTCAGCTTTAATGGCTGTTATGCTTCCTCACAGGGTCCACTGTAGGACAACTATCTTCAGAAAGTTAAAACTCAGAGTTCAAATTCTGTGGAGATTGTAATAAAAGGGAGTAAGGTAAATGACAGGAAGCCTGGATCTCTCCAGAGTCAGTTAATTCTGGTGGTTTCCCTTATTCATCAAAAAGCTACTTTCAGGTATCACACTCATAAATTAACAACTTCAATTAAGGAATTTCCAAGAAAGAGAGGAATGTAATAGAAGCAGTAGTCATGATAACTATGGAAAGAGGTCTATACTTGAGGCCCAACGTCTGAGATTTGAGTCCTAATTCTGACTTTTACTATCAGTTTAAACTAGGACAAGTCACCTAACCTTAGTGAGTGTCTCAGTTTCCTCATCCAGACAATGAATCATTCATACTAAAAGCATAATAGAATACGGTTTATAAGGAAAACACACTCTAAAGCATGATACGAAGGCAAATATTATTATTATAATGAAAAAGTTATTCATTTTAATGATCTGATTATAGGATTGAGGTGTGAAAAATCCTGGTTTGTGTTCTTAATATTACCACTTTTTTTATACCTTTTTTTCTATTGCTATAAAAAAAAAGTGGTAAATAAAGCATTTGCACCTATATACTGAAGGTCATGGTTTTTCCCCCAGGGGTCTGTTTCGGGGTGCAGTGACAGGGCTTTATGATTTCATCAATGTAGGGACTTTCTCACACTGATGTAGATGAGTAACTTCTCAGCAGCTTATATATCATTTCATATATGTAGAGAGCTTCAAAGGGAAACCCTAAATGTCTTTACTCCTGTTAATATTAGAGACAAATGGAGTAAGCATGTAAGATAAAAATATAGGGTTGCAACATTCCACAAAATGTCCAACTTCATCTACGGCATGGCTATCAATCCATACACTAGTCACCCCAATCCATTCTAGTGAAAAATCACTGCCTCCAACCTAACACACTAAAACAAATTTATAAATGTTAATAAAAATTTTAAAAGGTCAGGTCACTACTTCCTGCAACATATGTCAGGGGGAACCTAATACATCTCAGAATCAGGTCATTGGTGGGACAGCTATGACATTAAAGGACAGAGAAAATAGAATTCTTTTCTTCTAAAATTAGTTAACCAGCACATATGTCTGTTTTTCCCCTTGACTGCCTGGTGTGGAGAAAGCACTGTAACAGGGGAAATTTATTGAAACATACCACTAAATCAATATGGCAGAACACTCCACTTTATATGGGGCTATAAAAGTGAAGCATGTGGGGCAAGTTGAATGAAATGAATTACCACTGAAAAGAAGAGCAAATGGGTTAAAAAAAAAAAAGAAATGGGTTTTTAGAATATGAATTTTGCAAATTGGAGGGGAAAACTGGAGTCTTACAATTAGCTTTGACAACATGGGGTCCCTCTCCTTTTTAGGCTGTAATTAGACATGCCTGGTGTTTGGTTTTTGGTTCTTGAAAACTAGCACGAGATTGAAAAGCAAGAGTGAGTTTTCTGGCCAGACTATCAGAATCAAGTTTGGAATAATAGCAATTTAGCTGGACTAAAAGAAACGGAATATGCCACAGTTTTATTTTGTCTCAAATGGGGACGTTAATTTTGTCAATCATACAGGAGGATTCATGATCCAGGAGGCAATGTGTTGCTAAAGAGCATGGCTGGGAAATAATATGTCTTCTAAGTATCTGAGAAGCAAATGCCAAAAATGCAATACGCAGAAGTCACACTGACATTCTCAACAAGTACCCCAAAACACTAGCCTGCTTTAAACTATAACATAGTTTGAGGGGTACATGTTTGGAAATCCCAGAAGTCAAACTAGAACCTCAGATTTCCAAGGTAATTTGGAGTTGGAAAGGCTCTCAGAAATCTTCTAGTCTAATTTACTGATTTTACAGATGAGAAAACTGAGGCCCAAGTTCCCTGAGCACATGACCTCTGTGCCAGACTCAGAGGCATGAGCCCATGGCTCTTCACTCCCAGGCTAGAATTACCTTTTACTGGGTGTTCTCAAGATATACTATTATGATCTGTAAACCTTTTTACAAAGGGTATTCAAATTCCAAGGGTGGAGTCAGACACTGAACTTAATCCTTTGACCTATAAAGTCATCCAATAATAAGAAACTGAATACAGTTGTGTCATTGTATAGGTCTGAAGCTGAAGTGGATGCTTTTTGAAGTAACAGACAATGCAAGTGAGACCTGAATTAACAGACTGTAGCCCTGAACTGCCCTACTTCCTTCTAGGATGAACTTGAACCTCACAGAGCTCTCACATATCTAAAAACTGTCACCAAAGCCTGCTAGTGCTCTTTCTTACACAAAGTGCTGCCTCTACAGAAGTCATACAACATCTCTAATGCCTTAGTGTCATCATCTAAGAAATGGGGATAATAATCTAATATACAACTCCACACACTTTCCAGGACCTCCTGTTAGAGCAGGGTACTTTTGGAAGTACCTTGGAAGTATCACAGAACAGGTGAATTCTCATTGCTGTTTTCATTGTTGTTGTGGCATGAACAGATGACCAGATAAGTCAAAGAGGAGAACTAATATGAAAGATAAAAGGACAAGTGTATGCTACAGAATCAAAAGTTCTCCTTAGCCATCTGAGTATCAAGGAACTTGGGTTACTAGGTCTTGTTTTGTTTTCTTTTATCCTTTGCTCTACAAACAATAGCCGAATGTCTCACTGGGAACAATATTTTGCATAATATTACCTAATTATGAAAAATACACAAGTCTCTGCTTTTATGATTGTAAGAGGATTTAATGATTACAAGGTTATTCTTTTTTCTTTGTTAAGACTCCTAAAAGGGGAAACAATTCAAGGAAGAACACAGGTTACCTATTCATTTCAGTAGCCAACTACTGATGCACCACTTCCCCCTAGTAATGACCAATAGCATTAACTTACTATCACATGGTTCCTGAAGGAACAAATATTCTAAGGGGTCTCTGTATGTTGTCTAGCACAACCTATGCCCAAGGTCTAATTCTTGAAACCTCGCTCTGGCTCTGTTCTCTTGAGCAAAGCATACATTATTGTGGCAATTTAAGGGAACAATTTCATTACAGTGAAAAATTCACATTTTCCCTAGCCCATAAAGGAAAATATCCTAGAATATACTAGGTGGAAGGACTCATTAGTCTTAAAGATGCAATGTTAAAACAATTGACTTCAATTTCCCATAGAGAAGAGCAATTTTTCTAATATCAAAGCTTAAGGAATTTAGAATATTGTTTCTATTTCTATAGAGATTCACAGGAAAACAGAGTTCTGAATTGGGTGTCAAAGGATGTTTTCCAATTGTAGGTTGGTCATTAGCAACATAAGCTTGAATATTCTCCCTCTCAGAGGCTTATTGGAGCCTGACCTCTCTCCCTCCCAACCTCCACCAGCTGGTTTTCGGGGCTTCTTTCTAGTCTCATGTACAGTTCTACAGAAAGCTCTTCCCAATCGCCCTTGATACTAGTTCCTTCTCTTTCTTGATTATTTCCTATTTATCATGTATGTATCTTGTTTGTACATAGTTGTTTGCATGTTGTCTTCTCCCTTAGACTATGAGCTCCTTGAGAAGAGAAATCGTCTTGTCTTTCTTTGTTTCCCCAGTGCTTTGTACAGTACCTGATACAAAGATTTTTAATGAATGCTAGCTGACTGAGTCATCGGTAGAATAGAGATAACAATAATCGCACTACTAAGCTCTACTGTTTGGTTTGGGAAACCAAATGAATACATTTTGCATATGGTCAACAAGCTGCTTCTAAAGCTCTATCTGTAGACACTGGTAGAGGAAACTCCCATTGTGGAAAAAGAAAATTCTACTATATAGATCAGCAATCAATTAATAATTTAAAGTCTTCAAGAACTTCCCAGAGCTCTAAATCATTCAGTGATTTTCTCTTGATCTCAAAACCACATATATCAAAAGCAGAACTTGAATTTAGATGTTCCTGGCTTCCAAGAGAGGTCCTTCCTTCATTACATCATGCTGCATCTCACTCACAATTGGTTATTTGGATGGAGGGAGTAGATGACACATCCATGTTCCTCAGTTTACCACAATATTGTTAATAGTGATTATAAGTCCTTTTACAAAGAAGAAAGGAGAAAAGAAGAGAGTCTACAATTCACCTAAAAGACAGCTCAGAAACTCTTTCTTGGCACTACTGGATACTTTTGATACTCTTGTCACTGTGACAAAAGGGAGGAAAATCACCACCTGGTGATGGTCAAGTTAACAAGACTATTTTGTCACAGACAATTAGCATCCATTATTACACAGTGTAACGTGTTTGCGGGGTTCCTTTGCTGAACTCTGCATAGATTTGTCTTCGGCTGATGCATTAGGAGAGGGGAAAAGGGTTGCCAGGGTCCGGATAGATTTGCCTTGATGACAGCATTTTAAAGTCATTTTTGGCCAGAGGGACACTGAATAAGATCAGAAGTACCAGGCCATGTTTTTCACACTGGCTCTAATAAGCAATACTTGCTTTTTTTTTTTTTTTTGGTCTGGTCTTTTTTTTTTGGAACTGAACATTTCCAAAGACTTTTCTTTGAGGTAGGAAAATTGTTAAGTTGAGGCTATGGCTCAATGATCAGGAGGTGCTGTATGTATGTACACATATGTGCATATACACAGGCAGGCACAAAGTCTTGATTTGCAACTTTGACTGGCAACTATGACACCTGCCAAAATAGAGGCAATGCTTTTGACCCATTTCAAGCCAAGCTGAGATTTATTAAAGACTGAGAGAGAGACGAAGCAATATTCCTAGATATATTTGCCATTTCATTCTGGGTTAGCTGTTTATTTTTAGACAGTATCTTTCCCCAACTCCTTCAATTTCTCTGTCACCAAAAAGGGAAGAATACTTTGCCCCCATGTATGCCACATTTTTTTTGGTGACAATTTGAGTCAGTGTGTAAAATGTTTAGGATACTGTGAGGAAAAGTGTTGCAGCACCAGAACATTAAAAGAGTCAATTAATATATTTATTACCCTGCCCCATCTTCATCTTTAGCCTATTTCTTTTCCTGGGTTAACAATAACATTTATTATTAATAATAATGCTTAAATATTTCAATAAGATATAATTCTATCTGCACAAATCCACTGATTCACATTGCAACCCCCTATAACTTATTATGTGGTGTTCAAGAGTTGTTATGACTAAATCCTGTGGCAAATACTATGATGAATCTCTCTAAACTTAGCAAGTATACTCTGGGCCCACTGATATCCACCAATAATTGAGAACTTCCATAAACTATACCTGTCTCTCTTTCCCCTGAACTCCTTATACTACCTACTGCTTATATCGCTTAGCAGATGTTCCCCTATACATTTTGTCTCCCCAACGAGACATTAAGCTCTTAATAGGTAAGGATCTCTCAGTAAAGACTTGCTGCAATGAAGCTGAAGACATCAACATTTAGGTGAGTTTTGAAGAAGCCTCACTTGAAGCAACAGATCAATAGTTTTAAAATTCAGAATTCCATATTAGGCTCTGAGACAAAATCAGACCTGGTCCAATTTCATTTCACAGATGAGGAAACTGAGGCCCAGAGAGGTGAAATGAATTGCTACTACATGTAAATTCTTTTTTTCCCCTCTGACTCCAAGCCTGGAATCATGATTGTCACTGAACATGGCTAGTTAGTGACTAGGTCATGAAATTAGTAAGTGGAAAGGGGGGGGAGGGGGGAGAGAAGTCAGTTAGATCAAAGTCCTGACTCTAAACTTAACTCCACCAGTACCACAAGCTATTAATAGTGTTTCAAAAGCATTCTCTTCTCTGCTCCTGTAATTAGCTTTTTGTTATTGCTAATTAAGGTTATTCTGAGTGTAATGACTATACATTCCTTTTAGAGACACTTTTCCATATTCCCTTTTAAAATACTTGGATGTATTACCACAAGAATTCTTCCAATAAAGTTCTTATTGGAAGTCAAATTGTGGAGTGGCAGAACTCTAGATTCTGACAGACAATGCCAACAGGGCTTGGGAAATCCTACCAAGGGAGAAAGCTTTCTCAAACAAACGCAGCAACAGACTGCGTGTGCTAGGAGCAGCAGAGTTAGTTTGAAAAGGCTTATCACCAAAAAGCTGGCTGCCAGAAGATGAACTGTTTAGGACACAGCCACACAAGGAAAATTTTTGCTGTAGCAAGGAGGGAGACATATTCTGAGGAAATCAGGGATTTGTGAGGTACAGAAGCATCCAGAGACTTACTTAGTGTTCTAAGATGGTACAGTGGATAAAGTGCCAATCTTGGAGCCAGGAGGATCTCACTTCAAATCTGACCTCATTCGCTTACTAGCTATATGACTTTGGGCTAGTCACTTAACCCTGTTTGCCTCTATTTCCTCATCTGTAAAATAAGCTGGAGAAGGAAATGGCAAACCACTCCAATATCTTTGTCAAGAAAATCCCAAATGGAGTCATAAAGAGTTGGACATGACTAGTCAACTAAACAACAACTAATAAACTAATAAAATCTGAGCTTTGGCAGCATATACAAATAGGGCTCATATCTACTCACAAGTTTTTTCTTTCTCATTCTATAAGAGACTTTTTTCCTTTTTCTTTTTTTATGTCAATTAGTTGTATCTGACTCTCTGCAACTCTATTTGGAGTTTTCTTGGCAAAGATACCAGAGTGGTTTTCAATTTAGTTCTACAGATGAAGAAACTAAGACAAACAGGGTTAAGGGACTTGCCCAGGGTAGCAAAGCCAGCAAGTATCAGGGAGAATGTGCCAAATAATCAACATTCCAAGAGTATTTTCTACTTGCTTTGAAACTATACTTTATTATCATAGAAATAAATACAACAATTATTCAGCACTTTGAAGAATTCATGATCTCTATAGCAGTTCATACATTCCTTTGCCTTCTATGAATCTTGTCTATGTTGAAATTCTCTACTATTTCTCTTGACACTGGAACTGATGGGCCACATGGGCTGTGCATCCTTTTTTTTCTTTTGGGGGGAAGGCAAGGCAATTGGGGTTAAGTGACTTGCCCAATGTCAAATAGCTAGTAAATATCAAGTGTCTGAGGCTGGATTTGAACTCAGGTCCTCCTGATACCAGAGCCATTTACAGAGCCACCTAGCTGCCCCAGTTGTCCATCCTTTATGACACTCTTGCACAACTTGGCAGTAGGTAGCATACAAAATTAAAGTAGGCTAAATTTCTCTGGGCCACAGATAGGTTTTTAGCAGTTCACTTTCCAAGTAAAGGTATAATTACTAAACTATTTTGCAAATAAGCCATATTTTACAAAAGGGTAATTCCAAATAATATCAACTAATTACACTTATTACTTAAGATTTTTATCATGAAATCACATTAATGTTAAAAAAATTACTTTGCTAAGTGGTATAAGTTTTAATACATTTTCCAGGATTTCTTACTGTTTACATTTAGTTAATGGGACATATTACACTTTTTGTCAGCAATCAGCCTATCATACTCTGGAATCATGCTTGAGATCAATTTTTCTAAGCTTACTTTCTTGAAAAATCCTTGTTCCCCACTGAGATTTTTCAAAATTTGAATGCTTTAATTTGTTTTTCAATGTTGTCTAATCTGCTTAAGATGGGATGTTTTGATTTGAAATGAAGAAGACTGTATTCCTTTAGAATGGGTATTATTTCTCACAAACAAGGCATAATATTTTGTCTCTTATGTAAGAAAACAAATATTTGTTTGTCCACTCTGGATGAAACACTCTTATGTCCTGATTTGATCTTCTGTTTCTTTTTATCATGCATTTTACAAAGTCACCCCAAAAACTTTAACGTTAGAACAGAAAAATCTCCACAGCAACTGCTCACATACAAAGTAATAACGAACTGAGTGTCTGACCTTGGAGAGAGAGCCAGACACTCATGTAACTTGAAGGGTGGCCGTGTAGACAGGGAGGGGAAGAAGTCCTCTCATTATTGCTGCTCACGGCATAGCGGGCATCAGCTGCGTTGGTGCATGGCTGCAGTAACTTTGACCCTGTTCAATGCCAGTAACAATGGAAAACACATGGAAAAATGACAACTCCCGCTCCTCTCAGACTAGAAATGGACTGAAGATTGTTGGTTGCCAAGAGTTACATGACAAACAGGAGAGAGTGTGCAATGGCAACCCATCTGCAAATTACATGGTAAGCACAACAGTAACCAGAGGAGGGTAGGTTAAGCTGGGCATGGACAAAGCACTTGTTACATCTTTACTTTCTTTTACATCCTCTACATTTTTATGGACTGCCCAAAATACTTTGGTGGGCTGCAAGAGATCCATGGGCTGCTATGTCGTGTAGGCCTGCTTTATCACTCTCTCTCCTAACATGACTGATCCATATCTTTTTTTCTAGTTGTATACATCCCTTAAATCTTTAAAACGTTTTCTGATGCTACTTTTTTGTTGTCTTGTGATATGTTGCACTTTTTTTACATTCACCATACTCTCTGGATGATAAACAATTCTAATTTTCTTTGAAGAATGTGACATTTCATAACTCAGACCCATATGGCATCACCAGATACTAACACTAAGAATCCAAACTGATAGAGTAAGGTTTACCAACAGCTTTCCTCAGACAACCCTAAGGAAAAGGTAGTACCATTTTTGTAGTACAAGTTGTCACAAAATAAAGGTGACCAAGATCTTCATCTGAAATATTTTCCCAGTATTTTCCTAAATTCTTTAACTTCACAATTCAAGTACAGCTGACATTTTGGTACTAATTTTTTTTAAATCCACAGAATTATTAGAATGAACACAGACTACATTTTGCCACTGTCTAGAAATGGCAGTAGTGGTGATATGTAATGAGAAATCTGGTCACTCTTCCTCTTCCCTCCATGTCACCTTGCTGAAATAAGAGCCCCAAGAGTTGAGAAGCTTTCCAACAGCCTTTTTTCTGTCCTCCCCTCCTTTGTTTCACTATAGCAGAGTATCACTGAAGGATTAAAGGGAACTACACATTAGAGAAAGGGAAAGATCTTTACTGTGCGGTGAATAAGAGGTCAGAAAACCTGTGATATTTTGACATATCTGGAACTTTAAGGCCAAAAACCCAAGAGGAAAAGTTTGAAATAAGCCACTTCTATAGATGTTAGCAGAACCAGGAAAGCAGTTGCCAACATTCCCATCCCCACATCCAGCCAGTCTATGGGCTTCCTAGGCACTTGGCCTTGCTCTGAAACTACTCAGTAAAGAAATGAACAGGAAACAAATGACTCATTCTGTAGTCTATTGATTAAGCCACTCTAAATCAGGGTCGTCCAGGGTGTACTTTGGAGGAAGGGAAGCAATCAATTCAAGGTTGAAAAGGAATTAATGGAAACACACTAGCACAGAAAAGTTTGAGTTCCTTTATACATTTTATACACTGTTATTAACATTCAGAGAGCTAGACTCTAACATATGCCCAAGGGCACGAACAAACTCTAAGGTAAAGAAAGGGGATATCGTTAGCTACTTTATTTTGAAGGCAAGAGGTGAATGGAGGTTGTTAACCTTTCTGCTTTTTCTGATTTGGGAGGAAAAAGGGGACCAGTAACCATAAGCCTTATCAAAGAAAGAAAAGCAGTTCTTACTTCTTTCTGGTCACTGGGAGCACGTACGTAAGAGGAAGTTGCAGAAGGGGAAAAAGAGAGCTAACTTAACCAAAAGGACCTTGTTTTGTTTTGTTTTTGGAACTTAGAAGACAGGAAATTACAAGCCTACCAAAGAACACTAGATTTGTAGCCTCAGGAATTTACTTGGGTGACATAGGCAAGGCCACAAACATTTCCTTATGTGCTTACTGTGTTTTAGGCTTTGTGACATGAACTGAGCATACAAATATAAACACAAAGACTGTCTCTGACCTCAAAGAGCTTACAATGTAATGGGTGAAGATAATACCTGGGAAGAAGCTGGGAAGAAGAAGCTGAAGGTACATAGGAGGAAGCCAGCTGAAGTCTTAAAAAATCAAAAGCATAGTCAGAAATAGGGTGAGGACTGGCTGCCTGGTCTTCTCAAAATGGAAGTTCTAAGAGGAACTGATCAATGGGAAAGGGGATGGGCATGGCAGTCAGTCAGGAAGACCTGAGTTCAAATCAAGCATCAGATACTGAACTAGCTGTGTGACCCTTGGCAAATCACTTAAACTTGTTGGCTTCAATTTCCTCAACCATAAAATAAGGATTGTAGTACCTGGTGGGGATGGGATCAGAACCCCTAAAAGGACAAGACCATGTCTTTGGGATCTGGACCCCAAAAAGGAAAAGCCCTGGATGTTCCCAGGTGGCCCAGGTCCCTGGCGTTCACCTGGAGCAATCAGCCCTTCCCAGTTAACTAACTGTGTGAGATCCTGTGGTATTGACCTGAATGTGTAGTCCTTCCATACCCCAAACAACCGAAATTAAATCAGAAACATCTTCTGTTTGGTTTGGGGAAGAGAATTTCAGCGCATTCAGTTTTCTTAGAGGGAAATAACCTATTTGGCCTAATTACTACACGAGTATCCTCCCAAGTCTTTTGTTATAATTGGAGCAAAAATCATTTGTGTAACTATTGAACCCAGGAGTGGAAAATTTCTACCTGAAAAAGTGTTACCTAAACTTTTGAGAAAGTAACAAGATCAGATAATCTTTCAAGTCAAATGTAAATTATTTTAAGGGGCTCTTGCACTTTTACTTCTCCCTGCACTTGGATACCACAGACTTGCTTGTCAGATTTGTCTTCCACTAGCAAACAGTGTATACTAGTCAATGTCCCCTCATCATCCCGTCCCCTGGATGTAGACTGTGCTCAGTTCCAGTCAACCTCCTCTTTGGGGTCCCTTCAAGGCAGGGACACCTGTCTTTATGTGTTGTCTCTTACAATTCACCTTGCCCACAGGACGCAGTTTCAGAAGCTGAGACCTTCACTCTTACTCCAAAAGAATTTCAGTCTCATTTGTTTGACCAGGAAATGATGGGGATGGGATCTGAACCCCTAAAGGGAAAAGACTGTGTCTTTGGGATCTGGACTCCAAAAAGGAAAAGCCCTGGACTTTTCCAGGTGGCCCAGGTCCTGCAATCTGCCCTTTCATTTTCTGTACCTGGCCCTACCCTACACCACCACTCCTTAATTCCATCTAGACTCTTTCTCAGTTCACACAGTCTTTTGTATAAAAGATCCATCTTGCCTCCTTTAAAGTGTTCAGATTCCTTAAATCTGGTCAATGCTCAGATTCAATCTGGTCCACTGATTAATACAATTGTCACAAATATTGAGGATTCTTAAAATGTCCCCCACCCATACGGGAGTTCCAATAAAACTTTTCTCTGGTTGAAAAAAAGGCTTGCGTCGAAATCATTTAAGGTAGGACCTACGCATCACTATTTCAGGGTTCCAGCACCTCTAAACCCCGACAGTAACTACCTTGCAAGGTTGTTGTAAGGATCAAACGAGATCAATTTTGTAAAGCTCTTAGCCTAGCATCTGACATCTAGTAAGAGTTACATATATTCTTATTCCCTTCCCCTTCCCCCTTGACCTTTAAAACAACTGATATGTGTATATTATATTAACTTTTAAAAGAAAATACTACTGAAATGGTTCATAATTTTAATTGATTATTCTAACTGGTGTTTCTCTTCATTAGTTCAAATAAGTGAACTCATAATTTTATTCCTCTCTAGGCTCTCATCCAGATTTATCCCCATAGGACTTTCTCTGCTATACCATAAAAACCTTTTCAGCCTGATGGCTCACTTCACTCCTGCACTACTTCTCACACTGGAAGTACCCTCATCTTCTGGGGCCTCTCCCTCTGCTTTGCTAGTTCTTCCCAGAATCTCCATTTTAAGAAACAGGCCCAGGCAGATCATGTCTTCATTCCTCTCCAGACTGCGACTCACTGTGATGACAAGCAAAGTGGGATCTTTTGCTGTTTTTGTTTTAGTATAATCAAATGCCTCGACTGAATCTTGTCTTTATCAACCAAGAGTCTTTACTAGGAGTAAAATACAAAGCAAGACTTTCTTTAACTAGAAACAATATATGTATTTGTGTTATTAATGTGATTAAAGATCTTCCCCACCCATTAATGGGCCTGCCATTAATGGGAATTTGATTAGGGAAGATCTGTAGGAAGACCCATACCTTTTGTTAATGGTTCTCAAGGGTTGGGATGCCCTCTGGCTCTAAAAACAGTATAAATACTCTGAGGGTGAAGTTTTACTTTGGGGCTTACTGACTGGAAGTGTTTGTTTGGTCAGATGAGGACTCTGGGAAGCTGCTAAGGAGCCACCTGCCTTGGAAAACCCAGATGTCAGTGCTTCCCTCTCTGGTAACTACAGTCACAGGGCAGCTAAGTGGTACAGTGGATAAAGTACCAGTGCAGGAGTCAGGAGGACCTGAGTTCAAATCTCACCTCAGACACTTGACACTCACTAGCTGTGTGACCTTGGGCAAGTCACTTAACCTTAACTGCCTCATCCTGAGTGGTCTCTAGTCATCCTGATGAATATCTGGTCACTGCATTCAGATGGCTCTGGGGGAGAAGTGAGGCTGGTGATCTGCACAGCCCTCCCTCACTCAAAACAAAGTCAAGTGCAAGTCATGTCATCATTCTGATGGCATGGTCTTCTTCAGCAATGAAGAACGAACACATACATACATACATAACTATAGTCAGACAGTTGAACCTGTCTGTTGATGGTCAGGCAGAGGAAGTCATGTCTGTTGGTCTTTTTGATTTCTCTGTATTTTCTTTGAAGTTCACGGTGCTGACTTCCCAGAACTAGATGAATGACATATGTGCTTGGTTAAAGTGATTGTTAACCCCTCAAAAGTGCTTTTCATTTTACAAATGCAGATCTAAGAACCTGTGGTAGCAGGCTCTCCTGTGTAGTAGTAAAGGGTGCTTTACTGTTACACTCACTTCCCACTGAACTCTCTGTACGGCCCATTCTGGGGTTCTTCATACTGCTCAGCTCTCTTTTATGTGTTGTCTCTTCCAATTAGAAAGTTAAATTCCTTAAGGACAGGGACTATTTTTCTTTTTTCTTTTACTTGTATTCCCAATTGTGCAGTTCCTTAACATGTTTGTCAACGGACTACTTAAGAATTTATCTAGCTGAAGATGAAAACAGGTTTTAGTTTACTAATTGATCTAATATGCACTGAGGGTCAGTGGTATACCAAATAATATGCTTGGATCCAGAAATACAAATAGAAAAAAGATAATCCCTATTTTTAGGGAGCTTATAATCTACCATCGACATGTTAAAAATAAATGTAGAATTTGACAAAATACATATAAAGTGATTAGAGTTCTACCACTGGTGGATTTTTATTGAGCCTTTACTAATCTCAAAGACTATACCATTATATTTGGTGTAAATGTGACTCCAACCTAAAATTTCACCAAAATTTTGCAAGTAGATGGAAGAAACAATGATGAGCCGGAGAATTCTGGAAAGTACTTCTACCACATTTCTGACCCTTACCCTTCTATCAATACTTTGCAAAAAAACTGGAATTCTACTCTAAGAACACATTCCTTTACTTTAATCAACCTTCTTTTCTGGGTCCTCTTTTAAAATTCAAATGCTAATGGAAGGGGTAATAGTCTGACCAATTTAGCATAACAGAATTTAATACTTTTCTAATAATGATTGAAAGCTGAAACAAAAGAGACAGAGAGAAGACTGTGGGGAAAGGAATTTGAGCTAGAAATTCCAAAGACAAACTCTGTCTACTTTCATTATGTCTATATTCATCCCTATTCATAATAGCACCAAATAAAAGTTAAGTTCTCAGGCTAACTATTATAAATGAGACATTCATATTAAGCGACTCAATCCTTCTCTCAGACATATTCTTTCATTGATAGATTTGTTTTTATACTTGCTGGTCCTGACATAGATAGTACTCATAAGTGTAAAGGATGAGGCCATTTAATGCACTATTTGCATTTGCATAGTTTCACGAATGCAACACCCTAAAATAAGGAATATTTTATGTAATGTATATACATACATTTATATGCCTCCAGGCAGGGAAAAGTTTATATATCATTCAAAAGGAATTTTACTTCTCTTTTCTAATCGTTATTATCCCTTTTGTATCAATTCATTCTGACACAGACAATCCTCTTCCAGTCTCTTCTTGCAACCACTCCAATCTTTGTCATTCCAAGAAACTTTGCCTCTTTTCTCACTCATGGAAGGAGATTTTAACAAAATGCACCCTATTTCTATTTCCTTCCATATTCTTCAGCTGAGTTTAAAAGACAGATTATTTTGGAGGAGGCAGCCTACTTTGGTTTTTTTTTTTCTCTTGTCTGCCAGAAGGTAGGAAATCTGCCTCGTCAACTACCTCAGGAAAAGTTATTTGTAAAGTTCTGGGGCCTCTAACAAATGGATGGGACCATTTAGAGGTAGACAAAAAGAAACTCCTGGCAGTATTTACATAATGTTTATATAGTTTACACAGCACTGAAAATTCTATCTTTGTATCTATTTTTCCCTCAATCAAGAAGCATTCAGTGCCAACAATGTGCCAGTCACTGTGCTAAGGATAACACAAAGGGGTATGCATCAAAGAGCGTCATGGGTAGAGGGGAACTAGCTGTGATGCATTACAAATGAGGAATTGCACAGGAGAAATGGTGTGATGATACATGTAACACTACTAAATTGTGACTATTAAGTTCTCTGTCTAACCAGTTTTCATCTATACTGAGGATTAATTGAAAGAAAATCAATCAAGACAGAAGCTACATTCACATAAGGGAGATTAAATTCTGTCATTATGAAAAAAAAAACTCCTAACAGTAAAGGTTATTAGAAAGTGGAAAAGGTAACTAAGAAGACATATGCTGAGCTCTGGGATAGAGCGATGTGACCAAGTTTTGAGGAACACTTCAAGGAAGAAGACATGGACTATGAGAGACCTCACAACTTCTGATGATTCTTCTGACTGGACTAATGTGCTAATTTTTTAAAATTTAATTTAATTTTTTGAAGGCCATAGAGTGGTTTTATTTTGGCTTCCGTGCTGGTAGGCTGCTGTGGCCACACTCATTACAACCATCTAAGCTAGGATTTTCTGAGTAGATTTTGTATCCTCTTCTGTCTTCTTGGGTCTCATCTCCAAATTACAGTCTAATAATCTTTTTCTTAGGTTAAAACTGACACTTTTCAGACTGGTAATAAATCCTAATGATTCCCAGACTTGATTTTTGACTTAAAATGAAGATTCTGTAGTATTCAAGAGCCTTTGGGTACATGAGGACTTCTTTTTGTGTGTGTTTTTTAAATTTTTAATTATTTCAAGCTAGATCATCCTTTCCCTCTAGATTTATAAAAGTCTGAATGGAAACTTTTTTGCCTGAGGGAAGAGTTTTGATCTTCTCAGCTATGATGTCTTCCTCAGCTGGGACCCTAACAAGACCAGGTCTCTATATATACTGTCAGTCACCTACATCAAACACTGGGGAAGGCAAAGAGAGTGACTTTATTCTAGCACTCTCAGGTCCTCTTATGAGCAAAAAAAATAAAACAAAATGGTACCATGCAACTTTTTTCATTCTTTCTTCTCTGTCACATTGCATGTATTCCAGGAAAGATTCAAAACCATTTTCGTGATCATAATAATTAAATCAATAAAGAACCTATTTCTTTTTGGACAGAGTGAACCTGTCATTTCTAGAAATAAAGTTAACAAACATCAGTGTGAATAAAATGGTCCTGGGAAGTTTGAACAAGAGCAGTCTCTCTCTAGTGAGGGATAAAATGTTAAGGAAAATGAAGATACTATTAAAGTTTGGTGGATTTCCCCCATCCATTTAAGACTTCTGATTCAAGTAGTATGACTGCTTTTACTAGGCTTCTTTGCTATAGGAGAAGGGAGCTAGGGTGGCCAATATAAAATCTTAATGAAAAATTCACCTCTCTTATTTAGGATTCCTATAACAGCTATTCCATTAGTTTTAAGTAGCACTGTTTTGACCTGCTGCTTTAGCTCCTGTAAAACATGTGGATACAAATATACTCCCCTCTGAATCATCTTCACCACCCCACAACCCCTGGCCCCTCAGAGATTCAAGTAAAGCTTTTAGCACTTTCTTAAAGGAAAACATCAATTTGAAGACACAAATAGGACTAAGTGAGCAATATTCAAAGGGTGCCCTTCTGTTTCAGAAAGCGAATAAGAAATCATCCATTGCCACTATTGAAGAAGAACAATCTAGTTTAAAGCTCCATTTCACAAATTAAATTCTGGCTGTATTTTACCATAAGGACTTTCTCTTCACGGAAGTAGAACTACACATAAGAGCCAATGTTCTCAAGCAAAAACATACAGTATTTAGAGAAACTGTAATTCACCAGTAATGTTGCCACATAATCATTTCACACAAGATTGCTAATCATGCCATGTGTGGGAAATATCTAAACTGGGAAGGAAAGAATGGCAACAGATTTGGGCCGTAAAACTGAACCTTCAAGCACATAAACAGGGAGAATGAAAAAGGCAATGTGATCTAATAAAAGAGGTTTTTAAGAATACTCTGGGTACAAATAAAATGGTTTTTGAATGACAGATAACTCTTTAAGACACCAACTGACCCGAACCTCCTCAATCTCAAAAAAAAAGTTTTGCTTTGGAAATAAGATCACTTTAAAAACACTGAACTTCAATTATTGCTGACAAAGTGACATATTGTGGTGGTAGAGACAGCAACCTATTATCTCACTGAGGACAGAACTCTAAATGTGGAAATTTCCTCCACCAATGCAGATCAGCAGCTCCCTCTACATCATATATAATTACCTGGGATACCCAGAGATTAAACAAGTCACTTATGGTCATACAGTTTGCATTGAAGGCAAGACACAAATTCAGGTGTTCAAGTCTCTTATCTATTCCAACACTTGGCCTCTCAAAGTCCATTGAAAAATAAAAAACTTTCTTCTTGGCCTAACACTGCTTCTAACAAAACATCTTTTTATTCTTTATATGCTCTAAAACCTATTAGTGGATGAGTTAACTGAGGTCTTTCCTATGAAATTTCACTGTGGATTTTCAATACATTTTATCTTGAAAAGCAATGTACACAAGTCCTACAGTGTGACACAGTAGAAAACAGACTGAATTTATAGTGCAAAGATCTGTGTTTGAATCTCTGGGTCAGCTACTTTAACACCTATGTGAGGCAGGGCTACTAAATCTAACTGGGCTTCAGTGTCTTCATCCAGAAGAGCTACATGCCATCTAAGGCCTCATCCAGCCCCACAGTCCTGGAGGGTAGGAGAATGGCGGAATATGTGTGTGTGTGTGTGTGTGTGTGTGTGTGTGTGTGTGTGTGTGTGTGAGCTCACATACAGGCACGTGCATTCAACAGAAGCTAGGTCTTGAAAGCTTCAAAGAAGAAATCCAAGAGAAACACTACAAAAGGAGCAACCATCTTTAGTGACAGAAATGAGCAGAAAAGAAGTAACAGTTAAAAATACTCTTTACTGGTGAAAAAGTAGGACTACTTCACACAAGGCAGCATTCAAGAAAGCCGGCTAAAGCAGCCAGTTTCTGAAATGACTGGCCGCCAAATTCATGTCAGTTGGCTTGGCTATGAGCCTCATCACACGTACTGAAAACTAGACAAAATGTAACTAAATGTAAGGAGAACAAGAAATAAATGTAATGGCAGAAAAGGAATCCTGTGCTATCTGACCAGTGCACCATTTTTGTTAGTACTCAAGAGGAAGAGCCCCACAAAACAGGAATGAGCTTCTCAGACTATTTTTGTAAACTTTTAAAGATTTCAGTCATTCAAATTTTAAACAATCTAATAAAATGTTAATCTAATGCCTTTAAAATATTAAACTTCAGAAAACAACAAATAAAAATACAATATCTCACTGATTTTTCCTTTTTTTCCTCCACTGGTGTTACAGAGCTATCCTTAAAGCAGCCTACCAAAGTCTATTGAACCTTCATTTTAATCTACCATAGAGAAAAGTGCTCCCTTCATTTTTTTCTCTTCCTCATATCCAGAGATGAAGACAGAAAGGCTCGGATACAATCAAACAGATAAATAGGAAAAAGAAATAAGGTTATTGCTATCCTTCGGGTGCTATACAGTGCTACAAGCATTTCTTTCCACAACTCTAACTTTCAACTGCTCCCCAAACAAAATACCTATTTGATGCCATTACTCCAAAAGGAGACTTTTTTACCCCGTTCCGATCTCTGACAGGAAGAAGAAAGGAAATGGGGGTTGGCAGTGTGGGCAATAAATAATGGAAGCACAAACCCCTAGGCTTTTATCTTCAACAGAACAGTAATCCAGAAATGCTTTTCTTTTCCTTCAAGGATCCAAATAGACCCTATGTTCTAAAATGAAGGTGGAAATCAAAACACAGAACGGTGGATGAGGAATGTATCCAGCATCAGGGAAAATGTATCTTGTAAGTCAATTATTTTTAGTAACAAAGAGTTAGAATATTTAAGATCAAAGCACCATTTCTCAGATCTGAGAGGAGGGAGGGATCTCAAAGATGGCAGTTATTTCAAAGTCAGTGTGATGCAACAAAACACAGGCAACTGCATGATTCTAATATAAGATCCGGAGTTGGCATTCTCTAGAGCAGAGGTGTCAAGCATGCAGCCCACAATGCTTCCAAGTGCAGCCTGAACCAGATTAAAATGAAATTGGGATATATTTAACAGAATAAATAAAAATACAACAAAACCTAGATAATATTACATTTTAAAACTAAATCAATATACAGTTCTCCAGAGATCCTTATGTATGCTTTGGTGTGCCTCATTTCTATTTCAGTTTGACCCAACTGTTCTAATGTCATGGACATGAGGAGGTGGAGGGGGCTACGTAATATACTTCAAGATTTCAGCACAGATGTTTTTAGAAGTCTCTGCTTTGTACCAAGTTGCAACCAAGAGCTATCTGAGAGAATCACAGCATAGTACTCTATTACTAAAACACAGGTTTACATCATTTCTTTATGGGACAGATATGTACTCAAAAGATGTGTTTAAACAAATCTTTTATAAATTGAATCTTTAAGTGAAATTGGGGAATTAAACAAGTAGATTAGCCTATACGTACCTGGATTTCCGCATTTCATAAAGCAATCATGTGGACAACACTAAAAAAGGCAAACTAAATGCTAATACAGTCATAAACTGATTAAAGCTGGTTGTATGGCATAACTCAAAGATGGGTGATTAAGGCATGGGCATCAACCTGGAGGATGCCCTTTACTGGAAGGTCACAGAATTCTGTCCTTGAACTTGTGTTTTCTTCACCATTTTTGTCAATATCATGAATGAAGGTTTTGAAGAAAGGCTTACCAAGTTTGTAAACAGTATGAAGCTCAGGTGGCAGAGTTGACACATCAGATAACATAATTTGGACTAAAAAGATCTCAAGAGGCAAAAAAAATGCACAAAATCAGGGAAGATGAAATTCAGTAGGGGTAAATACAAAGTACTACACCTGCTTTAAAAAGTCCATCATTACAGAGGACAGAGTAGAGGAGTCTAAGACTAAACCATATATTATTCATTATTTCCTATAATTTATCTTCTATATAACTTGTTTGCACATACTTGTTTCCATTTCAGTGTGAACTCACTGAGAGGTCCACTATTGTTTGCCTTTCTTTGTATGGCCAAAGCTTAGACTGGCACCTAGTAGGTGCTTAATAAATACTTGTTGATTTGACTGCAAGCTCAATTAGAGTCCACAGTTTGAGAGAGTAGCCCCAAAATCTAGCCCTACAGTAGATGTGGGGATTCAAGTTCATTTCTGGATACCTCATTTTAGGAAGCAGATTGACAAGGTGAAGCATATCCAAAGGAGGGTGAGTATGAGACTGATTATTACTAGAAATTAAATAACTGAGAATACTCAGGAGAGAGAAAAGAAGACTTGAAAGGAGACTTATAATTGAGTAGAAATAGAATTAGATTTTGTTTGGTGCTAGAGCAGAATAAGAAGCAATGAATAAAAGGTGCAAAAAAGTTTTTTGTTAAATGAAAGAAAAAAAATTCTCTAATGAGAGCTGTCCAAAAAAGGGAAGCAGGTTACTGCAGGGGTAAGGGAGCTGCTCTTTGCTAGAGGTCCTCAGGTCTAAATGAGATGACCACTTGGTAGGAATTTGGTAGAGGTTATTGTTGGATGGGCAATATTTAAGAAAGATAGCCCTTTGAAACCTCTAACTTCATTCATACATTCACTTAAAGAACACTATTTTGAATACTTTTGAAAACTGAAGAGCTACTTAATAATGCAAATAATCGTTCCTTAATTAATCCGGGGATTCACTTTTTAGATATGTATTTCCTCAAAACAAGGCAGAATTAGATTGTATTCTTATTGTTTTAAATTTGAGAATAAATCTGTAAGTGTGGCCTAGAGATTATCTGTAATAAAAACTATTCTCTTTTGGGTCTATAATGCATGTATAACCCTGAGAGAGCTATGACTTTTTTTAACTAGATTTTCTGAGTCAAAGATTGGATGTATGCCATCACCTTGCTGCCTGATAGTGGTTTTATGTAACTCCTGTTTATTAACTGTTGTCATTTGAGAGTCTCAAAGAACATAACGATTAAAATGGAGAGAGGGAGGGAAGGGGGAGAGAGAGAGAGAGAAAGAGAATGAAAACATATATGAAGTGCTCATTATGTTCCAGGTACTGCTGTGATCCTGGGGAGTACCAAGAAGCAAGATGGTCTTTACCCTTTTGGGGTTTACATCCTCTCAAGAACTGCAAGTCTGCTGAGATATGCAGGAGGGAGAATTGAGTCCTGTTTAGTTCAGGCTTGGCTGGGGGCGGGGTTGAGGGGGTGCTGGTGAGGAAGATGGCCCAAGTCTGGGCTCATGGTAAGGAGATGGCTGGAAAGAACTAATTCATGTCATTACAGAAAAGCTTCCCTCCAGTAGATGTCAGGGTAAATTTGCGGTTTTGGTAATATTGACTAGAGCTAAATAGCTCCTTAACTAAACTAAGACCTTGATATTTATGAATAACATGTAACAAGCCTGCTGATGGCAGACACTATATATGTGCACTCAGAGTTAATTCTATTATTCATTACCCAACGTTCCTAGAGGCAAACATGTTCATAAGCTATTAAGCATTTTGTTTTATATAACAGATCCTAATCCAAACTACAGAGATTCAAGACACATTTTCTATTTTTTTTCCCACTTAGAAGGAGAAGAAAATATAAATGTTTCAGGGGTTCGATGTTTGCGTGTCATCAAACTTTTTTTGGCAAATTAGATATAAGCATGCCAGTGAAATCACTGGAGCAGCACCAATAATCAGACTCCTTCTGGTTTTGGTGATGGCTTTTCTAGCATTTGCTGCAATAATGAGTATAGATAGAGCAGCTCCATTAAGGACCCTTCCTGCTGTTTTAATGTGCTTTGTCTAGTAATTCAATCATGTTTGTTGGGGAGATACTATGTGCTATCTTAGGACATGCTAATGCCAGGATTTCTTAGGATATGCTAATATATTTAAATTATGGAGAGATTTTCTGATTACATTAGAAATGCACCTTCCTTCCCTGCTTGTCATTGCAGAGGGCATCCAACTGGCTTTGCTAACACAGAATACAAACTCCTAGAGGACAGGGATGGCTTATTCATTCCAAAGGACAAATGGCAGTGAGCTCAAGAGCTCTTCATCAATCATTAACCACATAAACTAATGCCTGTAGTGTGCTCTGAAACCAAAAACTTAAAAGCAAAATGTGATCTCAAATAGACATGAAATGGAAAGATCCTTAACACTGTAAAGCAACCACGCAAAAAAGCTTAAGGAAAAGATAAAAACTACACTTTGAGACATTGGGAGCAGGGGAGATGAGCATTTGGAGACAGAGCATCTGGAAGAAAGTGCTCAGCCATTTGCATCATGGTAGAAATCAATCGGAGGATGAAATAGAGTTAGTTACTTAAAAGACAGAAAGTGAAGGTTTTCTCTTTGTGCTAACTGGAGACATTCCAAACCATATGGCAAGATGCTTGTGATATTTTGGTTTCAGTGTGCAACCCCCCCCCACTCCAGGTGGGAATGGGTTGCTCCCCAAAGGACTGCCCTGTCACATAGTGTTCTATGCATGTGGAAGAAGACATGATTCCTGATCAGCTAAGGAACCTGGAGCCCATGATACAAAATAAAAATGGAAACTAGAGAGAGTGAAAACATGAAAGAAGATGTGGACTTTCAATGACAAATGAAGGTCTGACATGGAACTATAGTCATGTGAAGAAAGGCAGGACAATTTGGGGAAGGAGTTGCACTGGAACCGAAACTCTGTCATGGATTTCTTGGGTGAGATTTGCCCTCTCTTTGGATGACCTGAGATTTCATCTTGCATACAAGTTGCCTTACTTATTGTTGTATTTTCTATTTTCTATATTTATCTATATAACTTTCTTGAGAGGTGTTTTACTGTTTGCTTTGATAAGTATGCTTGTTCATTATCTGCTATCCATAATTATTTTTTTATATAACAAGTCTTTGATGGGAAGGAGCTAAACAGGCTGAAAGTAGGCTGCTTACCTTCTAGGTCTAGGGCAGAGCTACTTCCCCAGAATGACCAGAGAAAGTTTCTTTTATCATTAGCCCTCAAAATAAGAAATGTACCCCAAGACTACAAACATGTGCTAGAAAATGATAGACAAATATGACTGAAAGCCCCAGTCATCTTCTCCTTAAAGAGAGCAAAGTGATGACCAATCAGCCACAATCCTTCTCCGAAACCCCATAATGGTGAAAATCCAGTGTCTCTGTCAATCTTGCTCTTTCTTCCACAGTCACTGAAGTTCAGTGGAGGGACAAAAGTCAAGACAACTACCAGAGATGGGATGCAATGAATGGCATTGCTGTCTTAGATGTCTAATCAAGTTCTAAGAGCTCCACAATGCCTGCTTCAGCCACCTTAGATTAGGCATCAGCCAAAGATGCAAATATATGTTTAAATATTTTACTAAGCATTATTTAAATCAACCAAAACAAGAGAAATTTTGACAAAAACACCTGGCTTTCTCAAAGGATTTATAATATTATTGAGGGACTTCCTTTACAAAGATCACAAATCTTCTTTAACAGTTGCTGTGCATCTGCACTGACAAACCTCTCTGAACATAACAAGATTGGTCCTCAGACAACAGACATGAAGCTCTACATCAGGCTCATACAGTATAAGCTATATTATCTAAAAGCTATAAAGAATAATTAAGAAGGCAGGTAGGTGGCACAGGGGATAGAGTTCCAGCCATGGAGTCAGTACAACCTGAGTTCAAATCTAGCCTCAGACACTTACTGGCTGTGTGATTCTGTTTGCCTCAGTTTCTTCAGCTGTGAAGTGAGCTGGAAAAAGAAATGGCAAACCACTCCAGTAGCTCTGACAAGAAAATGGAGTTTTGAAGAATCAGACATGACTGAACTAAAAGTCAGTGAGAGGGTTTTTTCAGCTGGACGAGAAGGGAGAAGTGCCTTCCCATAGCTCTGGCCTCAGGTGTTGGCAGCAGAGGTTGCATAGGGCTGGCAGCAGCAGTTCCCACAGCAGCCCCTACAACAGCCTGCATCCATTGTTGAATCATAAAACCCCTGAGGGCACTGATGGAGCAGATGGAAGCTAATGACTTTATGAGAAACCAAGAAATTACAAAACAAAACCAAAAGAATGAAAGAATAGAAGACAATGTGAAATATTTCACTGGAAAAAACAACTGACCTGGAAAATAGATTCAGGAGAGACAATTTAAAAATTATGGGACTACCTGAAAGCCATGATCAAAAAAAGAGCATAGACATCATCTTTCATGAAATTATCAAGGAAAACTGCCCTGGTGTTCTAGAATCAGGGGCCAAAATAAACTGAAAGACTCCACCGATCACCTCCTAAAAGAGATCCAAAAACAGAAACTCCTAGGAACATTGTAGCCAAATTCCAGAGTTCCCAGGTCAAGGAGAAAATATTGCAAGCAACTAAAAAGAAACAATTTGAGTACTGTGGAAATACAATCAGGATAACACAAGATCTAGCATCTTCTACATTAAGGGATTGAAGGGCTTGGAATATGATATTCCAGAAGTCAAAGGAACTAGGACTAAAACCATGAATCACCTACCCAGCAAAACTGAGTATAATGCTTCAGGGGAAAAAAATGGTTTTTCAATGAAATAGAGGACTTTCAAGCATTCTTGATGAAAAGACCAGAGCTGAAAAGAAAATTTGACTTTCAAACACATGAATCAAGAGAAGCATGAAAAGGTAAACAGGAAAGAGAAATCATGAGGGACTTACTAAAGTTGAACTGTTTACATTCCTACATGGAAAGACAATATTTGTAACTCTTGAAACTTTTTTCAGTATCTGGGTAATTGGTGGGATTAAACACACACACACACACACACACACACACACACACACACACACACACACATATATGGTTAGTTGAATAGGACGGGATTATATCCTAATTGCTATTTAAATGTGAAAACAACAGAATACTCTAACATTAAATTAAGGGGTGAGAGAGGAATATATAGGGAGGAGAAAGGGAGAAATGGAACGGGGCAAATTATCTCTTACAAAAGAGGTAAATAAAAGACTTTTCAACAGAGGGAGAAAGGGGGGAGGTAAGAGAGAAAACATGAAGCTCGCTCTTATCACCTTTGGCTGAAGGAAGGAATAATATGCACAATCATTTTGGTATGAAAACCAATCTTACAATACAGGAAAGTAGGGGAGAAGGGGATAAGCAGGGTGGGGGGGATGATGGAAGGGAGGGGAATGGGAGGAGGGAGCAATTAGAAGTCAACACTTTTGGGGAGGGACAAGGTCACAAGAGAGAATAGAAGTAATGGGGGGCAGGATAGGATGGAGGGAAATATAATCTTATATAACATGACTATTAGGGAAGTCATTTGCAAAACTACACATATATGGCCTATATTGAATTGCTTGCCTTCCCAATGGGGATGGGTGGGGAGGGAGGAAGGAAGAGAAATTGGAAGTCAAAGTTTTAGGAACAACTGTTGAGTATTCTTCTTACATACAACTGGGAAATAAGAAATACAGGTAATAGGGTAGAGAAATTTATCTTGCCCTACAGAACAAAAGAGAAGATGGGGATAAGGGAAGGGAGGGATGTTAGAAGGGAGGGCAGATTGGTGATAGGGGTAATTAGAAAGTTCAGCGTTTTGGGGTGGGGGGAGGGGAGAGATGGGGAGAAAATTTGGAACTCAAAATTTTGTGGAAATGAATGTTGAAAATTTAAAACAAATAAATAAATTAAAAATAAAAAAAAAAAAACCCAAACTAACAAATATGCACTGAAAAGTGGGCCACTAAACTATGTCTATCAGGAATTGGGGTAACTGAAGAGGAGCAAGTCAGTTAGTCAACAAACATTTATTAAGAAAGCACACTGGTTAGGCCCTAGGGAAGGGAGCAAGCTTAATATGTTAGAGTATTCTGTTGTTTTCACATTTAAATAGCAAATAACATTTCTAAGAACCTAAATATTGAAGAAAGAAATTCTTATGACAACTCACAGGAATCTTTAACTACTGCTAAAATGAGAAAACATTTTTAAATGGGAAACAGACAATCATAGATATGCAGATGGAAGGGGACATTTACAAATAAGCCAGGCTCATGATTTTTATATACATGGGAAAGGCAAAAGAACTAGAGGTTCTTAAGGTTTTATTGCAAAGCAAAAGACTTGTACTTAAAGTACTTGCTGTATCATTTCTGTAGCCATTTTGGCAAACTATTTTGGGATCATGGATGAGGGTGATTCCTTTGATGTAGCATAGTGTACCGGGTAGAGAACTGGCTTGAGAGCTAAGAGGACCTGGGTTCAAGTCTTACTTTTGATGCTGGGTTACAGGGGGCATGCTCATTTAACCTCTCATTGCTCCCTGAAATGCTATAAGACTCTAAGTTGCAGAGAAGGTGGAGAGTTGCATTGGTAGAGAGTCTCCTCTTAACACATATATATGCATATATGTATGTATGTATGTATGTATGAATTAAGAACATAAGAAGTGTCATATCCTGGATCAGACCAATGGACTTTCCTTCACCTTATGGATTTAAGAAAGAGACAAAAGGTAGAGTTGGGATAAGAGATCCTCATCTCATACGAAGAGCTTTCGTCTTTATGTATTTTACAATAGCAGGCCTCATATTACTTAATACCATAAATAATATCCTAAAATGGGAGGCATCATGACATAAGGAATAGAGGGTCAGTCTTAGAATTGGGAAGATCTAGGATTAAATCCCATCCCTGACTCATAGTAGCAGTATGACTATGGAAAAGTCATTTTATCTTTCAGTTTCCTAGTCAGCTCTTTAAGAGAATAACCTGCACATGAGTTGCCCATGTGCATCGGTGGGGAGGGTTTCCTTTCTTGGAGTACTCTGTACTGATGACATAACAGGTCTGGAACAAAAGTAGTATTCTAAAATAATAAGCTATAGGTTACAAAGGGGAAGGACACACTATACACACAATATTATGGTCTCTGTTGTACATTCCATACTTGCTGTATGTAATGGAAAAGAAAACTTTCAAGAAGAGAGTTAGAAATGTATCACATGCTTTACTTTTACCAGAATGAGGCTTCCAGCAGAAAAGAGTAGAATCCTGCCCCCTCCCATTCCCAATAGTATATTGGCTCTATAATCACTGTATAATCTATATTAAGAAAAACTCATCTATACCCACCATATGGTTGGACAATATGTAAACTCATATAACACCACTTCTGTTTCTTCCTCCTTTTATTCTCAACCAAATGTTCTCCATTCTATTTCCCCAATCAAATTCTCTGATTTCCATACAGATACATGCCTTCTCAGTTACATCGTCTCTTCTTGTCAATTAGGCCTTGAACAAGGAATATATAAAGTATACTTCCTCAATCAGACCAGACTGGAAACTTGATAAAGAAATATTTCCATGGGTTTCCATTTTGAAATCTTCCTCATTTCACAGGTCCGTGTTTATTTCATTTAATTGCTTTAGATAAAAGTTACAGAGCAGTGCTGATGAACATTCAGTGAATCAATCAAGAATTTAATAAGTACCTCTCATGTTGCAGACACAATGTCAGGTGCTTGGGTCCTTGCTATGAAGGACCTCAGACTCTGTAATGTACATGCACATCTAAAAGCAAAGACAAACTAGGAGGCGTGGAGTGGCAGAGTGAATAGAATATTGTACAGAAAACATGAGTTCAAATCTTGCCTTTGAAGTCATTTAATCTCTCTCAGCTGAAGTTTCCTCATCTGTAAAGTGGGGATATATCTACCCCACTGGGTTGTCGTGAGGATCAAATCCTATATAAATATTATTGAAGCATTATATATAAAAATACAAAGTAATTTTTAGTGAAGAGGTACCAGAAGCTCTGTACAGAACAGACCTCATAGAGTGTAAGAAGATGCACTGCATGAGATGTGAAAGGAGATAACTCATATATTGTTCAAGGTCTACGAAGTGTTCTACCTACATTATTGCATTCAATCCTCACAACTCTGCAAATTTAAGGGAATATGTGGTATATTCTTGGAAAAATGGAGAACTCTGGTATAACTGTCCCTTAATTTATCAGTTTTATAAATATGTAATTTGGCAACAGAGACCTTGAGAGAGGGTCTGAAAAAAGTGTCATGACATTTTATGTATTGATACTCATTTAAATATAGTCACTGAGCAAGTATAATTGCTTTCCTAGATGCTTGATATTATTTCTAACACATATAATTATTAAAAAGGGAGCAATTAGTAAAGTTTTGCTATTTAAGAATAATAGAGGCAGCAAAGAGACCAGTTTGCCTTGGCAAAAAGTCTGAATTGCATTTGCTGACATATAGGCTAGTTCAAATCAAGTATATTATAAATTAAGATATAAACGTGCATAAGTCAAATGAAGTAAATGAAAAATTTTCACAATAAGCCCTGCTTTGGCTAATAATGTATTAAATATAATACATAGTATTACAAACAATAAGCTTTGAATAGACAAGAATTAAGATCCTGAAGGTATACCAGAAAAAGAATTAATATTTGGTTTGAAAGGTATTTGTTTTAAGCTAGATTCTTCTTAGTCAGTAGATGCCCAAAATTCATTGAACAAATTCTTAACATCTTAGTCAAAAAGCACTAATATTGAATTTAAATTAATGCAAACTCTGAATTAGTAGAGTGCAAAGAGAAAGAGTTTTCCCAGCAAAATGGAAGCCCCTTGAGAGCAAAGACTTTCACTTCTATACTTCTATTCCCAGAGCATCACACACTGGCCAGCATAGAGTGGATGACTGTAGATTGATAGAGTCGCTGATTTTCTTGAAAAAAAAAAAAAAGAAATACAAAAACATTTTGAACCTATATCCAAGTCTATTTACCATCCACCTATTATTTTCTACCCTTTACACCTTACAAGGTGGCAAATTACATGGATGTGGTTAAAATAAGAAGGCTGATGAGGCCAATAATCACAGTTACTACCATATAACAGAGAGATGACTTCTCTCCCACTCAGAGTGCTGAAAACCATTTGTAGACATCAAGAGCTTCAGCTTCTGTTTCAATCACAAGACAAATTACTAGGTGGTATCCTCACAAATTCAAGTTTGAAACTGCTGCTCTAGCTTACAAAAAATGAGATTAAGGCAGTAAAAAATAAAAAATAAAAGAAACCTAATGTCTTTTGTGGCAGCTGCTACCCATTTCTCTCTATTACTGGTCTGTTTGGGATTTGTATCAAAGAAGTTTCTTTACTCAATTGTCAATTAAACAGCAAAGTCCTTGTAGCATACTGGGCAGCAGGCAAGAAAATCATATTTCACTAACAGCAAAACTAACATGAAGATTTTTTTTAAAAAAGCTCAGACATGGCAAAGAAGATTCATATATCACTTGTACCACTAATGAGTTATGTGGCCTAAGGCAAGTCACTCTGCATCTCCAAAGCACATGAGTGTCATCTTTAAAATGCTTGCTTAAGGTAGAGGACTGGACCAGTTGACCCTTGTGGTTACATGCAGTTTCAAGAGCTCAGATAACTACTTTCAAGAAAACTTTTACTTGCAGTAGAGTGTGCCAAGTCATCGTGGTGTGACTTTCACCTTTCAGTGCCTTGAATGAGTTTCTATAACTAGAAACTGCAGAGGTGTATCTATCTGAATCACTGGAGAAAATTTCTCCAAGGGAACTCCTTAGATTACTAAAGAGATCATGAGTCTGGACCTATTCCTAGCACATGTCCAGGGTCTTTGGAGGGGATAAAAGGCAACATTATCAACTAACTGTATTTAAAGTATTATCACTGGAAGTGGTCAAGGGAAAATAAAAACAAAAATATGGAAGGAAAAATGGAAGAAACCCTCAAGATTGTACAAAAAGGAGAACAAATCATCCTCAACAAAAAAAAATTTTTTTTTAAATGGAAAGGCAGCAAGAAAAATAATTTTCAAAAACAAGATATCAAAAGGAATTGTTACTGACAATGAGAATTTAAACTATTAAAGTCAGAGTCTAATTTTCACACTTCATCACATGGCTACTAGATACTCTATTATAATTCACATTTGAAAAACAAATTAGCTAACCCTATATTTGATTTCTGGGACAAAAGAATAGGCACATTTTGGTTGCTGTGGTGCAGGACACAAATTATAGATTCAGAACACATAAAAGATAATCTTGTATTGTACCCCTAACTGAAAGAACTACTTTTATGTTTTATATATGTAAGTTTTCAAAACATATCAATTGTGATGACAACAGAAAAGCAACAAAAAATCCTTTTCTGATCATTAGTATACTTGGAAAAATAAGTTGGGTTCAAAATTTGCTTCTACAGTAAGGGTTAGCCATCTTTTTTGCCCTCTCACCAATGGAGTTAACACAGTCCCTCTATGCCAATGACTACTGTAGGAAAAGGATTGGAAATACTTGACCTTGTTCTCAGCCTAGGCACTTGGTCATTTCCATTAAATTTCTTTCTTGAACAAAACTCTGTTTCTATTTTGTGGGATTTAGCTTCGAAGACAGGATAGCTTTTTTGGGGAAAGTTAGTGAAATCAATTTTAGATACTGTAAGTAGGAAATATCCATCCAGTTTGAAAAGTCTATTAGGCAAATGGTGATGAGGAAGAAACTGGCTCTAGATACATAGAACAGTCTGAGAAAGTACTCATCAGCGGAGGAACTGGAGGCCTTTTAGAAGGTGAATGGGTTCAGGAAATATGGGACACAGGGTAAGATGGAATGATGGGAAGAATGAAGACAGCATTTTAAAAGGTGGATTGCCAAGACTATATTCAAGTCTTTGAGGCTTAAGATAGGTCCAAAGTTTTTGAGAACTACAAAGAAACAATGTTAATAGTTTGAGTATCACATTGTGACAAATTACATCCTCCATAGCTTACTTTTTTTCCTCTCCTTCAAACCTCATCCAAAAAGGGCATCAAGCCTCTATAACAGGACTTCTTAACTTTGTTTGTCTCATGGATCCCTTTGGCACTCTGGGAAAGTCTATAGACTTCTATTCAGATTAATATTTTTAAGTTAATGAAATAAAATATGTCGGATTGCAGAGAGCACCATAGGTTTTTTCCCTTATTGAAGTTCATGGGCCTCCTGAAATCTTTCCATGAACCCAATGACACTTAGGTGAAGAACCCTGGTGGCTGGTAATTTCTGGTGAAGGTTAAGGGGTAAGTGGTAGTGGCAGTGGTGGAGGTGATTTGCTGTGGATCCTGATGGTTTTTGAAGGGAGTAGGGGCACAGAATTTGATACGCTTTTACTCTGAGTATACATAGTACCCAAGTATTAAAGGAACTAGGCTGTAGTTCTATAGGGTTAGAAACTGAAAGGGGAATATTCCTATCTATTCTGAAGCTAACCTCCACATATCTCTATGACCTTAGATAGCTATGAAAGATGAAGATAAGGAAAAGGGATCTACCCATGTAACTCTTCGTGAATTCTAGCACACGAGGCTAGGTACAGCAAGTACAGAGAGAATGCTCCACAGAGGTTATCACCAATAGAGCTGAGGACAAGAAACAGACTCTGCCCAGAAAGTCACAAAATAGGGAAGAAACATCCAAGGTGGAGTAAATCTTCTCACTGAGACAAGAACAAGTGCTTGTCATCATCACAGTGGTCAAACCAAAAAAAAATCTTTAGAAAATCTCTGGAATATTTACCTTCTTTGGGTTTATATTTTAAAAACCTCCCATCCTCCTTCTTCTAGAACTAAACACTAAGTAAAGCACACCAATGACATAGCCAACATTGGACAAAAGTCTCAGATGGCAGGGTCTTTTTCAAATACTACAAAATAAACCAGTTAAAAGGCTCCTTGAACTCCAGTCAATCCATATTCTGCCAAATTCACTAGGATTACAAAATGTATAGATGTCAGCAATTTCACATATGCTCAAGCATCATAATCATATGCATTTTAGTTCATTTCTTTTTGGTCAGACACTTGAAATCCACTGAGTTTCAACCCTTCAGCACTGAATTTGCATGATGGTCCAAAGCACACATTGTACTTTCTCACTTTGTACCTCTGTTCAAATTGTTCTCTATGTCCTCTCTTCACCTTGCATCTCAAATACTCTGAATTAAAAATCAAATGCCAAGTCCGCCCAAAACTTTTCCTGATCTTTTGGTTGAGAATAGCCTTCTCTCTCAGACCTTATGTACCTCTTAAATGCACCTTTAACACCACAATTATAGCTATTTTTATTGGTGTCATTCTCCTACTAGACTAAGCTTGTTGGCAGCGACAGTGCTTTATCTAAACTGCTCTGCCTCCTCCACTACCTTGGACAGGGTTCTTAAATCTATAGGTAGTCAATAAATTATATTTGTTGCACTGTAACTTCTCCCCAAGTAAATAAATCTCCTTTTGAAGTCTCCACTTATATTTTCCATTGCACTTTAGAAAACCAATTCACAAGATCTAATATCTTTTCAAAAGATTCTTTCATCTTACTCAGGGAAGCAAAACATAGAATATTAAGATGTAGAATACACATTTTATCCCCCAAATGGCTCCTTACACTTGTGTAATTCTATATACATTGAGATTCCTACATGATGAAGTTTCATAAGGTTCTCTATACCTTTGAAGTGATTTAATTTCTCCAAAAGATCTTCTAGTTGTTTCCTTAGACTTGTTTGTTTTGATTCTTCCACTGTCTTCTCTCTCCATTCTAATGTTTCCTTATTTATCTTATTGTGAGACCAGAGAGCCTGTACAGCTAAATGAATGCAAATGGTAACCTCTGTGACAGAGATCCTTGGTAAAATACTACTGAATCCTCCCAGGGAAAGAGCAGGTAAGGACTCAACCAGCTGAAAGAGTAAATCACTGGCCTCTTTATTTAAAACAGAAGAGATTTTCAGTTAAGACAAATTACTCTTATAAGGAGTCAAAATAGCCTCCTTTTACTTCAAAAAGGTACACTCTCGTTCCAGAAAGATTGTGGTATGCACATAATTCTTCCACAATCTTGAATTTTGTTTGCTAATAGCATGACTCCATTTTAATGTACCCTTTCAGCATGAACTGCTTATGATGAACAAAATGCTATTTTGAGAGAAAAATCTAAGCTGTCAGTGGAATTTACTCTGCAAAATCAAATTGCTCCTTGCAGGATGCCCTCCCCGATGATGCTTTGTGATGGCCTGTGCCTTGTTTCTGCCATCTTTACCTACCATAACTTCAACCCCATCTCATACTCATACACATGCCAAAGCTGCTAAATAACCATGATCAGAAAAGTGTATGCCTAACATGGCTTCCCATACAATTGCTGGTTCCAAGATCTAGAAAGATGGCTTTAATTTCAACAAGTTAGCCTTCTTGGTAATTAGATGATGTGATATGTAACTTGGCTATTCTACTGCAGTTAAGGCAGCTAGGCAGCTGGCAAGTGTGGATGCTGCCCAGCAAGAGAACTGGGGGCCTGATAGCTCAGTGCCCCTTGTTCTGACACCAACTTGCCTCTTCATCCAAAGAGTGTTGGACTGTGTGTTCCAAGCCAAAACACTTTTAAGTGCTGTCTGATCTTAATGAAGTATAGCTGTACTTGATAAAGAGAGATGCTCACTGCTGCATACTCAGGGTCCTACTACTAGTCAACAATAGGAGGATCACTGGCATTTTCGCAATTTAAAATGCTATCATTCTAAACATCTTTAGCCTCCTGCCTCTCCTCAGCCACCCCTAAGACATAAAACATCTGTTCATCAATTATCTGGTAATCAACATACTTTATAGAGCAAATGTACAGTGATTATTACCCTGAAGAATCAAGTGACTTTCAAAAGCCAGATGAAGCAAATAAGCAAAGAGAACAGCCAACATGTTTTTTAAAGATATATCACTCAGTCTGCCAAATTTCAAAATACATAAGACTCATCTTCCTTTCTGCCCTTCTGAAAGTCATCTAAAAGTATATAGTAAGTTCTCCTTCCTGTTCAAACTTAGATGAAGGGAACCATTCGGTGCTCCAACTTTCTTAATTTGACCCACTTGCACTTAGGAGTTGGGCAAGGAAAAAATGAACTATTTACTCCCTTCAGGTATAGGGTTAGAAACTAAACTTGTGATTTCATTGACATAGAGAACTCCTGGGTGAAGAAACTCCTGGTACGAATGCAAGACCGTACCTTCCCTGAAACTTATTTTGTTAGAGATTCATAGAGCACTAAGGGGCTGTGACGTGTTCAGAGTCATGTAGCCAGCATGTATCAGAGACAGGACATGAACTCAGGTCCTCCTGGCTTCAAGGTCATCTCATCCTCCACTATGCAATGCTCCCATCCATTTATAACTAGGATCATTCGCTCTTTGAGGGTGATCCTCCTTGCCATTCCTCTACTTAGCTTATGTGTCTTATATTGTTAATTCACAGTCTAACTTTGTATTTTTTTTCCCCACAGTGGTGATGGAATGTGACTTAGTGTCTTTATAACCAAAAGCATATATCTGTGAGATGGCAGGTACAATTACATCAAATCCAAGATGTTGGTTGCATCTGCAAACTTAACCTAGTCAAATAACTTGTCTATGAAGTAAAGAAGTTGACAAAGGATCAAGAGTCCTCAGTTGCCAGTTATCAAGAACAGTACTAAACTGGAAAACAATGATTTTACCAAGGTGCATTTCATTAAAAAGTGAAAACAGAAATGAGCCTTTATATCTGCATGAAATTTTGCTATTACAAAGCATTTTCACATAAATTATCTTTTTGATCGCACAAAACACTGTGAGATAAATGACAGAAGTTGTTTATTATCATCCCCATTTTAAAGATGGGAAAATTTAGCTCAAAATGTTGTATTTAACAGGCCAGAATCTAGAATCTAGGTCTACTTAGCGCCAGGTTGCCAATCTTGGCAAAGATGTGAAGAAGAAATTAAACAGAAGAAAAAAGGGAATTTCCCTTTTGTACTTATACCACTAATACCGATCAAAAAGTAATATCGGAATGCCTCTGCAAATGATCCCTTTGTGCAGCTCATTATAACAAGTGTCGCTCTGTGTCAGAAAGTGGTTAGATGTCTCTATGAAATATGCTTAGCTCATTGAAGGTTTATTTACATAGCAGCTATTAATTACTAGTCATTTATGCAACGAGGAAATCTAAATGCAGACCAAATGTGCATGTCAAAGGGGAAAAAATGTCATACACGCTTCATCATTACCATATTTCCCTTCCCACCCCTAAATTAAAGGCCCAGGAGGATAAAGTAAATTCCATTAATCAAAATGAACTCATCCATTTCTCCCAAAGGCTTCTGGTGGAAGCTGACAAATGACAAATATCTAGGTAGAAAACAAAGAGAGAGCATAAGTGGTATCATCTTCAAGGTCTATACTTCTCCAGGAAAGATTATGGAATCCATTTAAGAAGAGGATAGGAGGCCATCTATCTGCAGTGGTCTTTGTTCAATTGGGCTCATAGGCAAGGAAATAGATTAGATGACCTCTTATCACCAAAAGCATTCATTAGGTGTCTAATTATATACAGTGCTTCACTAAGCAATGTATAATATCAAGTGAATTGAACAGATATGCTTCCTGCTTTCTACAATTTTACCCTCTAAGAGAGACAACAATGGATTAGAACAAAGATCTTAGGAACATACATTGAACGTATAAATTAAATAAGTTATTACTTGCCATTAAGTATAAACAAAGGAGTTACTGTGTTTCATGGAGTAATGAATGAAGAGGGAGTATAAAGGAGTTCTATTCATAAGATAAAATCAACAACAGTTCTAGAATTAATTGGGGGGGGGGGGTGCATTGAGGAAGGGATAGGATCCTAAAAGCCATCAGCTTTCTTTAAAAACTAAGTTCATGACCTTGATTGCTGGTGATTTAGACATACTATAAATGCATTTTTAAGAAAACAACTTGAAATTCAACTAGTTTTTAAAATAACTTTCTGATTGAGTAGAATCATGTGAGAAATACTTTTAACTCATCTGTATCTTTAGAGGAACCAAACAGAAATGTCATGGCTAACAAGTCATGTGGTATTTTTTGTAGATCTTTGGTAAAGGGATGAGAGGCTGATCGACTGTAATTGCTGGTGACTTAGTACACATTTTGTTTAAAACAACAGCTTTCTGAGATGTGAACCCTAGCAGAAGCCGTCCTTATATTTTTTAAAATAGAAAATATCAACTACAGAAATTCAAAATCAACTTTAAGAAATTTATAGAGTCAATATTTTTGGCTATCGAAATAGATCAAAATCGTGTGTGCAAAGTTTAAAGAAAGAAGACAGACATCTGGAACACTGTTCCAAGAACAATGGCAAACTTGACATAAAGACTCTAATTTTAAATAATTTACATCAAAAGTGTGTCCTACCACAGGAAAAAAAAATTTTGATTGCTAAAAGATTAGGCATAAGGATAGCAAACTTTTTCTATTTAAATGTTTGTAATGATTATCTTTTAATAAGCAAGTTTCCTTAAGATGCCATGTAAAATTAATTTAACAAGCCTTACATTTAATGAGAAAGAGTTTGGCACACTAGGGAGGTGGAGGTATTTGAGGTACTAGCTGCATGCAGGTGAACATTTAACAGAGTAAGATGAATAGATAAAGGAGTTTCATTACATTTTCTAAGAGATATAAAGACTTACTTTTGCATTGTTGAGGGCAGAGGAGTAGGGAGAGGAGAAAGGTGATAAGCAGAGGAAAAAATAAAGCAAGAGAGAAACTGAGAAAATCTCAGGTGATCTAATAAAGCATTTTAGCAAAATAAAATTGCTGAGTTAAACATCAATGTTTCCTTTTATGTTTACAAATAGTAAAATTAGATCCTTGTAGTTGAAATGTCACTTAAAATAACTAATAAAAATTCAAAAAGTAAAATTTATCAGGTAACCACTGAATGAGATCACAAAAGGTCTCATTTTCAACTGGCAAGCTGTGACCATACCTATGATGATTTTAGGGAATTCCATGAAAATTTAAACTAACTACTCTTAAAACAGTATGCACATCTATCTGAAAGCAAACACAGATGCAAAAGAAATGTGAAAGCTAAAAGATGGAATACTATATTAAGTGCCAACTTCTTTTTCTCAGAAAGAAAACCATTATTCTATATATGCCATTGAGTTGAAACTACTTAGCTCATAACAAAATATGAAGAAGGAAATCCAGTTCCTAAGACTTAAAATGCTCTTATATTTACAACTGAAACATTTCAGTCATTTTAAGTTCCAACAGCTTTTCTATGAATATCTGATGCTAGTCTACAATGTGTATATTTGTAGAAGCTATATGCAACATGGACTAATTTGTAGTCCATACTTGGTACCTCTTTATCAAGGAATTAACTTACCTTGCAATGGACATATTACTCTTCTGGCTATACATTAAACATTACACAGATAATGAAGTGATAAACAATTTAATAATGCTACAAGTAAATTTTTCCCAGTTCTAATCAATAATAAATTATAACTCTATAAGGTAGAGGACATCAAACAAGCAAATAAAACCAGTGGGAGATACGAGAAAGCTTAAAACACAGATTAGTAACCAGGAGAAAGGCTATCTGGTGACATATCACTACATAAAACAACTTTCTAGCATAAACAAGAAAAGGCAAAACTATTGTCAAGATGGGTTATGCCCCACATAACAACAGTATTCTAAAAAACACACAGAAAGAAGGAGTCATTAGTAATAAGGATGTCAATAGTGCTGAGAGCAATGGGAAATGGATGATAAAGTGAGGAACATCATATGATGGAGTAAGCAGAACAGATTGGGGTTGTCTTGGGAAGCGAGGGGAAGAAAACCACACAGTGGAAGCTTTGAGGCTTATGCTATTTGATCTCTTATCTGGGATGCCACTGAGGGATTCCTCTTGAAGACTGGTTGGACTTGATGGTCTAAGGTCCCTTCCAACTCTATTATTTTGTGTAAATCTCTCATTTCAGCCTTAAAATATCCTTAAAATTTGGAAAAGTTCTTTACTAAAGGCTAGTAGCTATTGTATACAACAATAAATAAGTAACAGATGGTACACAGGTAAGGCACACAAGCATGTGAATTCTATGTATTCTTGGTTAGTGGTAGGGTTAAATTTAGGTTAAGAAATAGCTATAATAATTAAGGCTTTTTTTTTTTTTTTTTTGCTCTTCTTAACAATTAGCACTGGCGGGTAAAAGAGATCAATGCAACTGGGAAATAGAGTATAATAAACTAACTACCACAGCCAGTTGGTGTTTATTACCAGGATTATTTAAACTGGAGCTGTCTAAGGATGTAAGTCACAAGTGTTAACGACAAGTGACAAGTGTTATCAGAAGCCCTTTATCAATTAGCCCTTACATAGATGTGTCTATTAAGGTCTCAGTTTCTTTCATGCACACATACATACAATATATATTTAAAGGACTTGGAATATGTATTATAAAAATTATCTCAAAATTGAAGAAGTTTCTTGACAACTACCATTTTTATTGTTTGTAACTTGCTTTTTGTGTATTTTTGCATAAAGATTTATTTGGAAAAAAATTCAGTTTAATTCAAACTGTTTTTTTTTTTTCTAAAGATAACTTGAATCAAAATGATTTTCAAAATAACTAGTTGCTCATGACTGGTGTGTAAATGTATTGAATAGGAATGTATGTACAGAGACCATATAAGATTACATGCCATCTTGGGGAGGGAAGGAGAAGGAAAGGGGAGAAAATTTAAAACTTATGGAAATGAATACTGAAAACTGAAAACAAATGAATTACTAAATTTGGGAAAAAATAACTAGTTGCTTGACTAGATTCAAATGAACAATAATTCTATCTCCTCTGTGTCTACAGAAGTATCATATATTAAAGGAAAGGAGCTAGGATTTCCACAGGATAGAGAACTCCATCCATGAACCAGATCACAAACAAAAATATTCTAATTATAAGGATCTAGGAATTTTCCTTGGATCACTTCTAAGTTAAGAGACTTACGTGGGCAGGGACACACAAAACTAATAATCGTTAGAGGTAGGATTTGAACCTGGGTCTTCTTGACTTCAACTTGAAGATGTTATTTATGAACTAGACATCCATGTAGAGGTCTAATCTCTAGCTAAACAGAAGAGTTCTCAAAAAATGTATTTAATAAGCTTTCTTTGATACAGAGAGAAGAGGATTGGTAATGATGGTCCTAAGACTATCAAAAAGTAAAGTGTCTACATTTTTAAGTGAAACCAACTATAGCAGGGTTAAATTAGAACAGCATTTATCAAACTATTACTCCACATACTTAGAAATACTGTCTGACTGACCCAAAAGCGTTAATGAAAGACAACTAAGGTATACGCCAAAAGAAGTTAACCAGCTTGATCCCATTTGAGTCATTATCTGAAAATACACAGCACTGATATCTTCCAATCCATGATGGAGAACAGAAATAAAGAATATTATCTTCTATATCTGTATCAATAAATATTTTCAGGATAAATATTTCTTTAACAGAAAAAGAAAATATTATGTCTTATATCATGGAACCAAAATGTACTTTCTATTAAAAGACTTCATTTCACCCCACATTTGTTTTCATCATAAAACGCTGAAAATTTGATTAATGTATTGTCCTTGCTTCCCCCCCTTTGCCCACCCCCTCCCCTGGATAAAGAGACAACTGTATTTGTTCAAAAACCTCCTGATTCACAAAGGATATCCATAGTGTAAATTAGGGATGCATTATCTCAGAAAAGAAAAAAATATCAAATATAAATACTTAGAAACTTTTCCATCTGAGACCTGAGGAGATATTTGAATGATTTACTTTCTTCCAATGAGCTCAATAACTTTGATAGAAAAACTCTAGAGAATGGAATAGGCCTTTTTCAGGTCATGCAGAGTACTGAAAAATAACACTACTGACACTCAACACATTGGCATAAATAATAAAAATACAGACCACTTACAGGTTCTATCTTACCTAAGTAATGGATGGAATATGACAGTTATGTTTCGAGCTCCAGGTTTGCAGACAAATTTTGTTCCTCCACCTTCAATTAAGTTGTCATCAGGTCCTCCTTTAAAAAAGGATTTTTAAAAATTATTTACCAAACTGTAACTTTTTAAAAAAGTAATAAAATAAGATCATAAAACTTGGGACACATTGTCAGTGAGCAGCATTCTCTCTGAAAAATAGACAATACTAAAATAATATTTATTAAATAATTCTGTATCATTTTTTATGTCATTCCTCATAGTACTATAATGGCAAGTTGCTATAATTATACTTATTTTACTGAGTGAGAAGTTTCAGGAACAGGTTGGTTAAGCCAAGTTGATTTCAGAGTTGAGCTTAGCAGGATATCAGGGTATTACTTAGCCAATAAACTACATGCAATTTTTGGCAGATAGGATTATGAGATCATAGATATAAAGCTAATATGGACCTTGGGAGCCATTAGGTTCAAACTTCTTATTTTGCATATGAAAACAGCTGAGGCACAAAGAGGTTAAGCAATTTCACTGAGGTCATAGCTAGTAAGTGTCTGAGGCTGATCTGAGCCAAAGGCTTCCATTCCTCCAAGTCCAATACCTAATCCACTATGCCTCTGTACCACTCAAATGGATAAGAGGCGTTACAGGGCTTTCTAAAGGAAAAGTCATAATAGAACTAGAGCAAGGAACTAGGAATCAATAGGATATAAATCCTGGTTCTGGCTTTACTACTAACTAGCAAACTGACTTGGACACATCATTTGCACAAGTCACTCAATTTCTCTGGGCCTCATTTACACCCTGTAAGATGAAGAAGGTGAGCTTGATAGTCTCTAAAATCCATTCCAACTCTCAGATATTTCCACTAACATACTGCTACTAATTTAAGAATTTGACCCTACTTTTCACAATAAGGGCATCAGGGGATGTCAATCTGCACTGCACCCTAATTAGTATCACATCAGTTTAAATTCTGAAATACAAACATACAACCACCATTTGCAAATGTTATTCTAATAATTTTTTTTCAATGGTGCCAGACACAAATTTTTGAAGATATACTTTAAAAAATAAAAATAAATTATACATATCAACTATTTGAATACTACAGAAGACACAGACACACAAGGAAACTGACCTATATTTGTACACACTGTCAAGACTTAGAAGTCAACAAAACAGTATAAGATTTATCGGAAAGCTAACTATCTCCATAGACATTTGCTAAATTGTGCTCCATGTAAAAACATGCGTCTCCCATGGGAGAACACCCTTATGCAACAAGTGTTTCCCCACTAGAAAATTAAGTACGAAATTATATATCAAAAATGGTTATTACATTTGACAGTTTTCTGGTATGAAAACTATTTTCCCTTTCCAAAAGAGGCACAATTCAAATCTCAGACGAGAATTTATAAGTTTCAGAAATATATTTTAAAACCAAGTTGTTCTGTGGACAAATTATTTTGGGAAATATGAATACAAACATGTTTACCACAATATTTCTACCAACTAATTAGAGCACTAGTTTTTTGTTTGTTTATTTTGGCTAAGAAGCTGGTATACAGCATGTGATATACAGTTCTAGATAGCAAGCTGAGAAGCTTTTCTCTGTCTGTTAAAATATATATTTTGAGTCATTAAATATAAAGTAAAGGTAGGGTATGTCTGTATGCTCAGTGATGTCACTGAGTCAAAAGTGCCCATATTGGGGAGGAAGCTAATTTTCTGATTTAAAAACAACAATAAAACCCACCACTAAGGAACATATGGAACAAATGCAAAAAGAAAAAAAAAATCAGTGAATGATGGTACCTTTTTTTAAACAAACATGTCTGCTTTCCTACTCAATCAATCATCTTCCCCTTCCTTTCTATCCCCATTCTTCACTGTCATTTCTAAGATACACAACCATATTTTTTGTCTCATAAGACTCAATAACCTATACAACTTTGAAAGACTATTAGAAGCTTATTTTGAGTCACTAAATACTAATATATGAAAGAAAGAAATCTTTTCCAAAAACAAGCATCAGTAATTCTTTATTAACCCAATACAACCCCACCAAATTAACACGGCCATTTGTTCAATACAAAAACTTTTGTTAGGACTCAGCTGTTGCTCAATAAATGAATTCAGCCACAACTCAGAAATTGGCAAATTAGTCTTCTAAGTATCTCTTGAACATACCCCATAAACTCTCCTTTGGGATCTTTTCTCAAAATACACTGCTTCTACCCTCACTCCCTTCACTCTCTCTGTGACAAACCCTCTCAGTCCAACTCTCTGGCCATCTAAATCCTACTCTTGTTTCAAGAAATATAAATTCTGCCTATTATGTGTAGCCTTCAGAATGTTCCATCCATAGATGCCTGCTCTTTTTCCTAAACTCCTGCTTTGTACATTGTCTCATTATGATTAACATAAAGCAAATTCGAGCTTTTCAAGGGGGTGAAAAATGAATGGAGGAGATGATTAACGGGAAGCAAAAAGTGTAGACTCCTTTTACAAGGAACACAGCAGTAAAAGAGAGAAGAAAATTAGTATAATAACTTAATAGCAGTGTCAGGGAAAGTCTTTTCAGGATATAAAGACTTGAGCATGCTTGTAAACTGAGGACAAGGATTCAAGAGAGAGGAAGAGATAGAAGAAATAAGCAGTTGAAGAGAGAGAGAGCAAGGTTATAGAGCCTGGAGGAGATAGGCCTGAATGTGGGAATAGAGGTATTAGTTTAATAAGGAGGAAGGCCTCTTGTTCTTATGCTGGAAAGAAAAGAGCAGGAGGCATTAAAGAGGAGAGAGTTCACATCAAATAGTTTTAATACTCTCAGCAAAACAGGGGAGGTCAGTTCCTGAGAAGAAGGAAAGAGTTAGAGATAGGGACTTCAGAAGGCTGGAACAGCTACTGCCCATGGTATTATCAATATAGTCAATAAGAAGTGACTAAAAGAACGGCCAAGAAGTTGTCACAGGACAGGTGAGATTAGATAGCTGACGTTCAGTGGATCTAGTACCGAAGGTCAACATTTTGTGATTTCCTCCAGAAGCATCTGACAGTTCAAAAGTAGGAAGAATGTATTATGGTAAAGGACTGAAGGGTGGAAATGAGGGTACATTGACTGCAGTAGCTGAAGGATCAATGAAAGCATCATGAGAAATGAGAATAAATATGGAAGGGGTAAGAGGGTGAGGAGTTCTGGAGAGGAAGAGAATCTTAGAGTTCAGGATTTTAAAAAGACAATTTCAAGCGATGGACAGTGCTAAGTTATGCCCACCCACTAGGTAAGTGAAGTAGATATTACAAAAATGGAAGGAGGCCTTGAGAGTGGAGGGGTTCAAAAAACTGTGAAGACAAGATGTCAAAAGGGAGACCAATGTGTAAATTGACATCTTTGAGGAGAACATAATCATGCATGGCTGGCATGAAAGACTGTGAAACGTGCCAGAATCATGAAGAAATATAGAATGAATAAGAGGTCAGTAGGGTGGCACAGATCAGGGAAGGATGGCATAATTCAATGGTACAAATTTCAATATTCAGCCATAAAAGTATGACTTGCCTCTCTTCTTGAGCTTTTCAATAATCTGGAAGTATCTGTCATGGACACTGTCAAGTAACATGCTATTCAATCTCCAAAAGAGCAGAGAGAAAAAGTAGATTTTCCCTGTACCTCATTTATTATGTTTATAGCTTAATCTTCTCTGTCAGAATGCCTAGGTGATGGGCAACTCTGGTGATAAGATACCAAAGAAAAATTTGAATGATGATAGATAGCTGAAATGAAAGAAAAATTGACAATAGTGTTATGTGTGAAATACATATAGCAGAAAGATGGGGAAAAACTGCATCTAATTATATTTTCTGTTTCAAAAAATGAGAGCATGACAGGATGACTCAAGGGACTCAGAATTGAAAGCAAGGCATACTGGATACTTCTAAGGTTACTATGAACTACTCAGGAAATGCATACTGTACAAAGAAAAGTTCCATGAGATTAAAATGTTATGAAGTTAGTTCTTTCTATTACTCTGTATTTTCTTATATTTTTAAGGGTAAACACTGATAAATTATTTAAAAGAATCCAAAGCTTTGACTTCCATAAAATTAAAATCAATCACTATTCACAAGACAGAATGTCAGTGATTACTAAGCACAGGTATGCTAGAGGCGGTTTTGATCCATGTTATTAGAGCCGATTGCTAAACTTTCAATTTTGCATATCTTGGAAATTGGTAAATGCTCCAAATCTGGGCTTGATATACTGTTTTGTTGATCTTCTAGACTTAAAGTGATAAAGAACATGTTGATAATTCAGATAAAATAAAAAATTATGTTGTGTTATGTTATGTCACATGTACATTTTTCCCAGAGAGGTGGTTGTTACACATTTAGAAACATACTACTGCTATTGTCTGTCTTTTACCTTGATCGATATGTATTTCAAAAATAAATGTTTAAGTAGTTTGTTGGAGGTGGTAGTAGATTTGAATTTTATTTCATCAGAATACAGATCAGCAATTTTTCTGCAGTTTAGTCTTGAAGGGTTGTATAGAACACTGAGAAATTAACTAACTTGGCCATGGTTATAATAAGGGCAGTATCTGATAGAATTGAACAGGAATTGAACACAGGTCTTCTTGACGACGGGCAGGATTTCTGTCCACTATTCCATACTTTCTATCTGGGACAAAATATGTCCATAGAGAACCAATTCCTGTTGCAAGTCTTTTCAAGTCATTAAGAAACAGAAAGTCAGTTAAACATAAGAACCAGACAGTTTAAGTTCATTTCTGAGATAAACACTGATAACAAATAGATAAAGAGAAAAATTTTCAGTGAGGTGGATGTACAAAATGTTGATTAGTTACTATTAAGAACATGTGAGTACATTTGTAACTATATATTGTCCTCAAATTTGTTAGCCTGAGAGATGTTTAAGACATATTACAGTAATATTTGACATTTTTTCCATTTCCTGCTGTCCAACACTATTTGTATATGTTTTATACAAATGTGCAAAGAGTGAATAAAAATATATGAGATTCTTAACAGTTATCAGATCAACTAAGAGTTTTTCCAAAAGTAGGCTCCCTAAATTTTAATTCCAGAATAATCTAAAAAATAATTTACACGTGGGGAAGAAGTCTAAAAGGAGAAACAGCTCATCAAAGGGATATCATCCAATTCTTATTAATGAAAGACTTTGCAATTTCCAATAGACTGAGTCACTGACTTGTCAAGGAAGTAACTAAAGCATGAACAACTGAAGCATGAACTAGGAAATGCAGGTTCAAATTAAGAAAAAGGTGCTATTCCTGTTACAGTAAGTCACCCAGCACTAATGATTATCACTGACTAGGACTAACTTTACAGCAATGAATAAAACACATTCATCTTATCTGTTTGGCAGCATTACACAAGTGTAGAGCCAACACTTGTAGAAGAGACTGAAATAAGTCTTCCCCCTCAAAGTTTTAATTACTAATAATCACTAATTAGGTATGAAGGTGTTAAAAATGCAAAAGCAAAAGACAAAGTATAGGATTAGGTGGTGATGACTTCTAGTGGATTAAAGAAAGGAGTGTCTTGGAAGGATGTAGAAGACACAAATACACATAATATTCTGAACCCAGAATACACTGACTCATTAATTGGTAAGAGTAGCTCTAGGGAAGAACTTTGGAGAAGCAATTTGGGGATGCAAAGAAATGGCTGGACTTGAGACAGGAATGTCTGGATTTAGATCTTGGTGCTGATATTCACTAACTATGTGACTATAGGCAAGATGTTCTCTGAGCCTTGGTGACTAGATATCAGCTGCGCCCTCCCTCCCACCCCCAATCTTGTAAGGCTCTAGTGAATTAGTTTAGGCCAAAAAGCCTTGCAAATTTTAAAGCACTAAGTACTACTGTCAGCTGTTAATATTATTGCTATGTATGACTCCTAGCTCAATGCTCCACTTACTGAACTATTAAGAAGCAGGGAATAGTGAAAGCAGTGTTGTGTTGGAATCAAGTCAGGATACCCAGAGTCACATTCTGGCTCTGCTGATAACTAGGGGTGTAACCGTGGGCAAGTGATTTCCCCTTGTCTACTAAGTAAGAGAGAAGAAATAGGATGATCTCTACAGTTCCTTTCAATTTCAATATTCTATGGCTCTAAAGAACATTTTCAAACTCCAGGCATTTAGATTTTTCCACAGTTTGTACTTAATGCACTCCACTTTATCAATTCAAAAAATAATGAAGGAAGATAGAATGAGTCATATCTTATTGGCAGAAGACACTCTTCCAAAGGATGATTTCCACCACCACATTTGAGAATCAAATGCATTCTGCACATTTTCATATTTTCATGAAATAACATTGCTATTACAAAGGAGGCAACCCAAATAAGTATCCAATGTTATCTACACCGTTGCTCACAAATTTGAGGATAATAAAGTTAAGATAGCCATATACTCCTGATAACCATATAATAAATGTTAGTTGTTGATAAAGATAGCTATAATGTACATTTAAAAAAATCAATATAGCTCCCAATTCATAAATAAATTGTGTCTTTAAAGCTTATTTCTAAGCTGGTTACTTGGAAATCAGGAAGTATTTTCCCTTTATAATCAATAATATAAATGGTGCTTAGGGTCTAAACCGAGCCCACAAAAATTATCTATTTAACCCCTGATGTACCTAATCTGGAATACTAATACTACAGAACTTAATTACTTTGTATATCTATTCCCCCCTTCCTCCAAGACCCTATTTCTTACTCTTACAAGACCCTTACCCTTACTCAGCATTTCTCTCTTCTTAGATTTTCACGACCTTTCCTGAGTTCTTCTTCCCTTATAAACTCTGTCAAGAACATACTGAGACCAAGACTGATCTCAGTAGTCATTAACTACTTCTGTGATTTGAGCACTTCTCTTTATCAGAGTTTCATTACATAACTATAAAACAAAGGGGTGGGACTAGATGATATCTAAGTTCCCTTTTCAATTCTATTTGTAATACATGTGCAAAGACATTTATCCCAGCTCTCACTCTCACTGATGAATCAAATCTTCAAACCTCATATACTACTTTCTGACACAGATCTAGGGATATCGCTAAGGGATTGGGAGAAGGGAGGAGGGAAGTATCTCTTCTGATGTTATAGTTCCTGAGCCCCCACCAGTGTATTTTCCTAGAGATTATCAGTAGATAATCAATTTAGTCTCAGTCACTGGATTGTTAACTCCTTGAGGGTAGTGACTATCTTTTGTCTTTCTTTAATTCTCAGCTCTTACCTTAGTACCTGGCACATAGTAGGTGCTCAATATATATTTATTGACAGATTGACTACTTGTCAAACGAGAATGTTTTGCAGATTTTGGGGACATTGTTTTGTACCAACTGTTCTTATAGTACCACCTTAATTAATTCAGTATATGTGTAGATAGACAGATAGATATTTCTAAACTAGCTTTTAGAAAGGCAAAAGACAGTCCCTGCCCTCAAGGAACTTACAATCTAGTAAGGAAGACATTATACTAAGGGAAGCTAAAAACCAGGATGGGAAAAGAAGAGGTATTTGGACAGGGCATCATCCTTAAATAGAGGTTGTAGGAGGATCTCTGGACCCTCCAATCAGAGAGAGATAGGGATCCTCAGAGCAGAGGGCACTGATGAGAAATGCTAAAAAGTGATCCCAAAGCTAAAGTGATCCTGCAGGATGAAGAAAGACTTCAGGGGAAAGTAGGCTCAAGCTTAGAGAAACCATGAGTTAATAGCTAGCTCACAGATCCCAGTTGCCATAAGTCATTTTCTCCCCTTTGTGGAGTGCTCAACAAGTTTCTATCATGTATGGTATAGCTTCTTTGCTGGGCTCACTGTGGAGTCATGAATCTACATCCTGTCTGTCTTGTCAAACTCTGCTCTCAGTTGATCTAGGGTAACTCTATGACACCAATCAGAAGATGGTCAAAATCCTCAAAACTTTGCAAGTTCCTCCAACTAAATGGGGGAAGGGGGAAGTAAAAAGGAATCCTAGGTCAAGGTCAAAGCAAAGATTCCCACCTTTCCTCCTCTCTGCACCAAAGAAGTTCTTCCTCAGGGTTTTTACCAGAACACCATACTCAATCCAATTTCTGGAATAACTCTGTCAACTACGTTGATATCTTATAAGATGACTCATCACTCTAGTTCCAAGAATTTTTCACGCATAGTCTAGTTGGTTAAGGTACCAAAGCATCTTACCCCTAATTTGAAGTAGGGGAGAGTGACTTGATTAACACAGTTACTACAATTACATATAACTCTATAGTCATATAAATTTTCTTTTAAGAAGGCCAGTAGCACTAAATTTTAATGTGCTGGTATTGTAAGCACCTTTGGGGAGGGGGGGAGAACAACTAATGAAAAACATTCAAAAAAGAAATGAAGATGGCATTCTTTTATAGGGACAAGTAGAGACCTAATATAGTTGTAGTTGTTAATTACTTGATTGTGAAATAGAGTGTTTATTGTTTTAGTTTTGGGTGTGTGGTTTTTGGTTAGTTTAATCTAAGCTTAAGTTAATCTTGTTTATATTCTTTTGGTTTTTCAGTTTCAGTTCCTTCCATTTTTCTAAATAATAACTTATATTCATGCTTACATAAAACATCTGATTAGCTTCCCAGTATGTACTTCCCCACTAAATGCACCCTAAGAACAAAGAAAAATTCCTTCAAGACAAAACTAACAAAATGATTGCATCTGACAAAATATAAAACAGTCTATACTCCTAGCCCTCAGTCCTACTACCAAGAAAAAGAAAGTATGTTTCCTACTCTTTTGGGAGTGATTAAGACTAGTCACTTGTTGATTTATTCTTCTTAGAAACAAATCAAAAGAGTAGAGGGAAAGAAAAATAAAGCCAGACATGAAATCTGTTTTTCCTAGGAATCAGAGTAGGGTCAAGAATAGGAACTTGGCTGTAATATTAAAGCAAGTTTAATAGTGGGTGGGGGGGAAGAGTTAAAGATCTTCCCTGCACATTAGTAGGCCTCAATAACTATTGTTAATTTCTACTGAGGTACTGGGTCAGAGGGTCCTGTCCTCAGGCTCTGGAGAGTGTATAAATACTCTGAGGTGAAATTTTACTTTGGGGCTTACTCACTGGAAGTGTTTGGCCAGATGAGACTCTGGGTAGCCACTAAGAAGCCCCCCAGCTTTGAAAACCCAGATGTTGGTGCTTCTCTCTCTGGTAACTATGTAGGTATAGTCAGACAGTTGGATCTATCTGTTGATCTGTGATGTGTGCATTGCTTATGGTCAGCCAGTTGGAAGCCCTGTCTGTTGGTCTTTATTTCTCTGTATTTTCTCTGAAGTTCAGGGTGCTGACTTTTTCCCCTGAACTAAGTGAATGATATATGTGCTTGATTAAAACAGACTGTTGACCCCTCAAAAGGTGCTTTCCTTTTAGAATAAAATAACCTGTATACCAGGCTCTCCTGTGTATGTTGGGGTCCTTGCTGTTACATTGACCCAAGATTTCATTGGCATATGGAATTTCCAGTTGAAGAATCTTCCTCTATAAAAGCATATAGACACTTTCTCTAACTGTTTTAGAGACTTGCCTAGAGCATAAAGTAGTTAAATGACTTGGCCAGGGTCATGGAGCCAGCATGTAACAGAGGGAAAACACAAACCCTGGTCTTCCTAGCCAAAAATCAAGTTGTCTATCCCCTCTGCTACATAGTTTCTCTCGGTCATCTTAGGGAAGGTATTTCAGCTGTGAGCTTCAGTTTACTCACTCATGAAATGATAAGACTAAACTAGATGACAGCTAAAGCATTTAGATCCTACAACCCTAAGAACAATCAGTAAAATATGTTCTCTTTAATATTTTCCTTCAGTAGAGGATAATATGGGTACATTAGTATTCTGAATTTTACATGAAAACATGCACATGAATATATGTGAAATTCACAGACCATGGCATTTAGACACATTTCATATATACATGCAATATGTCTAAAATGTCATGCTCCATGAATTCAAGGTATAGATCTAATTCTACATATATATATATATGTATATATATATATATATATATATATGAAATATGTCTAAAATGGCTTATTCCACAAAGAGTAAAATATGAGATATAAGAAAATTACCAAAGGAATCACAATCATTGGATACACATTTGGAAAATGGTTGATCAATAAAGTAAAAAGGAACTTTAATTGATAATCTTTGTGGAATGTTACTAGCTTAGTGACATTATCCTATAATTCACTTTATTTTAAGACTATATAAGGAGATTGCATTGATTCCTTCCTTTCCCTCCATTCTTTACTGATTCCCTTAATGTAATTATCTCAAACCTATTAAGTACCCTTTAGTGGCCAGTAGAGTGATCCTAAGGATTCAGAATGAATCAGGCAGGTCTCCTATCATACATCTGCATGCACTAGGCTGACCCTAATCATCATAATGCATGCTAAGAGCTAATGAATCCTGTGAAATCATCACAGCTTCAAAAATTCATCAGAAGCTAAGGGATATATGTATATATATATATATATATATATACATACACATACACACACACACATATATATATATACACATACACACACATATATATGTATATATATATATACATACACATACACACACACACACATATATATATACACATACACACACATATATATGTATATATATATATATATATATATATATATATATATATATATATATATATATATATATATATATAGTCCTCATCACTAAAGAATATTTATAAATAGCCCATGCTAAATGTATGGTTATCCCATTATCTTGATTCATACTTAGGGTATAGCAAATGGAGGAAATCATGCTAAGAACCTTGATTTGTGAAGCTCCAATTCTGTGCAGCCAGATAGCTTAGAAGTCACTCAGGGTTTATACTTATTGTTTCCAGAGAAGCAATCAGAGGGGAAGAAGATAGCTCTATCAGCTGAAAAATGTAACAAACATGTAAGTATTTGCAGTCTCCCTAAATGTGTGTCCATAAATGTCTATAGAGACATACAGATGTACATTTATAGGTATAAATACATAGGCAGAGTTATCACAGGCCCATATATGTATATATATATATATGTATATACAAATATATGATTATATGAAATCAATCTATAAACACCCCAGCCCCATTATCTAAGTCCCTATCCCAATCCATACTCTAACTACGTCAGGTAGCATGTGGCTCTTTGGTTCTTTTCCTCTTCTAAAACTGTCCTTCTTACTCAAGCCAACCTAATTCCACCAATACAAAAATAACGGAGGGAGTAAGGGGCATTTACAGCAGTAACAACTGGCTCCATCAATTATTTTTGCTTGATCATGCTTATCTGTTACAAGGGAGGTGTATTTTTGTTTGGGAGAGAAGGAGAAAAATGATAATCATGCTAAAAATGCTTTTTTTTTTTTTTCAAGAAAAGAGCATTAATGAATCAAAGAGACTTTTGTTTAAATGAACAGAAGAAAACAGAAGGAAGTTAAACGGAGATGAAGATAAGTAGGACAGTTCTGGAACTGATGTGTTGAATTTGTTAAACACACTACATGTTATATACTATATATACTTGTTATATACTTTTAAAAAGTTATATAGTAGCATATATAATCTCTTCTGTTCTTTGAAAATGGATGTTCATGTTTGTTGATGTTTGTCAAATTCATAATATCAAAAAGTGATTTTTGAAAATTTATCCTCTTAAGTACCCCAAATATAATTAGTCCTGTGAGAGTTATGTGGACCACTCAACTTGTACTATCAGATTTAACAGATGATGGCAGTAGCATATCAAGTATGTAGAGTTGGAAAACTACTGGCATTTTTTGCACCATGTAAGAAATGTCAGGGCTGGCTCATCTTTCATGATTAAAATAGCCAATGAGCTTTCTCTCTTCACTCTAGTTTCAGACAAGGAGGTTTGACTGTTCCTAGTTCCAGTTAAAATGAAGCAAGAGCTATATGAAGAAAGACAAGATGCAGTGAAATTCTCCAATCAGATCTGCCTACACCTCAATGCTGACCTAACATTTATGTTTGGCTAGTAATGGGTGTCTCCTGATGATAACTTGCCAGTTGAGTGGTAGATTTATGATGTGGATAAGCATCAAGCAGGAAACAGATTGAGACCATCAATCTTATTTCGCCTGTGAAATGGTCTTCATTGGAGCCCAAGGTACCAGAAAAGATTAGTATATAAATATACTAAATCACAGAAGAAAGATGTCACTGGTAAAAGTTATCTTTGTCTTTTACGTATCCTGGGGCATGCTTAAATATAAACACTCTCTACACTGAAAGAGACTCATTTTTAAGAACTGGGGAGAAAACAAAAGTGAAATAGCAAATTTAAAACAAGGCCAAAATGAATATAAACAATATGTTAGAGATCTAATGCTTTTCAAAAAAACTGAAAGGCAAAATACCCTTTGCAAAACATGGTAGCATTTACCTTCTTGACAAAAATAATCAGCTTTGGCTCCCTAAAAGAAACAGCATTGGTTCATGCCTCACTGGAAACATCTGGACTACTGAGGCACAGGTGGCTTTAAATCTCCTTCCCATCAAATCCAAAGTCAGTGTTTAGTTGCAATTAGCAATAGTAAACTTCCTAGTCATTCCAAGCAAGGACATATTTTCTCATCATGTCCACAGAAAACCAAAGCAGATCTTCCCAGACAGCTATAAGCCATAACATTGTTATCACTCAAAACTACTGCTGGTAATCACTGTTGTATGAATGGGTATTTTACTGTTCTGTAGTATCCTGGGCTAATAACTATTACTTATTAATCCAAATAATGATGATAAAAATTTAGGGAAAATTATTAAAAGCCCACTATATTATAAAGTAGAATATACAGAGATTGTAAAAAATGATCCCTGCCCTCATGAAGCTTGTGGAGGGGAGAGGAGCCAAAAAATAATTAGAACTCTGCTTAAAAAAAAAAAAAGATAGGTACATAATAAAAATATAAAGTGCTGTGCAAGATGCAAAGAGAAAGGCTCATTTTTAATTGGGAAGACTTTGCAGAGGAAGTGACATTTGAGCTTCATCTTAAAAAATTGGCAGTAATTAAACAAGTATTAATGAATAGAAAGGACATGGCAGCAGACTTATATGAAGGAGGAGGGGGGAAAAGGTTTCAGCAAAGACAAGAAAGTGACAGAGCACCTCTGGCCCATTCCCCTGGTCACTGTTAATTAATATTCTCATGACCTCCCTCAAAGGTCTCCTAACTGGTCTGCCTTCTTTCATTCTTTTCCTCATCTAATCTATCCTTGTAGCCTGCCAGATGCTTTACTTCTACACCTCAAATACATTTCTGTGGGTATCCCTTCCACTAATAAATCAATCAGCAAGAACTTATTAAATACCTACTATGTGCCAGGGACTATGCTAAGTACTGCGGACACAGGTACAATGAATGAAACAGTCCCCACTCAAAAGGACCTTGCAGGCTTATGGGGAAAGTCAAGCATTCATATACAGAATAAATATCAAGACAATAAATACAAATAAATGCAAAGTAGTTAAGCCCCAGGTGGTTTAGAAGGAGAGAGTGAGTGGATAGGGGACTAGGAAAGGTTTCATGTAAATGGTGACTGAGCTGCATCTGGAAGGAAGAGAGAGAAGGCTGGTGGGGCTGGACTTTGGTGGGCAGGACAGAGAGTAATGTCCAGTGAGATTAGGAAGAGATTTGAGCCAGACTGTTCAGGGGCTTTACAAGCCAAACAGAGAAGCTCATATCCTAGAGGTAACAGGGAGCCACTGGAATTCACTGAGTATGGGAGTGACATGGTTAGATACTGGAGAAAATCACATTAGCACAAGTGAGTAGGATGGCCTGCAATGGGAGAAACTTGAGACTAGTAGACAAATTAGATGGCTGTTGTAATAATCTGGGAAAGACGTGATGAGAAACAGGTGTTTAAGAGCAAGTCTGGCCAAAATCTTTATGACCCTGCAGTCTTGCTGGAGATGAGCCTCTCCCGATGTAGCCAGGCTGTTTCTCACAAGAGGAACTTCACTGAGCTTGTTTGAAGTCTTTATTTATAGTTATGGTAGGATCTGCCAGAGCTAATACCCACTATAGCTTGACCGTCAAGAACCCAAAGGCTTTATGCCATGATGAGGCATCAAAATGGGATTTAAGTAGAAGGTTATCAGACGGATCTACTTCAAATGCCATCAATCTACTACCTCTCTGCTCAAAAAGTGTCAATGGATCCTGATTGCCCACCAAATAAAGTCCTAACTCCTTCACCTAGTATCTATTACCCTTGATTACTTGACCCCAAACTACCTTTTAACTTTTATCTAGCATAAACATCACCATCTATACAAACTGAACTACTCACAGTTCTCTTCCTACACCTTCAAAACTTAACTTATAGTATACCTTCTATCTGCCCTTCCTTAAGCTATCCCTAATCCTGAGCCATCTTTCAAAACCTGGTACAGATCTCAAATCCCCAATTGTTTCAACCAGAATTAATCCCTCTCCTTTTCTGAGACTATTGAGCATACTATTGCTTCTATCACACTCATCTATACTATACTGTGGTTGTCTAGACAGCTCATGTCAACTACTAAGAGAGATTCTATTAGGGAACAGATAAAATATTCTGCCTTGGTATCTTCCATAGCATTTACCATACTGCCTTGTACATTTCATAAACTCATTAAACACTTAATGAATTGATTAATAAATACTAATCAGTATTGCACAATGCACTGAGTATCCAACACTGCAAATTTCTAATGTTCCAAGACATTGAACACTTGACTGAAACCAAAAGGAAATTTCTCAAACTAATAACCCTCACACACAGAATTCATTTTGATGACCCAACTCATGATATAATTGCCTTCTTTGGATTTCAGTAACTCTAATAGCCAGTACAATCTTATACATTAACAGATGTAGGCCAGAACACTGGTGGAAATAGTACAGCTTGAATTAATCCCTACACTTACTCACCATCATCTGGGGCTACTATGAATCAAGATGCTATAGAGCAGAGGCAATAACACACATATACAGCCCAAAAACACTTACAAGTGTGGCTGGAACAATTAATTCCAGCACAGCTGGGGTATATCTAACAAAGTAAATAAGAACAAAATAAAACATAGATGACATTACATTTCAAACCAAGTCAACAGGGATCCCTATGTACAGATGGGAGGTGACATTTCTATTTGAGTATGACACTACTGCTGTGGAGCAATCCTCAGGATGTTTACAATTAACTTTATCTCCAGGTGGATTGACTAGTGATCTAGTCATGGGCCCTTTGAATGAGGAATATACTGGTGGAAAGCTTATTCTGGAGACTTTAGAGAATATCCTTGTAGACTGCTTTTATCTGTTTGTAGACTGCTTTTACTCCTTGTTAACTGCTTTTACTTGGGATTTACTGATTAGGTTTTTTTATGAAAGAAACTGCATATTTTAACACCAGGCTTTAAATGGTCTATCACACCAAGTATAAAAGTACATACAGTACAGAGCTTCCCAAATTTAAGAAAGAATGAAGTGAAATGCCTCAATTAGATCAATCCTAACATATATTAATCAACGAAGATTTATTAAGTTCCTATTGCCTACTGGGTGCCAGGCATGATGTTATACAAAAGAAACAATTTTTGTTCTCCAGGAATTTACATTACAACAGGGGAAATACATCTGGCACAAAGTATTTAACAAGTGTTTAATTAAGGACTGATTAGTATGGACAAATACAGAGTTGAATATAAATTGAAAAAAATACCCAAAAAAGTAACATGATGAACAATTTTAACAGACTATTTCATAGACCAAAACCTCTACATTCTAATTCTTCAGACTAGAAAGTCTGGTAAAACTATGATCTTTACTTAGAAAAGGTCCATTGCAAAGGATGGTGGTTGTCACACCAACAAAACAACATAAACATCTAGCTCCATATGACTTCAAATCATATAAAACTTCAGAAGAAGCACTATGGAGTTTTGCTGAGAGTAATGTTATTGGCAAATCAGTATTTTATAAAGGGCCACATTATGCCTCATTTCTAAAGAGTAAAAGTAAGAGCCCTTTTCTGATCCTCTAAGCTGCTAGAGTCAATCTGTAAAATGATTTTGCATGAATTTAGTAAATCTTTATCCGTTAATGGTCATAAGTTCCTTGACAGAAGGGACAGATTCATTTTTGTCATGGTAACACCAGTGCCCAGCACAAAGTAGGGACTCAATAAATGTTTGCTAATTTTCATATTTCAGTACTTCAAGGAACTTTAACGTTATTGATGTAAGTATTCCTCCCACTCATTCAGATCACACCCCCTACTATACCTTGAGAATGCCTTTAATGAGAAGGCCTGTGATGGCCTCAAATTTCATTAATCCACAGACATTACAGTGATGAAACTTTGCAAATCTAACTAAGCTGGTTCACCTACAGAAAATATTATCTTAAACTATACTTAAAATATTTCTTAATCATGAATCTATTATACATAGGACATGCACACACACAAAGAGATGTCCATCCTAGAAACACTCAAAGTGATTTTTTAAAATTTATTTATGTCCTTAGCTTTATATAATCTATGTATGATCTGAATGGTGGTGACTGTTGAACAACAATGAAGCAGCTACATTAGTGTAAAAGGTCATTCAATTACATTGCAGTGATTTGGAATTAATGATCATTTCCACATAGACTGAGGGGTCCCTTTAAAATGGCATACAAATAGAAGCTATCATCATCTTCATCCTCATCGCTGGACAAGTAATTGTCCAGCCTCTGCTGAAGATTCCAAGGAAAGAAACCCAGAAACTTGGGGGGCTGCCATTCCATTTGTGGACAGTTCTAATCATTGGAAATGGATTTTTTTTATCGTTTGCTTGGTTTTTTGTTTTTGGTTATCAAGTCTGAGTTGATCTCATATTCACTAATCCTAGTTTTGTCCTCTGGGGGCAAACAGAACAAATCTACTCTCTTCTCCAAGCAAGAGCCCTTTGAATACTTTAAGACAGTAATAATATTCTTCCTGAGAGTTCTATTCACTAGGCCAAAAATGCCCAATTCCTTCAACCTATCCTCATATGAAATGGATTCAATGTTGTCCCTCCTTTCGATAATCATCCAGTTATTAACATCCTTCTTAAATTATGATGCCCAGGGCCAAACAGTATTCCAAATGCGGTAAAAGTATCTACTTATTCATCAGCTGAAGGCCAGCTCTCATGCAAAATCTTCAGGGAACTACCTTTCTATCTTTCTAATCAATAATGCCTTTTAATCCTTTCACCCTTACAAAGCTCTTTATTTTGTACCACTCTGAAGCATTTAGCATGTGTTAGTTATACTTTTAAGTCCTGTGATTCCCTATTGCACTATAAACTCCATAAGAAGCATCATGGCATGAAGAATAATGACCCTGGAATTAGAAGAGAGAAGTTTGAATCTTTTCTTAGACATTTACTAGTTGAGTGAATAGGGTAAAACTCTTAAATTTTCCTTAGGTTCAGTTTGCTCATCTACAAGATGGGCATAATAATGCCTGTAGTACTTTATTAGGCAATTGTGAGGCTCAAATGAGCTAACAGATGTAAAGTGCTTTGGAAAACTTAAAACTTCAGAGACCTGTCAAGCTGTCACTATAAAGACAAGAACTGGATCTAAATTGGACGCTGGATCTTCTTTAATATCTAGCACAGTATTCTTACATAGCAAGTGTATAATAATGATTCACTGCATTGTATTTGACAATGAAATTCTACTTTGGGTTTGGGCTCCCTCAAAGGCTGTAGGGTTGTCCTTTCTTGGAGATTTTTTTCTTTTTTTAAAAAATTATTTTGTTTTCAGCTTTCTACAATCACTTCCATATATCTTAGATTCTTCCCCCCTCTCTCCCTTTCTTCCCCCCTCCCTCCCTGAGACAGTGTGCAATCCTATACAGGTTCTACACATACTTTCATATTAAACACATTTTCACCTTAGTCATGTGGCATGGAAGAATTAAAATGAATGGGAAAAAAGAATAAAATGAGAATGGGAAAAAGAATAAAACAACAAAACACAAGAGAAAATGGTCTGCTTCATTCTGCGATCTGATTCCATGGTAGTTTCTCTGGATGTGGAAGGAATTTTGCCTCAAGTCCATTGGGAATGTTTTAGATCCTTGCATTGCTGTGAAGGACTGAGTCTACCAGAAAAACTCCTCGCACACTGTGGTGGTTGCTGTATACAAAGTTCTCCTGATTCTGCTCCTTTCACTCTGCATCAGTTCATATAAGTCCTTCCAGGCCTCTCTGAAGTCTTCCTGTTCATCATTTCTTATAGCACAATAGTATTCTAATACATCCATATACCACAACTTGCTCAGCCATTCCCCAATTGATGGGCATACTCTCAAGTTCCAGTTCTTGACCACCACAAAGAGAGCTGCTATAAATATTTTTGCACATGTGGGACCCTTTCCTATTTTCGTGATCTCTTTGGGATACAGTTCCAGAAGCGATATTGCTGGGTCAAAGGGTATGCACATTTTTGTAGCCCTTTGGGCATAGTTCCAAATTGCTCTCCAGAATGATTGGATCGGCTCACAGCTCCCCAACAATGAATTAATGTTCCAACTCTCCCACATCTTCTCCAACATATATCATCTTCCTGTTTTATCATGTTAGCCAATCTGATAGGTGTGATGTGGTACCTCAGAGTTGTTTTGATTTGCATCTCTCTAATCAATAGTGATTTAAAGTATTTTTTGATATGAATATAGATAACTAATTTCTTCCTCTGAAAACTGCCTGTTCATATCCTTTGACCTTTTACTAATTGGGGAATGACTTATATTCTTGTACATTTGACTCAGTTCTCTATATAATTTAGAAATGAGGCCTTTATCATAGTCACTGGTTGCAAAAATTCTTTCCCAGTTTTCTGCTTCCCTCCTAATCTTGGTTGCATTTAGCTTGGTTGTGCAAAAACTTTTCAATTTAATGTAATCAAAATGATCCATTTTGCACTTCATAATGTTCTCTATTTCTTGTTTAGTCAAAAATTTCTCCATTCTCCATAAATCTGACAAATACACTATTCCATGCTCCCTTAATTTGTTTAGAGTATTAGTCTTCACACGTAGATCATGTATCCATTTGGACTTTATTCTTGTGGACAGTGTCAGGCATTGGTCTATGACCAGTTTCTGCCAAACTATAATACAGTTTTCCCAGCAATTTTTGTAAAACAGTGTCTTTTTTTTTTTTGAAAAATGAATGCATTTATTGAATACTTTGTTACTACGAAGAAAAGAAACTAAATGGGTATAAGAAGAACACTTTTTTTCAAATGTTAAGTACATAAATGTGGATTGGCAGGTTTATTTTTAAGCAAGATATTGCCTTAATATCTTATGCAATGAATCTTAGTACTATTATGGTTGAAGATTCAGCAGTATGCTTGACATAAACTTGAGGTAATCTACCAATTTATCTTACCATTCCTTCAAAAACAATTTTTATATGTATAAATGCATGTATGCATTGGGCATATATGTACACATGCACAGATATATGTAGTTTTTTTCCAAAAAAATTATTATAATCAGTTTTTCTAATAAAAATGAGCATTTCTATGTCCATCCTGACTGATGGAACATAAAACAAATCTTTTTTTCCTACAATATTTATTTATTTAAATTTTGAACATTCATTTCCACAAAATTTTGAGCTCCAAATTTTCTCCCCATCTCTCCCCTCTCCCCCAAAAACAATGTGCATTCTGATTGCCCCTTCTACCAATGTGCCTACCCTACTAACACCCCTCCCTTTCCTTATCACCATCCTCTCTTTTATCCTGTAGAGCAAGATAAATTTCTATGCCCCATTACCTGTATTTATTTCCCAGTTGTATGAAAAAACAATTCTCAACATTTGTTCCTGAAACTTTTCAGTTCCAACTTCTCTTCCTTCCTCCCTCCCCATCCTTTGAGTTCCAACTTCTCTTCCTTCCTCCCTCCCCATCGATCCCCACTAAGAAAGCAAGCAATTCAATATAGGCTATATATGTGTAGTTTTGCAAATGACCTCAATAACAGTCATGTTGTGTAAGATTAACCACATTTCCCTCCATCCTATCCTGCCCCCCATTTATTCTATTCTCTCTTTTGACCTTTTCCCTCCCCAAGAGTGCTTACTTCTAATTGCTCTCTCCTCCCATTTGCTCTCCCTTCCATGATCCCCCCCACCCTGCTTATCCCCCTCTCTCCTACTTTCCTATAGTGTAAGATAGATTTTCATACCAAATTGAGTGTACATATTATTCCTTCCTTGAGCCAAATGTGATGAGAATAAGCTCCACTTTTTCCCCTCACCTCCCCCCTCCTCCATTGAAAAAGTTTTTTCTTGCTTTTTCTATGAGAGATGATTTGCCCCATTCCATTTCTCCCTTTCTCCTCCCAATATATTCCTCTCTCACCCCTCAATTTTATTTTTTTAGATATCATCCCTTCCTATTCAACTCACCCTGTGCTCTCTGTCTCTCTGTCTCTGTTTCTCTCTCCATCTCTCTCTCTCTCTCTCTCTCTCTCTCTCTCTCTCTATATATATATATATATATATATATATATATACATATATACACACACACATCTCTGTGTGTGTGTGTGTGTGTATAATCCCTCCAACTACCCAGATACTGAGAAAAGTTTCAAGAGTTACAAATATTATCTTTCCTTGTAGGAATGTAAACAGTTCAACTTTAGTAAGTCCCTTGTGATTTCTCTTTCCTGTTTACATTTTCATGCTTCTCTTGATTCTTGTGTTTGAAAGTCAAATTTTCTTTTTAACTCTGATCTTTTCATCAAGAATGCTTGAAAGTCCTCTATTTCACTGAAAGACCAATTTTTCCCCTGAAGTATTATACTCAGTTTTGCTGGGTAGGTGATTCTTGGTTTTAATCCTAGTTCCTTTGACTTCTGGAATATCATATTCCAAGCCCTTCAATCCCTTAATGTAGAAGCTGCTAGACCTTGTGTTATGCTGATTGTATTTCCACAATACTTGAATTGCTTCTTTCTAGCTGCTTGCAATATTTTCTCCTTGACCTGGGAACTATAGAATTTGGCTACAATGTTCCTAGTTGTTTCTCTTTTTGAATCTCTTTCAGGAGGTGATCAGTGGATTCTTTCAATATTTATTTTGTTCTCTGGTTCTAGAATATCAGGGCAGTTTTCCTTGATAACTTCATGAAAGTTGATGTCTAGGCTCTTGTTTTGATCATGGCTTTAAGGTAGTCCCATAATTTTTAAATTATCTCTCCTGGATCTATTTTCCAGGTCAGTTGGTTTTCCAAGGAGATATTTCACATTGCCTTCTATTCTTCATTCTTTTGATTTTGTTTTGTAATTTCTTGGTTTCTCATAAAGTCAATAGCTTCCATCTGCTCCATTCTAATTTTTAAAGAACTGTTTTCTTCAGTGAGCTTTTGAACTTCCATTTCCATTTGGCTAATTCTGCTTTTAAAAGCACTTTTCTCCTCATTGGTTTTTTGGATCTGTTTTGCCAATTGAGTTAGCCTATTTTTAAAGGTGTTACATTCTTCAGCATTTTTTGGGGTTTCCTTTAGCAAGCCGTTGACTTGCTTTACATGATTTTCTTGTATTGCTCTCATTTCTTTTAACAATTTTTCCTCCACCTCTCTTACTTGATATTCAAAGTCCTTTTTGAGCTCTTCCATGGCCTAAGACCATTGCATATTTATTTTCGAGGTTTTGGATGCAGAAGCTTTGACTTTCTCTGATGGTAAGCATTGTTCTTCCTCATTCAAAAGGATGGGAGAGAATACTTGTTCACCAAGAAAGTAACCTTCTATAGTCTTATTTTTTTTCCCTTTTTTGGGCATTTTCTCAACCAGTTACTTAACTTTTGGGTCCTTTGTCAAGAGTAGGGTATACTCTGAGGACCTGTAAGTTCTCAGTTTCTCCAAGGTGGCACAATCAAGGGAGAGGAGTTTATGCCCCTGCCAGGCTCATGGCTGAGATTCAGATCAGCTGCTCAATTCCCCCAGGGGCCTTACGCTGAGCTCTCCAACAATGGAACAATGGACTCCGGCTGCTGCCTGCTCCAGCCACTGCCAGCCACTGCTGCTGCTACTGCCACTGCCTGGGGTTGAGGGTAGGGGAGGACCCTGATCTCTTGTCATGGAGGTGAAAAAGCCCTCTCACTGACCCTTGAGGTTGCCCTTGGTGCCTGTGGGCTGAGCTGTCTGCAAACCTCTGCTGCTGAGAATTCTGCCCCAGAGGCCTGCTCCTCCAGGTGCTCCAAAGCCCAGGCTGGGCTGTGCCCCGCTTTGTGTCAGGTGTGACAGACCCCTCACACCAGCCCTCCAGGTCACCCTGAGCTGGAAATCTCCTCCATTCCATCACTCTGCAGTCTCTGCTTCTCCAGAATCCATTGGGAGTCTTTCTCTACAGGTATTTTATGGGCAGTGGGGCAAAAGCTAGAGTATGTGCGTCTTTCTACTCCACCATCTTGGCTCTGTCTCCCAAGCAGTGAGTTCTTATCCCAAAAGCTGGGGTCCTTGGGTTTATCAAACAGTAGATTGCTATATTCATTGACCACTGTGTCTTGAGTACCTAACCTATTCCACTGGTCTACCCTTCCATTTCTTAGTCAGTACCAAGTGGTTTTAATAATTGATGCTTTATAATACAATCTGAGATCTGGTAGAATTAGGCCACCTTCCCTAGCATTTCTTTTCATTAGTTCCCTTGATATTCTGGACCTTTTGTTCTTCCAGATGAGTTTTGATATTATTTTTTCTAGCTCTAGAAAATAATTATCTGATAGTTTGATTGGTATGGCACTAAATAAGCAAATTAATTTAGGTAGAATTGTCATTTTTATTACTCTGACTCGGCTTACCCACGAGCAACTGCTGTTTTTTCCACTTACTTAGATCTGACTTTATTTGTGTGAAAAGCATTTTGTAACTGTGTTCATACAGTCCTAGGGTTTGTTTTGGCAGGCAGAATCCTAGATATTTTATAGTGTCTACCATAGCTTTAAATGGGATTTCTCTTTCTATCTCTTGCTGTTGGGCTTTGCTAGTAACATATAGGAATGCAGATGATTTATCTGGGTTTATTTTGTAGCCTGCAACTTTGTCAAAGTTGTTTATTATTTCAAGTAGTTTTTTACTGGATTCTCTAAGTATATCATCATATCATCTGCAAAGAGTAATAACTCTTCTCTTATTGCTAAAGCTAACATTTCTAGTACCATACTGAATAACAGTGGTAATAATGGACATTTCCTTGGAGATTTTCAGCAGAGGATGGATAGCCACTTGTCCAGTAATGGAGATGATACTGCTGATGAGAGCTAGGATTTACATAGTCCTTTAAAGTTAGCAAAGGGTTTTATAAATGCCACCTCATTTGATCTTCACAGTAATCCTTTAAATTCGTTACTATGATTACTCACACTTTACAGATGAAGGAATTGAGGCTTACAGGCAAGTTGTCCAGGGCCACAGAGATAGTAAGGGACCCATGAAGATCCAAATTGAGGTCTTCTGACTACAGGTCTAGTGCTCAGTCCACTATGCCACTTACTTAGCTGCAGTGTGTTATAATAGTTTCATATATTACTATTGAGATCCTTTATAACTCTAAATTCTGTGATTGATTTCAGAGGATATATTTACCTGAATGTAATAAGACTATATTAAAAGTTCTAAAACTCAGACTATGGGCATGTCAGTGAAATTGGATATCCCTCCACCCCTTTCTTATTCTGGATTAGTCAGGCATAATCAGCTAGTTGGCTCAGTGGACAAAGCACTAGATCTGGAGTCAAAGACCTGAACTGAAATCTGGACTCTGATACTTACTTGGGAATGTCATTTGTCCTCTGTCTGCCTCAGCTTTCTCAAATGTAAAATAGGAAAATAATAGCTCCTCCCTCCTAGGGTTATAGTGAGGATCAACTGAGATAAATTTTTATAAACTATTTAGCATAGTGGCTGGGACTGTATAGTAGGCACTATATAAATGTTAACTATGACAATGATGTTGGTCACTGCCATTATTATGTCTGACAGTGTTGTTAGCATATCATAAATTGCATGTACCAATATCCTAGATGCCCCTAGGAGGGCAGATTTCCAAAGTCTTGGGAAGCAAGCCTATATACTACGGGAAACTAGAAATAATGGAAAGAAAAAGCACTATTTGACCTGGCAGATTTTTTGCCTCACTTTCCAGTAATTTCCAAATCCAAAGTCCCCCATGGAGCATGACAGCAAAAATCCATGAGATGTTTCTAATTATTTGTCCCAGTTTTCTTTACTTAATCTTACACAGTAGGCCACATTTTGCATTTTTTAAGACATGAAAGTTGATTGTCCTTAAGAAGTCCAAACTTAACTCATGGGAAAAATCTACCCATTATTTGCTTTTATTCTTTACCACACCTCCTCCTTATTTGGCATTATCTTATAATCATTCAAAAGAATAAGGATTAACTCTAGAGGTATGAAGTATGGGTAAGAAAATTTTTACATCTCACTCAACATGCATGAATCCTGCTTGGATCTCATTGGACATTTTGTTTTGCTCCTCATTAGGTAAAACAACTGTCACTCAATAAACACTTTATTAAATACCAGCTATGCACCAGGCAGTGTGCTAAGATCTGGGGTTACAAAAAGAGGCAAAGGATAGTCATTGTCATCAAGGAGATCACAATTAAATGGAGGAAACAACACGCAAACAATGAGATATACAGGGTAAATACAAAGATATATACTGGGTAAATTTTGGGTATTTTAAGAGGGAAGGAACTAGCATTAAGGGGGACTGAAGATAGAATTTTAGCTGGGATTTGAAAGAAGGGAAGCCAGGAAGCAGATAGGAAGAGGGAGAAAATTACAGGTATGAGAGATAACTAATGAAAATACACACTCAAATTTTATATTAGTCAACAACTAATTGTTGATACAACTGTATAGTATTAGTTATTTTTGTGTGTTTCAACCACTGGCTGAATTGCCAAGTCCTTTGAAAGTGGCATGGTACAAAGAACAATGGAATAAAGAGACTTAAGTTTGAACCCAATCTTAGATGCTGAGTGACATTGCAACTTACCTAATTACCACTGAATAAGTATTTGCTGAATGAATACATGCCATATCTTCTGATTTTAAAACTATTACTCTTCACACCCTCCTCCCACTATTCAGTTAGACTCACTAGGTCACAGTCAACCAATAGATATTTTCTAGTGTGGTCAGTTCATGTGGGTCTTCCTCAAGAAAACTGTTAACATACTGACATTTTTGTTTCACTTTTCTATTCGAATAAAGCTTTTCTAAAGATATTTTGACCAACATCTAACTTTAGGTAAACAAACTCTTATTAAGTACCTAGTGTGTGCTAAGCTAAGTGCTAGGGAGGCACAGAAAGGCAAAACAGTTCCTACCCTCAATAAGTTTACAATCTAATAGGGAAGACAACAAGCAAACTACTATGTACAATCAAGATAAATATAGGATAAATTTCAGACTTCTTTCAGAGAGAGAATTTTAGCTGGGACCTGAAAAATGACAGGGAAATCAGAAAGAAATTATAAAGAGAGAAAAAATATGCCAGGCAAGAGAATAGCCAATGAAAATGCACTGAGTCAACAGGAAAGCCACTGTTCCTGGATTACAATGGTGAGGAATAAGGTATAAGAAAATGGAAAGGCAGGAAGGGACCAGATTGTGAGGAACTTTTACAACCAAAGAGAGGATCTTAGAGAAGGTAATAAGAAGCCACTGGAGTTTACTAAATAGTGGGTGACATGACCAGACCTAAGTTTTAGGAAAATCAGTTTGACAGCTGAGTGGAGGATAGATTGGAGTAGGAAGAGACTTGAGACAGAGAGAGGGACCAGCAGGCTACTGCAACAGTCAAAGAGGTGATGATGGCTTGTACCACAGTGCTGAGAGTGTCAGAGGAGAGAATGGGTAGTAAAATTACTTGACTTAAGATAGTTAACATGTAATTCCTTCTGAGGTTAAAAACTAAAGGCAATCCTCCATCATATGTGTTTATGTTATCAGTCCAATACATTTGGGTGCATTTGGTAAGTTCTGAGCTGAATTATCCATATTTAGCAACCACAGAGAGGCACTAATCAAAAAATAAGATTTAGAGACCACAGAGTATTTATTGATTTGTGTAATATGGAAAGGCATGTGTTGGGTGTGAATATTCCACAGCACATTGCAAATGAGAAATTATGGAAGGATAAATACTATACATGATAGCATCAGAGATACATGAAATGTTTGCTCAGAATGAAAAGAAAAGAAGAAAAAAGAAAAGATGGCTTGGGACAACAACACTATGCATTTATTTAGTGTTTACTATGTTCCAAGCACTGTTATATGCAATGAAGATACAAAGATAGAAGTGAAATAGTCCCTATAATGATGGAGCTCATGTTCTATTGGAGGAGGTAAGTCCACACCTAAACATATACAAAAAGTAAAGTACAAAGTAATAGGAGGAAGACAGGGAGAGAATAGCTTGTAGCATCTGAATTGCCAATTTTTTTATGATATTAGCTTGGCCAACCCATGAGCAACTGATATTTTCCCAATTATTTAGATCTGACTTTATTTGTATGAAAAGTATTTTGTAATTGTGTACATACAGTTCCAAATATTTTATAGTATCTACAGTAACTTTAAATGGAATTCCATTTTCTATCTATCTCATGCTGTTGGGCTTTGTTAGTAATATATAGAAATGTTGATGATTTATGTGGGTTTATTTTACATTTTATATAAATATATATAATTTATATTTTATATGTAATTTATATTGTATATAAAATTTACATACTTTTATACAAATATATATAACTATAATATAACATGAACTTACATAAATTTTATAGAAATATATAAATAAATAAAATAATTTATTTTATATCCTGCAACAATGTTAAAGTTGTTTGTCATTTAAAGTACTTTTTTCACTTGATTCTCTCTAAGTATACCATCATATCATCTGCAAATAGTGATATCTTTGTTTCTTTTTCACCTATTCTAATTCCTTCAATTTCTTTTTCTTCTTTTATTGATAAAACTAACATTTCTAGTGCAATACTGAGTAACAGTGGCAATAACAGACATCCTTGTCTCACCCCCAATCTTACTGGAAGTGCTTCTAGCTTATCCTCATTATATATAATGTTTGCTGATGGTTTTAGATAGATCCTACTTATCATTTTAAGGAAGACTCCATCTACTCCTATGCTCTCTAGTATTTTTAAAGGAATAGGTGTTGTATTTTGTCAAATGCTTTTTCTGCATCTAATAATTATATGATTTCTGTTAGTTTCTTGATGATATGGTCCACTATACTGATAGTTTTCCTAATGCTGAGACAGCCCTGCATTCCTCGTATAAATCCTACCTTGTCATAGTGTATTAATCTTGAGATAAACTGTTGTAACTTCTTTCCTAATAATTTATTTACAAATTTTGCTTCTATATTCATTAGGGATATTTGTCTGTAATTTTCTTTCCCTATTTTGGCTCTTTCCAGTTTAGATATCAGCACCTTATTTGTGTAATAAAAAGAATTTTGGTAGGACTCCTTCTTTGCCTATTTTCCCAAACAGTTTATATAGTATTGGAATTAGTTGTTCTTTAAATGTCTGATAAAATTCACTTGTAACTCTATCCATTTCTTAGGGAGCTCATTTATGGCTTGTTCAATTTCGTTTTCTAAAATGTGGTTAAGAGACATGGACAAGAATTTTACAAGATAGCCATCTGTGAATGGGTTGCAATATGCATTGGTGAAGGTAGTGCTTTCACTGATAGATGAGATTAACAGTTCAGTGCAACACTGGATTAACATCTGTTCACTTTGAATGAGACCATCCAAGTGTCCTCCAAACCTCCCACCCCACAAATTGCATGCAAAACAGTTTAAAATTGTATCACAGTAAGGGGAGGGAGTATGGAATCCAAGTTTCTATCATCTTTTCTTCTGCCAACTATCTGTTTGACCATGATAAGTTGCTAAAAATCTGGGAGAGTCAGGTTCCTTCTTTGTACAATGAAAATGGCCTAGCAGGTCCATTCTAGCTCAAAAAATCTATGAAATAATTTCTCTTAAAATTCAACATTGTACTGTATTGGTCGCACTTCAGTAAATTAATACTTTTGTCCATAATTTATTTAACAATGTAAGTTTCAATGATATGAAGAGAAGGAACAGCCTAGGAGTAATGCAGACCTGCATAGCAGATGGAGAGCTGCCTCAGTCAGGAAGACCAAGGTTCAAATTCCACCTGTGACATCTGACCCTGGTTCCAACAATTAACCTGTTGGTGCCCTCAGGCAACTTCTTAAGTATAAGAATTGTTAGTGACCTGAAATGGCAAGAGATTCCTCATTAGGAGTACCAATTGTCAATGAAAGCACAGGAGCAGTTTAAAAAAAAACAACAAAAAACTAACGTAAATGAAGTAGGTAATAGATACAACTCAACATTTCAAAGTTGAAAATTTAATTCATAGCTGACATAATGGAAAGATCACTGGAGTAGGAAACATGGCTTTATGGTCCTCCCAGTAATATGGTCTGCTACAATTCATCTGCGATATAAAGCATGTGACTTGATGATCTCTAAACTGTCTTATATCCTAAAATCCTATTTAACTTTCACTTCTTAGGTGATATAATATACTTTAAAATATTTCCAACCTTTTGACTTTGTTTGGGGTTTTTGAAGCTGCATAAATATATAATTAGAGTAGTACCTATTCCTAGCAGAAATGTATTCTAATTATTGCAATCATAAAGATATTCATAAGTAATAATTCTAGTGGGTTTTTAAATAGCAGTAACTCAATTTCTGTTTTGGTTGGATAATAGTTATACTCTGGAAAATAAAATAATTGGTATCTTTTCAGACTGATATTTTTATACATCATAATTATGATTATCTTATAAACTTGCTTTTTAATTTTTATTTTCTGTGGGAAGCATTAGTACAGCATGTATTTCCCATAACTGAGGAAAATGGGAAAAATATAAGCATCACCTTTTCTCTTCATGCAAAACTCCTACAATAATCTCCAATCCAAAAGTATTATAATTTGGAAATATAAATAATTTTAAGAGGTACAACTAAAATTCTGAATAAACCAATCTTAGTAATATTTACCTTTTAAAATTTATTGAGTACTTACCTGCCATGTGCAATTAATGGCAGATGTGGCTAATATAGTGTTCTTCCTCTCCCAAAGTCAGTGTACTCTTAAGCTTTAATAATTTTCTTATAAATTAATTCATTTTTAGTTTTTAACATTTACTTCTGTAGTTTTAAATTTTTCTCTGCTTCCCTCCCCTTCCCCCCAAGAAGGCATGCAATCCAATACAGGTTCTACATATACATTCTTATTAAACATATTTTCACATTAGTCATGTTATATAAAAGAATTAGAATGAACAGGAGGAATTATGGGAAAGAAAAAACTAAACTAAACAAAAAAGGAGAGCAAATAGTATGCTTCGATCTACAGTCTGACTCCATATTTCTTTCTGTGTATGTGGATGGAACTTTGTATCATGAGTCTTTTGGAGATGTTTCATGTCCTTGCATTGCTGAAAAGAGCTAAGTCTATCAAAGATAGTCACTGGACAATGTGGCTGCTACCGTGTACAGTGTTCTCCTGGTTCTGCTCACTTCACTCAGCATAAGTTCGTGTAAGTCTTTCCAGGTTTTTCTGAAGTCCACTTGCTCATTATTTCTCATGGAACAATAGTATTCCATCACATTCATACACCACAACTTGTTCAGTCATTTCCTAATTGATGGGCATGCCCCTCAATTTCTAATTCTTGGCCACCACAAAAAGTGGCACATGTGGGTCCTTTTCCCATTTTTATGATCTCTTTGGGATACAGACATAGAAACTGTATTGATGGGTCAAAAGGTATGCATAGTTTTATAGCACTTTGGGCACCGTGTAAATATACCTCTTAAAATATGGCTTAAAGAAAAAATAAAATGTAGACAGAAATTTTGCTGAAATCAGTAGGCCTAAACCGTAGCAGATATAGGGGGGAAAGGGATGTGGTGAGAGATAGTGAGGAATACAGAATTACTCTGAGGTTGCAAGCCTGAGGGACTGAGAGGATGGTATTACCCTCTGTAATAATGGGGAAGATGGAGGGGAGAGGGTTCAAGGCAAAATAATAAGTACTGTTTTGGACATATCAAGTCTATTATAAGTACTAGACATCCAGTCTGAGATGTCTGAAAGGCAATTGGAGATAATACATTAGAGGTCAGAAGAGAGTTCAGGGCAGGATAACTAGATACAAGAATCATCAGCAGAGAAATGGTAATTAAATCCATGGGAGCTATTGAGATCACCAAGTGAAATAATATAGAGGGAAAAGAGAAGGTTACCCAAGAAAGAACACTGAGAGGAAACCTATCGTTAGAGGACATGATCTGGGAGAGGATACAGCAAAGGAAACAAAGTAGGAGTGGTCATAAAGGGAGGATAAAAACCAGGAAAGGATGGTGTCCAGAAAACCCCAGAGGGAAAAAGTAATAAACATTATCAAAGGCTCCAGAGATGTCAAGAAGAATGAAGATTGAGAAAAGGCCGTTGGATTTAGAAACTAATAGATCATTACTAACTTGGTACAGAGCAGTTTTGGAAGAAACATCACAAGAGATACATAGAAAATTGACTCAGTGCTTTACTACACAAAGAACCCTGTGGAATCCCCCAAACAGCAAGGAAAACAAAGACAAGACTTTCCAAAATGGATAAAAAGACAAATGAAAGACATAAAAAAAGATAACAAATGTAAGTAACAAAGACTACACAGTAAAAATAATTAGCAGGATAGAAAAAATACGAAGTCTCCCCAAAAAAGAGAAAAATGGAACAGATCTGGAATACAAATGTAATCAAGTAAAAGAAAAAGGAAAGCAAAGTGCAATAATGGTAAAAGAACACATGACCTCTCTATAAGCAAACACCATTCACCTCAAAGGCAAAAAACTAAAAAACAACTTAAGAATCATAGTTCTCCCAGAAAAACATGAGAAATCAAAAAATGTGAACCTATAATGCAGGACGTTATGCAGGAAACTGCCAGGAACTGCCCAAAACACCAAATGAAATAATCCACAAATAGTCTCAAGGGAAAGGCAAGGAGAAACTAGTCAAAGAGAGTAAGAAAAAATTAAATGAAATGAGGTCTCAGCCCAATGGGAAGAGAATCCTATTGAAAAATATTCCCAAAGGAAAAGTAGTATATGTCTATACTGGTTTACAGGGACATTATGGGGGAAGGTGGTAGACAGGGAGACCATTTCCTCTGAGGGAATGTTATGATTTCAAGGACAATTTCCTGCCTCAGGAGAAAGAATGCCTTCTGAGGGACAACTGGTACAGAGAAGACTGGGAAGAAATGGACCTGAGAATGTTATCGTGTACTAAAAAAGGAGAATGGTCATAGGAAAAGCCAGAGAAAAAAAATGTACTGCAAAATTTGAGACTGTAATTTCTACTATGAGGATATCCACACTTCTACCCTCATGAATTAATATTTGTAAGACTGAGGCTCACCAGAAAAAAAGGTGGGGAGGGGGATAATGGGTAAACATCTACAAAGGCAGTCATATATTAAATGGCTAGAAAGAGGAGCTCAACCTTAGTATTTTAGAGTCCTTAATTCAGTGAGGAATATACAAAACAATTAGAAAATGAACAAACGAGGATCTGAATGTATTCTGAAAAGAGAACAAAATGAAGAAATAACTCTTAGAAAAGGCTGCACAAAAAGAAACCAATTGACAAATTAGAAAACGTAAAGGATAGAAAAGAAATCTGAACTAAAGATTTAATTAAGAGGGGAAAAGAGAGAAAGAATTAGGTAACAATAAAGAAATGAAAAACACATCATCGATAAATTTTAAAAAACTCTAAAACAAGAGAACGGATGAATAAATGTGGAGAAGATTTAAGGAAGTAGGAAAGAGAGACTATGGGAATAGGGTCATATTAAAGTAGATTAAAGAAAACTAATTATAGAGACAAAGCAAGTAAATAAAAAGGGGAACAGAAAAAATACTAATTCATAAAATATTAAAGACACAAAGAGAAAAATATTAATCTAGCACTCATGTTAAGTATGAATGGATTAAGCGGTTCAGTTGTTTCAAATTGAATAAGAAAAAAAACCCTTATAACCTGTTGTTTACAAAGAAAATTAAAAGGCAAAGGACATGCACAGAATCAAGAAGAGGTTAGAACAAAATTTACTATGCATCAAAGGTATCCAAAAAAGCAGGAGTTGAATTCACACCATCAGACAAAGCAAAAACAAAAACAACAAAAATGACAGCACAAATGGATATAACTATCAAGGAAATCACATTATACTTGAAGGAACCCATAGACAATGAACCAATGTTGACATTAAACTTACATACACTAAATAGCACAGCATTTATATTCACAAAGGAAAAAATTAATTTCGAAAAGAGGTAGATAGTAACAGAATGGTAGAAGAATTTAATGTTCCACTTTCAGAGTTGGAAAAACTTAACAGAAAGAAAAATAAAAGTACAAATACAGAACTGAACAAACTGTTAGAGAATAGAGAGCTAAAAGATTTGTGTCTCCTTCTGAATAGGACTGTTAATGAAAATACAGAAAATACAGAAAAGAAAACAATAAAGATAAGTAAACAGAAGATATAGCTATCCCCATTTAGTAATAGCAATGTAGCATATTAAAAAATCCTTGGAAATAAGTATAGAAATTAACTGAAATAAATAACAGCTTCAGCACTGCTTCAAGCTCCAAAATACACTCACATATTGAAAGCAATTCTATATAATAGCAACAGAAGACAATAATATAAAAGACAATTCTACTGAAAATAGCCATAAAATGACAATATCTAGAAACCAATCTACCAATGCACACTCAAAGGCTGTCTACATTTAATTATAAAACATGTCTTAAAGAAAAGAAGAAAAAATTAAATAACTGGAAGAATACTCAATTTTCATGGCTGAGCCATTACAAATATAAGAAAAATGACAATACCATTAAAATTGTATTACAGACTTCATACTATACCTATCAGACTACTAACGGGATACTTTAGAGAGCAAGACAAAATAATGTAAAAAATTATTTGGAGGGACAAAAGGCCTAGAACACCAAGCGAAATAATAACTTCTAAAAATGTGGGAAAGGAAGACTAGCACTTCCAGATCTTGAACTATATCACTAAGCACAACCAACAAAAGTATCTGATACTGGTTTTAACAATCAATGGAACAGAATAGATAAGAAGAAATTAGAAATAAAAAAAATCAATAATAGAATTCAATAAAACTGAAACATAAATTAGCTGGGAAAGAGTTTCCTATTGGATAAGAATTGATGAGAAAACTACCAAGCAATCTAAGAAAAACTGGGATTATAAAAACAGCGCATACCACTTTCCATAATAAATTCAGAACCAGATTATTCAAAATCATAAATTTTTTTTTAGAGAGAAGCAAATCATTTTCCTTTAACAAGCATAGGTAGGATATGAATTACTAATTCTACATGGCACAGAGGCAATTAAAAATTAAGTAGATAATTTTGATTACATTTAACAGAAAAACTATTTCATAAAAAATTAATTTATTTCAGACAAAAAGAGAAGTAGTTAACTGGAGAAACCAATTTTATATAAATATCTCTGAGAAGGGCTCGTTATCCAAAACAGGCAGCCATCTAACTGAAATAAAAAATTAATTTATGAAAGTGATATATGAAAAACTTTTTCCAAATAGAAGGGTTAAAAGATATCAACAATTCAAAGGGGAATTACAAACTATTAACAATCATATCAAAGAATGCTCCAAATCATGAATAATAAGATAAAGGTAAAAACAACTCTGAGGTTTCACCTCATAACCAACCAATCAGTGAACATGAAATAAAATGGAAATAGTCAATACTGGAGGGGAAGTAGAAAGATGGGAACAGTAATGCATTGCTGGATGAGCAATAAATGGGTCTGACTATTCTGAAAAGCAATTTGGAATTAGGAAAAGAGAGTGATTCAAACACTCAAATCTTTGACATACAGATACCACTTTTGGACACATGCCCCAAGGAAGACAAAAAGAAAAACAAAACAAAAACCCAAAGACTCCATTTACATTAAAATTTATAATAGCATTTTTCATGGAAGCAATGGAATGGAAATGATACCCATCAACTGGGGAATGTTTAAAGAAACTGTGATATATATATGCATATATGTATATATATATATATATATATATATATGTATATATATATATATATATATATATATATATATATATATATATATATATATATATATATATATATATATTTACTCACTCTGAGAAACAACGAAAAAGACTCATAGGAAGTAATGCAAAGTGAAGCAGGGCCTGGAAAATAATCTATACAATGACTACAACAATATACATCAAAAGAACAAACATCACAAAATAACAGAAAATGAATGTTACAATATTATAAAGAGCAAGGTTGATCCCAAGAGATATGAGAAGATAACCACCCTTGCTCTGTGGCAGTGCCAAGTCTGGAGTCAGGAAAATTCATCTTCCTGAGTTCAAAATGGCCTCAGAAACTTACCAGCTGTGTGACCCTGGGCAAGTCACTTAACCCTGTTTGCCTCAGTTTTCTCATCTGTAAAATGAACTGGAGAAGCCAATAACTTTGCCAAGAAAACCCCAAATGAGGTCATAAAGAGTTCAACACAACTGAAACGAATGAATATCAATTCCTTTGCAGAGTGAGCGATGTGGATAAAATATATATGTGTGTGTATGTATATACACATGTATATATACATGTATGTGTGTATGTACAAATACACACATACAAGTACATATGTGGATAGAATATATACATATACATACACACACATATATGCATATGTTACATTTTTCAGTGTTGATTGTCTTTAATGATTTTTTATCTTCCATTTTCCTTTTTTTTTTATTATTTTTAATGGTTTACAATCGCTGCCATAAAATTAAGATTTTATCCCCCTCACACCTACCCCCCGCTACCCCCCCCACGACTGCATACAATTCTGTATAGGTTCTACATATACTTTCCTATTGAGTACATTTTCACTATAGTCATGCTATGTAGTCGAACTAAAATAAATGGAAGAAATCATATAACAAATCAAAACATGATACACAAAAACTTACACATACACACAAACATGATCTACTACATTCTGCGAATGACTTCCATATTTCTTTTTCTGAGTGTGGAAGGCATTTTGCCTTAGAGAACCACCATTGAGATTTTATTTATATTTTTTTTAAGAAGTTCTTGCGTTATTACAAAATTCCAAGTCTACCAGAAAAAACTCTCGCACACTGTGGTCATTGCTGTGCACAAAGTTCTCCTGGTTCTGCTCCTTTCACTCAGCATCAGGTCATATAAGTCCTTCCAGGCCTCTCTGAAGTCTTCTTGTTCATCATTTCTTATGGCACAATAGTACTCCATTACATTCATATACCATAATTTATTCAGCCATTCCCCAATTGATGGGCATCCCCTTGACTTCCAGTTTTTGGCAACTACATAGAGTGCTGCTATAAATATTTTTGTACATGTGGGACCCTTTCCCATTTTTATGATCTCTTGGGGATACAGTCCTAGTAGTGATATTGCTGGGTCAAAGGGTATGTATGCACATTTTTGTAGCCTTTTGGGCATAGTTCCAAATTGCTCTCCAGAATGGTTGGATGCGCTCGCAGCTCCACCAACAATGAATTAGTGTTCCAACTCTCCCACATCCTCTCCAGCATGTATCATTTTCTTGTTCTGTCATGTTTGCCAATCTTATAGGTGTGATGTGGTACCTCAGAGTTGTTTTGATTTGTACCTCTCTAATCAAAAGTGATTTAGAGCATTTTTTCATATGATTATAGATATCTTTAATTTCTTCTTCCGAAAATTGCCTGTTCAAATCCTTTGACCATTTATCAATTGGGGAATGACTTGTATGATTATACATTTGAGTCAGTTCTCTATATAGAGATGAGGCCTTTATCCCCGAGCTTAGCTGTAAAAATTATTTCCCAATTTACTACATCCCTCCGGATTTTGGTTGCATTGGGTTTGGTTGTGCAAAAACTTCTCAGTTTAATGTAATCAAAATTATCCATTTTGCATTTCATAATGCTTTCTATCTCTTCTTTAGTAAAAAAAATTCTTCCCTTCTCCATAAATCTGATAAATACACTATTCCTTGCTTCTCCAGTTTATTCATGGTATCAATCTTTATACCTAAATCATGTACCCATTTGGACTTTATTCTTGTGTACGGTGTCAGGTATGGGTCTATGTCTAATTTCCGCCACACTGTTATCCAGTTTTCCCAGCAATTTTTGTCAAACAGTGAGTTCTTATCCCAGAAGCTGGGGTCCTTGGGTTTATCAAACAGGAGGTTGCTATATTCCTTGCCTACTGTGTCTTCAATGCCAAGTCTATTCCACTTGTCTACCTCTCTGTTTCTTAGCAAATACCAAGTGGTTTTGATAATTGCTGCTTTATAGTACAATTTGAGGTCTGGTAGCGCTAGGCCACCTTCCCAAGCATTTCTTTTCATCAGTCCTCTTGATATTCTGGACCTTTTGTTCTTCCAAATGAATTCTGATATTATTTTGTCCAGCTCTAGAAAGTAATTATCTGATAGTTTAATTGGTATGGCACTAAATAAGTAAATTAATTTAGGTAGAATTGTCATTTTTATTATATTAGCACGACCTACCCATGAGCAACTGATGTTTTTCCACTTACTTAAATCTGACTTTATTTGTGGAAAAAATGTCTTGTAATTGTGTTCATATAATCCCTGGGTTTGTTTTGGCAGGTAAACTCCTAAGTATTTTATAGTGTCTACCCTAGCTTTAAATGGGATTTCTCTTTCTATCTCTTGCTGTTGGACTTTGTTGCTTATATATAGGAATGCAGAAGATTTGTGTGGGTTTATTTTGTAACCTGCAACTTTGCCAAATTTGTTTAGTATTTCTAGTTTTTTACTTGAATCTCTGGGATTCTCTAAGTAAATCATCATATCATCTGCAAAGATTCCATTTTCTTTTAATTCTTTTTTATAACATGTCTCTCAGGGATGGAAAAGGAAAGAGGAGAAAATAAAGGTGATATAAAAAACAAGAGGTAACAATAAGAAACTATTTTTAAAAAGAAAATATATTACACAGTTACTTGTGTAATACTTGTTCTAAAGTAATAACTATATTAGTATTTTGTTATATATTCATGTGCTTTGAAAATAGCTCATGTCCCCCTTTTCCAGCCGAGTTTGATAACTGAAACAGGATGTTTAGGATGATCAAGAAAGGCAGTTTCCACTAAAACAGAAACTCTAAATAGAATATTATCCTGTAAATAACAGTAGATTAGTTCTTGATAACTTACGTTGTCCTGGCAGAAACATTCCACAATTCCCCAAAGGCCAAGAATAGCATATGTTTATACAGACAAATAATAATGCCGTCCAATACCAAATAATAAAAAGGCAGAAAAAGTGATGAGCATTCATCGAAATTCCATTAGAAATACACTATCATTATACAAGTATGATTATAGAACTGAGACTTCATCTATAAACCAATGTAAAAACTGTCTCATTACTTTGCATTTGTGCCTTATAGGTTCATTTTTAATCTCTTTATTGATTGTTTCTTTGCATTACCATCAAGTGTTTTTAGATATTAAACTGAGATTAATGAGGAAAGGATTAGGAAGGTAAAAAAGTATTTGATTCCTGGTCCATCAGTCTGGTCTAAAAGATCTACATATCATCTGTTTGATCTAAGAGGCTATGGGATGAATGTATGAATAGTGTGAAGGGAGGTACACATAAATAAATGGCCAAATATCAAGTCAAACTAAACAATAGCCATGGGAAAGAAAGCATTTTGTCCCATAATTTGTAATTTAATAAGAAATTCTGTGGAGCAGAAATAGAATAAAGTTTTAAAGCTAGATCTTTCCCTCATTCACAACACTTCCCCTCTACAAATTGATAAAACTGTCAAATTGGGACTATGGCATTAAAATGGGCACCAGACTGATCCCCACAAGCATTGAACTACAAAGTGAGAGAAATGAATGTCAAAGAAAAACGGAGTCCAAATCACAGAGCTTTCTTATAGGGTGTAACAGAGTCTCTAAGAATTGAACGTAGTGAGCCTGCACCCTTCAATGTGAGCACGCAGCCATGTTCTGCCAGAACTATAAGGAATTGCAAATGTGCAATTATGCTATAAAGAGGAAAAGGGAAAATAGCATTCACATGGGGAACAAAACACACCAGAATGCCAAGAATTTTTCGGTGTTAACAAAAAGTCTAAAATCACAGAAAACCAAATTACCTGGGACTTTCCTTATAGATAGTGGAGAAGTTGTAGGTTTTCTATTTCCCTATAAAAGTGAGGATTTTGATGTTCCGATGATCATTCAATTTCACAAAAATAACCAACAATGAATGGTATAACTGCACTTACTATGTATTGCAGACTGTCTCACTTTCATTTCTGGTTATATTTTAGGTGCCAATTCTATGCTGGCCATGAAAAAAATGCTCAAGATATTAATATTAACACAGAGGCCATGTCGAGATATATCTGATGTTTAAGATATGCAAAAAAAAATGCAAACTCATATAGAAAAAAATGGCCCAAATGTATTTTTAATTTGCCTTTCCAAATGTCTTCTGCTTTCCCAAATGTTCACTGGACACTGAAGCTAAGCTAGATAGGGTAACTGTCACAGCACTACTGTAAAAGTGATAATAGAAAATTACGAGCAGTTTCCAACTCACTGCAGAAATAACATGCATATAACTGGAATGTGCTACATTCATAAAAGTCAAAATATTTCATAATGAAAATATCTGGATCAAGACCTCACAGTCTATGAGCTTGAACCAAGTGTGCATACTTGGTTCCAGACACACAATATGATGAAGTACATCAATATGATTTGCTATCCTCTGGTTTTTTTTTATGAATAAATATAGGGTTGTGTTATCAAATAATTAATCAGTTTTCTAGGCTATCCCTTTTTAATCTATCAACACTGACAACAGAATACATAAGTGCTTCTGATGCCTATACATGGACAAGATAACACTAAGAAATGTCAATCCCCATTTCCAGAAAGAGAGTAGTTGTATTTACTTTTGATCAACACAAATAAAATTTTCCTGCATTCTCCAGTACTTGGGACAGGATCTTTACTCACCTATATCCTGTTTCCTTTGTCCTGCCACATTATGCTCATGTCCCATTAACTAATAATTAAAGGACTGTTAATCAATGCACCTATCTCCAACCTTGATTCTGGGGATACTTACCCCTAGCTATTTAATGAAGCAACGGTGCCCCAGTATGCCTTAAAATTGCATACCAACATTATAGCAATCTGGATTTATCTCCTTAGTAGACTGTATTAACCTCCTTGTGGACAGGGGTCATCTATTTTTTAAACTTAAACTCCAACACTAAGTATGGTGCTTTGGGTCCAAAAGGTACTTTAAAAATATTTTTGTTGCATTCTGCTGCAATTTAGGAAAAAAGTACTAGCTTCCTGCATGATATCCACTTTCTAATAAGTGGTTACCTTATGTCTCACTGGTGAGCAGCAGGTAAGTGGAGACAACAACAGACAGACCACTAAGAGCCTGGGCACATGCTCTTCAGAGCAACATGCATGGAGCTATGGTTCATAAACAAAGGATCTCTCCCTGTCAGAATATGCAGTAAGTTGGTACAAGTACATATAAAAATGTTGGGCACAGCTTCATTCTGATTACTTCCATCACACTCTCTTTCTTTCCTACACCCTGTCACATGAAGATGGAGGGAAGGATGAAGGAACAGGACTGGTGACAGTAAATGAAGGGAGATGTAGGGGAAATGAAGGGTGTTAAAGCTCAAACATCAGAGAAGGAGAAGCTAAAACCTGGGATGACAGCATAACTTCTTGCTAGAGCTTTACTATGGATGTTCTCAACATACTCTGTGATTGATTAGAGGATGGAGATCCCAGCAAGCAGCCAGACCACTGAAACTGGGAAGGCATGAATCCTCCTGAGTTCCAGATTATACAGATGATGTTCCATATTCACTCAGCCTAGATTTTGACTTTATCTAGATTCAGAGTCCTTGGTATTACGTTACAGAATAATGTAGCAGCATGAACCCTGACACATTCAAGATGGTCTGATAATACAGGTTCTTAGATCTGCTTTTGTAAAAGAAAAGCAACTTTTGAGGTTTCAACAATTTTTTTTTACTGGGTGGAAAAAAGCCTTTATTTCACTCACCATAGAAAATGTATAAGATGTAAAGAACTCACATCAACAATTTTCTTTAAGCACACATACCAACAGAAAAAATACAAGCAGAGGAAATAAAGACCAACAGACAGGGCTTCTAACTGTCTGACCATAAGCAATACATACACCACAGATCAACAGACAGATCCAACTGTCTGACCCTTACATACATACATAGCTAACAGAGAGAGAAGCACCAGCATCTGGGTTTTCAAAGCCCAGGGGGGTGGAGTGGGGAGGGTTGGGGAAGCTCCTTAAGGGCTACCCAGTCTCATCTGGTCATATCACATGAATATTCTTCAAAGAGTAAGCCTCCAAAGCAAAACTTCACCTCAGAGTATATATACACTTTTCAGACATGGACCCTCATGACCCAGTGCTTTATCAGTCAACAAAATGTGTGGGCCTTCCTACAAAACAAGCCTCCCCTAATCAAGTTTCCCTTAATGGGATTCACCTCAGGTCTATTAATGGGCAGGGGAAGATCTTTAACTAGTATTACAGATAAAAATTCTTTCAGAGTTTCTGAAAGTGAGTAGAGAATCTAAATTTCACTTCTTTACTTCTTCATGGGGAGTGACAATGAGGAACTAAACAAAAATAAAAGATGCAAAGAAACAATAAGCTTTGTTTGGAAGGTCTTTATATATTTAATATGAATTGTGCTGTAGTTATCATGATTTCTTTTTTTGCTTATTGATTGCATACTAAATATTCTAACAGAGAGGTCTGTTTCTGTGAAAAACTTTTACATATAATAATGTTATATGATGAACATCAAATGAAATGCAGTGAGTTAAAAGAGAGGTGAGATCAGTTAGAGACTGGGACCTCAGAGGTAAGAACTAACTGACAAATCCACAAATCCATGTACTCCAAGAAAACAAGTAGGTGATGCTCCATGCAGAGAGAAAAAGCTCAGGGATAAATCACTAACTTACTATTAAGCACAGAAAACATGACACTTTAACCAGGACTTCCACCCCACCTGGACTTCCTCAAACTGCCAGGGTGAGGAAATATTGGACTTCTGAGTGAACAGCTATCAGCACCACCTGACAATTAAAATTGCAATTACTTGCGACATTTCTTTAGTTTCAAAATAACACTTTTCACTGTTCAATATTAGGCTTCTACATTTTTCCATAAGTCATTTGGACATTTTAGTTTTTGTCTTGTTAATGCTCAGTGTTTTTAATTGTCCTTTTGGACAGATGAGTGTTTCTATGTATGTTCTCTCTCTCCAGAGACTGTACCTCTTGTACGTAAGTTCTAATGCCTTTCCAACGTTAATGTAATCCCCAAGTCTCTAATACAGTACTCTTTATAGGAGATAAGAACAATAAATTTTATAATCAATCTGGTAAGACCAATGTTACCACAAATTAGAGTATAAATTAACTTCCCATTTTTAATCAAGCATACACTTAAGACAGAAGATCATTTATAATAAAGTAGAAAAGCACTCACAGAAAAATACATATTCTAAGATTTGTACTGGTTTTTCCCAAATCATCAAGCACATTAATAACTCTTTTCTGTTCATCTTTGAAAACACAATCTCGGGATACTATTCAAATACACACACACACGCGCGCGCACACACATGTCTAGCTAGCCTTAGCTTTAAAAAAAGAGTGCTCTGGTAAATAATTACTGCTATATAACTAGAAGATGCTTCAAATAGCAAATAATGTGTTCCACTACCAGAGAGACGTGCCTTGTTTAGGAAATTTCTTGACTTAATTTCATCAAAAGATTTCCTTCCAAGTCTATTCATAATTTTATATCTTAACCTCAGATGCGTCCCTGTTTTACTTTTTGTTTTTATGGAATCTTTCAACGTGGTCTTGTATAGAAACCTATCTTGAATCTTCTTCAAAACATGGTATTGCCTCATACTAGGAGGCTATTTTGATGCTCAATGAAAGAAACTGTCTTTCCAGAAGACTGAAGAATGTTTATCAGCACTGACAAAAACTGATGATACTTCTGATAAGGAAATCCATAAAGTCATTTTATCATTCTGTTCCTTACAAAATTTAGCAGATTCAGAAATAAAAGAATGATCATAGAAAGCTGATTTTTAACACAGTTTCATCCTGATCTCTCTGATGAACAGCTCTCAATGGAGATCTTGAAGCCTCCTCTTGGAAAACTATAATCATTTATTTACTAAATTTCTGAATATGATTCTATGCAATGGATTTAAATATTGTTATGCAGATGATGCTCACACATAATGTCTTTCTGATAATGCTACACCTGATCTATTTATACTCCCCAACACTGTCTTGTCTGAGATCCAATACCATATGCATTCAAATAAATCATCCATCAATGTTTCAAAACCTGATTTATTTGTTGTTCACATTCCATCTGCCTCAAAAACTTGTAATGTGTCTTTACTTTCTCAAGCCAAGTGAAAAGGTTAAGGTTAAATTTTCCCTCACTTTATCATCTGATCAGCATGTCAAATACACATATAAAGTCCCCTTTCAACTACATAATCTGCTTAAAATTCATGTGTTTTTTCAACAGGCCAATGTAACAGGAGTTTTGATTAATGTATTTGTCACCTCCTATATTTACTATTTCTGTTGGTCTCAAGGTAATTGTTCTTGCTGGTTTCTCCTCCTTAGACCAGTTTGCAGCATCAACATTTGCCAAAGCTGAAACAAGGTTTCCTTAGAGCTAATGAATGAATAGCATACAGTCAGCCTCTAGAGGAATATTCACCCCAAATTGTCTACATTTTCTGTACGTACATATACCATCAACTGCTCTGCAGTTTTCTCCATACTCCATTTTTGGTGAAACATATATACTTAAAAGAAATGGAGGCTGGCTCCCCTCGCGCTGCCGGGGCCTGCTTCGGGCCCTGCTTGGTCGGAGGGGCCGGAGGGCAGGCAGGCTTTCCTTGGTCCCACTTTACCACCCCCACGCCGGGTCCGGGAGGACGGTTCCGGCCGGGCACAGGGGGCACAGGAGGGCCCTTGGGGGGCCGCCACCTCCCAGGACCGACCCCGTTTGTCGCCTCAGCGACGCGGCCACAGGATTTTGCTTCTGAGCAGGTGGAAGTCCCCCCGGAGACATGGCATCAGGAGATTTCTGCTTCCCTGGAGAGGGCATGGAGCTGCTCCAGCAAGTATACAGCAAACAACTGCCACCTTGTAACCTGACTGAAGAAGACCTCCTGCAGAACCCTCATTTTAGCAAGCTCCTGCTAAGTGTCTCTCAGTACATGGATGAGAGTGGTTTAAGCACCACCCTTGCAGAAGAGCAAGCTGAGGCATGGAAGGAGGTCAGACTACAAAAGACTGCATGGCTGAGGTCAGAAATTCTGCAGAGACTTATACAGGAAATGCTTGTAAACTACTACGTGAAGACGCAGGACACAAATCTGACCCCAGAGGCTAAGAAGTTTCACGAATCCCTTGAACAGAGGTTACTAGTGACTGAACTGACTCAACTTTTGGATCCAAACCAAAAGAAAGAGATGCCACCTTTGCTGGGCCTGGAGAAGTCAGACTTGCTAGAACTGATGCCCCCTTCAGAGGATTTTCTGAGAATGAGAGAGTGTCTCCAGCCAAAAATTGAGGAAGAACTTTAGAAGAAGTGTTTTGCTCTACTCTGCTACCATGATCCTAGTTCAGATTCCGATAGCGAAACATTGAAAGCAGCAAAGGTATGGCAGCTGGCAAATGTACTGACAAGTGAGAAACAGGAGAACCAGAATGCCAAGAAACAACAGAAGGAACAGACAGTGCTACTTGAAAAGCAGAGTTCCATCTATTCTCAGGTGCTCCTCCGCTGTCTTTCACTGCTACAGAAGCTTCTTCAGGAACACTGGCTAAAAACACAATCAGAGCTGGATCAGATTAATGCCCAGTACTTGGAGATCAAGTGTAGTGCCATGATTCTGAAGCTAAGAATGGAGGAGCTACAGATTTTGTCAGACACGTACACAGCTGAGAAGGCAGAGGTTCATCGCTTCATCAGGGATAGTCTGGAGGGAGCCATTCGCCTACAGGAGCAAGACATGGAGAAATCCCGCCAGGTCTTGAGCACTTACGAGGTGCTGGGTGAGGAGTTTGACAAACTGGTGAAGGAGTATACCCATTTGAAGCAGGCAACTGAGAACAAGCACTGGGCTCTTCAGGAGTGTAATAAGTCTTACCATTGAGTTTTGTAGAAACCACGGACCTGGGTCCTTCTGCTTCAAGAGCACACATTGTCCTTGGCCTGTTTCTTCTACACAGGTGTTGCCTTCTCGCTCTCAGAGGGAGGAATGAGGAAACCCTCCTCATACAGCAATAACTCTGTTACTATTCCTAGTTTCTGTTCTGTGTTGCAATAACCTGGCCTCCTCCAATTCCTCCCTAGGAGCAGATTTGCGCATTTTGTGGCCTCTTCAGAAAACCAGCCCTGCCTTTTGTTCAGTTGTTGCCTCAATAAAATGGTGATATGGTTAAAAAAAAAAAAAAAAAAAAAAAAGAAATGGAGTATCAAAGCTAGGGACACCCTTCACCAATTGCTTGAAAATTAAATCCAGAAAGTGTGGAGTTGATCCTGTTTTACTTTCCCTCCAACCATCAACTCCAATTTTGCACATTTCAAAATTTTACTTATCTGTATCTATGTTACTTTCCTTCAGTAGAGTATAAGTACCTTAAGGAGAAGGACTTTTTTTGTTCATGTTTTTATATTAATCATTCTGTCTGACACAGATTACTACAGAAGGCATATAAGAAATGTTTGTTTTCTGAATGAATAAAATATAATATACTATGTACATATATACATATATATGTTCAGTAGACTTTAATACATATGACTATAGAAAATAAATATAAATGTGTTTTATTAATAAATCAATAAAGGACATTGTATATCAGACAATTTTTATAAACAAAAGAATTGTATTTCATATAATTCAGAACTCTTCTAGTTTCAATTCAGTTTGATAACATTTCATCTCCCACCTCCACGTGTTTGGAGAGACTACCCTCCAGGCCTGGAATACTTTCTCCTCATCTTTCCCTCTGACAATCCCTAGCTCCATTAAAGGTTCAGGTCAAATGTTCCCTCTTACTTAATGCTTTTTCTGATCCTCTCCCCAGTTTTTAGGGCACCTGACTCCCAAATTATTTTCTGATTATTTTGAGTATGTTTTGTATTTATCTATAGCCATGTAGTTTCTTTTAAAAACATGCTTTTTTAAGCATAATACAAATCTTAAGCCTTTTTAAAAACTTGGGTTTCTATGAGTATATTTAGCTTTTGAAAATTTGGAATATATTACTGATCTAGGAAGGAAAGGATAAATTCTAAATCAATAAACAGATATTTGCTGTTCACTTAACATGCACAAGTTACTGTGTTTGGCATTATGGCACTAAGAAAGGGAGGATATGATTACTACCTTCAAGAAGCTTAGAGACTAGTCAGGGAAAAAAGCATATGCTATATGGTCACAGATTTAGAATGAAGTCAACTAGGCCAACTCCTCCATTTTATAGTTGAGAAAAATGATAGATAGATGACTAGGTAGACTGACTGACAGATACAGAGTATTGATTCAGTGCTTATTATATGCAAAGCACTGTGCCATATGAATGACCTAAAGATTCCATCAATCTTGTGATAGATTTATGTACTTTTTTAAGCTCACATCAAATCTCAATCACATCAAATCTCACATCAAATTCCCCCACTCCATCTCTATTCATAAGACCTGTTGTGCCCTTGTTAAATACGTATGTCGAGGCACTATGATGAGAATGGGGGAGGCTCAAGTATTCTTTATTCAGAAGACTCTTTAACATCATCTCCTCGTATTATAACTGAGCCAGTTCAAAATCAAGGAATCTTGCAGATTTGTAAGCCTAACTTACTAGCTCTGTGAGTCATTATTCACATGAAATTTAAAAGCTATCCCAGTTTGGGGATTCTGAAAAATCAATTTTTTCCCTCACCAAAAGAAGCCCTCCACAGCCACATGAAAACTCATTCCTCAGCAGGAGGCTTTCCCAGCTAAGAGCACAGATGTGCTCATACACATTGAATGAGGAGGTGCTCACGCCAAAGCACAGAGTACAACCAGCAAGAATATCCAGCCGAAGTCAAAACAGATCTGATTGCCTAGAATCTAGCCTGTCATAAAGTATCCCTCAATCTGTTCATCCATAATCTCTTTTAGATGGGTTTTCCTACCTCCTCATCATGGTAGCATTGTTTAGTCTGAAATTCAATCAGAGTTGAATTAGGCATTAGAAAAACATTCACCACTCTGCCTCTCTTGTCACATCAGAAACTCGAGACACCAATGTTAATTTTGTTACAGCTTTTAGTTCTCGCATTTCAATGCAAAATCACTTTCCTCTAGAGAATGCCACTGATATTGGCAAGAAAGCACAAGGGGCTGCAACACAACTCAATCGCCAATAACAACCGGGGTAACTCAACCCTCGGCAGACATTAGTAATCACGGGAAAACAGCCAGAACTTTAATCACAATTCTTTCAAACACAGCCAGGGATTTGAAAATGCTGTTATTCCAGGATATGACCCTAATACAGTGCTTAATCAAAGCCACTGCCAGTACAAGAACAACCTGCAGACTTTAATAAAAACCAATTTCATAAAAGTCAGTGTGTCAGTATCATGCTGAACCTAATTTAGCAAACTCCAAAAACATTACAAATAGATATAATACTCATTCTATACATACGAATTTGCTGGATGATAAAATGCACAAACACCGTATTAGAAACTGTGTATGTATAAACACATACACACATGTAAATTAGAAGTCATGAAATCATCCTAAGTACTCAAAATGTGGATAACTGAGGACCAGCTGGGAGGACAGGTGCAGAATTTGAGTTGGAAAACCCCCACAGCGCAGAAATAGTCCAGGAACTCTCTTCAAAACAGGAATTTGGGATGGAGCACTTTGGATATTGAGCCTTGTACTGACAAAGGACACAAAGCCCAGATGTTCAGAAAACGATATGGCTTGGATCAGTTCTGCTACCAATTCTATTTTTAGGTTGCATCTCTGCCAAATAACAAAAGCCATGACCCTGAAGATAAAATGGTTCCTCTTATTCCTTAGAAAGTCTAAGGAGACTCAAAGAGCAAAACAGTAATCTAATGTTTGAGCAGGGGGGAAAAGAAAAAAGTTCCTCACATTCCAGCAAGAAAAAATTATCCCAGCAAGATCTAATCAGGAAATGAGCCATGGAGAGAGGTGGCATGTTTATACGACTCAAAAAGAATTTATTAAGCACCTTTTGCAAAGTGTTAGGGATAGAAATCAGGAGGGAAACTGTCCCTGCCCACAAAACACTTAAGTTCTAATGGGGAGAGACTACATGTATATACATAAATATGTACAAAAGAAATACCAACTGAACACAAAGCAGTTTGGGAAAAGGGGCACTAGCAGTTGAGAGAATCAGAAAAGGTTCCCTTAAAAGGTAGTATTTGAGCTGAATCTTGAAAGAGGACAAAGATTCTAAGAGGTGGAAGTTATTAAGGAATGCGTTCCTGGTGTAGAGCAGGGGGAGATGAGACAGGTGAGGGGTAAGGAGACAGCAGCAAGTGCATATGGAAGAACAAATAGCCTGGACTAACTATAGAGTACTTAGAGGGGAGTGATATGTAAGTAGACTAAAGAGGTAGGAAGAGCATTAAATGCAATACAGAAATTATACTTGATCATAGCTTACAGGGAGCCAGAGGAGTAAACAAAATGAGAGTGGGAGTAGTGATTAGAACTAAACTTCAGAAAAATCTGTTGAATGACAGAACAAGAAAATGATAAATGCTGGAGAGGATGTGGGAGAGTTGGAACACTAATTCATTGTTGGTGGAGCTGCGAGCACATCCAACCATTCTGGAGAGCAATTTGGAACTATGCCCAAAGGGTTACAAAAATGTGTATACCCTTTGACCCAGCAATACCGCTTCTAGGACTGTATCCCCAAGAGATCATAAAAATGGGAAAGGGTCCCACATGTACAAAAATATTTATAGCAGCACTCTATGTAGTTGCCAAAAACTGGAAGTCAAGGGGATGTCCATCAATTGGGGAATGGCTGAATAAATTATGGTATATGAATGTAATGGAGTACTATTGTGCCATAAGAAATGATGAACAAGAAGACTTCAGAGAGGCCTGGAAGGACTTATATGACCTGATGCTGAGTGAAAGGAGCAGAACCAGGAGAACTTTATGCACAGCAACGACCACAGTGTGTGAGAGTTTTTTCTGGTAGACTTAGATTTTTGTAATAACACAAGAACTTCTTACAAAAAAAAAAATCCCAATGGTGGATCTCAAGGCAAAATGCCTTCCACACTCAGAGAGAGAAATATGGAAGTCACTCACATAATGTAGCAGATCATGTTTGTGTATGTGTATGTGTTTGTGTATCATGTTCTGATTTGTTATACGATTTCTTTCATTTATCTTAGTCTGACTACATAGCATGACTATAGTGAAAATATACTCAATAGGAAAGTATATGTACAATCTATACAGAATTGTATGCAGTCGTGGGGAGGGAGGGGGGTAGTGGGGGGGAGGTGGGGGGGATAAAATCTCAATTGTATGGCAGTGATTGTTAAACATTAAAAAATAAAAAAAAAATAATAAAAAAAAAAAAAGAAAAGAAAAATCTGTTGATTGACTTATATGGAGAGAGGAAAGGCCTGGAATAGAGAGACCAAAGATGAGGCCCCTGCTATGGCCCAGGAAAGAGGAAATGAAGGCCTGAACTAGGATGACAGTTGGGCAAGTAGAGAGAAAAATGATACTTAGCTTTAAAATAACACTACACTTACACAGCATTTTATGATTACAAAGCAAATTACACTCAATGGCCTCATTTGAACAGCAACTCTATGAGGAAGGAAGTGAAAGCATTAAAGGTCCCATTTTACAGATGAGAAAAATGGGGTTCAGAAAAGTTACAAGATGAATCATATGTGTATTGAGTAGTAGAACTGGGTGAGACTTTAACTTCTAACTATAAATGGAGGATATTTCTTCTCTTTAGATGTCACCTTGAATCTACATGTATACCTGGATACAAGTAGGCATACATCCATTAGCTTATAAGAATGTGACTGTGTATATGTATATTGGGGATGATTTTATTAGCTTCCAGTCTCATAACCTCTACGAAAGTCCTATCATGACACTGCATTATGGTATGGGAACAATACTGAGTTCTTGAGGGCTAAAGCAACAGCACATAAAGTCTGGAAAGTTTTATTAATCTAGAAAGAGTTTGAGTAGAGGACAGGTGATAGACTATGTATCTGTCATCCAAGGACCAGCTTATAAAAGTATACTCTAAGACACTATGTAGATGATGGAGACTGGGGAGAAAGGATTTCTCTTTCTTCCTCAGCTCCCTTTAATGATTGTGAAACCCTCTCCATGAGGAAAGAGGTATGGAGCTGGTTATTCCCTCACAGCTGGCTCCCTTTTCTGTTGTTAGGACACTCTTCCTAATTGTTCCTGGCTCTACTCACTCCCTAGAGAGTGGCTGGCGTTTAAAAGGGTCACCAAGGGTTGCTGCTAATCCTTCAGTTATCCAAAATGTAGCCTCCAGAATTTCTTCATGTCTCTAACTGGGATAACAAAGTACACCTAACATTTTTTTACATTTTCTTTAAGCCTCAGGACTTCATTTTCTCTTTTACCTGCCCCTTCTTTTGGGTTATTTCAGCAAATGGCCTGAGGGAGTCCAGATCAAATTTCCTTCAATCACATGTCAACATCATTTTGTTTTTTATCAACTTGTATATATGCTGTCACTAGGATGGGAAAAAAATGTCTCCTTTGAGACATTTAAGCTGAAGGTGGGTCAGAAGATATCATATATCGCAGATGCAGAGGTGGATTAAGACCTTAGAAGTCATTGAGTCACACAAGGTTTGTCCGGTATCAACATAGCTAGTAAGTGTCTGAAACAAGCTTGAACTCAAGTCTTCCTGACTCCACAGCCGGTGCTTGTACTATTTATATGCCAGTGCACCAGAATCAGAGGAGAGGAAGCGGGAGAAGAAATGAAGAGAAGAAGAAAAAATGGAGAGAGGGCATACAAAGAGGATACGGAAAAGCTATGAAGCAGTGAGGTCCAGTGAAAAGAAGACTAGACTTGGGATTGGCAGATCCCTCTTGAATCCTATTTCTACCATGGGCAAGTCATTTGACTTTTCCAAGATTCATTTTTTTTTCATTTGTAAAATAGGAAAAAAAACACTTGGCTTTCCATATCTACCAGGGTGGTTGTGAGGAAAACACTTCAGAATGCCTAAAGCCCTATATAAATTCTTCTGTTACTATTTTTTACACACACAAAACAGGAATAGTATTACCTGGTCTTTTTACCTCTTTGCCTAATGAGACAAATCTAAGAAAACAGCCAACATTTTCATCAAAACTCTTTTTCAATGTGTGAAACATTTTTGAAATAATATGCTGTATAACTTTAAGGTCTCATTATGATAACTGTGACCAAGCTTTGTCACTACTTGAGTTGAAAACTCAAAAGTTGTGGAATTCCAGACTTCCTTGAGCAAAACTCACATAGTGAAATACCATCTGAAATTTTGGTGCTAAAAAAGAGAAAAACTAGACCTAAGACTATTAAATCAGTTTTGTACTTTGGGGATGCTTCAAGGACTTCATATTCTGGGTTCTTATGGGAGCAAGGTTAAGGAGACTAGGAACAGAGGCTCCTTCTTGTTTTGTTAACACCTTGAGGAGGACATGAGTTGAAATTTGGCTAAGGCTGGCTCTCTTCCAAATTCTAATATCTTAAAACAAATTCACTCAACACAGAGCGGGATACCAAAAGCAGAATTAGGTATAACTTTTCAATGGTATATAAGGAGCTACTTGTATCTAGGCAAAATGTAAAAATGGACAAAAAGTTCATTTTTGTATATTCTCACTAACAGATGCTATTTTTTTCTCTCCTTTACCTAATAGGGACCTTGTCCCCTAGCACATGTCCTCAAGATTCAAAAATATTCTTTATCTTCTATGCACCAATCAAAACTCGGATTGAGTGCTGCTTTTAGTTATTAATCTGATTATCTGATTAAAATAATTTATATAAAATTCAAATGATTCTTCAATTCACTTCCACAAATATTTATTAACATTTATTAATATGCAGAGTACTGAGCTAGGTTTAGGGGAGAGAAACTAGAAAAGACAGGGAAGTGACTTCACAGGGTGTTCCTCTAGTTGGAGAATACCCCTCGTCCCTACCCAAACTTATTTCATAAAAATAGTATATAATCTTGCAAGAGACTTTAAGGGGCAAACAAGGTGCTACATGAGGTCCTGGGAAAGATTATTATTAACTGGAGAGAGGAGGAAATCATGGAAGCCTACATGGAGGTGCACGGCACATATGCCAGATTATAAGGCATGGACAGAAGTACAGTAGATGGCTGCAGGGAGACCAGGAAATGTGTTCACTGAGCAAAGGCACAGAGACAAGACACCCACCCTAACAGTTAGTTATCCTCTAATTCCATGAATGGGGGGACACTGTAAATACGGCTGAAGCACAGAATAGGGCAGGATGAGCTGAGATAAGAATGAAATGATATGATGATGACTAACTGAGGACTCTAAATTTGCTTTGGAAAGAAATCCCCTAGAAAGCAGAAGAATTTTAAGACCAGATCTATGCATAAAGATTAATCTAATAATGGCATGGTATAGATAGCATAGATAGGAGAGAGTATAAAAAAAACCCAAAGTTAGAAGGTCAATGCAAATGTCTATCTAGGTGGTAAGGAGAGGCCAAAATTGGGACAGTGGCAGCAGAAAGACAAGAAAATTGTCATAAACCAGATCAAGATAAAACAGACAAGGTTGAGCAACTGATTGGATACAAAAGACAAAGGAAAGGACCTACAGTAAAACAGTTTTAGAACAAGGGAGGACAAAGAAATTATGCCAGTGACAAAAATGAGGAAGTCCAGAGGATGGAAAGCTAAAAACCTTATTTTGGGACATGAATTCAAGGTATGAGTAGAGGGTCTAGGTAGAAATGTCTGGTCACTCTGGAAAGTAATCAGGGCTATCAGCTCGTCCTGCCCTATTCTGTGCTTCAGCCATATTTATAGTGCCCCCCATTCATGGAATTAGAGGATAGCTAACTGTTCGGGTGGGTGTCTTGTCTCTGTGCCTTTGCTCAGTGAACACATTTCCTGGTCTCCCTGAAGCCATCTATTGGAAATCACCTGCTTAGACGTAACAAATAAAATTGTGGAAAGAAATTGTTGGGGGTGTAAGCTCAGTTCCATGTGGACAGTCTCGGGCGGGTAAAGGTGAGAGCTTCTAAACCTTAGAGTTCTCATGAGGCCCCCCAGGAAACAGCAGGGAATTGAGGAGTGAGATCTCGTGTATTTCCGCCTCTTCCCGTGTGAACGTGATGGGAGAGAGCATCCCCGCCCTCGAGACTGGCCCGGATCTGGGCACACCTATTGTTATCTAACAGGCACGGTATTCAGGTGCAAACTATGCAGCAGGAGAGCTTAAGTAGGGTCAGGAAAGCCCGAAGGCGCTCTTAGCGCTGAGGGGCCCTTACAGGACAGAAGGCCCCTTTTCCTCTCTTCGCTCTTCCATCCCCCCTCTCTCCCTACTTCCACTTCTGCTTTCAATCTCTTACTGTAAGATCTTTGCCTCCTTGGGAGATTTCTCTCTCTCTCCTAAGGAAGAGTTCCCCCTGCACATGTAACCAGGACCCTGAATAAAGCCTAACCCTTGTTCGACTCCGGAAAGTCTCTTCTCTCATACGTTTATCCGGTTTGGCCAGCCGAAGACCTGTGATAGGTAAGGTAAGACTCGGGTACCCCTCAGGCCTCTAGGCCTGGCAAGAAATGATAGTACTAATGGAAAGAAGGGAGAAAAAGCCCAAGTTCAGCACCTTGCAGAGCATTCATCACAGGTGGATAGAAGAAGGACAAGGAGCAAGTAAAGGAGACAAAGAAAGAATAAAGAAGTGGGGGGCAGGGCTTACTTTTCCAATGGCTTTTACATTTTTAAAAGACTATCCAGTTAACTATAGTTATTTAATTGGGGAGGTCTATTGAAGAAATATTTTTTGAGCAAGAGAACAATCTCCTACACATTAACTTCTTTGGACAATATTTTTTCCCACTAAATATTTGTGACACCAACTAAAAATTAAAAGAATGCTTTAAAAGGTCTCCTAAAATATGTCTTATTCATAGATCTATTCATAAAACCTATACCTTAATTTTAAAAATGTAAAATATTTCATAACTTGGTTATTTTTGGCCAACGTATAGTCTTGCAACAATCTTAAAAGTAAATACTTTCAGGAATTTTGGAAATAGGAAGTGCATGAGTTGTGATGATCTAATGCAAGAAGGAAAAGGATTGTTTCTGAAGCCTTTGATATGAAAAGAATGGTAAACACTAGATTGAGGGACAACTTGCAGTATGGAGGGATTCCAGAGAACATAATTCAAGTGTTTTCATCCATAAAAAGCTTCAACCATAATTTGCTGTACAAATCTGACAATAGAATTCCACCCTCTATTCTTCTCTAGCACAACGCCAAAAGACAAACCAATTCCTGTTTTATAATTATGTACACATTACTGATTCTGGCAGGAAGATGGCCTATGGCTTGAAGATTTCTGGCTGGATTAGCTCGGGCTCTGAAGGTTATGCCTGCTGGGTAAGGATTAACAGAGTTAATTTCAGATAGTGTACAGAAATGCTAAGAACTAATGAAGAAACGTCAGGGTCCACACTCAGAACAATAAAGTAGCATCTACCATCTTGCCGTGACAAATCTCTTTGCATATATGTAATATATTCGACCACTTTGCTTTTAAATGTTGCACTAAAAAACACTGTCATAACTCCTGTCTATAGAATAATGCCAGGGATAGTTTATGGTATTTTCATCTATGTTTCATTTAAACTTAAGTCTGAAAGGAGACATACTAGAATTTCAAGGTGGGATTTCCCCAGCTATTCAGGTCTAAGACCTTTAATTTTTCAACACTTGTTAAGAAGCTAGAATAGTTTCCTTGCACCACTCCTTATAATCCCAGCTATGTGTTCTATTCCATAAACAATACAGGTGTGTGTGAGGGGGAATGCTTTGCAAAAATGTTCTGCATAAAAATGGATAACTTTGATTACATTAAACTGAGAAGTGTTTGCACAACCAAACCCAATGCAACCAAAATCTGGAGGGATGTAGTAAATTGGGAAAGAATTTTTACAGCTAAGCTCGGGGATAAAGGCCTCATTTCTAGAATATATAGAGAACTGATTCATATGTATAATCATACAAGTCATTCCCCAATTGATAAATGGTCAAAGGATATGAACAGGCATTTTCAGAGGAAGAAATTAAAGATATCTATAATCATATGAAAAATGCTCTAAATCACTATTGATTAGAGAGATGCAAATCAAAACAACTCTGAGGTACCACATCACACCTATAAGATTGGCAAACATGACAGAACAAGAGAATGATAAATGCTGGAGAGGATGTGGGAGAGTTGGAACACTAATTCATTGTTGGTGGAGCTGCGAGCACATCCAACCATTCTGGAGAGCAATTTGGAACTATGCCCAAAGGGCTACAAAAATGTGCATACCCTTTGACCCAGCAATACCGCTTCTAGGACTGTATCCCCAAGAGATCATAAAAATGGGAAAGGGTCCCACATGTACAAAAATATTTATAGCAGCACTCTTTGTAGTTGCCAAAAACTGGAAGTCAAGGGGATGTCCATCAATTGGGGAATGGCTGAATAAATTATGGTATATGAATGTAATGGAGTACTATTGTGCCATAAGAAATGATGAACAAGAAGACTTCAGAGAGGCCTGGAAGGACTTATATGACCTGATGCTGAGTGAAAGGAGCAGAACCAGGAGAACTTTGTGCACAGCAACGACCACAGTGTGTGAGAGTTTTTTCTGGTAGACTTGGAATTTTCTAATAACGCAAAAACTTCTTATTAAAAAAAAAAAAATCCCAAAGGTGGTTCTCAAGGCAAAATGCCTTCCACACTCAGAGAAAGAAATATGGAAGTCATTCACAAAATGTAGCAGATCATGTTTGTGTATGTGTATGTGTTTGTGTATCATGTTTTGATTTGTTATATGATTTCTTTCATTTATTTTAGTCTGACTACATAGCATGACTATAGTGAAAATATACTCAATAGGAAAGTATATGTAGAACCTATACAGAATTGTATGCAGTCGTGGGGAGGGAGGGGGGTAGTGCGGGGTAGGTGTGGGGGGGATAAAATCTCAATTGTATGGCAGTGATTGTTAAACATTAAAATAATAATAAAAAAAATAATAAAAAAAAATGTTCTGCATAGCATTAAAATTTAGAATCAATGATCTCCAAAACTGGAGTTCACAAATGTATCACAATGGATCCCTGAGAAACTAGCCAAGGGTGGGACAAAGGATTTCACTCCATCTTCCAAGAGACAGCTAATGGAAGGGCTCTTCTCCAACATAACCATATTGCCCTTTTTGTTCATTAACTCCTAACACTCTCTAATTTCTCCCTGCTATGTGAGATGCACAGAATGGGCAGTCATCAATAGGGTACACTCTGCATGGAAGAATTTATTATATTATTTTTCCCCAAAACCATCCCTCTTTCAAACTCTTTCTATCTCTGTTGAAGTTAGTATCATCATTCTAGTCACTTAAGTTTGCAACCTCAGATTCACCCTCAGTTCCTCCTCATTCATCCCACATATCAAATCAGTTGACATTTCTTGTCATTTCTCCCTCTATCCTCTTTATCTACTCACATGGCAACCATCATAGTTTAGGTCATCATCACACTTTGGACTAAACCTTCTGAAATTTCTCCTTAAGTCAAGACTGCATTCTTCCCTTCAGCCTCCATCAATGAACAAGGTAGTTTTTTCAAAAGAACAGTTCTAAATAAATGTCATTTATCCACTGACTAAACTCTAATGGCTCCCCACTGATTCTAGAACCAAATCTCATCCATCTTAAATGTTTACTTCTGTGTTTTATCATTAGTAGAGTATTATATATCTATAACTTAAAAACAAGTAAAATTTAGATATATTGAGTATGTGTGCTCAAAAAAGTTTTTAATTTTTGGGGATGTGCAATCAAAAAAAGTTTTGAGATCACTGCATTATGTCAATTTCTATTTCTTGCTTGTTTTTACAAAAAAAAATAATATAATGAAGGTTTGGTGGAGGGACTATGGAGGTGGAGGAAAGAATAAAGTGAAAGAAAAATAAATCAGAGGGGGGTGGAGCCAAGATGGCAGAGTAGAAAGACGCACATACACATAGCTCCGAACCCACAACCCATAGAACATCTACAAAAAAGTAATTCACAGCGAATTCTGCACCCAGAGGCCACAGAACATTGGAGCGAGGGAGATTTCTGTTCCAGAGAGACCTGCAAACTTCTCGCAAAAGGTCCTTCGCACCGCTGACTGGGCGCTGGGACTGGGAGCTGAGTACAGCCCTGCCGAGGCCACGGCACCAAGAGGAAAACATCCGAGCTGGCTTGAGGGACGGAATCTCCAGTGGCCACGCGGGTCCCTCCACCCACAGGTGACAGGGGTCGGTGAGAGGGTCTCTTTGGCGGGTCGAGAGGGGAGTGGGGTGCCCCCATAACTCAGGCCCCCTCGGGAGGCAACAGCGGAAACGGGAGCAGACCTGGGCTCCCCAAGCAGGCAGGAGCCTGGATCCATTGTTGAAGGTCTCTGCATAAACCCCCTGAGGGAACTGAGCCCGTGAGGCGGCCCTGCCCCGACCTGAGCACCTGAACTTAATCACACACTGAATAGCAGCCCTGCCCCCGCCAAAAGCCCTGAAGCTGGCAAACAGCATTTGAATCTCAAACCTCAAGCACTGGCTGGGAGGATCCAGAGGCGAAGTGGGTGTGAAGAGAATATTCAGAAGTCAAATCACTGGCTGGGAAAATGCCCAGAAAAGGGAAAAGAAATAACACTATAGAAGGTTACTTTCTTGGGGAACAGGCATTTCCTCCCTTCCTTTCTGATGAGGAAGAACAATGCTTACCATCAGGCAAAGACACAGAAGTCAAGGCTTCTATATCCCAGCCCACTCAATAGGCTCAGGCCATAGAAGAGCTCATAGAAAATCAAGTTAGAGAGGTGGAAGAAAAGCTGGGAAGAGAAATGAGAGACATGCAGTCAAAGCATGAACAGCAGATCAGCTCCCTGCTAAACGAGACCCAAAAAAATGCTGAAGAAAATAACACCCTGAAAAATAGGCTAACTCAATTGGCAAAAGAGGTTCAAGAAGCCAATGAGGAGAAGAATGCTTTCAAAAGCAGAATTAGCCAAATGGAAAAGGAGATTCAAAAGCTCACTGAAGAAAATAATTCTTTCAAAATTAGAATGGAACAGATGGAGGCTAATGACTTTATGAGAAACCAAGAAATCACAAAACAAAACCAAAAGAATGAAAAAATGGAAGATAATGTGAAATATCTCATTGGAAAAACAACTGACCTGGAGAATAGATCCAGGAGAGACAATTTAAAAATTATGGGCCTACCTGAAAGCCACAATCAAAAAAAGAACCTAGACATCATCTTTCATGAAATTATCAAGGAAAACTGCCCTGAGATTCTAGAACCAGAGGGCAAAATAAGTATTCAAGGAATCCACAGATCACCGCCTGAAAGAGATCCAAAAAGAGAAACTCCTAGGAACATTGTGGCCAAATTCCAGAGTTCCCAGGTCAAGGAGAAAATATTTCAAGCAGCTAGAAAGAAACAATTCAACTATTGTGGAAATATAATCAGGATAACACAAGATCTAGCAGCTTCCACATTAAGGGATCGAAGGGCGTGGAATAGGATATTCCAGAAGTCAAAGGAACTAGGACTAAAACCAAGAATCACCTACCCAGCAAAACTGAATATAATACTTCAGGGGAAAAATTGGTCTTTCAATGAAATAGAGGACTTTCAAGCATTCTTGATGAAAAGACCAGAGCTGAAAAGAAAATTTGACTTTCAAACACAGGAATGAAGAGAAGCATGAAAAAGTAAATAGCAAAGAGAAGTCATAAGGGACTTCACAAAAGTTGAACTGTTTACATTCCTACATGGAAAGACAATATTTGTAACTCTTGAAACTATTCAGCATCTGGGTACAGGGTGGGATAACACACACACATGCACACGCACACGCACACACACATAGAGACAGAGTGCACAGAGTGAACTGAAGAGGAGGGGATCATATCTTAAAAAAAAAAATGAAATCAAGCAGTGAGAGAGAAATATATTGGGAGGAGAAAGGGAGAAATGGAATGGGGCAAATTATTTCTCATAAAAGAGGCAAGCAAAAGACTTTTTAGTGAAGGGAAAAAGAGGGGCGGTGAGAGAAAAACATGAAGTTTACTCTCATCACATTCCACTAAAGGAAGGAATAAAATGCACAGTCATTTTGGTATGAAAACCTATCTTACAATACAGGAAAGTGGGGGATAAGGGGATAAGCAGGGTTGGGGGGATGATGGAAGGGAGGGCACGGGGAGGAGGGAGCAATTTGAGGTCAACACTCATGGGGAGGGTCAGGATCAAAAGAGAGAACAGAAGTAACAGGGGACAGGATAGGATGGAGGGAAATATAATTAGTTCTTACACAACACTACTATTATGGAAGTCATTTGCAAAACTACACAGATCTGGCCTATATTGAATTGCTTGCCTTCCAAAGGGAAGGGGTGGGGAGGGAGGGAGGGCAGATTGGCAGACAGGGGCAATTAGAACGCTCAGTGTTTTGGGGTGGGGGGAGGGGACAAAAGGGGAGAAAATGTGGAACCCAAAATTTTGTGAAAATGAATGTTAAAAGTCAAATAAATTAATAAAAAAAAAAGAAAGAAAAAAAGAAATCATTCATTTTGCCTAACTGGTATTTAATTTCTTTCCTAGAATTAAGTGGGACTCTGGGTGCTGGGAGTGTAAATGCAGTCACATGACCCAATTTCCTATTGGTCTATTACACAATAGTTTAATTTATTTGAACGATTAAATGGCTTGTCCAAAACAGAAGGCATTTTTACCTTCCAGAAGATCAAATATATACTTTCTTGAAAGGGGTTGGGCAGAGGGCAGGAGTACAAAGAAGTGTGTCTAACAATGGGGAAAATGTCAGGAAACAGAAAATGTCAACTCCCGGAGGGAAAAACAAACTCAAACTTTGGTCTGAGCTCAGGCACCACTTTTTTGTGATGAAATTGCATTCTACAGTTTCCCCTCAGGGGAAAACCTGCTAGAACTAATCAAAGTGCAATGTTCTGTGGATTTTTTTTAAAGTTCAAAACAAAAGCAATGCAACAACATAGCTTTCATGTCACTGTTGAGAAGAAATTTAACTCTTCCTAGGACAGTTCTCCTTTAGAAAGAAAAGGAATAAAAATTCTTCTTATGCTTTACCCCACATTCCTGTGCAGTATACTAAAAAGTGAGGAAATCTGGTAGGAAACCAGACTTTGGATTTTCATGGTAATGGAAATCCAAAATCCAAATGAAATAATTTGATTTTTGTATCAAGCTCAAACTCTAGTAATCAAATATGGCCCTTTTAATAATTAGCATTTATTTAGCTTTAAACTTTACAAAGCCTGTTCTAAAGTTTACATCTCATTACATCTCAACAATCCTATAAGGTAAGTACTGATCTTCATTACTTCATTTTACAGTTGAGAAGATTGAAAATGAGAGGAGGGAAGTGATTTGCCCATGACCATTGAGCTAGAAAAGAACAGAGATAGAATTTGAAGTCAATGTCTTTTTCCACTCCAAATTCAAAATTCTAACTATTAAATCTTTCAGCTTCCAAAGTCCTTGAACTTTTTCTTAATAATCTTAGAAGATTATAAGACTTAAAGATGGATGAGTTATTAGAAATGATACAGTATAACTCCTCATTTTACAAATGAAAATAGGTCCCTAAGAAGCAAAATAAGAGACCCAAGGTCATACTGGTGGAGCAGAATCATGGTTCTATCCTCAATCAACTAATAGGAAAGCCAGGGTTCTTTGTATTATATACAATATAGCACATTTAGTCAGTCTCCTGATATGGAATTCTGTTACAAATGAAAAATTCATTCAGTCAAAACAATTATCACCCTAGCATCTTACTAATATAAGTCTCATTTGATCTCAAATCCTGGGTTTCAGTTGGTCATGAACAAGGCCAGATTTGGCAAACTTTTCCCCAATATTTCAGGCTTTGTGGGCTGAGGCAAAATCAAGGATATTATAAAGACACATATAATAAGAGAGAAAACCATTTTCATTGATAAATTTTAAAATATAACAATAATAACAATAAAAGGGTATATATTTCCCATTACGCTTACTAATGGGAAAAATGGAATTCTTTTTTTGGGGGAGGCAATAACATTTTACTTAATAGAGGTTCAAAGTCAGTGACTAATATCATTAAAATCAATTGCAATTCATCTATTCATGTTAATCTGTATTGAGATTTAGTGTATTAAATTTCTGAAAATATCTCTTTATATAGGTAAATATAGCTAAATACTGATATCAATTCACAAGAATACAATTTTAACTAAGCATATTCATCACTTGGAAGGAATTTATAGAACTGTATAAGATCCTTCTCTTGATACTCGCCTTTTAGCATTTATTGTGTATTACATGTATTAGGTTACAGATTAATCATTTCCAATTGAATGTTAGGTAGAAGTTCCTCAGTTGTACAGTTAAATGGATTTAGAAATGTGGGAGTTTCTTTTCCAATTTCACTGAGTTCTAAAAAACACTGCCAGAACTGTAGTTTGAGCTCAGATAATATATCTGCTGCACATTTGAGTGGGAATGGAGATATTGTTCCTTATTACCTTTTGAAAGAATGGAAAGTGTATAAAGCAGCTTGATTTTACCTAGAATTCAAACAATATCAATTGTCATCAAATTGACTTTAATGTTACGTAACTTTTACACATAAGTGTGGTTTTACTTTGTGATTTTGGTTGAATTAGTTACGAAACATTAAGAAGTCTGAAGCAAAAGCTAATTCCCAAAGCTATTCAGTGTTTTAAAATAATTGAAAGCAGTTCTCATTCAAAAAACTTCAAATTCAGACCTAAACTCACAAAAAAATAATAATAAAATACGTTTTTCCTCTTCCTGTTTTGACAGGATGGGAATGCATTGGTTTAAAGAAAAAAATAATGTTCCAATAAAGCATTCTGTCTCAAAACTCTGTCAAGTTAGAACTGTGTCACTCTGATTTGTAGTTCACCAAGCATTATTGGGAAGTCACAACAGCAATACATATGGTCTCTGTAGGAACTATTTATCTCTGTCATTATAGCTGCAAAAGCAGTCATGGACAAAACATAAATGAATGAGCACAGCCATATTCCAATAAAATCTTATTTAAAAATATAAAAAACATTCTTAGCTCACAGGCTGCACAAAAAAAAAAAAAGCAGGTCAGTTTTGGTCCAATGGCTGTAGTCTGCCAAATCCTGAAGCAGGCTAAGATGGTATAAGATGTTCCATTTCCCACCAGTAGCATATAAAGGTACCATTACACCAGTCCAGTCTTACCAAAGATCACCAATTTTTACCAAATATTAACTGATTATTGATACCAACTCTGACCTTTGAGTTTCTAGTTTACATTTTGTACTAATAGGTCTCTAAAACAATTTAGAAAAGCTAGTTGGAAAAGAATTTCAAACAGCAACAACGCACCACTGTGAAGAAAACCCAAGAAATCTAATTCCAAGAGCCCAAGGAATCAAAGTCAAAAGCTCTGTCTTCTAAGAAGGTCAGTATGTAGGAGAAGCAGTTTGGCAAAGAAGGAAAAGGACTAAACATTTCTAAGCGTAGAGAAGTAGGAAGGAAATTAATTACATTTAGGTGTCTACATCACTTATATTCTGTCTTAAATTGTACTTCAGTGGAAATGGGATCTTAATGAAATAAACAACCCTGCTATAGATCACAACCCAGCTAATTCTTATCCAATGAGACTTGCCTATGTGCTCCCTTGAATCCTACACAAGGAGGTTTACTGAATGTGCTCAGAGCCTTCCTCTAGATCTGATAGTGCTTTGATACCAAAGAGCCACATGTATGGTTGATTGGTAATCTCTCATTCTTACTGTACGACAGACCCACTGCCTTTTATGATCCTACATCTCTCTGATTATATATTCTTTACTCCATGCTTCTCCTGTGCAATTCCTTGGTAACATGTTGTAGCTTATTCACATCAACCATGTCTTTCCATAGCCTTTTGGATGAGCTTCCACTTTAATTCTTTAGAGGCTGTGATATTCCCTAAGTTCCGCCTTATAACATGATCATAAGCAGACTGATGTTACAAAAGAAAGGCCTTTATTTCAAGCGCACGCTCAGGAGCCCTTAAATGTGCCATGCAATTTCTCAAAGGCAACAAGATGACTCTCTTCATTCAATTCTGTATAGATTCTCTTCCGTGTTTATACTTACTAGTTTTAATCAAAACATTTTCAATGAAATAAAAAGCATAATTCTGTAGAAAATTGTGCATTTCTCTTGAATTTAGTTTAACCCCACCTATGGGAAATCTAACTGTTTAGAACAAAGAGGCACAATAATTCATCAACTAGCACCTTTCCATAATTATACATCAAGTTCTAAAATAAGAAATTATTAAATGCAACATGAAGGCAACAATCCTTCAAGGAGATTACTACTTAGATGGAAGACCCCACCTATACCTTTAAAATAATGAGAAAATTGAAAGAAACAAATAGAGATATTTGGATCCTAGTCTAATCGACAGAGTTAACCCTTGAAGTATCCTTAGAGACACATCTTCCAGTCTTTCATGTATGTCTATCTCCTGGTACTTAGCAAAATGCCTGGCAAACAGTAGGCTCTTAATAATTGCTTACTGATTGATTGGTCTACCAGAGAGCAGGAAGTCAAAGCAACATACTCTTTACCCAAATTCAGTGGTCTTTCCATTGTATAATGCTTTCTGTCAAAAAATACAGAGCTAATGCTTTTTAGAATGTTCTAGACAAATGGAGGATTTGTAAAGTGATTCTAGTCCTTGGCAAAAAAAAAAAAAAATAGTCTTCAAAGTTTCCATTTTCTACCAAGCAATAACCAAAAACCATTCAAGAAATTCATAGAAAAGGAAAGCTCAATTCCAAATCACATGCAGGATTATTTTGGCATAACAGAAGCATCTCTAAAAACTTGTGACTAAATAAATGTCTTATAAGTTGAATCTTTAAGTAGACTTGGGATGGATAAATGGAAGGATAAATCAGGGGGATGCTGTGGACACAATGAACTGTATTTCAATGAGGAGTTTAACAAAGTTGCTTACATTATCCCTGTGTACAGTACGAAGAATGCCTTAGAGATCATCTAGTACAACCTTAACAATTTTTCCACTACCTAGCTGTGTGATTTTAGGCAAGACAATTTCTTTAGTATGACAGCTTAGAAATTACCTAGCCCAACTCTCTTATTTTCTAAGCTGAAGCCCACGGAGGTAAAGGGTCTTACTCAAGGTTAAGGTTTTGGTTTCTTTTTTTTTTAATTTGTAAAATAAGAGAATTATACTAGACTCAAATCAACTCAAGTCACATATTTACTAAATATATGAACTACATTAAGGATGAGGTAAACAGAGAGGAAAAATAACAGCCCTGTCCTCCAAAAGATTACAATCTGGTAGTGGGAAAAACATAGATACATCTAATTAGACTACAAATAAGGATGCTGCTGAGTAAAAGCCTCTTGCAAATTTTAGAAGGCCCTATAAATTAGTGAGCTATTATCATTAAGGAACAAAAGAAAGATCAAATAGAACTGTGAAAGGAAGGAGCTGTGATTATGGGGGCTAGTACATATGAACTGACAGAGAAGGAAGAGGGGTCAGAATGAGACTGAGGAAGGGCTAGCAATACAGTTTGGATAGAAATAAAGTGCATATAATAGAATCACATGAAAGGAGACTGAAAAAGGAGGTTTGGGGCAATCATACAGAGACAAGGTGCTAGACCAAGGGAACTGTAATTGATCTTATAGGGAGAGGAAGTCAGTGAAGATTTTTGAGTAGCAGAATAATGTAACTGAATCAGTAATGTGGGAGGACTAATCGGGAAGCAGTATACAGAACGTACTAGAGGATGGAGATACTAGGGAAAAAACCACTTTGAAGACAATCAAAACAGTCTAGTAGTGAGGGAATAAGGACCTAAAATACAGTGCTGGAAATGAAAAAGAGATACGGCAGCACTACAAAAGAAAAATGAACAGGGTCTGGTGACTGAATGAAAGGCTAAAATAAGCAAAAGTAGAAATCTTTTAATGGAATTTGAAGAGAGAGAGATAAAATGATGGGGCTCAGATTTGTTGAATTTGTCAAGATGTCCAAGTAGGGATGTCAATCAGGCATTCAAATGAGGGAATCTAAAGTTCGAGACCAAGAAGACATAAACTTAAGAGTCATTTTCAAGAGGATGACATGAATATAAATGAAGTCCCTGAAGAAGAAGTGGTAAAAGAGAGCACAGCATCAGAGAGTGAGCATTTTGGAGTCAGGGCAAAGAGCTTATAGAAAAAAGTCTTATCTTTTTATATGTTTGCTTATCTACAAAATGAGTAAGAATTCAAAGACTTCTGAATCTCCTTTTGCCTATAACTACTTTTATTTTGGAAGGTTTAAATGGACCTGCCATCAGAGGTCTTCTACTGCCCATCATTTTTCTTTGTATCCCTTGTTATTTTTCCTTCAGAGACTTAATTGTTGCTTAGAAATATCTGCTCATTTCAATAAAAGAGGCCCCTTTGACCACTTGTATATGACTTTCTTTTTTGCCTTTTAAAACTTATTTTCTTGAATCTTTAGTCAGAGAATTCTGAACATTAGTCATATGAACATTAAATGACAACACACATTTTTCCTTGTGTAGATTATATTAAGGAAAATGTCTGGCTTCTATTTCAAAATAAAAAGCACAATGATTTTGAATTTATGAGACAGCTGGGTCTTCTAAAGGGCATAATAAGGTTAATTCTGTTGTGGTTAGTATTTCTTATTAAATCTGACTAAGAAAACTGCAAATAAATCTCTTTTAAGTTATCTTTAAAAATGGCAGTTCCTGAAATGTTCATGATTCTATACCAAAGGACCTTTTGCTAAGAACAAGAATAACAATAAAAAGAAGAATAAAAACAAAAAGACAAAAAACCAACAAGAAAAAAGAAAGCTCTTCTGGGAATTGGAAATAGACCTTAAAGTATACTTTTTATACATATGAAGTTTCATATGAAACCAATTCATTTCTCTCTTTCCAACTCAAGTATACTTCAAACCAGAGAGGTGAACTAACATTGACCTATAACTCTGAGGCCTCAAATAAAGCCAATTTTTATACACAAATAAATGAATAAACTAAGAAACATGTAATATCCTTAATGTTGAGCACTCCAAGTATAGAAATGTTCAAATCTCGCAAAGAAGATGCTGCCTATCTTGTATTTACAAAGGAGTTGTCTATGGCACAACAGGTTAAACACTTTGTTCTAAGTCACAGAGGACAATATTAAATGTCAGAAGTGGGATTTCAACCTAAGTTTTCCAAACTCCAAGTCCAGTACTCTTATCTACTGTGTCACATTTTCTCCTAAAAATCTGTCATTAATTTCAAATTTTGATAAAGATTTCACATATGCTCCACACTTCAAACACTTAAGGTTTAAAGCATTAAGTGACCATGCTGTTATACACCTAAAGTCCATAGATATCAATTACTTGGATACCAGACTAGGAGAAAATGACACCTAAGTTCTAGTTGTGGTCATTCTACAAGCTAGACAGAAACACACTGAATAATGTCCCATCCTTCACTGTGATTTGATGATATATACTCATATAAAACACTCATTTGAGACCTCTGTTCATTCTGTGTTCTAAAAATCAACAGGAATATTTGAATTCCATATTCCTGATTATATGGGAAATTACATAAGGTGAAAGAGCAGTGCTCAATGAAGTAATAAGGAAATGACCACCATATATATATATATATATATATATATATATATATATATATATATATATATATATATATATATATATATATATATATATATATATATATATATTTATATACTGTTCCTATGATGTTTATGCAAGCAGAGGGGAAAACACTGAATTATGAGTCAAAAGAGCCCGGGTTTAAATTCTGACTCTGCCATTTACCATGTGGTCCCGGAAAGGTGATTTACGCTCTCTAGATTCAGTTTTCTCATTTCTAAAATGAGGGAATAAGAGTAGATGATCTTGAAGGACTAGTTTAGCTTTCAATCTATGATCTTACAGAACTGGATGAACTTTTCTTACCAAGAAGAAACTACTTTGGGAGAGTAAATACCTCATTTACTCATGACAGAAATGGCCTTCTCACTGCAGGGATAGAAAGCCAGTATTTCATCCTTACTGCCACAATATTCCTTCATTCTTAATCATGTTTAAATGAAACTGTTTATGGATGACTAGAGACCTAAAACTGAAGTAGCAGTATGCTATTAATATTTTAATTGAATCTATGAATATTCATAACTATTTCGCTTCTTTGGAGGACAAGATACAGATAACTAAATTATTCTAATATGCAAATTTCAGTCCTGACATGACATTTTACCTTAATCTACATTACAAAACCAATGTATTTTAGTCTATCCATTATTTATGTAATCCTAGAGTTTTTCCAGATTAACAAGAGCTACTGAATACGCACGACATTTTCTGAGTTGAGGGTACAGTGACTGATATTTCAAAGTCATTTATCTTAGACTTTTTCATGTACCCAAACTAATTTAATATTGTACCTATATCTGTACTTTACCAAAATCTAACAGAACACAATAAATGAAAAATAACAATGATTAAAAGATATACTCAGGATTTAAGCAGGGCAGATTTGGAGAGTATAGCTTATATCTGGAAAGAATATCAATATTTTGTATTCTTTTGATTTGTAGCTAGAAATAATTTATCAGTTATAAGTAACCCAAATTTCCAAAACAGTGAAGTAACAGTAATGTCATTTATTTCAAAGTGCTCTCCAAAGTAATTAAATATTTCAGATGCTGATTCTTTTCTAAAAGGTATCGCTATTGTGGTATAACTTAACCCCTGATCATTGTGAGAAAAAAAAAATATTTAAATTAAGATGCAAATAGTATCTTTTTAAAAAAAAAAAAAAGAAATGTATAATAGGAACAAAATCATGTGGAATCAATAAAAAATACTAAGATCCAGTTACCCAATTTATTGCATGACACTTGGAAGAAGGGAAACACAGCAGCAATGAAATAAGGATCCAAGTTACCAGCGAGAAATGGAGGGCAACCATAACAGAAGAACAACTGAAGGCAAGAGCTGGGCAGCACAGGGCCCCAGTACAGAAGAGCCAACCAAAGCAGGGTTATTAATGAATACTGTCAAGGTTGCTGGGGAAGAGTGATCTCTAGCAGGGAGAGTTCTCTAACAGTCTAACCCCTCCTTAACTTGGCCCTACTCTACTCTCTTCCACAACCAGATTCGCCCCCAAAGTTGTCTATATGTGTTATCTTGACTTCCTCTCTTATTATCCACTTCTCCCCTTGCAATTGGGCATCTGACTCTATTACTGACAAATTCAATGGTCTTTTCTCAGTCCTCTCTTCTTCCCTGCCTATCTATGACATTTGATAATGTTGCTCCTTGCCCTCTCCTGGATAGTTTTTCCTTTTTGTACTACTACTCTCTTGGTGCGCATATCAACCTGACCGTTGCTTCTCATACTAGTTGGTGTACCTGAAATCTTTGAACAATCCCCTTCTTTTCTCTTTCTCAATCATCATTAGCTCCTTTTGGTTCAATTATTGTCTTTAGTTAGATGACTCAAACATTTATTACCAGATCTACTCTGATCTCCATTTAAACATTCCCAGTGACCTATTGGGCATTTCTCACCATGTCTTACACACATTTCTACCTCAACATGACTAGTATAGAGCTCATTATTTTACAGGCCAAATCCAACCTTCTTATCTTCCCTGTTTCTGTCAAGAGTATTACCATCCTTGCAATCATCCAGGTGTGAAACCTCAGACTCATCTTTGACTCTTCACTCTCCCTCGTCCTACACAATCACTTGCCATATCTCGTAAATTCTGCCTTAACAGTATCTCTCACATTCATTGCTTCTCATTTATTCACAAGAAAATCACTCCAAATTAAGTGTTCATCACACCTTACCTGGAATCCTGTAATAGTCTCCAAATTGGTATTATTGATTCAAATTTTTCACCTCTTCAATCCATCCTCTCTGAAGATGCCAAACTGACATTTCTAGCACAGAGATGTAATAGCTATGTCACTCCCCTGCTCACAAAGCTCAAGAGTCATGGTGGAGTACCTCTTTCCTTTAGAACCAAATGTAAACTCCTCTCTTTGACTTTTAAGGTCCTTTACAACCTCACTGAAGCCTCTTTTTTTCTAGCCTATCTCATTACTCTCCTTTACATGTTCCACATTCCAGGCAAGACAGCCTATTTACTATTCCTAGTACAAAATATTTCATCTTCAACCGTCTTGCCTTTCTACAGGTGGCCTCGCATTCCAGGAATAAACTCCATCTTCTCTTCTACTTTTCCATTCTCATTCAATTTTCTCCAGAGATCTATTACATCTAACTTTTCCAGAATTTTATTCAACTTCTTTCCTTTTTTGGTTAAATTTATCTAGTTCTAAGAGGAGAAAGTTGAAGTTCCCCACTAGTATAGTTTCATTATCTATTTCCTCCAGTAACTTTTCCTTCAAAAATTTAGATGCTATACCATTCGGTACATATGTGTTTAGTGCTGATATGACTTCACTGCCTATAGTACAAGATACAGTTTCCTTCCTTATCTTTTTTTTTTAAATTAGATCTATTTTTGCTTTTGCTTTGTCTGAGATCACGATTGCTACCACTGCTTTCTTCACTTCAGCTAAAGCATAATAAATTCTGTGGGTATCTCTCTGCTTCAGTTTTCACTTTTTAGAAGCCCAGTCTTGAAAAATAAGCTCTAGCGTGATCTCTTAGGTAAGAGCATTCCTGAAATTCCCAGCTATCCTCCAAAATACTCTAAAATTACATTGTATATATTTTCTATTCACCTTTACTTATATATGCTCTTTTCCCTGGTAAAATTTAAGTACCTTGAGGGCAGGGAATTTCATTCTTATCTTTTTTAACCCTATCACCCAGCAAAGTACATGACATCTAGTTACAGCTTGATAAAGGCTTGCCCATTTGCCTGATTATCTTTAGGCTTAGATGGAAGCCTTTTCTGCATCCTCTATTGTGTAAATAAACATCTATGTTTAGAAGCATTTTAACCTAATACGTAATACTGGTGGCTACCACTGAAGGAATACCAAATACTAAAGTTTCCAGGTTCTACCCAGGTATAAGAGCAGGCAAAGTAAGATCGTTTGCTGTTTTTGTTTTAGTAAAAGTGCCTCTGAATGATGTGATTAAGGAGGATCTTTCCCACCCACTGTCAGGCCTGGGAAGATTTGTAGGAAGATCCAGGTGTTTTGTTAGTGAGGCACTCATTCTCTAAAAAGTATATAAAGACTCTGAGTGAGAGATTTTATTTTGGGGCTTATTAATTGCAATCGTTTGTTTGGACAGATGAAGACTCTGGGAAGTTGCTAAGGAGCCTGCCCCCCCCCCCCCCCCGAAAACCCAGATGTCAGTGCCTCCCTCTCTGGTAACTATGGTCGGACCTGAATGTTGAATTCAGGCAGAGAACGTCATGTCTGTTGATCTTTGATTTCTCTGTATTTTCTTTGAAGTTCAGGGTGCTGACTCTCCTGAACCAGGTGAATGATATATGTGCTTGGTTAAAGGAATGATACATGTCCTTGATTAAAGTGATTGTTAACCTCTCAAAAGCTGCCTTTCCTTTTATAAATGCAGATCTAAGAACCTGTGATAGTAGGTCCCCCTGTGTATGATGGGGTGCTTACTGATACACCAGATGGAAACAGAGCAATTTCCATGTGTGTGTGAGCATATGTATAAGTATATGTATATGTATGTGTTACATGTATATATGTGTCATGTGTATGAATATATGTGTGCATATATTTACATGTATGCATGTGTGTATAAATGTCCTTCTAAGTAAACAAAAAGGCTCTAGTTTAGAATCCATAGCTTTTTTCAAAGCAATCTTATACTTAAAACCTTTTCTTATGCATAGCTGCTAGCATATATATACTTCTATAATGTTCTAGACAAACGTCTTCTCCAGATACCAACAGTTCCAAAGGGTCTGCCATGCCCCTCTCCAGACACTAACTCTACTTTCCAGTACAAAAACACAGAGCTGCCTGATTCCCTGGGACACTGGGATAACTATCGCCAAGGATGAACCTCTGTGGACAATGATAACCTACCTGAACTCATTAGCAAGTGATTCATATACATCCACCACATCATATTCACCACATCACAGTGACAATAAACTTATTTTCATCTTAAACCTTTCTTTTCTTCTTCCCTACATCTCCTTGTACTCAGAGACCTTACTGACACCATTCTCAGAAAACTCTCTCTTCTGTCCTGTTCTTCATTTCATATCACTCAGATATCTTCTGTCACTATTTCCTCAATTACTCCTGTTTTACATGAAGAAGTGACCCTTCTTCTTGCCAAGGCAATCCCCCTTTCATTCCGTTTAATTTTCTGTAGCAGACAGCTGCCTCTAACATCCTTACTGTCTCACTAATATTAATCATTTCCTGTCTACTGAGCTGTTTCCCTATTGCATAAAGATATGCCCATGTCTCCCTAATTCTCAGCAAAACCTCTCTCAATACATCTACCCTCACTATCTATCATCCCATATCTCGTCTCCATTTTGTGGCTAACCTCCTTAAGAAAGCTTTCTATAATAATTGCCTCCTCTTCCTTTTTTCTCACTCTCTTTGCAACTCTCTACTAGTCTAGCTTTTGATCTCAATCAACTGAAATTGCTCTCTCCAAAGTTACCAATGATTTCTTAATTGCCTGAATTTAATGGCCTTTTCTCAGTCCTCATCCTTCTTGATATCTCTGTGTAGCCTCTGACATAGTCAATCACCCTCTTCTTGATATTCTTTTATCACTCATGACATCCCCATTCAATAACCTCAAGTGGCTCCCTATTACTCTCAGAAATATAAAATCTTGTTTGGCTTGTAACCCAGCCTCCTCCTACTTTACTAGTCATCTCACACCTTGCTCTCCACATATTTTACAATATGGAATCACTGGCCTCCTTGACATTCCTCTCACAATTATCCCAAATATGAGTATTTTCACTGACTGACCCCATGCCTAAAATGTTCTTCTTCATCATCAGCATCTTCTAGTTTCTCTGGCTTCTGTAAGAAGGTTTTCATAGTCCTCTTTATTTTTAGTATCCTCCCTCTAAGACATCCCCCAATTAATCCTGAATATAACTTGTTGGTAAATGGTTGTTTGGACAAGGTCTCTACCATTACGTTTCTTAAGAGCACAAGCAGACTTTTGTCTTTCTTTGTAACTCCAGCACTTAACACAGTACTTGGTACTCAACAAGTGCTTAATAAATGTGGGCTGACTGATAGACTGGTGTCCCTCCCCTGAAATTACATTGTGTTAACTTGGTATACATTTTATATAAATTGCTCCAGCATTAGTATCTTTCAGTGCCTATACATATAGGTACTAACTTGACAATCGCATTGTAATGAAAGAAAACTGTTAAAACATTAAAGAGTTTTAAAGGTGTAAATATATGGCAAAAATACGGAATTAAAATGAATGTAGATCAGAATGCACTGATAAAATTATAAGCCTTGAAACCTGACCTCTCCAAATAAAATCTCATATACAGCTCTATCAGTTAAGGTTAAGAAGTTATTCCAAGTAAAAAGAATAATTTTGATTGAATGAAATTTAAAAGTTTTTTTACAAACAAAACTAATGTAGCCAAAATTAAATGAAAAGCAGGAAAAGTAGGGAAAAAATTTTTATCAAAAGATATAAACAGGCAGTTATCAGAAAAATAAACTGAAGTTATTAATAATCACATGAGAAAATGTTCTAAATCACTACCAATTAGAGAAATGCTAATTTAAACAACTCTGAGATATGACCTCATACTTATCAGATTGGCTAACATGACAGAAAAGGAAAATGACAAATGTTGGAGGCAATTTGGAAAATCTGAGACACTGATGCACCATTGGTAGAGTTGTGAACAGGACTGATCATTCTGGAAAACAATTTGGAACTGCCATACCCAAAGGGCTATGAAACTGGGCATGCTCTTTGACCCAGTAATAACATTTTTGTATACTTAAGAAATCAAGGAAAAGGGAAAAGGACCTATCTGTACAAAAATATTTATAGTAGTTCTTTTTTTTGTGATTCCAACAAACTGGAAATTTGAGAGGATGCCAATCAATTGGGGCTAACAAGTTGTGGAATATGATTGTAATGGAATACTACTGGGCTATAAGAAGTGATGAGTGGAATGGTTTCAAAAAAACCTGGGAGGTCTTGTATAAACTGATGCAAAGTGAAGTGTGCAAAACCAGGAGAACATTGTACATAGTAACAGCAACATTGTAACAATGATCAAATCTGAAAGAATTAGCTGCTCTGATAGAGATAATGATTCAAGACAATTTCAAAGGAACCATGACATAAAATGCTATCCACTTCAAGAGAGACAATTGATGAACTCTGAGTGAAGACAAGCATAATATGTTGAATTTCTTTTTCTTGTTTGACTGTGTGTGTGATGGTCATACGTTCTATGACCTCTTGGTTACCTTTAAGTTTCTTTTACATTGCCTGGTTTTTGTGCAACTCACTAATTGTGTGAACTATAAAGGCAAGCTTTATACAATCTCATCTTGGGCTCTACCTTCCCTCATCTGAGACACTGCATGCATGTGTCTTTGCATGTTTTCACTGAACTTATATATAGTGAGAAGATCTAGGTTTGAGTCCAAACTCTAGGTGTGAGTTTGGGTTTCTTAAACTGTGGACCTTGGCACTTCATTATTCTTAATTTCTTCTTCTGAAAAATAGAGATAACAACAGCCAGAATAACTACCTCAAAAGTGGTTGAGTTGTCCAAATAAGATAATGAAGTACTTTGTAAACTTCAAAGTACTTCATAAATAAGTTTATTATTATATGATAACATGTACTACTAATCTCATTGTGAGGATCAAATAAGACAGTGAATGTGAAAGCACTTTGCAACAAAAATGTAAATTATTATTATTGTTTATCATTGTTAACAATAATTGTAAAAAAGTTTCACTGGAACTGTTTCTTAGGTGTCATTTTTCTCATTCTGTATATCTGTCTATTTTGGTTTTTTTTTTTAAAGAGATCAAATGCTTGAAACCTCTAGGATTACAAAAATACTTAGGTAGGAACTTGCTCATTTGCTAGATGAGAAATTGGTCTTATAGCTCTGTTATTATTGGGATTCCCAGTTATGCTCACTTTGGGCTTATGTGACTGTGTTACTACACTGGCAAATACAGGAGAATTCTTTAAATAAGTCTAATTCAGACAATAGATGCCTCAAAAAATAGATTAAATAAGTGAAAAAAATGTTAATATGCTCCAAGGCTACTACATAATAGTACTCTAAAGACTATGACATAGATGACAGATTAAAATTAGACAGGCAAGGCAACCAATCACTTTTCTTAAGGTGTGATCTGCCAGTTAGCTCAACCACAGACCCTAATATTACCATTCTAAGCCATATGTGTAATTCTCAGGCAAAAAATAAATCTTTTAACAAGTCTGTAAGTGCAGTTGGCACTTATTCATGCCAGCCTGTACTAACATCTTGAGATTTTCTCTATTCAAAAAAAAAAAAAAAAGAAAAGAAAATAACAAAGGAGGAGTATAGAAGGTGGGAGGAGGAGGAGGAAGTCAACCATAAATGTGATGTTAAAGGTCCAGAAAGATGTAATGATCCAAGCAGATTTTTTTTTTTTTGCTAACAGATAATAACAAAAATGTTGGCAGTCCTCACAATGCACAAGCTGAAGGACCATGCTGAGGTCCAGGATATTTTCAGCTTTCACTATGCCCATCTGTCAGCAACTTAGTCACTGAACAGAACGAGTAATTACCAAAGCCCTTTTCAGACGTAATCTGTCAACCACATCTCATCTTACTGCCAAAAGGAATCAAAACTTGGGAATGTGAAAGCAGACTGGCCTTATGGGACCAAAGAAGGGTCCATGTGAGCAGATGAACACAGAGGTAGGAGGATAAAGAGGTAATAAAAGAGCTCCCAAAGCATGAAAGTGGTCAACCAGAACCTACTTAGATTCCATGCTACTGTTGCCCAGGGAAGTCAATTCAACAAACATTTATTAAACATGGGTATACTGTGTGCTAGGTGCTACGCGACAAGAGAGACAAAAAGAAAAAGTAAACTTTGCAAGCACATTCTAGTGTGGGATGAAAGGGGACGAATTCAACCTGTAACTGAATAAAAACAAAGCAATTTCAAGAGGCAGCAAGAACTAGGAGGGATGAGAAAAGATCTCCTGTAGGAGGTGGTCCCTGAGTAGTGCTTTGAAGACAAGAATTCTATGAAACTGATGGGAAAAGGGAGTTCATTCCAGACATAAGAGATTACTATACACATATGCGCACACAGATATGCACACATTTTCTTTGTAACTATGAAACACTATCTAAATATAACCTATGGCTATCATGATTAAGCAATGGGAAATGTTGCAAATAGCAAATCCTCTAATTTTAAAAATAACAACACTGAAGTCTGGAGCTAAAGGGCCTTATGCAAGGACATGAAACTGGCAGACAAGACAAGCTAAAAAATACTCATTACCTACCGTGTGCTCAGCATTGGGACTGGATGTTGCTAGGGATGCCAAAAAATAATGCATGGCAGTGGACATCAAGGAGCTTACAATCTGAGGCTATTCAAAGCAGGACACAAAGGGCTAAACTGAATGGCACAGACTCTAAATGAAAGATTTCAGGAAATGGGGAGAAGAGCAACAACTCTGGGGACTAGAGAAGGTTCCATTAAAATGATTCTGTCCTAGGTGACCTCTAATCTTGCTTTAATTCTAAATCCTAACGTGCTAATATGGTCCTGAACTGGTGACTAATTTTTCAATGGGCAAAGAAGATATTACACTTACTTAATGTAACCAGCAAGAGCAAAATCACTGAGATAGTATTGAACACTGGTACTCTTTTGGAGATCAGTGGAAAGAGTAGCTTGATATCAGTACAAAATCTGTGGTAGGAAGTAGGGCCAAATGATTGTGGTCTTTGCAAGGCAGGTATGAGTTTAGACATAATCCAAAAGGTGACAGGAAAGCACTGCAGGTTTTTGAACGAGAAGAAAAAAGGATGGGAGTGATATTTTGTTTGACAGTGAAATGACGGTTTAGACCAATGTCTTTCAAATTGCTGTATATGTCAGTGAGGAATCTTTATTATATGTACCAGGGCTCAGAGGAACTGCCTGCTGACTTCTGAGAATAGAAGTATTTGGAAAACCTCACTGTTTATAGGAAATTCTTCTGTTTGGTATTAGGCAGGATGTCTTCCATGAAGCTGAAGAACACCTTTGTTAACATTTCTTTCTCTGTTTAACATCTTGTTTGATATGTGCAGATCAAGTACCAAAGATCTGTCTGGGTACTTACATAATTCTGAAATACTGTATGTAGGAAAAACACTATGTTGGAGGATGACCTTTAAGACTTCATTATGTTCTACCAAGTCAAATATTTTCTAAAAATCAATAATCAATTAACCCAGAAAGATTTAAATTCTCAAGCAGTGATGAGACTGTAAAGATAGGGTCCAAAACAAAAAAATTACCTGTGAACAATCTAGTAGATTTTATGGAGATGAGAATGCAGGAATGTGGATAATTGATAATGTCTTTTAAGCTCAATATATACTAGAAACTGTGTAGAACAGTGCACAAATACAACACTTAAGTACCCTAGTCATTAACTGTTAATCACACCTACTTATCTAAACCCTAATCTTCTCAGTTGTAGCAAAGTCCCAAACATTCCCTACTAGCTCCTGACTTTAATCTTCGCAACATTACTACATATCTTTTTCTTTTTTCCAAATATGCTATTTTCTAGCCAAAGAAATCACTCATTGTTCTACTTCTCATACTATCCTCTTCTTCCTCAATGTCTTTGAATGTAAGATCAGAGATCCAGAGTAGCAAGGGATCTGAGAAGTCACCTAAACTGTCATTTCATAGACGAAAAAGAACTTCAAAGAAAGGTTATCCAAAAGGATATCAATGAAAGGTTATCCATCCATGAGTTATTAACTCATCCAAAGTTTCACTGATAGACAGTGGAAAAGCTAGAATTCACATCACCTTTTCTCTTATACCTCAAATAACATCTTGCCACATTTTCATCCACTGAAATTCTCTCTTTGATATCTGTGTGACTTTGAATAAGTCATTTATCCTCCTTGGACTGCAGTCTGAATACCTGAAAAGTGAGGAAGCTAGAACAGATGGCCCCTGCTGTTCCTTCCAGAGGGCAGCTAGGTAGCACAGTGGATAGAGCACCAGACTTGGAATAAGGAAGACTCATCTTCCTGAGTTCAAATCCGGCCTCAGATACTTACTAGATAGGTGACCTTGGGCAAGTCACTTAGCCTCAGTTCCTCATCTGTAAAACGAGATGGAGAAGGAAATGGTAAACCACTCCAGTATCTTTGGCAAGGAGTCATGAAGAATTGGACATGACTGAAATGACTGAACAACAGCACAAATCTATTCTTTTCAGGTCTGGTTCTATTAAGCTTCCTTAGAATCTCAGCTCAAATGACAATTTCCACCTAGAAAACCCTATCTATACCTCTTTCCAACTCATCAAACTACTCATATCACTCTGTATGGACTTCTTCTATGGTTTCCTGCAAAAAAATACAACTTTAATTAGTTGTTTCTATATTTTTCTTACACTTCTATCATTTCCCAACTAAACAGTCAATTGTCTGAGGGCCTTTAGCACTGCATAGTAGATATTCCAATAAATGTTTGATGAACTAAATTTATTGTTGAATTGAACTTGGCTGCTGATCAGGGGAAAACTTCAACTGTTGTGTTTCTGTTTAAATTTGAGCAGGTCTAGCTCACTCTCTCCTTCTCTTTTAATTTCTCCTACGGAGGGCTTTACCTAATGTGCTGAGCTCTCAAGTCTTGATGCTAGAAAAATATGAACTTAGAAAATGAACTACACAAAGTCCTTGGCACTGTAGCATATAACGTCTTGGCCACTATTCCCTTCACTTCAATGATGCTTTTCCTCTCTTTTATATTCCACTCCTGGTTACCACAATTTTTTCTTAAAGGAGTCAGTTTTCCTGTCTGTTTTTTTCTTGCTTAAGTCTTTTAAATATAACAGGTTTTCCTACACATGAGTACAGTAGCTTCTTCAAAAGAAGCACACACGAAGGAACAGATGTGAAAGAATGGAACCTTTATCTATAGCAGGAATCCAGGCCTGAAGTGATGAGGACTTGAGAAAAGAGGAAAGAGGAGATTATGAGAATAGGATGAAATGACAGATTAGAAGGAAAATGTTGTGACAGATTAGAGGAATTTTTAAAATATATGAATTTCTAAAGGTGTTTGGCTTACAGCTTATGCATAATAAACACAACATGAAGTGGGAGGGGGGCAGCACTTGCAAATTTTTTTATACTAAGAATTATGTTTTAGAGCTTCCTTCTAATATAATCTTTCATTGTATACAAAACACCAATCATATTCAAACTATTGTAGGGATGATTTTTAAAAAGGGGCGGTGCTCCTGGCCTCCTGCAGCCCCCAATTTAGTATAGGAGATGAGACATGCAGAAATAGCAACAGGGCAAGGGAGAATTTGAAAATATGTGAGGAAAGGTACTAAGAGGTCTGAGATGAGAGATGATTTTTAGCTAGGGCATGGAAGAATAGTGGGGAATCATGGGGGATGTCATATTTGAGCTAGTGGGATGATGGCTAGGAATTGGAGAGGCAGGGCTAGACAGGTGCAAAATTTTGAAAATAATCAAATGGTTGTAGCAATATTATGTATAACTTGAAGGCAGAATCAAGAGGCATCTGTAATCATGCTTCATTACTACTTTGGTTTTTATTGGTTGTGGATGGCACATCTGAAAACAAAAACATTGAAAGCAAAGAAAGGCTTCAAATAGATCTCTCATTCCCACTGAAACTGCAGGATAGTATTTCAACTATTAAAAAGGTTAACAGAATTTTCACCAAAGAATATCTCTGCAGGTGTCACCCTTTCCAGAGCAGGTAGGTGCAAAGGGCGGCGACACAGTTATAATGAGAGAAAGATGAAGAGAAGCAAAGCCCCAAAGTCAGCATGAGGTGTAAGAATGGCTTTGATGAGTGGCAGGAACCAGCATTAATGAGATCAAGTAGTCTTACATTTGCTACAAGCAATAGTTATGGCCGTGGGTTTCATCTTTCTAAAATTCAACCCAATAAAGACAGGCCACGATGTTCACTGGGTCAGACAACTCCTTCTCCACAAAGATTCAGATAATGCATAACACCAAATGGATGGACGGATTGATGGATGAAAAAGCATTTATTGAGTGCTTATTCTGGAATGGGCACTGTGTTAAGCACTAGGGATGCAAATATAAACCAACACGACAGTGCCTGTCCTCAAGGAGATGACATTCTAATAAGGGAAGCCAATACAAAAGGAGGAGGCTGGGGAAGCATCGTCTAACTTCTGGTGGGAGGAAGATGAGGAAAATGGTCAGAGTAAAAGGAAGACAATTGGAAAAGAGATGAGAAGTGATGTTCCAGCAAAGATAAGGCAAAAACTTCACCTAGGAGAGAGCTCAGGGTTATACAGGAAGTCATATTCTTTGATTCTCTTTTAGAAGAAAACACACCAACTTTAGCTATTGCCATATCATTCATTCAACAAATTCTGATTCAGGATTTACTAGGTATAAGACAGTGACAAGTGGGATACCAAGATGTTTAAGATATGGTCCTGCCCTCAAGAAGCTTACAACTTAGTACTTATTGAAGGTTGTCTAAATAAACATGATTGCTTTAAAAAAATTTGCTTTATTACACCTATGATTTCATCAATGTACAGAGCTCAGGTGAGGAACAATCTCTATCAATGAAGAAGGACACCTGAGAGTCTTCAAGAGCTTCCTGAGTCAATGATACAGTGATTTTCCAAGGATTTCATAGCCAACATGTGTTAGAGGCAAGATTCAAAACCAGGTCTTCCTAATTCTGAGATCAACACTAAAGCACAACTTTTCCTCTCATTAAATGGTGGTCCTTTCCACTGCTTAAGTTTTTGTTTTTTAATAAGAAAACACAGCAGCTGTTCTGTGCTGGATGTACCCTGTTTATTATGATTTCATTTCTGAAGTTCTTCTCTCCATTTACCCCAATGTAACAGTCTCCTTCCCAAAAGCACAATATTGGATTTTAACAAATTTGAGTGGGCAAAATCCAGCACCCAAGATATTTTGGTTGCTCCTGAGACTACCATCTTCTTTTCAGAAAAAAAAAAAACCCACATCATTTTCTTCTCAAGTCTTACAATTACACCTTAGTTTTTTAGTTCCATCATAAATCAAACCTCTCTCTGTGATGCCTCTACAGGAGGTACAAGCAGTGCACTAGATGCGTAACACAGAGCCAGAGTAATTTCTGCAAAACTGTATACAATACCCCTACTTATTAATGCCAGATGCTGCTTGCAAATAATCATATACAATCACTCACTCTATTAATAGGAGCAGCATCTTATTAGAAGTCTTATTTAATAAGGAATGTGATTAAAAAGCACTTTGGTAATACAAAATGTTTTATAAATACTAAGCAATAATTGGAATAATTAGAGTACAAGGTAACCAAAGAATTTACAAGGTTGGTGTTTAGATACGAAGGTTATCTCTTTATTTTAGAGTGCAGATCCTTCTGATTCTAACACAACATTTTGCAAAGACTATCCTAAAGAATTTCAAGTTCTGAAAAATTTTGGTCATTCTTTTGTCCATATAAAGACATAGTGTATGAGACTTTACATCCTTGCTGTTGTACTGTACCATGAAAAGCTAGTAGTCATCAAGGACAAGAATTTAATCTTGGGTGAGGTATAATATCATGTGCCTCTGTTTCCTCATCAAGAAGACAATAACATTATTTAACCAATCAATCAAAAATCAAGCACTTAGTATGTGAAAAAATAGAAACAATCCTTGTCCTCATGTACCTTACAGTCTACTGGAAGAAAACATGCATGCATACACATGCATACACACACACATACACACACACACACTCCATAAACAAAGCAAATACAAAGGAACCTTGGAGTGGAAGGCACTAACATTGTAAGGGACAAGGAAAGGTCTAGTGCAGGAAGTACAGCATAAGCTGAGTACTAAAGGAAACCAGGGATTACAAGGATGGGACACAGTTGTGAAGAGACCTAAATGTCCAACAGAGAGGAGCTTGTGTTTGATCCTAGAGATAACAGGGAGTCACTGGAGTTGACTGTGTAGGAATGTCACATGATTGAAATTTTGTTACAGGAAAATCACTTTGAGAGCTATATGGAGGAAAACCAGACTGCAGAAGAGACTAGAGACAGAGAAAAAAAACAATTAAGAGATAAAACACACCAAGATGTGATGAGGATCTCAACTAGAGTGATGGTTGTGTAAACGAAGAGAAGGGAACGTATGGGATAGATACTGAAGAGATTGAAATGAACAATTTGACAAATGAAAGTATATGCGTGATGGAGAGAGTAAGGTAATGACCCTGAGTCTGCAAAGCCAGATAACTAGAAGGGCAGTGAAGCCCTTAGGTTTAACAGAGAAGTTTCAGAAGGATGATTTAAAGAAGCTTTTGGGACAGCTGGAAACGTCCATTTAGAAATATTCAAAAGACAGTTGGCAAACTGAAATAGACAGTAGAACTGAAATTCAGGAGAATAAGGCTACATGTATAGATATGAAAACACTAAAGAAAATACCTTATATATAAGTAAGAATTGAAACTAAAGGAACTGATGAGGTGGACAATCAACAGACTACAAAAAGAAGAGAGAAGAGGGCACATACCAAAGCCTTGGGATGCATTCAAAGTTAGTGGATGGATCATGGATGAAGATTCAATAAAGGAGACTGAGAAGAAGCAGTAGAAGGCAAACCAAAAAAATGTACAAGAGGAAAAAGGAGTCAAAAGTATTAAATAATGCAGACAGGTCACGAAGGATGAGTTTTGTAAAAAGGCCATTAGGTTTGGTAATTAAGAGATCATTAGTGACTTAGAGAAAGCAGTTTAAGAGGAAGGATACCAGATTAAAGAACATTTAGAGAGGAGAGGAAGGAGGTGATGAGTATAAGTAGCTTTTTCAAGGAATTTGTCTGAGAATGTGAGAAAAAAACCCAGAAGATCAAAGCTCAAGTTGGGATGGTAGACTCTACTGGGGAATTGTAATAATGATGGGAACTTGGGCATGCTTGTAAGCAGCAATGCAAGAACTAGGGGAAAGAGAGAAACTGAAGATCAAGAAGAGCAAGATAAAGAAAAAAGGGAATGGTAGAGGGAGCAACCTGCTAGAGAAGAGAAGAGGGAATGTGGCCCAACTCTCCTGACGAGGCATGGGTTGGGGCAAGGAGAAGTACCACCTCTTCACCAGAGAACGAAGCAAAAGAGACCATGAGAGCAAGAATTCATATAACACTCCTTTTTCAGTTTCCAAAGTGCCCTACAGAAATGACCTCATTTAATCCTCATAATAATCTTGTAAAGCAGGTATCATTTTTATATCTGTCTTTAGGAGAGGAAAGGAAACTAAGTATTAGAGGCTGATAAAGGATTTGAACTCAGATTTTCCTAACTCCAAGCCCAGTCCTCTATCCATTGTATCACCAAGCTGCCTCACACAGTAGAGGAATGATACCAAGAGGTGGTGAGGTAAAGAAAATGAGGGAAGAAGCTTGTGGTGAATGGCCTTAAGTGTTCAGTAAAGGCAAGGTCCTTAGATGAAAATGGGGAGAGATGATGCTGTTGAAAGCTTGATGGAAGAGAAGGTTTGGAACAACTGCCATGGTGAGTGGGATAGAGAATGAACTCAGGAGAATTTTGAAGATTACCTTGCTACAAAGAAAGCCCAGTTAAGAAGGCTATTATAGCCAGGACTCAGCCAGCATGAATGCACAAATTCTTCTAGTTCATATAAGCAACACACAAGCAGAAAACAGAAGGCAGATGGTGGGAGTGATCTAGTAACAGAGTTTGATAATGATGAGTAGAAACAGTACAAGAAAGAAAAGAAGATGAAGAGAAGGGGAAAGCAGAAAATTCAACTTGTTCACTAAAGGGTCAAAATTGTGCAATTAAAGGAGAACCAGAATATCTGGAGCACTGTAGAGATATGGACAACTGATGCTATACATGCTTTTATAGCATTATATTTTTAATTTAGTTCTGTTTCTCAGATTAATTTGTTCTTAGTGTAGGAATAAGAGGAAGAGAATAGGTTGGATTACATTTTAAAAACTGTGTAACGATTTTAATCATCATCCAATTTCTTAGAGACAAAAGCCCATCTTTTTAAACATGAATGTTCCAGTGATACTGTGCAGTATCGAGTTATGGAATTAAAGCCCCAGGTTAACTCAAAGGAAATGAACAGATACAAGGCTGGTGTAGCACATTACAAATAAAGATTTTCATACTAGTAGCAGCATAAAGTAGAGGGGTCAAATTCAAATAGAAATGGGAGACATTAAACTATACATAAGGAGCCCTGTGTGCCACAAGATTGACTTAGAAAATGACATACTATTATTACCTATGTTCTACTGTATTTTTATTTATTTTGTTAAATATCTCCCAGTTGCATTTTAATCTGGTTCAGGACATACCTGTGAACACTGCACAATGCATGCTTGACACCTCTGCATAAAGGATATCATGAGAGAGAATTATGACCAGAGAAGGAGGTGGATCAGTCACGACACACATGAAAAATGGAGGGCTGGTCTACATAACCTATCAGTTCCCTTCTAGCTCTAAGTTCATGATCCTATGATGAAGCAAGGGAGAGGGATAGCCAAGAAACAGTTCATGGGCTGAAATGGTATACACAAGATGTCAAAGCATCTGAATAAAGGTTCTGAGTACATTGGGTAGACTGTTTTTAGAAGATTTATGGGAAGACATAGATAAGATTTACATAGGATGAGAAGATATGAATGAACTCTGCTGGGGTTGGAAGCTCAATTCCATGTGGACAGTCTCGGGCGGGTAAAGGTGGGAACTTCTAAATCTTAGAGTTCTCACGAGACCCCCCAGGAAACGACTGGGAATCGAGGTGAACCGAGCTATCTCGTGTATTTCCGCCTCTTCCCGTGAGAAACGTGATGGGAGAGAGCTCTCGCCACCCTCGAGATTGTCCCAGATCTGGGCACACCTAGTTACCTAACAGGCACGGTATTCAGATGCAAACTATGCGGCTGGAGAGCTTAAGTAGGATCAGGAAAGCCTGAAAGCTCTCTTGGGCGGAGGGGCCATGTGTGAGGACACAAGGCTCCGCTTTGCCTCTCTCCTCTCTCCCCTCTCCCTCTCTCCCCACTTATACTTCTACTTCCAATCTCTTATTGTAAGATCTTTGCCTCCTTGGGAGATCTTTCTCTCTCCCTCCTAAGGAAGAATTCCCCTGCACTTGTAACCAGAACCCTGAATAAAGCTCAACCCTTGTTTGACTCTGGAACGTCCTTTCTCTCATACGAGCATCCGGCTTGGCCAGCCGAAGACCTCGGGAGGTGAGGTAAGAAGACTCGGGTAGCCCACAGGCCTCTAGGCCTGGCAGAACTCTATCTGTACTTTTGGAGGAATTACCTAAATGTATCACAATGAACAAATGAATTAATTAATAAAAATATTTATTAAGGACTTTATATATCCAGACAAAGTTTTGGAGATACAAATAAAAGAAATCAAGATTGTCCCTGGTCTCAGTGACCTTATATTCTAATGGGAAAGACATTACATATAATGGATAAAATGAAATGGTGCAGGTATGGAGGTGCATATTATTCAGATAAATTGAAGGAATGGTGAGTGGTATCATAGAGCAAATGATTGCCACATTCTTTCCCTAAAATGTTATGGCAATTGTCAGGAAAAAAGATAATAGACAGTGACGGGGAAAGAAAAGACAAGAAAATAAGCAGTGCACAATGAGTCATGACTTGAAGATGGCTGAAGAGAAGTAGTGTTTTGGGGTCAGACTGGAAATGGTGAAAATTCACCAATCAGAAGCTAAGGGACCAAAGACAGGAGCAGTGTCACCAGATCAAAGTATCAAAACACAGATATACCACATGATAATATATTAAATCACTCAACTAATATTTCAGAATTAACTATTCACTTGGCATATTTCCTTCTATTATTAGTTTGTGGGGTGGTGATGCTGTTGGGAAATGATGGAAAAATGATTTCTTATATGCCATTCATCTTAAAGTAATGACTGTAGCTTGTTGCTCTGTGGATTCACAATCAAATATAACACAAGTCTCCTCCAAATATTCATTATTTCAGAACATTCTCCAGTTTAAAAATGCAACATGATACAGATAATAATTGTTTGCCATATGTACTGCTTGCCATAAAAGCTACTAAGAGTTGAATGGCTGAACTCATTAACCTGCAAGAAATTAGGATGCAAGTCATAAGGCTTTTTATATTCAACCTATCTCATATTAATATTGTATTATTCCTTGATTCCTGATCAGTAATCGATCACACTGTTTAAATATTAGGATATTTATGGACCTCTCAAACATTTCCCAGAATTTCAACACCTTAAATCAATGGTATATCTTCTTTATGATTCATTGTGTTAAAAAAAAAAAAAAAAAGACTTTTTGTCATGGGGGTGAGGTGTGGAGTGTGTAAAGTATTTTTATTTTTTCTATGTTGGTTTCCTTTATGTTGTCAATAGTCTTGCTAATTAAGGTGTTAGAAATAATTGATTAGACACATAGACACTATCAATTTCTCTTTAAGTCATTCAGTATAAGAGGATTAATTATCTGAGTGACTTAATTATTTAGTATATTTGCAGAATTGCTATCTTTGTATTGAGTACCTTTCCCAGGTTTTTTCTAAAATAATTGATTTTCAGTACAAGTCTTCTTACCTCTGTAGGCTATTTATAGTCAATTATTCACTACCATGGCAAAGAACTACTTTTTATCCCAATAGACTGGCAGACAGACAGACAGATGAATAGAGAAATAGAAAAATAAATACATAGGTGTGTCTATGTGCGTGCGCGTGCGTACGTGTGTGTGTGTGTGTCCGTACCTTGTTAACCCAACCACACTATCTGGGGCTTTATTATGCATTGTCTTGCATATTCTCTAAATCTCTCTGTGTCTAAGTCTGTTCTCCCAATAAGACTATAAAATCAAGGACTGGTCTCAATTCTTATATTATCTTGAATCTGATATTACATTGAGTTTATAGCACTAGACACACAGTAGGCTCAATAAATACAAAATGACTTGACATGATAATATATTTATCAACATGATTACATATTAATAAGTTGGCATTTTCATTAGTAATCAGTTTCAAATACAGACATTTCAGAAAAAAACTTGTTCATTTTTACTGTCTATTTAAAGCTCCATAGGCACAATCTCTTCCAGCTTGGTCCCTGACTCATATCACTTTAAAGAGTTATACCTCGTTGATTTTAGATGCTCCCTAAATCCCGTGTTCCCACACCACTTTCCACGATCATGCTAGGCTTCTGATGAAAGAAACAGTGTCTTCTTCAGCTTCACTTACAGAATGATTTTCCAATCAATTAATCAAAAAGTATTTATTAAGGGACTACTATGTGCCAGGCAATGTGCTAGGTGCTAGAAATACAAAGAAAAAAATGTGAAATTTGCTACTTTGTGTATTCACAATCCACTAAGATATAACCCTGCTCTTTTACATGCTATTGGGGGGACAACATATCAATATGTAATATAAAAAGCATATATGTAGATATACATAGAATAAATACCAGGTAGTTTAGGGAGGGAGGGTACCTGCAATTTGAAGATTCGGTAAAGGTTTCATGTAGAAAGTATTATCTGAATTCATCCTTGAGTGAATAAAGAGATTCGAGGGATGGAGGGATGATGGAAGAAAAGGATGAAGGAAGGAAAGAAGGAAGGAAGGAACAAAGGAAGGAAGGAAGGAAGGAACGAATGAAGGAACGAAGGAAACATTTACTTAGCCAAGTGTTTTACAAATAATATCTCATTTGATCCTTACAATAACCCTGAGAGGTAGGCACTATTATTATCCCCATTTTATAGATGAGGAAACAGAGGTAGACAGAGGCAAAGTGAATTGCTGAGAGTCACACAGAAATTAAGTATCCAAGGCAAGATTTGAACTCATTTTCCTAACTCCAGGCCCAGTGCTCTACCCACTGTGCCACCTGGCTGCCTATCAGACAAGGGACAAGCTAATGCAAAGGCACACAGATGGGATGTCATGTGTGAAGAATGGCAACAAGCCAGGCTGGCTGCGCTGTGGACTTCAGAAAGGGGAAGTACATAATGTTATGGAAAAAGTAGGTAGGGCAAGGCTGTGAAGGACTTTAAAAGTCAAATGGGGGAGTCTGGAAAGTGGAGTTGTGGTCTGGGGAGTAATGACAACAGGACAATGCAAAAGATCTGGCAGAGGCAGTAAGAACAAGACTGGGCAGCTACTCCTCCCTCTTCTTCCTTGCGGATTGTTTAAAATACATATACAGAGATATTGGTAAATACACACATGCAAATTTAGGTGTATTTAGCAATAGTTTTCCTCTTTATTTACCTAACACTGCATCAGCTCCTAGTATTTACCTAACTTTGTATTAGCTCCCACCAAAGCTACTCTTTGGTTTTAAACATAATTTTGTGTTTTCCTCCTTCCCCAATAAGAAGGAGCTACCTGTTGATGTCTGGTTTCTGATTAGTGTTCTATATATTTTCCTGAATATTATGTCATCTATTTAATTTTATTTTTTAAAAGTCAAGCTGATCTTTTGTCAATAAATCGGTTAGCTGAATCTGCCCACCTTGGTGATCCACTTTGCTTGTGTCCTAGTTTTCATGGATGACGCCTGAAAACAATCTGCTTATTTTCATCTGGTGCACAATTTCCCCAGCGTGATTTGACCAATCTCCTTTTGCATTCTCGAACCACAACAAACTTGGCCATCTTAACCATGAGGTAGTTTTTCCTACTTAAGCCTTCTTTAACTCACATTCATTGTTTTTTTCTCTTCTAAAAACTCATCAAAACCACAGAGTCAACTGACTCATATATCCTCACCTAATGTTGAGGTCTTTTTTTTAATATAATTTTGAACTCAGCTACTAATATAAAATTACCATCAATGAATCTACTCAAATACCATGAACATATATATATATATATATATATATATACACATATACATATATAATCTTGACAACATTTCTAAAAGCTGGCAAGTATGTTGATCAATTTTTCATTCAACAAATTCTGAGCTGTTAAGATTTCATGGTACAAGTTTCCCTGAAGGATAGAGGTCAAGTTTCCCAAGGTCCCATGCAAGTCGGTGACAGAACCAGGAAAAAGAAGGCACATCACATTGTTCTGAGATCAGTCACATCCACTAAACAATGCTAACATTTTTCATCCATTTCTTAGTCAATTCCTTTAAGCTGACATTGTCATTTTCCACTACATGCTAAAACTTGCTACTTCAGATATTCTTAACTTTTATTCCAATTTTACAGTCACAGGAGGGAAAAAAATAATCTCCCAGTAAAACAAGATACCCTATACAATACTTTCTATCTCTTACTCTTGGTTTATTCCTAGCTTTTGTTGAATAGCAGCAGAATGAATAAATACACAGAAATTTAATTGTTCTTGCTCACACCACTTTAGCTTCTTCTGATATAGTGGTTCATAAGGGTGATAACATTAATCTACTTAATTCAGGGTTTTAAATATTACTGGTATAGGACAGCTCTGGCAAAGTTCTCATCTCCAGGATATGTTTGGTATAATCAGAGGGAGATGGAAAACAGATAATAACCATCACAGAATTTTATATAGAAAGTGAGTAAGCAGCTGAAATTATATCAATTCCTAGTTCTAAAAAACACCAGATCTAAAATTCACTATGATGAGACACAACAAAACCCCTAATTAAATAAGGCAAAAATCTTCCCTTTCACTTCACATAAGCAAATATGCCTGCATACTATGATCATGTTATTATATTACTTGTGGGTTAAGAAAAAAAGCAGCTGACACATATAACTTTGTAATCTCCTTTAAAATGCTACTGCTTAGGGGCTGACATTATCCTATTATGAACACGGTGGCAACATTTACTCCTAAACCAGTAATCTATCCATTATATATACATATATATAAATATATAATATATACAAGTGTGTATATATATATGTACATATACATATACATACATATATGTATATATCCTTCATCCCTGTCCAGGTATTTACTTTATCCTCACATTTTCAGTGCAACCAAGTTCTATGTAACAATACAATTTCCAATTATCCACATTTGCATTTACTTTGACCTTTTCTCCTCTCAGTGTAATCAATAGTGCATGACTAACTGTGCCTTCTTATGCACTAATCATTCTTCTATTTTGAATACATTATTGTATCTGCTGGCCAACTAATCATCAAAATTCAGGATTTCAAGCTTCTTCCCTACCCTCAATTTTAAAATTTTGGACACAACGTCGTACATTTCAAATCAAGTAAGTTATCCTCTCATACATAAACCCAAACATCCACATATTATCCTTTTTAAAATAGGCTGTGAGAGGTTAGTTACTTTTAATGTACTGTTGTGAAAAAAATTTTTCTTTAAAATAAGCACGTAGCCAGTCTTTGACCCCACAATAAATAATATGTCATACTTGCCAAACAATGATGAATGAATAATAAAGGCAGACAAAGACATCTGAGCATCTGCACCTTCTCTCTGGAGTCCTTAAGACCTTTTTTAGGACTATGCTAACAAGTCATTACAAGTGAAAAAGGTGTTCTATGGCATGGGATTAGATGATCATATATTTATTCAAAGCTTGAATGGACCTCAAAGGATTCAGTCCGATCTCCTTGTTTTACAGAAAGAGAAACTGTGGTCCTGAGGGTCTAAGTACCCTGCTCATGGTATACAGGCAGTAAATGACAAAGTTGTGTTTCAAACTTCACTCCTCTGACTACAAATGCCAAGCACTCTTTTCACTCCATTGATGAGAAGCAGGCAAAGGATCTGTCCCTTTAGTTACCAGAGGGATCGAAAACTTTTCACAACTTTGTAGACAGAAGGAAAATTCTATTAGTAGTTCAATTCTGTAGTTCCTGTAGAAAATGTGACCAGAAAATGAGTGCATTCTTCAGACTTTGCTCTGCAACGTTTCTGTCAATACTTCCAAGACTGCAAGCTGGACATTGTGGATTCTCCCTCCATTGGCACAGACTGCAACACCCTAGTAACTTAGTAGCCTTCTCTAAGAATTATTATGTCTAAAAAGTCCCTCACACTAAAGTGAACCTGGGGATAAGCATCCTCAAAAATCAGTTCAGCTGGTCTTCAGACAACACTTAGCCTGGACCTAAGGGAAGCTGTGGCCTCAAGGGAACCAGTAGCCCTCTAGGTCCTCAAATTCAGCCCTTTGACTGAATCCAAAATTCACAGAACAAGGTGAAGTTGGATTTAGTCAAAGGTCCACACTTAAGGACCAAGAGGGCTACCAGTTCGCTTGAGGCCGCAGGTTTCCCAGTCCTGCACCTGGACCCTTTCCAGCCTATTGGAACTTGCTAGAACTAAAGTTCTACAACCATCACTCTTGTCAGTTTCTTATGTCATCCAGTTTTTCTAAATCTGCCTCAATGAAATAAAAATTAAAACAGTGACAGAAGACAATGTATAAGACACCTCCCACTCACTCCACACATAATTGGGCTACACAGCTGGTATAGATTAAATTCAACTGTTAACAGGTGTTTAGAGGAAAAGGCTTTACAGATAAGTACACTTCTCTTTAGGGCTCTTAAAAAAACACAAATAAAAACTAACTGCTCCTTCATTTTTATACACCAGCAAACCCATCTGACCCAGGAAACAGTAGAGAAGAGGAAATGAAGTGACATGTAAAAATGGAAGAAAGGGGACTGGGGAATAAAGTCACAAACCTTACAATCAATAACAGCTGCAGGGCCAATTAAACTCAACAGTTTACAGATGTTCATAGGAAACTTCTCTCCCCCCTCCCCCCCAATTCATTCATTTTTAAGAGACACAATTCTTGGGAATTTTTAGAAGCTTTAAAATACATTCCCTCTCTATCTGAGGTCACTCCCACCATTTGAAGTTTTTCTTCTTCATGGGCTTTTAGAACCCCATCACTTCTCAGTGCCAGACAACCCATCATTTCTAAATCAAACAAACAAAATATAACATTTAACCTCCTGCCTGCTGGCCACAAATATTCCAATGTTAAGTCTGAAATGGTCATTTTAACAAGCCATGTCACTGAAATGCCTAAAATGATTTCATTTTCTTTTCCTGGCTCTACTTGTCATCATATCCCAACAGACCAGTGCATCCCTAATGAACCTTTCTATTATTAAAATTAATTAGGAAAGAATTTGGTTTGGCCGCAGGGGGCTAGCAATGCAAAAATGTGATGACTAAGGGAATAGAAATTAAAAGCTTCTATTAAAGGGCATGAAGATTACTGATAGCATATTAAGAGTCCTCGGTTTTAGAATTCCTAAGCAGTAGAGTTCCTTGTGCAAAACCCAACACCCATAATGCATTAGTTGTATCAGAGAAAGAACTCTGATGACTCAATGCTTTCAATCTGTCTTTCTATTTGCTACCTAATACAGAACATCTCAGTCTCGCTGCTCTGAGACTAATTGCAATTTTCTGCTTCTCCGCACGTTTTTGAAAACTGCTATGAGTAAATAAAGGTAATGCTTTTCCTAAATAAGAAAGAGCTGCATTTGTTAGTGCTACACACTAACTGCTGAAGCAGTACAATAGAATAAAAGGGCTGAATCTGTGAGCTGTGGGGGAACAGGTTTTGTTGAACTACATTCATAAATATGGAGAAGTAATATTTATTTGAGGTCAGCACAGGTTTTTGGTCATGATGTCAGAATAGCTGGAAAAGAGAATCAATACAAAATAACAGCAAAAACAGAAATTTTATTACTAATCGCAGCTGCCATTTTTATGGTTCTTTAAGGTTTGTAAAGCACTTCCCAAAGATTATTTAACTAAATTATCAAAATGACCCATGAAGTTAAGTCCTACTATCACTCCCATTTTATAGACAAGGAAACTGAAGCCCTACAGGGCTACAAAACTGGTTAGTCAGAAAGCCTGGTGACAGGCCACACCCCTGCTCCCCAGACCACCAGCCCTGCTTCCAACCTGGGGCCCATAACCATCACTGAGGGGAACTGGCCTTCTGAAAAATGAACACACCATGAATACCAACTGATGACAAATTGACACTGACCAATACGAAAGCCCAATAATCTCAGAAATAGAAGTACCTCAGAGCCCAGCCCCACAGCCATTATCATGAGGAACAAAGATTAGGAAGAAAGGGTCAATGATCCCTACCAACCAGAGAGTAACTGTCACTAAAAATTAGGGAAGTCAACCTAAATGATGCAGCAAGGAGTTTTGAGAAAGACATAGGAGACAAGTCAAACTACTCCTACCATCTTGGCTACTACATCTCCTCAAACCCCACTTGGCCACTATCTCCCACTTAAACCCATGAGCCCAACTGGACCAGGAATAATAGTGCCCCTTCCTCAGAGTCTGGGTTCCCAGTCCATCCCAGGTCCTGCAACTGCCATCCAGGGAATCAAACTTTGTAAAGATATGACCTAGCTTCTGCAGGCCCACCCCTTTCACTTCAGGCATTGCAACTGGTGGAGACCAAGGAAAGAAAACTTTTGCTACCAAAGTTAGGACATGAGTTTAGCCACAGAAATGACATCAAAGAGAATATATTACCAACTGCTTTGCTACTCTACCCTAAGGAACACTAGATCTGTCCTCTTGACCTACAACTAAAACAGCCTCTGTACGTTAGCTATCTCTATTAGAATGTGAGCTCTTTGAAAGCAGATAATCCTTTTTTCTCCTTTCCATTCCCAGAGTTTAGCACACCGCTTTGTACACAGGAAGTGCATAATAAATATTTCCTTCTTTCTTCCTTTCCTAATTTCTTTTTTTCATCCTTCCTATAAAGGAAAGAATTTAAACACAAGCATCTCCTGACTAAAGACCCCCTCCTCCCTTCCACCTCCATCAGACACCTTTAAGGCAAAGCAACTGAAACAGTTTCTTACACATTTACTTCTAGGTTGAGAAAATAAGCCTAAGGACTGGTTAGTCCAAGGTCTCTGAAGGAGAGAAAGTGATGATAGCAAGTCCTTGAAAGTAGATTTTGATCTAAGCTTTGCAGGTTCAAAAATAAAAGCTGAGTTTTTATGAAACCTTAGCAGATTAAAGAGAAGTTAATTATGGGATCTTGTGCGATCTAAATATAATCAGATTACCAGACCCCCATGACATTCAAGATCCAAAGGTAGAAACCTTGGATGTAATCAGTTCATCTCCTCTAGAACAGCAGATGCTTAAGGCAAAGACCATGCCCTCTTTTATATTAGGTAGAATCCCACGCACATGAAGAGGAAGAATGGATTAGTATTTTAAGTCCTCACTTATCCTCTCAGGTCAGCATCTTCACCAACAGTTTATCTTTAGGGATAATGTTTCCACCATTATAGCTAAGACTATAATAACCACCAACTCCTGCATTTTGTGGGGAAGGAGGAGATATTAGAAGCAGTACATACTCTTCAGAGGTGTGGGAGTCTATTAGCAGTAGTTGAAGAGGTGTGAACAATACTCAAGCACCCTTCCATTTACCTTCTGCAAACAGGGTTCAATTAAACAAAGCTCATACCTCTTCAATGACATTTTCACAAATCTTGAGAGGTTCAGAACTGCTGACACTTCTGAAAACTCATCTGGATAAATTATTCAAAGGAGAAAAAAATATTTAATTCACTCCTCAAAACTGAGGAAAGGAAAAAAGGATGAGGAAGAATATATAAATGGATATAGTATTTGTTTATAGAAAATAATGGAAGAAACTATTTTACTAATGAACATCTTATTTTTCCAATTCTAATAGGGTTAAAAACTGGGATTGATTCCTGATCAAATCCTAGACTATGTGATGAAAGGGAGGGCTACTAAACACTAAAGATGGGGAGAGGGATGGTCTCAAAGAACAGGTCATGGCAGACCAATAATGGTTAAAATGTCTCTTAATTTTCTTATTTATAAGACAGAGGGCTATGACATGGATTATGTTATTGTAGAGTTAAGGGGATTTGAATCTGGTTAAATGGCAAGAACCAAAAAGTGTCATTAATGCTTCTATATCAACTTGGAAGGTGGTCTCTAGTGAGGTGCAACAGGGATCTGTGATTCAATTCTGTTTTTGAATTTTTTATCAATGACTTCGTGAAAAGCAGGAATACCAAACTTGTCAAATTTGCGCATAATTCAAAGCTGTGAGTGAGGTAGCTAACTCTCTGGATGAAAGAGTACAGACCTGAAAGATCTCGAAAGACTAAAATGCTGGGTCAAACCCAATAAGAAAAATTAATTGGGATAAATATAAAATCTTAAGTTTGGATTAAAAATCAAGGTTTGAAGTACAAAGTAGAAATAGACCTTTTTTTCTAAGATGATGCAATGAAATTGAGTCAAATTTAAGCTTGATGTAAGGAAGTGGGGAAATGTCCCCAAGGCACTGGATTTCATGTCACAGTAAGCAGGTTAAAATCCTGGTTCTTCTGGAGCTCTTCAAGCAGTGGTTGGATTCCTGTTCAAACATGGGCTGTACTAGCTGGTATCTGAGGTTCTTGAGTTCTGCAATTTGGTCGTTTATTACAATCTTGTGTCTTGTCTACTCAAAACTGTCCTTAGGGATTAATACAGCATCCAACTTCAAAGAATATTAATGCATTCAACATAAGAACAGAATGGCAATTATTTTGTACCACATGGGCAATATACAGAAAATAAAATACGTGATGACTATTTCTCAACATTAATTTACATCAAATCATGCATGTTCTGGAACAAGTCATGATGCTATGCTCTGAATTGCACTTTCTGTTTACATTTGCCCATGAAATATATTTGTTGCTGATTTTGATGTCTAAAAGCTCCTTCAGTAGAAAAACAAAACGAAGGAACTCAAAATGGCAACTAACACTTGGTTCCAGGAAGCATTTCATATGGGGTGTTTTAACAGGCATCTTTGTGCTTTGATCAAGAAGTGAAAAGCAGATGAATTAACAAACATATGGCAGAGGTCAGAAACAGTACGTGATGGGAAAATGCTTAGGATACCAATTCCCTCTGCTTGCATTATTTTAAGGACAATAAAGAATGGCTTGTTGGATTTGGGCAGTTGGTAACTGGAGAATTTCTTTAATATTCAATGTTCAGGGGCCTATAAAAATCACTGCATGTTTTATTCACTGCACACCTGCATCTCGGCACACTGACGGTCCCTGAGTAATGGCATGATTCCAATAACTATTCATTCAAAATAAAATCCCATTAAAAAAAAAAGGCCACAAAGAAACAGACGGCTCTGATTTAAAAATAAAACTACTATCATTCTGTGCCTGAAATACTTCTAAGTCGGGAACAGAATGTATATGACATGCATGTTTCACTGGCTTAGAATCCAGCCAAACCTGAAGCTATATCCTATTAGTGGGGCTGCTTCTTCCTTTGAGGATGGCAAGGTTACAGATCATAATGGCTGCAATATGTAAGAGGGCAAGAATGGTGCTGAGGCTCAGCAAAAGCTGTGCCATCCAGCCTGTTCTGGGAACCTGAGGGAACCAGTCAGGCACTGCAGAAAATGAAGGTGATTAAGGATACTTCCCCTTTCTGGAGAGATGCAGCAAGCCCAAGAGGATACCAGCTGACACCCGGTGCCTAACTCCAGGCTCTTCCAAAATCCATGGCATCTCTGTTCTCCCCAAACTACCTTAACTAGTGACTAACAACCAGATAATTCTATAATTTAACTCTCTGTCTGCCCTGGATGAAGAATGTAAAACTGATTTATACTCTGAAAGGCCCAAAGAAGCCTCTGTTAATGGCCATGGTTACTACTTCAAAGTGGGAAAGTCAGTTAAGAAATATTTCTTAAACACCAACTATATGTCAGGCACTGTACAAAAGCACTTTACAAATGTTATGTCATTTGATCTTCACAGCAATGCTGGAAAGAAGGTGCTACTTTTTAAACCATTTTACAGTTGAAAAGCTGAGGCAGACAGAAGTCAAATGACTTGCCAAGGGTCACATACCTAGAAAATGTCTGAGACTGGATTTGAACTAGGATCTTCCTGACTCCAGGTCCAGTGCTAGACACAAAGTAAGACAAAAACAAGTTCCCTGAATTCCAGGACCTCCTATTGTCATGGGGGAAGATAACATACAAACAACTATATATGTAAGACATAACCAGAGCAGATGGATGGAAGGTCATCTCAGAGACAAGGCATGATAGTGGGGACTGGGGCAACAGGAAAGGATGCGAGCTGAATCTTAAAGGGAGCCAGGGAAGCCAACAGGTAGAGGCAAAGAGAGCAGAATGTCATGTTCAAAGACAGTAAGAAGGCAAATACATGGAGGGGAGCAGGGATCAGGAAGAGTGAAAAATAGAAAGAAGAAAGGTTGGGAAGGGCTTTAAATGCTCAAAAGAAAATTTTATGTGTTGTCCTTGGGTAAAAGCAAGCCCCCAGGGTCAGTCATATGCTTTGGGAGAAGCACTATAGCAGATGAGAAGGGAGGCTGGGGTAGAGACAACATAGGGGGACCAGGACAATGCAACCATCCAGAAGTGAGATAATGAGAGTCTTCACCAGAATGGGTCTGGGAGTGGAGAGATGGGGACATGGAGAGAGATTATGAAAGTGGAAGCAAGAAAGTGAAGCAACAGATTGAATGTATCTTAATAAGTTTGAGAGAGGAGTTGAGGATTATAAGCATGGGTGAATGGGAGGAGTGTGGTACCCTTGAGAAATAAAAAAAGAGGGGCTTGGGAGAAAAAAGATAAGTTCTGTTTTTGAAATGCGGAACTTGAGATGTCTACAGGACATCCAATTTAAGATATCTGGCGATGCAAGAATAGGGCTCAGGAGAGAGGTTAGGGCTGGATATATAATTCTGGAAATAATCTGCAGATATAACTGAACCCATGGGAGTTGGAAAGAGACTGGATCTATGATTTCATTGTTACAGGGATCTCTCAACTGAAGACATACCCTCTACCAAAGAAGGTCATCACTTGTCCTGATCACTAAACAATGAAGTAACATTGCAGGAGTCACCCAGGCAACAGGTCAGGGGCTAGATTTGACCCTGGTTATTCCTGACTTTGATGATGGGGGAAGGGAAGAAAGGGGAGAGGAACAACAACAAGAAACCAGTAAGAATTAAGAAGGGAGAAGAACTATAAATGTGAAAAGATACCCCAATTTAAAAGTTATTAGAACTGACTTCTCCACTTAAATTGTCCATAGCCAAAAGACAGTACCTTTTATAATTCAGTATATATTCTCCCTACCACAGAGTGAGGATAAAATCATTCATGCATATGTGTGAATACAACTATTATTTCCATAAAGTGGTTCAAGAAATCAGTCCACAGGGCGGAGCCAAGATGGTGGAGTAGAAAGACACACATACACTAGCTCCAAACCCACAGCCCATAAAATATCTGTAAAAAAGAACTCCCAACAAATTCTGGAGCAGCAGAAGCCACAGAACAACGGAGCGGACGAGATTTCTGTTCCAGAGAGCCTGAAAACCTCTCACAAAAGGTCCTTCACGCTGTGGACCGGAGCTGAGCCTAGCCCTGCCTTGGCCGCACGGCACCAAGAGGAGCAGATCCGAGCAGGCTTCAGGGACAGAATCTCCAGTGGCCGCACGGGTCCCTCCACCTACAGGTGACAAGGGTCGGTGAGAGGGTCTCTTTGGCGGGTCAAGAGGAGAGTGGGGTGCCCCCATAACTCAGGCCCCCTCGGGAGGCAGCAGTGGAGGGGGAGCAAACAGGGGCTCCCCAAGGAGGCAGGAGCCTGGATCCATTGTTGAAGGTCTCTGCATAAACCCCCTGAGGGAACTGAACCCTTTGTGGCAGCCCTGCCCCCACCTGGGCACTTGAACTTGATCTCAAACTGAATAGCAGCCCCGCCCCCGCCAAAAGCCCTGAGGCTGGGAAGCAGCATTTGAATCTCAGACCCCAAGTGCTGGCTGGGCAGATCTGGAAACAAAGCGGGTGTGAAGAGAATATTCAGAAGTCAAGTCACTGGCTGGGAAAATGCCCAGAAAAGGGGAAAAAAATAAGACTATAGAAGGTTACTTTCTTGGTGCACAGGTATTTCCTCCCTTCCTTTCTGATGAGGAAGAACAATGCTTACCATCAGGGAAAGACACAGAAGTCAAGGCTTCTATATCCCAGCCCACTCAATGGGCTCAGGCCATGGAAGAGCTCAAAAAGGATTTTGAAAATCAAGTTACAGAGGTGGAGGAAAAACTGGGAAGAGAAATGAGGAACATGCAAGTTAAGCATGAAAAACAATTAAACACCCTGCTAAAGGAGACCCAAAAGAATGCTGAAGGAAATAACACCTTGAAAAATAGGCTAACTTAACTGGCAAAAGAGGTTCAAAAAGCCAATGAGGAGAAGAATGCTTTCAAAAGCAGAATTAGCCAAATGGAAAAGGAGGTTCAAAAGTTCACTGAAGAAAATAGTTCTTTCAAAATTAGAATGGAACAGATGGAGGCTAATGACTTTATGAGAAACCAAGAAATCACAAAACAAAACCAAAAGAATGAAAAAAAGGAAGATAATGTGAAGTATCTCATTGGAAAAACAACTGACCTGGGAAATAGATCCGGGAGATATAATTTAAAAATTATGGGACTACCTGAAAGCCACAATCAAAAAAAGAGCCTAGACATCATCTTTCATGAAATTATCAAGGAAAACTGCCCTGAGATTCTAGAACCAGAGGGCAAAATAAGTATTCAAGGAATCCACAGAACACCGCTTGAAAGAGATCCAAAAAGAGAAACTCCTAGGAACATTGTGGCCAAATTCCAGAGTTCCCAGGTCAAGGGGAAAATATTGCAAGCAGTTAGAAAGAAACAATTCAAGTATTGTGGAAATACAATCAGGATAACACAAGATCTAGCATCTTCTACATTAAGGGATCGAAGGGCGTGGAATAGGATATTCCAGAAGTCAAAGGAACTAGGACTAAAACCAAGAATCACCTACCCAGCAAAACTGAATATAATATTTCAGGGGAAAAATTGGTCTTTCAATGAAATAGAGGACTTTCAAGCATTCTTGATGAAAAGACCAGAGCTGAAAAGAAAATTTGACTTTCAAACACAGGAATGAAGAGAAGCATGAAAAGGTAAATATCAAAGAGAAGTCATAAGGGACTTACTACAGTTGAACTGTTTACATTCCTACATGGAAAGACAATATTTGTAACTCTTGAAACTATTCAGTATCTGGGTACTGGGTGGGATCACACACACATACATGCGCATGCACACATACACACACATAGAGACAGCGTGCACAGAGTGAATTGAAGAGGATAGGATCATATCTTAAAAAAATGAAATCAAGCAGTGAGAGAGATATATTGGGAGGAGAAAGGGAGAAATGGAATGGGGCAAATTATCTCTCATAAAAGAGGCAAGCAAAAGACTTTTTAGTGGAGGGATAAAGAGGGGAGGGGAGACAAAAACATGAAGTTTACTCTCATCACATTCCACTAAAGGAAGGAATAAAATGCACACTCATTTTGGTATGAAAACCTATCTTACAATATAGGAAAGTGGGGGATAAGGGGAGAAGCAGGGTTGGGGGGAGGATAGAAGGGAGAGCATGGGGAGGAGGGAGCAATTTGAGGTCAACACTCATGGGGAGGGACAGGATCAAAAGAGAGAATAGAAGGGGGGGGACAGGATAGGATGGAGGGAAATATAGTTAGTCTTATACAACATGATTATTATGGAAGTCATTTGCAAAACTACACAGATGTGGCCTATATTGAATTGCTTGCCTTCCAAAGGGAAGGGGTGGGGAGGGAGGGAGGAAAAGAAGTTGGAACTCAAAGTTTTAGGAACAACTGTCGAGTACTGTTCTTGCCACTAGGAAATAAGAAATACAGGTAAAGGGGTATAGAAAGTTATTTGGCCCTACAGGACAAAAGAAAACATGGAGACAAAGGGCAGAGAGGGATGATAGAAGAGAGAGCAGATTGGTGATAGGGGCAATTAGAATGTTCGGTGTTTTGGGGTGGGGGGAGGGGACAAAAGGGGAGAGAATGTGGAACCCAAAATTTTGTGAAAATGAATGTTAAAAGTTAAATTAATTAATTAATTAATTTAAAAAAAAGAAGAAAGAAATCAGTCCATAGTTCAGGTGTATTTCCACTATGCATTCAACTTGAATAACCCAGAAGTAGGTAACAAAGATCAAAATTCTAAGCAAATACAGATTTCAAATAAATAAAACAAAATAATAAAATGCCAATGAAACAAATACTTCCCAAAACAGTTCTCAAAAACAATCTCCAGGGATTATCCATGTTCTTTAAGAGGGACTACAAAATTCATACATAAGGCTTCTAAGAATTTCACTGGTCACAGAGGATCATAAAATAATAGATTTAGATCTGGAAGGGACCATAGTGGACAGAACATCTAATCCCCTCATTTTATAGATGAAGGAGCTGAGGCACAGAGAGGTTAAGTGATTTTCTAGAGTCATGGTCACATAGCTAGTAAATACCAGAAGCAGGATCTAAACCCAGTTCTTCCTGACTCCAAGTCCTCAATTATACAATGAAACCAAACCCAAACTGTCAACACAACATTCATCCATCCAATATTTATTGCATATGCACTAAATATAAAGATAACAAAGGTGAGTAAGACATAATGGTGTTTACAATTTAGTAATGGAAATAGGTCATATCCAAAACAAGTACATGAGAGGTTCATAAGTGTAATTAATACCGATTAAGTCATTTTAAAAATCAGACTACATTGAGACTTTTGGAAGTGCCCAAATGTCAATTGCTTCTTAAATACCCTCAAGATGGACAGACTAGTCCTCTATCTACCTTTGAATAACCACTTTTACCTTTTCACAGTTGAATAAAATTGGGTTACAAATTAGAAGTTAGGCCAATACAGAGAGATGATTTTATAAGTCTTTGAAATTTATTGCATAACATTTTAATGACAGAAAGCATATTCTGTATACATTTACTCTTCTATTATTAATAAAAATTAAGACTGACACTAAACATCTCAATCATTATTCTGGATCCCTCCCCACTACATTTTAGATCTCTCTATAGTTATCAACGGTATTATCTTATCGAAGGTTGATGGATTTCTCAGTTCCTAGTTTCTTCAATTTTTCACTTCCATTAGCTTCCATAACAGCTTTCTCTTCTGGTTTTTATTTTGATAACTATTCCACTGTCTTTGCTGGTTCCTCTTCTCTTAATTTCAGGTATCCCCTAAGGCCTCTATCGTTTTTTCATCTGCCCTCCTTTTCCTTGGACAGCTCATCCCATTTTCATTAAGACATATCATATTGAGAAGCATCCATCAATCTTTTTTTCTTTCTGTGATGTAGGCCACTCCCTAATCAAAATAACTGATTTCAGACTGAGAAAGAACCAAGGTTTTAATGTATTTGTTTTCCTTTAAAGCCTAATTGGATCACCTGCTAAATGCAGAGATAGAGGCTGCTGAGTTTTTGTCTCAGGATAAGATGCAAGAGTAGTTTCAAGATTTTTTTGGGGGGGGGAGGAGATGGGGGTCCGACCTAATCATAAAGAAATGGGATGGGAAAAAGTAGGACAAGAAAGCTCCTTTCAAAATAAGAAGAATTAACTCTCGATATGTATGGAAATTCCATTTAGGATAAGAATCAGAGACAGGAAACAGCCAGAAGGGACTATTTGTACTGAAATATAAGCCATTAACTTCAGCCAAGCTAACAGCAAATGACTGCAGTGGCAACTGCTGGCTGCAGATAATTAGTTTAGAACCTATTTTAACATGAATATTTTATCATGTAGCACAAAACTCGTTATGGAGAAGAATTAGAGAGCCAGGACGTCTGGAAGCACTGGAGAGGTGATCTGTCAGGTCCCAATAAAGAGCCTTCCAGGAGAAACCAAGTTTAGTGATTCAGCAAGACTGGATTTCATTAAAGTTACAACAATCCATTAGAAACATATCTGGTGACAAGTTAAAAAGTATAGGTACCAAGATGTATTGCAACAATTCAACTATGGGCAACAACCAACAGGAACAATGAAGTTGGTGTAAAATCACCTTAGTCAGTATTATTTTCTCTATGATATACAGCTCATTTCAGGCAGGAAAAGCCTAGAATGTCTGGTCAATTCTCAGTAGAAAAGTAGAAGTAATGCATAATCCAAGAGGCAACTATTTACAATATTTTGATGATTAAAAGAAACCTGCATTCTATGTCTGGCAAAAGTGAATTTTTAGTTTTAGTGTAACTTAAGTTTAAGCTATACCTTAACAACAAAAGTGGAGAATTCATGATATGTTAGTAATATGAACTCTCAAAGGCTCTTCCAAACACGAAATGCTGTCATGCTATGTTTCAATCTGAACAAGCATTAATAAATGCCTACTATGTGGCAAGTACCATGCACTGTATCCATAGATATATCCAAAGATACTTGTTTATAAAACTGTTTGCAGTGTTATAATGCCGTATCTGTTAGAGTTGAAAATGTCTCTTAAAAAAAATCTCCCCCATTCTTCAGTGACATCTTGTGGATGGTACACAGGAGATGTTCAATCTAGATTTTTACTCCAGAAATATCTCGAAGGTACAGCTACTTAAGAGGGAAATTTCCTGACAGAGCTATCCAAAAGTGCAATGAGTTTTGTACTGAGATAGAGAATTCTTCACCACAGTTGATAATGATGCACAAGGTGTTCATGCTTTGGATAGAGGCTACACTAAATAACCTCTGAAGGACTGAGAATCTGGGATTTTCCTATTGATCCCTTTCTTTGTATTTCTACTTAGGCTTACCATTTTAGTACAACCTTTCACCTGAACAATAGTCTCCTAAAATCCCCCTCTCCCTATTCTAATATATCGTGCACATTGCCAACAGATTTAAAATCTTTTACTCTTATATTTCAATGTCATTCTTTGCTAAAAATCTCTCAATGAAAATTTCAAACTCCATTCAAGGTCCTTGACCATCTGGCACCACCATACCTTTCTAGCCTTATTTCACATTACCATTTGCCTATCCCATGTAATCCCTATTCAATCACAATAAGTATAAATAGCTCTTATAATAGGCAGAGCACTTTGTTGGGTATTGGGGGAGTCAGAAAGTGTAGATAAAACATGCCCCCATAGAGGCTGGTGTTCAATAGCCAAATAGGAATATCAACTTCTTCTCAAACATTCTCATGCCTTGCCACTCCACAATTGTATTCATGCTGTTTCCTCGATGTACATTAGCCTTCATCTTCACTTCATTTCAACTAGGCAATTAGGTGGCTCAGTGGATGCAGTGTTGGACCAAGAGTCAGGAAGACCTGAGTTCAATCTGACTTCAGACACATATTAGCTGTGTGATCCTGTGCAAGTCACAATCTCTATACACCTCAATTTCCTCATCTGTAAAATGGAGATTAAATAGTCTCTATCTCCCAAGGTTATTGCAAAGATGAAGTCAGATATTTGTAAAGTGTTTTGCAAATGTAAAAGCATCATATGAATTCAAGGATGATGATGATGATGACGATGACAATGTCATTTCCAAATCATCCTTCTACTTTCAGTTCAAATATTATCTCTTTTATGAAACTTTATAAAATCACTTCCGCTTTAAAAAACCTCTCCTTCAGATTATATTCTGTACCTATCTTATTGTACTTTAACATTCTACCTGGTGTTACAGTTATCTCTGCATATGTCTTATTTTCCCTACTAGACTGCAGGCTCCATGGACTGTAGGTCGTTCCGGGCAGGGATGACATCTATTCTTCTTTACTGGAAAAAAGTTTACATGTAATATGAGTGAATAATGAATAAATGAATGAACTATTACAAAGGGAAATGATAACTGGTTTTTAGATTCTTTATTAAAGAAAAATAAGGGCTTTCCTCGTCGCTTTCCGCGCTGAGCTGCCCTGCTTCTCCGCGCACCAGCTAGGGGGTGGGCGCGCTGGGCCCCCCCGCTGGGCGCGCACCTCGGCCGCATTTCTGAGCGTGCTGGGACGGAGGCTGGGGGCAGGGAGGGGCGCCCCTTTCCTCACCTGCTCCCGGAGGGCTGGGGGTTCCCTGCGGGACCCCTTCCTGGCGGGGCGGGGGGGGGCAGGTCCGGCGCGGAAGCCGGCCCTCGGCCTGAGCGCCTCTCCTCTTCCAAGGCCCCCGAGCATCATGTCGGCGTGGGAGTCGTACTACAAAACGGAGGGCGAAGACGAGGGGGAGGAGGAGCAGGAGGAGAGGACCGAGACCGAAGGAAGCTATAAGTATTCTGGACGGGACAGTTTGATTTTCTTAGTTGATACCTCCAAAGCTATGTTTGAACCCCAGAATGAAGATGGAGGAACTTCTTTTGACCTAACCATCCAGTGTATCCAGAGCGTGTGTAGCAGCAAGATCATCGGCAGCGACCGAGACCTCTTGGCGGTGGTCTTCTATGGCACTGACAAAGACAAGAACTCAGTGAATTTCAAAAATGTTTACGTTCTCCATGAGTTGGATACCCCAGGTGCAAAACGAATATGTGAGCTCAACCAGTTTAAGGGAGAAAAAGGAGAGAAACATTTCCGGGAACTGATTGGCCACGGCTCAGACTATTCCCGGAGTAAAGCCCTCTGGGTCTGCACCAACCTCTTCAGTGGGGTCCGACTCAAGCTGAGTCACAAGCGGATCATGCTGTTCACCAATGATGACGATCCCCATGGCAAGGATAGTGCCAAGGCCAGTCAGGCCAAGACCAAAGCCAGTGACCTCCGTGACACAGGTATCTTCCTCGACCTTATGAACCTGAAGAAGCCTGGAGGGTTTGACGTTTCTTTGTTCTACAGGGACATAATTACCTCAGCCAATGATGAGAACCTTGGGGTTCACTTTGAGGAGTCAAGCAGGCTGGAAGACCTCCTGAGGAAGGTTCGAGCCAAGGAGACCCGGAAACGCCGTCTGGCCAGACTGAAGCTGAAACTGGGCGAGGGTGTGGCCTTGACTGTCGGCATTTTCAATATGGTCCAGAAGGCATTCAAGCCTTCTCCTGTCAGGCTGTACCGGGAAACAAATGAACAGGTGAAAGCTAAGACCCGAACATTTAATGTAGAAACGGGTAGCTTGCTCCTGCCCAGTGACACCAAGAGGGCTCAGATCTATGGAGGCCATCAGATTGTGATGGAGAAGGAGGAGACAGAAGAGCTGAAGAGATTTGATGAGCCGGGCTTTGTCCTGATTGGCTTCAAGCCCCTGTTTATGCTGAAGCAGCACCATTTCCTGAGGCCTTCTCTGTTTGTGTACCCAGAAGAATCCCTGGTTAATGGAAGTACAACACTGTTCGCTGCTTTACTCACCAAGTGCCTGGAGAAGAGGGTGTTGGCACTGTGAAGATACACCCCCCGCCAAAACACCCCCCATGTTTTGTGGCCCTGGTACCGCAGGAGGAGGAGCTAGATGCCCAGAGAGTTCAGGTGACCCCTCCAGGCTTCCAGCTCGTCTTCCTGCCCTATGCAGATGACAAAAGGAAGGTACCATTTACTGAGAAAGTCACCGCCAACCCAGAGCAGGTGGACAAAACGAAGGCGATTGTCCAAAAACTCCGCTTCAAGTACTGGAGTGACAGCTTTGAGAACCCGGAGCTGCAGCAGCATTTCCGAAACCTGGAGGCCTTGGCCCTGGAGAAGGAGGAGTGTGAGCTCGCACCAGACCTGACATTGCCCAAAGTTGAAAAGATGGATGTCAGACTGGGCAGCCTGGTGGAGGAGTTCAAGGAGCTCGTCTACCCCCCTGACTACAACCCTGAGAGGAAGGCCCTAAAGAGGAAACCAGACAGTGGTGGTCCTGGAGAGAAACAGCTGAAGCTCGAGCTGTCTGAGGAGGAGCTCAAGGCCCATGTTCAGAAGGGCACCCTGGGCAAACTCACAGTGCCTGTCCTCAAAGAGGCCTGCCGCATGTACCAGCTCAAGGCCAACAGCACCAAGAAGCAGGAGCTCTTGGACCTGCTGATGCAACGTTTCCAGTAGGCCTGATGGGCTCCAGGAGTCTCATCCTCACCATGCCCTGTTTACTGTTTACCAATAAAGAGAACTGCCTTTCTTTGGAAAAGAAAAAAAAGAAAAATAAGAAAAAAGGCCATAGGTTTTTCATTCCTTGGGAAAATGAATCACATTGAAATTAAAAGTCTACTTATTTCTTAACCACTTGCCAAAGTTAGCTAAAATGAAAAACTGTTTTCATGTTACCTCTCCATTGGGATTACTACTTCCCACAATTTAAAACCAATTGTGCAATCCTGAACATGATAGTAAATCAAAAAATATCTGCTTTTTTTTAAACCAGAAATATCTCAGATAAGGAATAAAATGTTAAAATTCATAGCTCTAGGCCATTCTGAAGTGAAGGCTACTTCTCTGATAGTATCTAGATGGGTGTTCCCTAAATATTTTGTACATTTTCATTATTTAATAGTTAGTTATCTAGCTCTTTATGGTCTACATAGCACTTTACAAATATTACCCTCTTTGATCCTACAACCAACTTTCTAACAGAGGTGATATTATTATCACCATTTTACAGATGAGGAAATTGAAAGAGAAAGCATTTAAATGACTTGCCCAGGATCACACTGTTAGTAAGAATCTGAGATTGCATTCGAGCTCAGGTCTTCATGACTCCCAGTCCACTATCCACTGTCCATCATCATCATTATCATCACCATCATCAACGCAAGTTTCCAGAGCTTTAAAATTTTAAAAGCACTTTCCCACACCAACAACAACACTGTAAAAATTATTATTTGCATTTTATAGATGAGAAAACTAGAGAGCAGAGAAGCTAAGTGATTCACCCGACATCAAACTGTTGAAAGTTTCTGAATTTCCAACAGCATACTGAGAGAAGTGATTATTTTTTCTATTATATTAATCAATTATTAAATTAGAATTATGATTTTTTTTTCTATTTCCTCATTCAGGAACCAGCCCCAGCAGGCAGGCAGTCAGTCTCTGAAGGACATTGCTGACAGATGAGATTTTCCAAATCTTCTAGGAACAGGCAAGGATCCAACCCAAGAAGAAGACCTTCCTTTTGTTTAGAGTGTAAACAGAGTCTAATCTAGATGTATTCCATACCTAAAGCATTAAGCCTTGCAATCTAATGCTGGAGTTTAGAGTGACCCAGTTCAAGAAGGAGAAAACCAACCAGAATGGTCTGGGTAGAGACAGATTTCTCTGTTCAGCTTTCTGGAGGAAGCTGAATCTCATGATCAAGCCAAGTTCTCAGCAGGAGGAACTAAAGACGTTTTTAATTAATTAATTTGTTTTCAGTTTTCTACAATCTTCCATATATCTCAGATTTTCCCCCCTCTCTACCCCTCTTTCCCCCCTCCCTCACTGAGATGGTGTGAAATCTTATATAGGTTCTACACATACGTTCTTATTAAATACATTTTTACCTTAGTCATGTTGCATAGAAGAATTAAAACGAATGGGAGAAACCATGAAAACAAAACACAAAACAGTCTGCTTCATTCTGCAATCCAATTTCATAGTTCTTTCTCTGGATGTAGAAGCCATTTTGCCCCAAGAGTCCTTTGGGAATTTTTTAGGTCCTTTCAATGCTGTGAAGGGCTAAGTCTACAAGAAAAATTCCTTGCACACTATGATTATTGCTGTGTACAAAGTTCTCCTGGTTCTGCTCCTTTCACTCAGTATCAGTTCAAATAAGTCCTTCCAGGCCTCTCTGAAGTCTTCCTGTTCATCATTTCTTATAGCACAATAGTATTCCATTACATTCATATACCACAACGTGTACAGTCATTCCCCAATTGATGGGCATCCCTTTGATTTCCAGTTCTTGGCCACCACAAAGAGAGCTGCTATAAATACTTTTGTCCATGTGGGACCCTTTCCCATTTTTATGATCTCTTTGGGATACAGTCCTAGAAGCGATATTGCAGGGTCAAAGGGTATGCACATTTTTGTAGCCCTTTGGGCATAGTTCCAAATTGCTCTCCAGAATGGTTGGATCAAGGAGCTGAAGACTTCTAATGTACCTACTCATTAATATGTCTATCCCCTCAATAATTTTTCACCAATCAGGGCTGATTTCTCCTGTCAGGGGCACTTCCTTTCCTAAAAATATTTAAGGCATTTAGCATCTCCATTAGGTGTTTTTGCTTACTATGAGAAACCACTGACCATCAATTTATTGATAATCATCTAACCTAACTGATAAATGTATTATTAATTACCCAGAAACTCTGTCTCTCAGACTTTTCATTCATCTCAATACCAGGAGTGTAAAGGCCACTGTATCAGTACAAAAGCAAGGCTTTTCTTTCCCTAACAAAAACTGGCATGCGAGATCATAAAATCTCAGTTTTTAAGCCAGAAGGGACTTCAGAGGTCATAAAGTCTAACTTGCCATTTTACAGATGAGGAAACAGAAACTGAGCTACAAAACTTATTCAAGGTCATAGATGGATTAAGGCGGCACAAAATCAGGTTCTTTGGCTCTAAATCTGGGGATCTTTGCCCCGTCACACATGGGTCAGTGTAATGGCAAACCTCTTTAAAAAAAACAGATTTGATAACCATTGTGTTAAAATTGTATCTTGTTCTAGTCCACCTGACCACCACCTCCCTTTCTAGTCAAAAGGAGAACCCAGAAGTCACATACAAATTGTCCCAAAGATCAAAGGAGCATAATTTATAACTTGTGCCACATATGAACTAAAATTCACATCCCAGTAATATGTGTGCCAAATTGGAAAATATCAAGGTGCTGCTTGACAAAGTTCTGGTCCATTATATGTAAACTGAAGACAAAATCCAGACCTACACAGCTCCAGACCACCAGAACATCAAAAAGCTGCTTATAACTTTGGAATGATTATTTTGAAGTTTTATTAACAACTTTGAGAATATTTGAATATGTTAATATACTAAAATGGAGCATAAAGGAGTCAATGTTTGTCCCCAAAACTCTATAAAAAAACTCAAACTCCAACCCCCAACCCCTGCCCTCTTCCATCTCCACTGGGTCCATCCTACCTAGAACTTCCAACTACAAAAGACACTCTCTCCTTTTTCCCCTTCCCATACCCTTCCACTATACTGCCTTCCCTCAATGCTATAGCTATCTGCCTCTGTACCTTTTTCACCATTTTCTTTGTGCCTTATGAAACTGTGACTGCCATCCCGCTTCCTGATGCCAATCCTGATCTTTCCAAAAGAATCAGACATGCCTGCCATTATTTCATAATTTCATTATCAATTCACCATGATGAGAAAAAGGGCATGATAATGGCTATTCTATTATCATGAAGGAAAACAGGGAGGAAAGATGAGGAACAGATTAGGGAAGGTTTCCACATATTTAATAGCACAGAGTCTAGCACCTCAATAACTGGTCTTCTGATTCATGAGGATCATATAAAAAAATGTCATTTTGAAGTCTATTGGAAAGCATAATGAGCATACGTGTCGATACTAATGAGGCAACTGCTCCAATGGCATATATTTTGTTTTTAAATCTTATTTTTATTTATGGTTTCTGTTTTTACATCATATTGATTTCTGAGGATGTCTCACCTTCCTCCTCTACTCAGTGAGCCATGTCTTAAAATTAAAATTAAATAGAGAGGAGAAAACGTACCTCAGAAAAAGCATCAAACAATCAATCAAAAAGCATTTAATATGCACCTATTATGCTCTAGACACTATAGTAGGGATACAAGTATAAAAAAATGACACAATCTTTACTTGCAAGGGACTTAACATGGTAATGGGGAAAACAACAAGTGCATATATAAATATAAGCACTATAACCAGAGTGCAAGTAAATACTGAATAGTTAAGTAAACAGTAGCTTGGGAAGGAGGACAAAGCAGTCTTGGGGAATCAAGGAAAACTCCATGCACCTTTATGGAAGAGAAGGACTCTGGGAAGAGAGGAAGCAATGCATTCTCAGCAGGGAGGATTGAGAGTGCAGAGAAACTCCAAGGGGAGTATCTTTAGAACAGACAGGTAAGGCCAATTTCACTGAATTGTAGAGAACAGGAGAAGCATAATGTCCAGTGATGTGGTCTGTGTCCAACAGTATAAACGAGATTCACATACACAGTTCCACACCTCTTTAAAGAAGGGAGGTTATCTTCTCAATTCTTCTCTGGAGCCAAGTTTGGTATTCTTAATTACACAGATTTCAGTTACATGGGTTGTTTTTTTTTTTTTTAATAGACTTGAATATTTTGTAATTAAGAATGGGTCAGAAGACCTTCCTGGTCTTTTTATTTGAGGCCCTATAATGTAAAAGTTCAACACTATTTCTGAGATCTTTTCAAGTACTTACATCCTCCAAATTTCCTCAGAAAAACTTTCTCAAAAGAAAATGACATCATAAGGGCATATAGACAAGACCTAAAAATTGGACCATGATTATATGAGAATAATTTGAAAAGTGAGATTTTTCTAGTAGGATCTTACTGTATTTTATAACAGAACTCATCTTCAATACTATACTATGCCTACAGGTGCCACTATCCAACAGGCATGACTTGATAAAAAGAAAACCTAATTGATAAAAATCCAAACTTATAAACCTGGAAAAAACTGTCAAGTAATCTTTGCACATAACTATCGATTCTACACTTTACTGAAATAAAAAAAAAATCACTATACTGTTCCTTTAAATAGCAAACTCCTCTAAAGTATTTAAATTTCGATTTAACTGACACACAGCATTTCTAGAACATGACAATAAGATAAATCACAAAGAGGTAGAATGATAGGAAAGAATCCTGGATTTGGTATACAGTTCTAACACTGCCTCTACTTCCTCATCTGTCCAACTGGAAGAAAGGCACTTGAACTTCCAACCTCTTGGGACTCTTATGGGGAAGAAAGAAGGCTTTTTAGAACTGTGAAGTACTTCATGAATGCAGACCATCAAGGAGCATAATTCTTTGTGTAGCCTTATTTGCAGATCAGAGAGGAGGCTGGCTGCCTCTGTACTCAGGAGAGCAACCAAGGGGGCAACATGCTCTCCACTGCCTGAACATTAGCCAAAACCTTTTCAACTTGTAATCCAACCCAGAGCAAACCTTATGATGCTCCCTCAAATATTCTTTGAAATATGGTTTCAGTGAATATTAAGGCAATGATCTCCAAGATTTAAAGATAATACAAATAGGCGATAAATAACCAGGAGATCCTATGTTCACATACAAGAGACAAGGGATTTGCCTTATTATCAGCCCAGAGGCTTGTGGGTACTTTGTGGTTGTTACTGTTAGTATTACTTATCTTCAATATAAATAATTATCATATGTAAGAATATGTCAATAAAATTATATTTATACATTACATTACATATATAACAATCTAAAATATATTAAAATTAACAATTATAATAGCTAGTCTTTCTGTAGCACATTAAGATTTGTAAAAAGTCTTTATACATATTATCTCATTTGATCCTCCCAACAACAACTCCATTGTTATTCTTGTTTTACAGATAACGAGGTTCCACATAGAGCCTAGGTTCTCTGTCTAGGGGCAGTTAGGTGGTGCAGTGGATAGAGCACCAGTGCAGGAGTCAGGAGGACCTGAGTTCAAATCTCACCTCAGACACTTGACACTCACTAGCTGTATGACTTTGGGCAAGTCACTTAACCCCAACTGCCTCATTCTGGGTCATCTCCAGTCATCCTGATGAATATCTGGTCACTGGATTCAGATAGCTCTGGAGGAGAAATGAGGCTGGTGACCTGCACAGCCCTCCCTCACTCGAAACAAAGTCAAGTGCAAGTCATGTCATCATTTCTCTGATGGCACGGTCTTCTTTGGCAACAAAGGGCAAACACACACACACACATACACAGACACACACACACACAGATAAGGAAAATGAGACTGGGAAGTTTAGGCTAGGGGGTGTCTGAGGCAGGATTTGAGTTCAAATACTAGCTGTGTGACCCTGGACAAGACACTTAACTCTTATTTGCCTCAGTTTCCTCATCTTATAAAATGAGCTGGAGAAGGAAATGGCACAAAACTCCATTATCTCTGCCAAGAAAACCCCAAACTGGGTCATGGAGAATCAGATACAATATGGGGATTTGTTTAGCTTGACTTATTTCTTATAAGGTTTTTGTTTTTCTTTTCTTTTCAGTGTTAAGTAGTAGAGAAAATAAATGGTTTTTCATCAAAACCATAAAAAAAATTCACAGAAGCAAGAAGCTGGGTCGAAGTCCAGCTCCTATCCTCCCCCTCTTCCCCTTCCTCCTCCTCCTGTTCTACCCAGAGGAAGATACATTCCATTTTTTCCTCTGGGTTTACTGACTACATTTCTTGTTCAAAGATCAAGCCTTAAACCCAACTGACTCTGGAGCTCATAGCCTGGACAACAAGTCCTCTCCTACCTAGCTCAGAGTACCATTACTAAATAGTAATTGTTTCTCTTATACCCAGGAAGCCTGTTTGTTTTTGTTTTTTTTTATTAAAGGGGCCATCCCTTGAGTAACTACTTAAAGAAGTCTATTCATTGAAAGGATGTATTGCACTCAAAGTGAGAATGCTATAGGACATTAGCCTGAAAGGGCCAGCATCTCACACGGGGCTATCTCCAGTCACCCTGATGAATATCAGGCCACTGGACCCAGATGACTCAGGAGAAGAAAGTGAGGCTGGTGACCTTCCACAGCCCTCCGTCACTCAAATCAAAGTCAACTGCAAGTCATTTCATCATCTTGATGCCATGGTCCTCTTTGAAAACAACAGACAAACACAACAACAACAGTGGAATTAAGGAAATACAATGAGATGGATGGAAAGCAATTTTGTTTTTGTTTTTTATTCTAGAAGAGAGATAAGGATTTAGAGATGTCTCTCTAATACTGAGGAATAAATATCAAAACAATGGACATATTTTTTCAAAGAAATTGGTTTTTTGCTATCCCTTTTTTTTTCTTTTTTTTGGTACTATAACAAGCAGATCCTTGGCAAGATTTGTATTAAAAAGGTCAAAAATAGTTATAGGGTGCTGGGGATGGAAGCTCAATTCCATGTGGACAGTCTCGGGCGGGTAAAGGTGGGAACTTCTAAATCTTAGAGTTCTCACGAGGCCCCCCAGGAAACGACTGGGAATCGAGGTGAACCGAGCTATCTCGTGTATTTCCGCCTCTTCCCGTAAGAAACGTGATGGGAGAGAGCTCTCCCCGCCCTCGAGATTGTCCCGGATCTGGGCACACCTATTGTTATCTAACAGCACGGTATTCAGGTGCAAACTATGCGGCTGGAGAGCTTAATTAGGATCAGGAAAGCCTGAAAGCGCTCTTAGCACGGGAGGGGCGCGGACAGGACAGAAGGCTCCGCTTTTCCTCTCTCCGCTCTTCCCTCCCCCTCTCTCCCCACTTACACTTCTGCTTCCAATCTCTTATTGTAAGATCTTTGCCTCCTTGGGAGATTCTTCGCTCCCTCCTAAGGAAGAATTCCCCTGCACTTGTAACCAGAACCCTGAATAAAGCTCAACCCTTGTTCGACTCTGATCGGTCTCTTCTCTCATACGAGTATCCGGTTTGGCCAGCCGAAGACCTCCGATAGAGGTAAGGTAAGACTCGGGTAGCCCACAGGCCTCTAGGCCTGGCAATAGGGCATATAAAAATACAAATGAGTGAGAATGGAAAGGACTTCTAGTCATGGCCCCATCTGTCTGACACTATTCCTGACATATCTTGTTTCTCATTCAGGAGTGTGGGGGCCAGAGCTTCTTACCCTAGGGCTCCTCCATATGGAGAGCGAGCTGATGTGGCTAGCTCCAAGCACCTGAATTTAAAAGCAAGCAGGCATTTTTTGTTATAATAAAGAACTGGAAAATAAGGAAGTAACCATCAGTTGGCTACATCAAATGGCTAAACAAATTGTGGTATATGAATGTAATAAAATATCATTTCACCCAAAAATGATGAGAGAGATTCAGAGAAAACTGGGAAGACTCATATAAACTGATACTTCAGCATATGTTAGTGTGAATCTGGAATTGTTATGAAGAGAAAAAAGAAAAAAACACCTGTGAGCTAGAGTACATGTTTATAACTCTCTGAAACCCCACATATTTCATTTACAAATTAAGTAAAATTATTTTAAGAATGTATTGTGGAAAAAAGACATAAGATTATATAATTTAAGCTTGTATTCTGTACTAATGAAATAAGGTACCAAGACTTGAACAGTTATAGAATCAGAATAGATAAGTTACCAAAATGATTTTGCCAAGTAAAAATCTCTTTAAAATGGGGGGTGTGTGTGTGTGTGTGTGTGTGTGTGTGTGTGTGTAAAAACCAAGGACATTCCTTGGGCATTCTATTAAAATCTTCTTTCTAAGGTGACACTGAAACATTAGTAACCGACTCACTGGCTCCAATCATTCAACCAGTTCTAATCCATCTAACTGTACCTATCATCTAGACCATATTTCTTCATTGTGTCCAAAAAAATGGCATGAAACATGTTTTTAAAAGCTTTACAAAAATCTAGGTAACCTACATCTATGTCGTTCCCTTCATCTATCAATCTAATAACCTTGTCAACAAAACTGTAGCTAACTATTTTGGTGCCTAGAGCAAAACAGCAGGAAAAATGAACTTAGCCCTCAAATCAGCTTTGTAATTCATGATGTGAAAATAATACAAATAGGACCTGAAGTAATTTAACTGAATATGAGGAGAGACCCCAGGGTAGAGGGCTAGGAGAGGTGGGAGAAACCATGGAGGGAGAGACCACAGAAGGCCACAAAGTCACTGCTGGTAAGACTAGAAAGGGTTGTGTAATAGGAGGTGGATCATGATGGAGATGTATGCCAAGAAGTAGCTCACCTGGAGACTGACTGTGGGGGATAAGGAATAAGTCATCTCATAGTTTTCTATTCTAACAGATTAGTTTTACTAAATATATGTTAATTAAACTTATTGTTTCTTAATTGCTGGAGGAGTACAAGTGAAATCAAAATGTGTTACAAATTTTGGAATATATCACAATCTTTTAAAATCATCATTTAAAATTGTGGCTTCTACATTTCAGTGTCCTATAGCAAACTCCCATTCTTTGTGGGAGTGATATAGACCAGTGATGTTTATACTAGGACTGAAGTTAATATTACAGGACCTATTCTTGATGAAGGAATGCTAGCTTTTTATAACCACCATCTCTTTTTGTAGGTAGTCACTAACTATCCCTTTGATAATTTGCCTCCATCTTAATTCTATATTAAATATAATCACAAGTCATATTTATATAACATTTTCAAATATAACAAGAGCTCACATTTAAAAAGCATATATGGGTATTTAAATTGCCTTCCTGGTGTAATGGGAGTCTGGCACATGCGCAGATCCCTGCAGTTTTCTTGGTTAATGCAATGTGTCTGTGTATCTACCAGACCCATTACACCAACAACAACTCTATAAAATAAATTATGAAAGCTTTATTTAAACTGTTTTAAACATGCAACAACTGAGGCTCAGAAAGGTTGAACTTGAAGTGAGGTCTTTCAATTTCAAATCTGATGTTCTTCTTACCCCAAAGAGCTGCTTCTCATGTCACTGACCAGATGCCTGTAGCACAAAGGGCCTACCAAAGCACAAGTCTTAGGGCAATCATCCCAGGATACCTTGGGACTAGATCTAAATAAACACAGTATAAGTATAGGTATAGGTGTAGCCTCACTGAATTGATCTTTCTTATGGAAAAAAAATACATTTTTGAAAAAAAAAACTAAGGCATTTAAAATGTGGTGTAAAACAATGCTAAATAACACATAAATTAATAACTCTCAAGCTTCAGGAACAGTTTTTATGAGATGAAAATCATGGTTCAATAGAGCCATCTTTTTCCTATTTTTGAAGTCATATTTTCTTAATGACATAAAACAACTGCAAATATCATACAATCAGAATACAACCAGTTTTATTACTTTTTATATTCAATCAAAATGCCAAATGTCATTCACAACACCATTATTCCTGAACCATGAAAACGCATTTAAATTCATTATTATTATTGCTCTTAAAGATGCCCAAAATGAACTAACTCCCATCTTCTCCTGAAAACTCAATAAAATAAAAAAATGAATTTCATTCTCCATTCAGCAATTCAGAAATGGACGCATCGCTCCCTGCTGCTAATGAGGTATTAGAAACATGACTTCTATATTACTAATGCACTCATTAAATAAATTTGTTTTTTCCTTTAGTAATTACTGTAATAACAGTAACTCAGACCAAAACTCAGCATTTTAACACTGGTATCTTATTCTCATTTCCATATTTATTTTGCTTTACCTCTTGGGTAAATTCAAGTGATTGAAAATCAGCTAGATTACAGGTGGTATAAAACCAGAAAGAAACACCATATGGAGATCTGTATGCTTTGGCACTACATCAGCCTATGACAAAATCCTGGAATATGACTTCAGAACAACTGACATACCCTCTGTATCAATTCCCTGGACTGGAACCCTCAAACATTTCCATTTTAAACCTACTTCTGACATATTCTAAGACTAACTACTGAGCAGTAAACATAAAATGCACAGCAGCTACTTTCCTCTCTTTCCAAAAAGTGAACATGGCAACTTCAAACACCCAACTACAACAACAGATCTGTGCTATACTCCAAGCCCAAGAAATTTTCATGTGAACAAAATCTGGAAATAAAGGGACTCATGGGACTATAGACTAGAGATTTTAGAAAGGATCTTGGGCAGCACTGAGCCAAACTCCTTTCTTTTACAAATGAGGAAGCAGAGATCCAGACAGAGAAAGCGGCAGTCCAAGGGAATAAGCTGCAGAACCAGGACTCAAAACTCAGTCCCCCAACTTTGAGTCCTGGGCAATTTCCACTGTAACATACTAGCGGCTAGTTGGAACAATGCATAGAGCACTGGGCCTGGAGTCAGGAACAACTGAGTTCAAATTCAATCACAGACACTTAAGTCTGAGTCACTTACCTTCTATCTCCTTGTCCTCAACTGTAAAATGGGAATAAAAGCATCTATCTTGCAAGGTTATTGTGAGTATTAAATCCAAGAATATTTGCAAACCACTTAGTAAATTTCTTGACACATAGTGGGTGTTTAATAAATGCTTATTTCTTTCCTTTCTCCCTCCACTCCCCCAGTTTAAGTCAAGTGGTATATCAGAGGCCAAAACTCTGCAATTGTGACAATGTTAATAATTTACCTCTATACAGTATACTGAAGTTTCGTTGTCTTTGGCTATTCACTCAGAGCAGTGATTTCATTCTATGGAACTCCTAGCATGGAGATTCCTTCTATTGATACAGATCAATAATTATTTGAAACTTATACTCTTACAGAATTGCCTAGAATGCTGCAAAGTGACTTTTCCATAGTCACACAGTTAGTATTTGTTAGAAGGAAGACTTGAAACTTAGTGTTCTTGACTACAAGTGCTGTATCCAATATGTGTGTGTGTGTCTGTCAGTCTGTCACACACACACACACACACACACACACACACACACACACACATACACTGAATGCTTGTGTACGACAAGCTCTCTAAGATTTACAGATGAGCATTCTTTTGTATTACTACAGACTGGATACATAGACATTTCTTTTTAAACCCTGTGGTCTTGAATTATTTTCTCATTTCACAAATATTTGCTGAGTACCTACAATTATTTTTCTAGTGAGCAAATTTCTTTTTTGGGTTCTTAACTAGATAAGATAAAAATAGAATGGCATTAATCCTCATATCAACTAGATTGTTTTTATAGGCCATATTTCAGGTAGAAACACAGATTAATTCAAAAGAGAAGTGATTCATTCCATCAACTTATCATAAAAATGGAATTTTTTAAAAATCTATGCTTTTAAGGTGTATTTAAATTTTGCTTAAAATGTTCTGCAGAAACAGATAATGGGCTGTTTTCTAGAATGACTCGGAAGGGTTTATATTGACTTAAGAAGTTAAATTTTTGAGTGAGCTCTACCCATTGCTAGGAAGTGGCAAAGAATGGGAAGTTTATCTAAATATAAAGTTACTCTAAGCTCAAAAGATAAGAAGAGAGGTGAACTGCTCCACTTTTCTAGATAACTGAATTAGGGAAATAACTTCCTGAAAACTGTGTCACAAGAGTAGTTTCACTTCCTCAGCACATAGATGTCTATGAAACTCTCTCCTTGGCAAAAGGTATTTTAGAGGAGTTCAGTTCTTTGGAGTAACACATCAGCAGCAAGCTGTGGAAAGGGGCAATTATAAAAGCTGCTTTCATTAGCTCAAGTACCTAGAGTTAAGTAGCTGAAAGCTGCTTTGGCCACTAAACTTTCCTGATTCTATAATATCTATATAATCTATTCAATTTTCCCACGAAAAGATTTAGAAACTCGGGACCACAGTACTGATCAACACATGAAATGCAACCTAAAGTGAAGAAATGCGGAATATGTTAGGACACATAAAGCAGAAAATAAAATAATGGTGGACGATATGCTGAAACAGGGAATTCAAATTCAAAAATCCCTACAAAAGGAACAATCCTCCCTTACGCACTAAAAACAGTAGTGACTCATAACAGGTTTTCCAATGGTGAGTATCTATTAATGACATTACACTCTGTGACTAAACCAAGAGAATAGGAAAAGTGAACTGGACACAGCCTGTAATCAGGCTATGTTACAAGTAGAGTCCTAGGAGAATTGCATGATAACATAAACCCCTCAAGATTTGCAGTCATGGTTATCACTGGAATCCCGAAAGTGAATACAGCAGTATTTCTTAGTATAGGTAGTGACAGCATTTTTAAAATCCTTAACCACAAGGCTTTTATAAAAAAAGCATAATTTTTAACTAAAATACATATTTATTTTACAACTTATTTTTATTTAGATTTGATTCACAAGAAAGGTTTAAACAAGAAAAAAATTATCACATTGTTTATAGTCAACGGAAAGTATTAACTAGCTTTGCGGCCTTGGGCAAGTCATTTACTTCTCTGGGCTTCATTTTCTTGTTTATAAAATTCAGAGGTTGACCTAAATGACCTAAGGTTCCCATTAGCCCAACATCTCTGCAGTTTAATCATGTAGCAAATACATCTTCTTTGAAAACAGACAAGTCAAGGTAAGAAACAGCAAGAACAAGTCTGTCTGTGACAACTCAAAGTGCCGGTCCTCTGTGAAAAGTAGGTAAGTTAAGCCTGCAAAAATTATTAATTTGTAGACCAAGACTGCATGGAGAAAAAGATGTCTTATGGCAGACAACTGTTGAAGTCTCCTGAGGTACTCTGCTCCCTAATAATGAACTGTCCCTTCAAGCCTACCTCCTCTTCCTCTTCTGTCTATGAAGCTGAACTGTAGTGATGCCGCCCCTTCCTCTCCTGTCTCTGGCCTTCAGGGTTCATGACTCTAAATCTGCAAACCTGACTCTCTGCTCATCTAACTTTAGCTTGGCAATGAGATTCTCAGGTCCAGTGTGTTTTTCTGATCATCCTTCCTGGATCTGTCATTAGCAAGCTTTGATCTTGGATAAGTTCATTTTCAAGATGATCTAAAAAGGTCCTCTCTAATTCTGACAGACTATGATAACGAGTTCTGTGGTTTCATCCCAGCCCAGAAACCCAATCTCTCTTTTTGAACTATTAACCCAGGAGCATTCTATGAAAGAATGGGCCTGAGCCCCTGAGACATGGTCTTTTTAGTATACCACATTCATAATCAGGAAGATCACAGAAAACATATAAAGTTGAATTTTCTTAGTTGGGTTGAAAGGGGACAGTCTCTCCCCACTCAAGGTCATCCTACATATTTCTACCAAAGTTATTTTCCTTACATGTACATCTGACTGTATGACTCCCATGATCATTTAGTGCCAGTAGCTTTCTACTTCCCTATAAGATCTAAACTCCTCTATATAGCTCTCACAGGTCTATACAACTTGAGTCCATCCATTCTGCAGCCTCCAATTATTTCCCCTCTCACACACTACAGTCCAGTAACACCAGCCTTTGGTTCTAATTAACACCTTATGATCTTACCTCATCCCAGCACATCAACATCCTTCTGCTTGAGATGCAGAATACAAAAGATTACTGCTTTAATTCCCATTGTTTGGCTAAACCTTATACCCTACACAAAACCATCTAATGAACTTATTAACAATGTCCGGGTGATCAAGACTAGAACAGAGGAAAAGAGAACAGTGCTGGTGCCTTGAAATTTGAATTAAGATGAAAGAATAAAAAAATAGGGGACACTGTGAAGTGACCTAATTTAATTTGTTATAGGAGTAACAAAAATGGGTACCGAAGTCCTCGATCCAAACTGAAAAAGAAAAGACAATTTCAAAACAAAGATAATAGAATCACATGGAGAACTCAGGTAAATCAGCTTCCCACTGGGGAAACAAATGGATTGAGGAAGTCACTAAGAAAAGCCATTTTAACAGCAGGAATTTTACCAGAAATCAATTTAACTTGGTGTTAAAATGATTAAGGGACTAGGGAGAACACAGACAAAACAATGAAGATATTAGCCCTGGGCATGCTGTGATTATACACATTTCAAAATGTATTTTAGGTTCTAAAAATGAAGCTGGGATTATGATGCACTCTCAGGTGAGCCCAAGTGCACAGCAAAATTCACCTTGAACAATTATTTTTTCAATCGAACCGGGTATTTTTTTAAGGTTCAGTCATATTCTTAGAGCCTCAAGAATCCTGCATTCTGTTTGGAGGAGGTATGGTGGGATCTTAAAGCAAATTTCTTTTCTCCAAAGCACCTCTATGTGGTGGTAAAAGACAGTCCCAAAATATATGTAAATAATCACCATCAAAATGTAGCCCCTGGCCTTTGCTATTTAACTTCTACCAGAGAGGTATTATTCAAAAATTTCTAAGGAATGCTATTTCTGGGGCTAAATAAGATAAACCTAATTTCATCTATGGGTTAACTAAAGACTGAGGGTCCATTTATCATTTTTAAAATGCTATCCAGCAGATAAGATTAGTTTCTGTCACTCACAGCCTGTCAAGAGGATTTAAATATGATTGGAAAGCCAATTTTTATGGCCATATTTGAACAAATAATAAATGTTTCCATGGAGCCTTCTGTTCAAGGACCAACAAAGCATTTGACTAGTATAGTGGATAAATGCAGATGGTACCTCTAACAGCAGGTTCATTTTATAGCCTTATACTGCCCTTTTATAGCCTTATACTACCCTTTCCCAAAGAAGAGCCAGAAGAAAAGCCACCAAAATTACGAAGAATTAAGGAAAAAGAGAATTTGTAAATAATGCTTAATGGAACTGGAATTATTTAGCTTGGAGAAAGGAAGGCTTTGAGATAACTTAATAATAGGTATCAAATATATGGAAGCTTATTACATGGAGGATAGTAGCAGCTGTTCTTCAAAGACAACCACCCAAGAGAAAATGGGTTTAAATTGTGACAGAAAGCATTCCAGTAAATATAAAAAGAATCCTCTGAGTGCATACATATCCATTTCCATAACTGTCTATCTATCTTGCTGCTAGGCACTGACAGGGCATGGACTATCTTTTCCTTGAGACTTTTAAGAGTACAGTAAGCCTAGTGATCTATGTGGGAGGGTCAGGTGCTATGTATAGCCCTGGCTAGGTGGCACCAGGAAGGTAAATTAGGAAACAATCAGAGGTCCCTGTCACTAATGTCATTCTGCCATTCTCTCTAAATCCAAAATGTAGCAATTTAAGTTGAAATAAGAGAAATTCTCTTCAGTGAGATTTTGAACCAAGCTATCAGGAATCTTTAGTTATTTCTTAAATCTTCAAACCTCTTCCTTATACTACATAACATGCAGAATCAAAGTCTAAATTTGGCCAAGAGGTTTTCTGGAACAGATATGAAAAGTCCTAAGTCTGTTATGCTTCCACTGGGATAGATGCTCAAAAGTAAATTCATTTAACTATTCATCTTCACACACATAGATCAAAACTTAGAACCAGTATATTTCCTTCTAACTCATTCAAAAACATACACTCTCAAGTTCAGTGTTGAACTTCCCAAAAGCTTGGGAAGAAAAAACTAAAACAGTTTTGATAAAAGAAAGCAAGAGGAAACAATGTTCACTTCCTACTCTCCGTCAGTTTACCAGACCTTTCTGACTATTTCAGTGTTGATGCCCCCTTCCACATTCCCCTATCCTGCATTCTTTCTGTGACAGGAGTAGATGGGATAGGTTCATGGTGAACTAAGGAGCTCCAAAAAGTCTTATTACTACCAAAAACAATTTCCCCCACAGACACTGGATTTAAACATCTTCTTATACCACCTAAAACTCTAAAATATAGGAGAAAAGAAAACATCAGTGTATGGTCAAAAGTACCTAAAGCTGCAGAGAGATCAAACAGAATGAGGATGGGAGCAGGGGCCCAGGAGGGGGCATTAAAAGCTGTTAAAGTTAAGAGATTATTTGACAGCCTTAGAGAGAGTGGTCTGAATTAAGTAGAGGGTTTGAAGCCAGTTTTTAAGAGATTTAGAAGTGTATCAGAAGTAAAGTAATAGAGGCAATAACCTAGATGACTTTTTCTGAGAGATGGCTATGAAGGAGAGACAATAGCTTGAGGGGATAGCAAGGTTAAGAACAGAGATTTTAAGGACTGGTTGTGGGGATGGCAGGGAAGGAGTCACAGACGTATGCTCTAGGAGGAGATAGGAGAAGAGAGGCTCTAAGGCACAAGCATGCAAAGGAAATAAGAATGGGAACTGCATAGAAGGGTTTTGGGGTATGGTTTGGAGGAGAAGGAGCTAAAGGGATACCTTCAGTTTTCTCAGTAAAATATGAAGCAAATCTTCTGCTGGAAAGAGACTGAAAGAATTGGTATAGGAAGTCTGTAAAGAAAAAAGATTTAAATTTGTTCTTGTGGAGAGTATGATAGAAAGTGAATCAGAAAGGAATAAAAGGGTTGACATTCAAAAGTACAGGACCAGTGAAGATCAAATAATAATCAGCAGTGAATCTAAGGGGAATGATTACCTTACTCCCCAACAGCATTAAGAGTGTATGAATAGAAGAAGTATATGACAGAGGCAGTAGCATGGTGGATAGAATGCCAGACCTGGAGGCAGGAAGACTCACCTTCCTGAGTTCAAATCTAGCCTCACAGACTTATTAGCTGTGTGACTCTAGGCAAGTTTTTGCCTCTATTTGGTTCAGTTTCCTCATCTGTAAAAATGGAGTGGAGAAAGAAATGGCAAACTACTCCAGTATCTTTGCCAAGAAAACCCCAAATAGGGTCATGAAGAGTTGGATAAAAACTCAAGTTTGGGGTTTGATAAGACACAAAGGGGGAAAGGTAGGAGGGGAAGAGGAAAGAGTATAGCTGAACTGATGAACTACAGTAAGTCTGTCAACATTCATTTATTAACAAAGGCTCAAGATTGTCAAAGGAAGACAATGAGGGTAAAAAAGGGAAGACAAAGTAAACAGAGCAATAGGAGAAGTAGGAGTTCTCCACTGAAGTAAATTAAGTACTGGCTTTTAAAAAAAGAAACGAGAAGCAAATTGTCCATGTGATCAGGCTGCAACATAATAAATGAAGAATTCTGAAAAACAAGGGTAAGGAATGTCATTAGAAAGATGTGGGATAAGGAGAGAAGATGGACTAATCACAAGATAAGAGCAAGTGATTATAGGTGGAATGCCAGATTCCTCTTCTGGTACCCTTGTGATATCAGGAAAAAGCAAGCAAGGCCTCCAGAATGCACATGGAGGGGACATGGACAAGAGTTGCACAGGATGAGTTTAGATCTGCATCACTGGAAAAACTCCCAAAATGAGATCATCGATCTATTTCAGTTTAAAAGACAGGTATATATTTCAAGAATAAGCTGGGACAGGCATGAAAGGAGGGGCATTCAAAATGAGGCAAAATTTTACTAATGCTATACAAACCCTTCTCCTGGGTTGGACCAATTCCTGGTCCAATTTACTGTCCACTGGCTATGTTTGTGCAAGGTATATATAATGATACATTAGTTCCATAGGCTGCCCATCTGACTTCATATCACAAAAGTCTTACTTCAATGCCTTGTTAATGGGTTCCTAAAGAGAATGAGAGTTGAACACAAGGTCTGACAGATTCTACTATGCTGGAAAGACTTTGAGTATGGTACTAGCAACAGACCATTATCAGTTTCTCAAAGATCAACCTAGACGACTATAGAGAAGTACATAATGAATAGGATTAAATGATCAAATCTTTGGCCATGACAAGCCTTAAAACAAAGAAAAATATAAAATAGAAGGGGGGGAGGGGAAGACCCAGTATCAATTAATTTGAATGCAAAATACAGAAAATAGCACTATACTGATGAAACTTTAAACAATGAATCAGCTTCTTTGTATAATAATTTCATTCTCTCCTATGTGATGGGAAGTTAATGATTTTGCAAGAAGAACTGACAAAGTCCATCAGTTAATCACCATGTGCAATAAAATGCAAACTGAAAACTGAAAACTGAAAGACACTAAGGAATTAATTATGACATAGGGATTCTGGTCAAAGTAAAATGACCTAAATGATAAAAACAAAAAAAAATTGATAGCAAGTCAGAACAACAGGTAGATACCTATATACATATTGAGGCATCAGTAAAGGATTATTAGAATTGAAATTCATTCTTGTCATTTTGATAGTGAAGAAAATGGCATTTTGCCAGTGGCCACAAAAAAAAATGAAACCATCCACTAGAAACTTATTACTTTTAGTAGTTTTCTGAAGGAATGAGAACTATGCTGGGGTAATCAGTTCAAGTTATATTAGTTAATATGCCTTTTTTTTTTCCGAGCACCATATATTATATGTTGCTGAGAAATTTCCATTAGTGGCTCATTGATAAATGGGACCAAAACAGAATTTTGGACCAGTGTTTACGGGGGAAAAGAAATCCAATGAAACATTTAGATAGTTTGTGGTTTGCTCCAGATTGCATAATGACAAAAAAGAAGCCATCAGGAGTAAAATTGCAGCTCCCTTATAAAAGCAATTGCATTAGTGACCCAGGTGCTACATAAATGATAACATGTAATGGCAATAGTAAAAATAAAAATGCCTTGTGCTTATCTAATGCCTTTCTTCTAAGTGCTCAAAATTCTTTGCAGGAAATGTCTGATTTCTCTTTCTAAGGTGGTTTACAAGGGGTTTTTGTTTGTGCTGAATTACAAAATGACATGCCATAGGAACTCTTCTGTTATAAAGATGGCAGAGTCCCTGAGAGGTCATCAACTACATACTACTGCTGCCAAGACTGAATTATACCTGAATTGTACCTTTCTCAAAATTTTCAGAAGAAATCCCTAAAATTCAGAAGATGTTCCCAGTATTTCAGAATAATACACATAAATTCCTTTGGTAAAGAGATTGTACAAATCCCCAGTCTAGTGTTTCACAAACTTTAGTGATTAAGAACCTCATGCAGATGTCTAACCTAAATTCCTAATAAAATCAGGGGATATCAAAACCAGAAGAGACTTAGGAGGTAAACTGGTCCAACCTAGTATATGGCAATAGTTCATTTCTTGGCCATGTTAACAAGGGGCAGTGATCCACCACTATTTCTACGTGTCTTTCATAACTATTAATAAATCCAATAAAAGCAAAAAAATCCAAGGTGGTTTTAAAATATATAATCATACTGTGGTCCATAAGTCAGTCAATAAGCCTTTTAAAAAAAGTTTGGGTTCTCTTTTTTCATGTTCTGGATTGATATTAAATAACTTAGTTTGTTTCTGTTTAAATTAAGGGATTTTAAGACAACAATAGGTAAGCACTTGGCTAAGAAACAGAAGGGTAGACAAGTGGAATACGCTAGCTACTCAAGACGCAGTAGGCAATGGATATAACACTCTTCTGTTTGATAAACCCAAGGGCCCCAGCTTCTGGGATAAGAACTCACTATTCAACAAAAATTGCTGGGAAAACTGGATAACAGTGTGGCGGAAACTAGGCATAGACCCATGCCTGACATCCTACACAAGAATAAAGTCCAAATGGGTACACAATCTAGGTATAAAGATTGATGTCATGGACAAACTGGAGAAGCAAGGGATAGTGTATTTATCAGACTTATGGAGAAGGAAAGAATTTTTGACTAAAGAAGAGACAGAAAGCATTATGAAGTGCAAGATGGATAATTTTGATTACATTAAACTAAAAAGTTTTTGCACAAACAAACCCAATGCAACCAAAATTCGGAGGGATGTGGTACGTTGGGGAAAAAATTTTATAGCTAATCTCGGGGATAAAGGCCTCATTTCTAAATTATATAGAGAACTGAGTCAAATGTACAAGAATACAAGTCATTCCCCAATTGATAAATGGTCAAAGTATATGAACAGGCAATTTTCAGAGGAAGAAATTAAAGATATCTATATTCATATGAAAAAATGCTCTAAATCACTATTGATTAGAGAGATACAAATCAAAACAACTCTGAGGTACCACATCACACCTATTAGACTGGCAAACATGACAAAACAGGAAGATGATAAATGTTGGAGAGGATGTGGGAGAGTTGGAACACTAATTCACTGCCGGTGGAGCAACCATTCTGGAGAGCGGTTTGGAACTATGTCCAAAGGGCTACAAAAATGTACATACCCTTTGACCTAGCATTATAGCTTCTAGGAGTATATCCCCAAGAGATCATAAAAATGGGAAAAGGTCCCACATGTACAAAAGTATTTATAGCAGCACTCTTTGTAGTGGCCAAAAACTGGAAATCAAGGGGATGCCCATCAACTGGGGAATGGCTGAATAAATTATGGTATATGAATGTAATGGAATACTATTGCGCCATAAGAAATGATGAACAGGAAGACTTCAGAGAGGCCTGGAAAGACTTACATGATCTGATGCTGAGCGAAAGAAGCAGAACCAGGAGAACTTTGTGCACAGCAATGACTATAGTGTGTGAGAGTTTTTTCTGGTAGACTTGGATCTTCATAACAATGCAAGGATATTAAAAAAAAAATTCCCAATGGTCTTCTAAGGCAAAATGCCTTCCACATTCAGAGAAAGATATATGGAATTCAATCGCAGAGTGTAACAGACCGTGTGTGTGTGTGTGTGTGTGTGTGTGTGTGTGTATGTGTGTGTGTGTGTGTATTATGTTTTAGTTTGTTATATGATTTCTACCATTTATTTTAGTTCTTCTACATAGCATGAGTATAATGAAAATGTATTCAATAGGAACATATGTGTAGATCCTATATAGAATTGTATGCCGTCTTGGGGAGGGAGGGGGGTGATGGGGGTAGGTGGAGGGGAAAAAAATCTAAGTTTCATGGTAGTGATTGCAGAGCATTAAAAATAAATAAAATGAATATTAAAAAAATATCTAAAAAAAACAAAAACAAAAACTAGGTAAGCGCTGATGATCAGACAAAGGACAAAAGGGTCTGACTCTCCAGAATCAGTATAAGTTTATTTTGAAGGTTAGAGATTTTCATTTGTCATGCAGAATGAAAAGACACTGGCCTAGGAAGTGAAAGTAAATGCAAAAGCAGACCCAGCAGAAGCAACACTGTTCCTCAGATACCAACTGAGAAAACTAAAAGGGGGAAAGACCTTTGTTTAATCACAACCTCCATATTTGAAGGAGGGCAGGATGAGGCACACTTCTTTGCAGGAGACCAAAAGCACTCTGTGGCTTTTCTCTTGTAATTAAGGGACTACAGGGTCCTTTAAAACATGCCTAAACCTGTCCTTTGCGTCCCTTTCAGATCAAGATATGTGGTCCTATGACAAGATGCACCACCTGAGAAGAAACAAAAATCAATCCTCAGTGTGTAGAGAGACAATAGGTATATCAAGATAGAGGCAGTTGTCTTCATAACAAATGGAGATCACTGATGTCAGCATGCATTCAAGGTTCTGGGCATGAAAGAGACGAAAGAGAAGGAGGTTAAAATCCCTTCAGAGCTTGCACCAAACTGAATGATTTCATAAGATGAAGGTGTAGACTATTCATCATACATGTTATTTATCTCTCAAGACATCTTCAGTTTCTTGAGGCCAGGGAATCACCCTTTTCTCAGTGTGACAAAAGAAAAAGAGCAAAGTTAGAAGGAAAAAAAGTTCTAAGAAAGTAGATGAAAATAAGGAGAAAGAGGTAGATAAATTAAAGATTATAATACCTGATAATGAGGAAAAGAAATGGAGCTCCCCTCAAGAAGGGTTACTCCAGAATTTTGAAAAATAAGCAAAATTTCCCTATTCTAATAAGAAATTAAAGGTAATTCAGATGCATCATTCATACTGGATGCCCTCAGAAATGTTTTAAAGAATGATCTATGATTTTAACTTTAGCATATACTCTGAAGGAAGGTGGCATGGCACAATGGAAAGAGATAAGGAACTTATGATAGAACCTAGAGCACTCAAAAGATCCATCACTTATTACCTAAATTAGGAATCTAGAAAATCATGTAAACTCTCTGGGCTTCAGTTTACTTATCTGTAAAAGGCGGGAGCTAGAGCAAATTACCACAAAAGTCACTTTCAACTCTCAATTTATGATCCTATGACAAGAAGAACAATATTGAAGGAAACAAGATAGTGGAGGTGAAGCCAAGTATTTATAAACTGTAAAATGAAAAAGAAGTTGGTGAGAAATGATTACCTATTGCCTCCCACATTTTGGTACCAAAGAACATACTGGGGATATCAAAATGAAATTGAGCACTAAATTTGAAGTCTGGAGAGTTGAACTCCAGTTGAGATTCTCTGGTTAATTTGCAACTGCTACTAGGTGAGGTGTTTAGCCTCTTTACATTTTATTTTCCTTCTTGACAAAATGTTGGGGCTGGATGAAATAATCACTCAGTTCTAACATCCCTTTGAAATTCTATAATCCTATGAATCTATGATAGAATCTCAGAATAAGTGAGATTTTGTGCCACGAGGCTATAGTAATGTACGGCTACACTTGGTTCAAAAGCGATTAATCCAGTTCAACAAGCAATTATTAAGGACCTATCATGTACCAGGAACTGTACTAGGTACTAGGAATACAGAGACAAAAAGAAAACACTACCTACCCTCAAGGAGTAGGGGTAAGGAGGGAGAAAGACTACAAGTACAAAGATAAATGAATGCAAAATAGAAATCATGCAAAGTAATTTCTAGGAGAGCATTAACAATTAGGGGAACAAGGAAAAGTTTCTCATAGGAAAAGGGAATTTAATTGAACCTTGAAAGAAGTGAAGGGTTAAAAGGACCAAAAGGGAAAAGATAGAACCTTCTGGACATTAGGGATGACCTATAAAAAAAGGCACAGAGACAAAAGATGAAATGCTGTTTTCCTGGGGTTCCACAAGGATTCCCCCGGGGAGGATGTCAAATCAGGGATTCTCAGGGGACAAGAAACTCAAATCCCAAAGGTGTGAAGCACCACTCTGCCTTGGACTCAAAGGATCCCTTTGGTGAATGGATATAAAATGGCATCTAAGCAGAGCCCAGCCTCTGTAAATTTCTGCAGGAAATGAGAGTTCCTTTAGGGCTGGAGCAGATCTCCCAAATCCCAGGCAAATCCAGACAGCAAGTGCCCAGTTGTACATTAAGAATCTATTAGATATAAAAGAGATCTTTAACATAAGAGGTAGAGAAGGAAACCTTTAGACAAAGAAGGAAATCCATAAGCCTGAGCATGAGAGCACAAAAAAGTACACTGAGTTTGGAACAGTTGAAGAGAAAAACAAGTGATATTATCTGAGTGCACATAACAGATCACCTAATCATGTGGAGACTGTAAATGATGCCCTCTTAATAGTGATGTCAAAAATGTAACAAACAAAATACAGTATTGGAGGGGTGGAAAGATTATCTTTCCATCTGCTGGAATATCAATAATTTAAAAGTAAAGCATGACTTCTTAACAATTTTTAAAGCAACACAGAGTTCCAAAATGGACAAGTAGACAAACTGACTAAAGATGTGGAAGTGTGAAGAACTCCTTTTTCACGTATTTTTTCTCCAGAGAAATGAATGGTCTTTTAAAAAGGAAAATATAGAAGAAACAACAAAGGAGGATGTTCTTCTCAAGACTGAGAACCCACAGAAATTTCAAATTACACCCTAGGAGATAGATAGATAGATAGATAGATAGATAGATAGATAGATAGATAGATAGATAGATATGTATGTATGTATGTATGTATAATGAGGAGGTCACTGAAGATAAGAAATTGATCTTTGTTATCATGATTTACAAAGAAGGAAAAGAATAGATTAGAAAACTATAAATGAGTAAATCTGATATTAATCCCTAGAAAAATTCTGTAATAGATGGTATGTGAATATTTGGGGGGGGGGGAAGTGATCACTAAGAGTCAACATGTGTTCGCAAAGAATAAACCATGCCAAATTCATCTCATTTTCTTTTCTGATAGGTTAAAGTATGTTGGTAGATAGTTATTACTTGATTTAAGTAAAGCATATGACAAAGACTCATATTACAATTTTGTGACTAAGATAGCAAAACATTAATTGTATAATACTTTTAAATAGATTCATAGCTACTTGAAAAGTTGTAGCTAAAGAGTCTTGATTAATGGCACATTGTGAATGCAGAAGGAAGGCAATGAAACAAGCCCTGTATGCCACAGTATTTTTAATCAATGATTTGCATGAAGATATGCCCATCAGACTTTCATATGAACCAAAGCTGGACACAGGAGCTAATATACCACAGTAAACAAAAGAATCAAAATCATTTCAAAATGTCAATATATTAAGCAGGAATACATAAAATGAAATGTGATATACATATGTAAAGTCTTACATTCAAATTTAAAAATCACATATATTAGACTAGGGCAGAGAAGATGTGGCTTTATGCATAAGTTAAAGAAAACATAACTTATGCTGTTCATACCTTTCAACTTGGAAATCCCAATGTTGGGAGTATTGGCAAAGTCAAAGACAATAAGGAATTTCCCAGTTTAACCTACATGCAGAAAGTAGGTATGTAACCTACATGTAGAACTTTAAAAGCTAAATTTTAATTGAAAAGTTCCCTATTCTCCATTCCAGAGAGTCATTCCTTACAATAAAAAAGGAGGAAAAAAATGATTCAGCAAAACCGACCAATATATTGAAAACATTTGACATTACATGCAGAGTATTACAATATTCATAGTACCCCAAACCTTTAAGAATAAGGGGGTAGAGACCAAACAAGAGACAGAGAATTATGAAAAGCAAGGTGGATAATTTTGATTACATTAAATTTAAAAGGGTTTGCATAAATAAAGTCAATGCAACAAAGACTAGAAGGGAATCAGAAAGCTAGGAAACATTTTTTTACAACTAGTGTCTTTGATAAAGGCTCATCTCTAAAATACATAGAGAAATCAGTCAAATTTATAAGAATACAAGTCATTTCCCAAATGATAAATGGTCAAAGGATATGAACAGGCAGTTTTTAGATGAAGGATTCAAAGCTATCTACAGTCACAGGAAAAAAAATACTCTTAAATCACTATTGATTACAGAAATGCAAAAAAAACATCTCTGAGGTACCACATTACACCAATCAGACTGGCTAACATGACAGAACAGGAAAATGATAAATGTTGGAGAAGACGTGAGAAAAGTGAAACACTAATGCATTGTTAGTGGAGTTGTGAACTGATCCCACCATTCTGGAGAACAATTTGGAACTATGCCCAAAGGGCTATAAAATGGTACATACCATTTGATCCAGGAATACCACTACTAGGTCTATATCACAAAGAGATCATAAAAATGGGGAAAGGACCCATATGTACAAAAATACTTATAAAACTCTTTCTGTGGTGGCAAAGGAGGGGCATCCCCATCATTTGGAGAATGACTGAACAAGTTATGGATGTAATGGAAAACTATTGTTCCATAAGAAATGATGAACAGGCAGATTTCAGAAAAACCTGGAAAGACTTCCATGAACTGATGCTGAGTGAAGTGAGCAGAACCAGGAGAATATAGTGCATAGCAGCAGCCACATTGTTCAACGACTGACCTTGACAGACTGAGCTCTTCTCAGCAGTGCAATGATCTAAGTCAATTCCAAGAGAATCACAATGGAAAATGCTATCCCCATCCAGAGAAAGAACTGTGGAGTCCGGATGCAGATGGAAGCAGACTATTTCCTCAGCTTTTATTTCTCATGGTTTTCCCCTTTTGTTCTGATTCTTCTTTCACAACATGACTAATACAGAAATATACTTTATTTGATTGCATATGTATAGCCTATATTAGACTGTATGCAGTCTAGGGGAAGTGGGAGGATAAGGGGGGAGGAATTTAGAACTCAAAGTCTTATAAAAGTAAATGTTGAAAACTAAAAATAAATTAATTTTAAAAAAAGAATAAGGGATAGAGATGTTTTCTCATATCTCCTCTTTAATGACCAGCTTGGTCATTACCATTTCATAGCATTAAGTTTCTATGGCACTGGCATTGTTTTTTAATTATGTTTTTTTATAATAGTGTATATTATTTTCCTGATTCTGTTTTCTTGATTTTGCATCCATTCATGTAATATTTAGCACCAGTTTTTGAAGTAGGAAAAAAAAGGAAACAAAATGGATGCCCATCATTTAGGCAAGACTGAAAAAATATTGTGGTATACAATTACACACAAAAAACACAAAGGAATGCAGAAAAACATGGAAAGACATATTAATAAGCAAAGTAAAACAGAGCATGGAAAACAAACAACATACACTATTATAATACTGTAAATGAAAAGAATGTTTAAATTAAGCCAAATGCGATATAATTGCAAGGATGAATCTTGGGAGTAGAGATGAGGTGGAGGGACTGTCAATGGGGAACGCTGCATTTTTGCTGGAAGTGGTTGCTGAGTTACTCTTTGTGGCTGCTGTTAATCTTTTTTAGAGGAAGGTTTGAGAAGAGGAGAGCTAGTGGACTAGCTAATGACAATGATGTAAAAACAGAAAGCATAACCATTTTTGAAAATATTTTTTAAATTCTTATTTTTTTGAGTTAACCACAAACAATATCCATCCAAAGAAGAATTTAATGTTAAGTGCTAAGTAGGCTGATCCCATCTTAAACTATTTGGTATGAAGTTCAGATCAGAAATAATAACACCCTTAGAATTTTGCCTTATGACCAGATATGGATAAATGGCAAAGTACTAATTAAGCACTTATTCTGTGCTAAGCACAGTGCTAAGGTAGGGAAATAGTATACAAAAGCAAATACAATTCTGGCCCTCAGAAAACCTCTATTCTAAAAGAGAGAGGACATATAAAAGGGAATTGTGGCTAAGGATGAATATTTTTGCAGTGTTATGGGGGTGGTGTGCAGAGTCAAAAGGGAACAAACTGACACATCCTTTCTGGGAGCAATGAGTTTAATTTAATCATAGAGACAGTGGGAAATGGGTAGAAGTTACTGACTTTAGCCCAGGCTTAGATATAGTAGGCAACTAAGACAACCACCAATCAGGACAGCAGGAATGCAGGGCAAGAGCTGCAGTTATTGAAAGGGCTAAGACCTCTGCGGCTAGGTTTGTAGTTTCTGTGGCTGGTCAGCTAACAAGCAAATAGCAAGGGAGTTTAGTACTGTATGCATGATATATTCAAAAGATGGAATCATATTTTAATAGACACAAAATGTTCAGGAGTCTGAAAACGTCATCCTATAAGGAATGGTTGAAGTAACTGGAGATTCTTAGAAGAAAAAACTCAAAAAAATATGGCAAATGTCTTCAAACATCTGAAGAAGTATTGCATAAAAGAAAGAGAACAGTTGTCCTGGGTTTGCTCTAGGGCAGTATTTCTCTTAGCAGCCACAAAATCTGTGTTCTAAATGAACCTTCAAAGCTACAAATATAGAATTCTACCAACAAGGCTACAGACCCTTCTGGGTTCAGACAAATATCAATAAGGACCATACATGGTTAGGATTTGAGAATAGGACAGGGGCTTAAGAAAAGAAAATGTATGGTAGAATTGAGGATATTTCAGTTCCTTTTTTTTTCCTCTCCTCTTTTATGGTTTTTCTTTTTCTTTTTTTTTAAGGAAAGAAACAGAACCCTCGTGGAACAGAAAAGGAAGAAAGAAAAAGAAGAGAAAGATTTATATGGATGCCAGCCAATAGGGGCTAGAAGCAAGGACAACTTAGTGTGGGCCTATCTCTTACAAGTATCAGCCTCCAATGTATTATCACTCCCTGACATGACTCAAAAAATGCTGCTGAATAATGTGAATTACCAATGTGCAGCATTCATTTGTACATAATTCTCTTTGTCTAAGTTGAAATGATATCTATTCTACTACATTCTACATTCAGCGTACAACTACATTCTTGATGGATCTAGTTCTGACAACTACTAATTTTCCCAGATGGGAAGACGAGGCCCAAAGAATTTAGATCTGCCCCACGCTGAAGAGTGAACCAGGAGAAAAGAAACTAATTTTCCCTAGGTATAGCAGGACTAAGATTAGGAAAACTTAAATTCACGTAAAAATTTAAAATTTACAGAGCATTTTCCTTGAATAAAGCATAGTTTCCTTGAAACCATAGGACAGGTAGTGTAAGTATTATTTTAATATCAATAATGATAACAGGTAATAATAGCCAATGTTTATATGGCATTTATATGCACCAGGCCCTGTATCAGGCACAATGATTATCTCCTTTGATCCTCACAACAATCTTGGAAGGTAGGTTCTGCTATCAGCCTTGTTTTACAGATGAGGAAACTAAGGGACAGAAAGGTACCCTTTAGACAGCCACAGAGCTAGCATGAGGATGAAGAGGAGCCAGAACTCTCCCAAAGTCTCCAAACCCCAAGACCTGCCCCCTTTTTCTATTCTACCATCCCAGCTTTCACACACCTAACTCTGGTCTGCACAACTAGTGATCTAGAGGAAAAAAAGATCTTTGGGGCTCTGAAATGAATGCACTGGGGTCACCAAAAAGTAACAATCACTTAGTACATTTCCTAAGCTTTTAATATTTGACTTCTCAATATCCATCATATGATAGTACCCTGTCAGAGTTTCTTGCTCTATGTTGAGACTGAAAGGAAGCACACTGTCTTTATTTGCAGGCCTGTGATCATCGAGAAGCTAACTTCAATTGCTATTGATTTGTATCTTTTGTTTAATAAAGTCTGCCTTTTAACACTGACATAACACAAGCTCTGTCTGTGTATACATGAATAAAAGAGTGTGTTTAGCTGTTAGTGTAATTCAATGCTGCTAAGTTTAAGTGCAGAGAAAACAAGGCTCAGACCTTGATTAAGGCCTGCATTAAATGATCGGTCTCCATCACAAGCCTGGCTGATGAGGAGCTATTTGGCCACACACAGAGCTGTGATTTCCATCCACTTTGCTAATCAGCAAGTTCAGATTTTCTGTTAATGTGACATTGATGAACAGAAATGATGTTAATGTGACATTGACGAACAAGATTGACAGCTCAGGGTTGATTAAAATTAGCCAAGGTTCTTGCACTGAGGACAAAATGGAGAGGATTTGAAAACAACTGGGTCAAAACTTGTACATCTGAAACAGAGAGGAAACAAGAAAAACATATGTTTCCTGATGAGCTACAAACTCAGGCAATTAAAAAAACCTACCATACACGGCCAGACGACATCATTTGATATATACATAGAGCCACTAGTCAAGACCTACCCAGGATCACAGTCAAGCATTTAAAAAAATGTTTGTTGAACTGAAACAAATATAGGAAATGGCTTTCATTTAATTCTAAAAGTGCTTAGAAATTCGACAAACACAAATTGAAGATCTTTTAGAGCTGATGTGAGAGGTTGTAGTGATATAAGTAAGCTAAGTGAGGGGAATTCAAGGATGCAGGGGAAGGGCAAACACGGGATTTTCTCATTAAAGTATTCCCAGGAGCTGAGTGTGTGCGTGCACGTACGTGTGTGTTTGTGTGTGTGTGTGCACGCACATGAACATGCACCTGCGCACCCACATGTTCACAATCCTTGTAACAATCACAGCAAAGTATTCTACCTGGGACTTAAACCAGGGAGGCCAAGAGAGCTGCCCATAGGACACCAGAGGAATCACTGAGCAGTTAACTAGAACCTAAATTGTGCAGTTAACAAAAGGGGAGAAGCTAATTTCATGACTGTTTTTTTAGCTTCGTTCTCCAAGCTCTTGTCAATGCTACCAGAAGTCCAAGGGTTTCCCTGAAGTCCAAGTCCAAATAGAAGTGGTACCAACAAAAAATTAGTCCCTGTAATAATGCCTTCTTCTTTCATGGAATGTACAGTGACACATGCAAAGGAGTTAAATAAGTGCTAACCACAACTTCTTCAAGTTTACAGCCTATGCCACCAGGCCTACCCTGCACAAAGTTGCCTAAGTCCTGATACTGCCCAAGTAGAACAAAAGAATACATGATTCATGCTCAGAACTAGATGGTATCATTAGATTTTTACTGCTGACCACATTAAACTGAACTCCCAAAGACAGTTTCACTCAAACCTTGCCATATGGCATCAGATGCTAAACTGTACCAAAGAGAATCATAGGAAAAGTGTTAACACTCAACATCTACATTATCTAGACATAGACACTTACCATTTTGGCATTGTGCAACAAGAACTATTTATGCTGAAACATCCATAAAGAAAAGATACTAAACAGAAAAAAAGTGAAAAAATAAATACTTTGCCAGTAAGGTATGAGAGTCAGCCACAATGTAAGCCTGCTTTCATAATTTCTGTAAAACTGATGATAATATTGCCTTCAATGAAGTCCAGTTCCAATGGCTCATTGTCATGCTCAAGTGACTCTAGGTTTCTCCTATGCCAGTTCAGCATGAGCTCTCTCCAGCAGGTCCTACCAAGCTGAAACAGTTTCAAATATGGGCGCAGTGACAAACTGTGTTCCTGTCATCCAAGAAGCAAGTCAAGTTGGATGCCAGGTGGTGAAGTTTTTGGCCACAGCAACTCATGAATCCTATCTGGCGAGGTATCTCCATCCCTTACTAGGTGTTGGACCCCAGAATTACTGAAGTATACTATTACAAAGGTAACAAAAGGGTCCCACTATGGCACCTCAAACGACACTCACTTTCTAAATAAGGAGAGTAGTTAGAAAAGAGCAATATTTCTAAACATTCTTAAGAAAAGAGGACAAGATAAATAAGAAAACAGAATCTCCCACACCACATTTCTGTAATTAGGTGATAAAGTCAATCAGCAGAAAATTTTCAATCATTGCATTCCCAGGGGCAATCACTTTCAGGGCTGTTTCTGAGTCATGTTCAATCCATGCAATTCTCACCCCAAAATCTCAGAACATATAGTATTTACAGAGACTCTTTCTAGCAACACAGTGAGGGAAGACTTCAACCTCCAACAGTAATGTTCCTTATTCCTTGGTAAACAGTTGTTTTTTTTTTTTTTTACCACACTTATAATACAATTTTGTTAATTATCCATTATTAAAATGCCTTCTCAAAAATGAATTTACATCTGAATTATCTCATTACTTCTGAATTATCAACTCAATTATCAACTCAATAGAACAGAATAATTACATGGCTGTAAACCATTCTTCTCCTTCTAAGGTTTTGATTCAGGTACAGTTTTTGAACTTGTGACTAGGTAAATCTTGAATGGTGCAATCAAGACTCCATATACTTTGAGAAGACAAATTTATTAAATACAGTTTTCTATTTTATTTTAGGAATCAAGGTACCAAACTTCACATGCTAGACTAATCACAAAACAAAATTGGAGAGCTATTCAAAATCCAGAAAAAAATTAAAGGTAGTTTAGTAAGTTCAAATAGTAATAAAGAGGTATTATGGGGATGAGGGAGGAAGCAGCAGGGATCACTGATCAAATAGTTAATAGTTTAAGTTAGATGCTTTTATAATTGAAACATTTTAGCCCCGTCACCTTCACCCCAGCTGGAAGCCACAATCTGGAGCTTGAGATACCATCAAATTCTGTGGAAGTAACAATGACAATTTTAAAATCTAAAATGTTGATGCTTCTTAAGTTTTAGGTTGCTTATCATAAACCAGGAAAAAAATAAGATGCTAGACCTGCCAAAGTACAGCAACTTTTGCTCAATTTATAAGAAAAAGTTAAATGTTCAAAAGGAAATTCAGTTACTAAGGATGAAATTACTGTCTAAAAATATACTTTCAAATTTCATATATCAAACATGATTATTTTATCATTAACTCTAGTTATATAAAATATGTTTCTAAACTATACTTAAACTTTTCTCAAGTTTTTTTCTATGAACTCAATTTCTAAGAGAAGCAGTGTGGCATAAATGAACAGAAAAGGGCTGACCACTGAGCCAGGAAGTCTAGGGTTCAGGTTTCTCCTCAGATACATAATGGAAGCAAGATACTGAACTTCTCCAGTACTCTAGTCAAGGAGTAGGGAATCTGTGGTCTTCTAGGTCCTTGGGTACGGCCTATTAACTGAGCCCAAGTTTTACAGAGATTTGTTCTGTGAAGTCTGGATTCAGTTAAAGGGCCATATTTGAAGACCTAGAGGTCTAGAGTTTAAGGTCTAGTCAGTGGTATAGAACTCAAACACTAATCCATACACAAGGGGCCCTACAGGCCACATATTCACTTAGTTTTAAAATATAACGTTATCTATGTTTTATTGTATTTTTATTTTTTTTTAAAACATTTCCCAATTACATTTTAATCTGGTTTCCTCTGAAAAGTGTTGGGTTCCTCTGTCCCAGGCAACTTACTGAGGTTGTAAATTTCAAATAAGAAGCTTACTTATATAAATAGAAGGAGTTTCTCATCCAGGAGTTCCCTACATCAATGACATCACCAGTTCACTTTCTATCCCTAAGTTTCCAAAATCTATACCTCTGGAGTTACCCTACTGATTGCTTCAGCTTTCATTTATTGAGGCTCATTTTAACCTATCTCATTTTTATGGGGGTAAGAGATGTGGATGGGATAAGAAGTATGTCTTCTACATGACAATGAGGTTTAATAGAAAGACCTGAGGGGAAAAAAGAGAAGGTGGCATGGGGAGAAAGGTTGAGGTGAAGTTGGATCCAGCTGAGGAAATGAAATCATTTTGTGGTATGTGTAACATGCTTTTTGTGTCAAGAAAAGGAGAAAAGGGGAGGCAATGTCTCAGATTATTTTGGAACTATGGAATTAGGATGACAGAGGGAAGTCCTTGATTGGGGTATTGGCATGGCTAATCACTGACCAGCAAGAGAGCTGTCTTTATTCTAGTAGAGCTCCTTTACTGCACTGTGATGAGGTTGAAGTGGGAGAAGTCATAAGGAGTGAGAGGAAGACAGAAAGAAAATTATAAGGATGCCTCGATGGAGATAAGATGACATGTCCTTTCCTTACGAAGGGTCCATATTGGACCCTTGGACACATATATGAAGTGATATACATCCCTGCTGGTATAGAAACTTTTTGTCCTAGATCTAGAGAACCCTAAAAGTTCATAGTTTCCCCCAGGCTCCCATCACAGGATCTCCCTAGAACTGCCACAGTTTGGATGAATATTCTCTTATCAGTCTCAGTTGCCTAAAATGCCTTTAATTAGTTAATGATGATGTATCCTTAGAGTAGGCCTGAACGCTTACTTTTATGCATGCCTATTAAGGAATAGCATAATTCTTAGAATGGTGTGTTCTACATTTACAATTCAATTTACAAAATAAGAGAGTTAATGTTGGCTTAGTGGGGAGAGAGCTTGTCTCAAAGCTGGAAAGACCTGTGTTGGAGTCCCACATCAGCTTCATACTGTTGGAATGACACTGTCTCCATCCTCTTCCCCTTCTCATCTGTCACACACATCTGGGATGTCCAGGTTTTTTAGTAGTAGGCCGCTTCAGAAATCGACAGTGTGTAGGCTGAATGACTTTTTTCTCTGGTAAGTCACAGATTCCATAAACCATTGATAAGTTAATTAAAATAAGGCAATCCCTAAGACTTGAAGTGGCAGAGCAGATGCACATCTGTATTGACAGAGAAAATTCCTTACAAGAAGTCCCATAAGCCAAAGAAATCACAAGTTCAGTTAAAAAAACAAGTCAATATAAACAAGAACTAACTGCATCAGGCACACTTTTTTAAAATAACAGGCACAGGATACACCATGAACTTAATGAAAAGCCAAAGGAAACATAACAGAATAAAAAAAGGCAACAGCTGGTAGAAATTGTGAACATCATTCAAAGATGCAACATGGTCAAAAGACTTTTCAACAAAAGCAGGAAAACACTAGGTGGTGAAGAAATGTATATGTTAGATCTCAGAGTGCAAAACATATTCACTATTTTTCTGGATGCTAAGGGAGCCATGGTAACATCTTCTGTCTTAATGAGCTATATTCTATTTCCAGCTGTTCAGAACACTAAATACATTGTGACTAAGAACCAATATGCATTAACTCCAGTCAGTGTCAGGAATTCACGGTAAAAGCTAAATTGCATATGGTGATCTGGGACCATATTAGTGGCAAGCAGTTAAAAAAGTTATTTCATATTCTTCTTTCCATAAAAGTATGTGTTCTTTAATTTCTTCTACCCTTGTTCAGCCAAAGAATTCTAGATCTGAGCACTTAGGCATCCTGGTAAACAAATAATTTCCCCTCAGCTTGGGGAACAGCTAATAGTCTAGTCTATTTTTTTTTTTTACAAGTTTTATTGATGCTACTTTTTAAAAAACTTTAGAGATACTACCCAATGATCACCCCCATAAAACCCTTCTTTGTAACAAAATTTCATAAAAACTTAATTAGCAAGATAATGAATGAAACAATAGATTAGAAGAGGAACTCTTCCTTCCAAAAATTTGAGCATGAGAAAAAAAAATCTGCCAATTAAGTGATAAAAGAAGAAAATGTGAAACTCCACTGCCTGTTCAGGTTAGGGGAAACCATCTAATGAAGCATAAATACTGGTACAGTGGTCCATTGCAGCATCAGAATACAGCATGCACTGATTGTATTTTTAGCCCAAAAGTCTTCAGGGAGAAGTCTGCCATACCTGTTTCATTTGTACAGTCAGAATCTGATTGGTCACCTAAGCAGATTTAAGTATCTTGCATCTCCAGAATGGATGAAACTATGGGAAAACACCGCTACAGAATGGAGCTATGAACCAAAAGTCATATCTGCAGGCTGGTCTCAGTCATACCTCCTACACCCTTGAGCTGCGAGGCTGTAATTCTTAACTGAGAGAGCGTTGTCTCTCACTCTAGATATGACACCCAGGTTGGTCATGTGGACATTATTTATCACTGAACTCAAAGATCATGAGCTGAATGAATCATCACTGCTACTAGAAAATAACTACATATGTGTGTGTACATATGTACATAACAAATCACATAAGAATTTGTTTTATCAGCGTATGTTTAATATACTGTTAAGACAGAATGGAAAGTAAGAATGAACATTACTAATTCCCTTTTTGTCCTTCAAAACTGGAGATAACTCAATTATTTCTTGAAATGAACTCCAAAAGTTTTCATGGAGATTCTGATGATTCAGTTTTATAATTCTTTATGATTACAAACCAACACATAGAAGGTATAAGGCTATCTTTCTGCTAACACATTTTTCTATAAGATTTCATTCACTTCTGTGTATCAAAGACATCAGTATTAAGGGACACTGAAACCTTTTATTCTGCCTAAACTTATCTTTGGCTCCCATGTTTTGTTGTGCTTTTCCCCCAATCGACAGACATTTGTTAAGTACCTACAGTGCGATAGGTCCCCTGATCAGCATCAAAAATAAACAAACACAGAAACCAAACAGTCCGGCTTTCGAGAACTTACTCTCTGCTACAGAAGAGATCAACAGGCTGTTACTTCAAGTAAGCACCAAATCTCTGTCATGATTTCATTTGGTAGATGGAGTTCCTAAACTAGGTGTTCTCCACTGTGAGGAAATCACAGATGGTCCTTTCAGTGTTTGTAAATTTAAAGTCAACTCCAATATTTATACATTGGCATGGATGCCGTTTCGGTTATGCTTCCTTATTAGGGATCACATTTTATATTTGAAACATAGCAACATTATAAAGAAAAATAATTCTGAAAGACTTAAGAATTCTGATTAATGCAATGAATGACAGTTCCAGAGGACCCACAATTAAGCAGGCTATCCAGAGACTAAGGGTGTAGATTGAGACATATTTTTGGCCGGGCAATACAGGAATTAGTCTTGCTTGACTAAGCATATTTATTTACAAGGCATTTGTTTTTCTTTGTTTCTTTTGTTTCAAATGGGATGGAAGACAGATGAAATATTTTTACAAAGTGAAAAAAATGAAATTGTAAAAAACCTGACAATAGTTCTGTCACACCTCTCAGGGAGGACGATGATAATTATGATGATGACAAGAATAAGATTAATAATACAACAACTACAATACAATTTGCCAGCACAAAAACCTGTTTGAAGGAGATGGGCACCTGTAGTATTTCCTGCTCTGCCCCACCCCCATCTGCAAAAATAGATTTGAGGAGTAACAGATATACCATAGGAAGGATGAGGCATAGAAAGTGAAGCAACAAAAATCCACTTTATCACACACCCCCAAAAAAGTTTTCCAATATTTTCTCTGATTCTCAGCTGAGCAACAAATAGGACCAGTATGTCCTTGGAAAATATTTAGTTTTGATTCAGTAATTTAAACTACATTGGTTCGTTAGGAGACATTTCTCAGTAATATGATGATTAATCTCTCCTCTTTCTTTACTTCATCATCTTTTTTCTTTTCTCGGCCCAGGATTTTACTCTACACTAAATGTTTTCAGTCTCATGTTACCTCATTTCTAACGAAGTTTAACAACAAATGAAATCCCATCATAATTCTAGATGACGGCTTGGAAAATCAAAGTGTTGTGATTACGGATAGAAAGAAAGACTGCAGATGATAGAAAGCAACCCGGGAATATTTTTAACTGGGATACAGAATTAACAGAGGGAGCTATATCACACTGTAGGGAAAACAGGAAATCTTTCTTTTCAATTCCTCCATTTCACTAAATAAGTCCATGAATCACCTGACTCATTCCAACCTGCTGATAGTCAATCTTCAGCATTTTCAATTGTTGAAACTTTGAGCCTTCAGGTAATTTTATCAGTAATTTCATTTTCACTTTCATGTTGGCAAACCTGTACATTTGAGGCTTTTCATAGTAGAGGGGAAAGAAATGCAAGTGCATGCCAGTTTACCAAACAGCTGACATCTTACTAGGTTCTGTGCTATGCTCCCATATTCCGAGACCCTTCAGGATCTCAAACAGCACAGAAAGCAGATATCACTGATGGACATCTTCATAAACTCCAATGCCATCCAACAGACTTGAAGGACTGAGTACAGGAGGTAATATCAAGACCTCACCAGTCTCAGAGTCTACAGACAGCAGTGACTAAAATCCCAGCAATCTCTCCCTTGGTTTTCAGAGAGTTGTCAAGGTAGAGAGAGAGGTTTGTAGCAGTACAGCATATAGTGCAACATCCCTCACACCACCAACTGAGACAGTAAAATTCAGGTTAAAAACTGTTTTGATTTGAAGAATTTTATTTGCTGTACAGTAGTGTAGATTTCCTGTTATAAAAAGGAATCTTGTCTGAAACCAATGTAATTGTTGCTGTTTTTAAATTGGGATGCTGGTACATAAGAAAATCACAATTGTTTTACTTTACCAGTTTTATTCTATGTACTGCATTTTATGGTTTATTTTGTGGTTACTGTATTAGGAAAAGTACACATTATCAGAACTAATGTTTTGTTATAAAGAATTGTAAGCAAAAAAGCATATCAGTGGATAGAGTGCTGACCCTGTAATCAAGAACACCTGAGTTCATATCTGGCCACAAATACTAGCTGTGTGATTCTGGGCAAGTCACTTACTGTTTGCCTCAGTTTCCTCATCTGTAAAATGAGCTAGAGAAGGAAATGGCAAACTATTCCAGCATCTTTGCCAAGAAAACCTCAAATAGGGTCACAGAGAGTCAGGCGTAACAGAAAAATGACTGCACAATCAACAAGTGAAAGATTACAGCTCTTGGTGGTCCTAGGCCTAACCCCTATTTGTCATTGATTCAATGTATCAATGTATATTTTTGATTTCTCTCTATTTTCTAGGAGCGTTATCCCCATTAAAGTTAAGGACTGACTATTTCTGAAATGAATGTCTAACCTAACGTCAACTTGGATAAAGGAGGATTAGCCAACACTCACAACTGAAATGAACTTATCTGAGCAAGTTGAAAGGAAAAGGCCTGGGAAAATTCTGGCAACCTGGCTTATATTGTCTATACCATCCAAAAGGAAATCAGAATTTCTCAGCAGCTTTGGTGACAATATGATATTGACTTCTCAAATGAGGGAGTAGACAATTACTTGAGAAGAGGAGAAAAATTCACCAACCATAAGCCTCTTCTGGCACAAGAAGTAATTACACTATTGATTCGGTAGCCATAATGGCCCTGAACTTCTAACTACTTAAAGACCTCATTCCTTCAGGAGCCAAAGGGAGGGAACAAAATGTATAACTCCTTTTGAAATACTAGCAGGAGAATGCTGCTGCTAAGGTGGGTACAGAACAGAGGAGTGAAAGCAATACAGGTATTCTAAATTGACTTAGAAAGCTCCAAGGAAAACTCCATATAGAGAAAGCACTACTTTCCTAAGAAACATCTCTGTTTCTTCTCTGAATATACACAAACAAGCTAAGGAAACAATAAGTCTATTATTCTCTCTCTCTAAATCTCCACAACTCTGGATGCCTTAACTTAAGAGTTGTGGTGTTCTCTGAAAGCAAGGGATGGATTCTTGATAGTCACATTCTCTTCAGCCCAATACACGACTTGGGGTATTTGGAAAATATTTTTAAGTCAGTCAATGGCCTGAGATCATCAAGGATAAAGGAGTACCAAAAGAATAATCTGTCTTGGACAATCCTAATGGGATAATTTTCTTTTGGGACAGCTAAGTGGCACAGTGGATAGAGCACTGGATCTAGAGTCAAGAACATCTGAGTTCAAATCTGGCCTCAGACACCTAACTAGCTGTGTGACTCTGGACAAGTCACTTTATCCTGTTTGCCTCAGTTTTCTCATCTGTAAGATGAGCTGAAAAAGGAAATGACAAACTACTCTAGTATTTCTGCCAAGAAAACCCGAAATGAGGTCACAAAAAGATGGACACAAATGACTACGCAACAAATTTCCTTTCTCTGTTAAGGCTCAATAGGTTAAAAAACCAAAACAAAACAGATAAACCCTACTTAGCTTTGGTTTCCTAAGATATTATAAGATCAGGGTCTTTAAAGATTTCAGGTATATTTTTATATTTATATTTCTAATTTATATATAGTATGGATATATTTATGAAATATATATACTAAGGATAATTTATGAAATAATAATGTATAATTTATATTTTAATGTAGTAAGTGAAATCACAAAAAAGATCCTCTTGATAAGTGCTTTGAAAAATTGCCCTATCCAAATTTTTGTAATTTCTAACATCAGAGTTTTTAAATATTAAAAGAAAGCATGCCTGCCTTCTTTCAAAACTAAATATGTTAATAAACAGTGACAACAACATTCAGGGTCCACCCAATCCAGCAGTCTCTCTCTGACAGTGAGGTCAATAAACAATTTATGGGACAACATGGCAGTTGACAGGCTCCAATTTCCTCATTTGTAAAAACAAGGATAATAATAAACTACATACCTTGAAGAGTTGTTGCAAAGAAAATACTTTTTAGACCATAAAATACAAATGAGTATATTACTGTCCTTGTTATGCTCAAAAACCTAAGGATATACCCTCAACAGGAGTCAGGACAGGGAGAGAACTAAAGAATGGAACCATTATTTCACTGGTATAGGAGGCCTTTTTTTAGCAATGTAGATCAGAACCTTCATTGCAACTTATAGTCTTAAAGAGATGGCTTGAGCCCTGGAATCCCACAGCAGGTACAGCCTTAGTTTGCTGAATTGTAAAATGGGGATAATTAACAGCACCTGCCTTCCAGGCTTGTTTTGAGGATCAAATGAGATAATATTTGTATTGTGCTTGGTATAGTGCCTATCAATTGTGAATGTCTAAAAATTAAAAGTTCTGTGACTTATTCAGAGTCGTAAACCAATATCATTCACATGGAACACTTTTTGTTAATGTTTTAATTTTTATTTATCTTTCGTTTTTACATCATTTCCCAAAATATTTCTCTGCTCTCTTTCCCAGAGAAAGTTTATATTTATATGTGTGTATATATAATATATGTGTGTATGTGTATGTATAATTTCCCATTATAACAAAGAATTTTAAAAAGTGAAAAAATATATATATAAACTAAAACTACCGTTTAAAATTCTGATATTATATCCAGTGACCTACATCCACAGTTCCTACCTGCTGCATGGCTGGGGGAAGGTAGGTACCTTCTCTTGTCTCTTCTTTGGCGCCAAGTTTGAGCATTATAATTTCATAGCATTCAGTTCTGAATGTTTTGTTGTTTTCGCCATTTGTGCATATTATATTCCTGGTTCTGCTTACTTTAAATAATTTCACACGTCGTGCCATATGTTTGTGTTCATCTTACATTATTTCTTATGGCATAGCAATGTTCGGAAGTTTTGGGTTTTATGTATATGTATATATTTTTTTTCACTTTTTAAAATTCTTTGTTATAATGGGAAATTATACATATACATACACAAATGATGTAAAAACAAAAGATATAAATAAAAATTAGAACATTAACAAAAAATAAGAACATAGCTTTACTCGGCTCAAAAATCAAATTCTATGGAAGTCTATGAATGGGCATTGGAGTAACCAAAATGAAAAAAAAAAAGCTGTATTCTAACTGATGTACTAAAGTAATGCTTCCCAGGTATGTGTGTTCGTCCTTTGCTATCGAAGAAGACCGTGCCATCAGAAAAATAATGACATGACTTGCACTTGACTTTGTTTTGAGTGAGGGAGGGCTGTGCAGGTCACCAGCCTCACTTCTCCTCCAGAGCCATCTGAATCCAGTGAGCAGATATTCACCAGGATGACTGGAGGTGACCCAGGATGAGGCAACTGGGGTTAAGTGACTTGCCCAAGGTTACACAGTTAATGAATGTCAAGTGTCTGAGGTGAGATTTGAACTCAGGTCCTCCTGACTCCTGCACTGGTGCTCTCTCCACTGTACCACCTAGCTGCCCCACTCCCCAGGTACAGGGAAGAGGAAATAAGCATTTATATAGCACCCATTTCATGCCAGGCACTATATCAAACACATTACAAATATTGTCTCATTTGATCCTCAAAACAAGCCTGGAAGGCAGGTGCTACAAATTATTTCCATTTTACAGTTCAGCAAACTAAGGCAAATAGAAGTTTAAGTGACTTGTTCAGTCACACAACTAATAAGTGTCTGATGCTAGAACTGAACTCAGGTCTTTCTGATTCCAGGACCAGGGCTCTCTCTACCGTGCCACCTGCTGCCTACAGTTTTGTCTAGGACAACTTTATGGTAGTCTGGCTCCCCAATCATTCTGAACAGCCCTATAATGGAACCCTTTGTAAGTGCTATGTATGCAAGATTTGTCAGGAAAATATTTCTGAGTCACTGAATTCTGCATGTTTAAAATATTCTGTACGTAAAGAGACACACACCATTTCTCTCTTTGCACAGACATAGTATGTTTTCTAAGCCGGTCAGTGTTTTAAGCGTACCAGATTTTTATCACTGTTCTCAAAATAATTATTCCATTAGAAAAAACACTGCATATGCACTTGAATTGTGACCACAGAGTATAGTCTTCATTACATCCTCCCTATCCCCAAAATGCCAGATTATGATAATATCATATTTTTTGTTCACAAAAACAAAGCATCCATTCAAAATAAATGACTTCAATTGCTTTATAAATAAAACATGGATGAATTTACTGGTAAAATAAATAAATTAAAGAGGCATTTGTATTTGATCACTCCATCATATTAATGTCCTTATCTGCAACCAGGAGAAGCTGTTATGTATTTTCTGAAATTCATTATGTGTAAAGTCGGTAATGGAGGAATATCACAATTAAGGTATGGTTGAAACCTAGGCAAACAAATACGTACTACTGTATTGTGGAAAGACTCAAAACACATTGAAAGGCATAATGTTCAGGAAGTTAAACTGTACTGGAAATGGCTCCCACTGCTTTTTCCTTGTATTACAAGACTTTAGGGTTTTGAAACTTAAAATTGTAAGGAATCTTATTTGGGGGCTGTATTAAAATAATGTCTTAATTTCTTGAATATTAACTAGCAAATCTACTTTCAGATTTCAAATGTCAACATGCTTAGCTGAAAGCAGCTCTTTTTGTCATATCTCACTCCAAAAATATTCCCCAAATTAATTTTCTTACATATAGTACTGGAAAACAGGACCATTCAACTTAATTTCAATGAGAAACAAAAAATCTGTAAGAATCAGCATTCTCTTCTTACTTTGCTTAGTTACTACTAACAAAGGCTGAAAAAGCCGAAGTAATACTTCAACTGCTGAATCTTTAAAGTAAAAATAACAGCCGGCATTTATATAGCACTTTAAGGTTTACAAAGTACTTCACAAACTTGTCTCATTTGATCCTCACCACAACTCTTGAGTAAATAACATTCCCCATTTATACACGGCAAACACAGGCTCAGCAACGTTAAGGATCTCACAGACTGAACACGTCTGAGGCAGGATTTGAACACCCAGGTTTCCCTAAACTCAAGCCCAGCATTCAACATATAAAATCTGTTATTAAAAATATGAGTAAAAACAATGCAACTAGCGCATGTGTGCGTGCATGTGTCTGGTGTTTCATTTATACAGCTGTCCCCATTATACCAATATCACGGAGCTAAGTTTAGAAGAAAAAGATACTTTTTTTTGGTACTTGAAGGTTTTCAAAGGGCTTTACAAATGTTATCTTACTCTACCTTCATAAAAACCCTGGAAAGTAGGTGGTATCATCATCATTCCCATTTTTACAGGTGAGGAAACCAACTTGCCTAAGGTTATAGAGCTAGTAAGTATGAGGCTGCATTTGAACTCAGAATTTGAACTCAGGTCCTCCAAACTCTAGGCTGGGTATTCTATCCACTTTGTGCAACCTAGCTGTTTACCTTCCAAGCAGATGGGAGGGATAATATTTAATAAGTGCTTTTCAAACTTCAAATGCTGCATAAATGCTAACTGTTGTTGTTGACTGTTATTAAGAAGAAGCAGAAAAGGCTTATTACAGAGATGAGATTTTTGCTGGGACCTGAAGGAAGTGAAGATGAAGGAGAGTATTTCAGGTACTGGGACAGCCAGTGAAACTTCTCCTAATAGGAAGACGGAGTATCTTGTGAGGAAGAGCAAGGAAGCCAGTGTCGCTGGATCACAGAGTAGAGGGACTGGACAGGAAGGAAAGGGCTATGATATGAAGGGCCTTGAATGCCACACCGAGGGCTTGGTATGTGATCCTGGAGGTGGTGGGGAAAGGGACCTTCCCTTCCAATAAAGGAGAAGGGTGACATGATCATACGTTCAAGTTAGGAAGATCATTTGACAGTGGAATGGAGGCTGGCCTTCAGAGGGGAGAGCCCAGAGACAGTGTAACCAACCAAATAGGCTATAACTATCATCCAGGCCTTCCCCAGGGCGGTGACTGTACCAGAGGAGACAAGGGGACACAGATGAGGGATGATACAAAGGGAAAAGCAATGGGACTTGGCAACAGATCATATATGTTTGGAGAGGAAGAAGGGTAATGAGGAGTCAAGGGTGAGACCTGCATTACACCCAAATTGTATAATTTGGAACTACTAGCCCTGAAGAGTCACCATCCATTTGAACAATCTTCTTTTATTTCATAGACCATCATCCCATGCAGTAATAAAGGTGGCACAGAGGATAGAGTTGGAACTGGAGTCAGGAAGAATTCAATTCAAAATCTAGTTTCAAACAGTGTATGACTCCGGACAAGTCACTTCATTGCCTCACTGTCCCCCACCTGTAAAATGGGGGAAAAACAGTATCTACCTCCAAGGGATGTTGTGATGATAAAATGAGATAATATTTATAAATTGCTTTAGGAACTTCAAAGACCTGTATCAAGTGAGCTACTGCTGTGATTGTCCATCACAGAGCCATTTTGATATTCTGTGAAGCACATACTTAGTTGATTTTTTAAAAAGAAATGAGACAAGTATAAATACCAAAGGGGAAAAAATGGAAGAAAATGGAAGAAAAAGAGAGAAGAATAGAATTTTTCCATTTCTTTAACTCAAAGTAAGGAATGCATGCATTTTTAAAATGCTGTCCCAATGCTCACTTTTCTTTCCAGACGTGTGTGTACTGAGTATACATTTACTGTTAGTGTACATATTTCATCTAATGAGACATTTTTCATTGTACACTTGGTGGATGCTGTTCTTGGTAGAGAATCAATCTTCTTGCTGTCTTATCCTACACTTTTTGCTTCACTACAGGGTAGCTGAATTAGAAAAGTTTTCCCAGTATTTCACTAGGGGACTCCTAGCAAACATAGCCATGAGATGGGCTTTAAGGCAGATTTAAGGAAGACATATTTTGCATAATCTTTCATTCATCATCCCAGAAATAAGAAGCTCTAGATCCCAATCCCAATTTTTGTATGATCTCTACTCCAAACAAATTCTTCTTGATGTGACTAACCTTCACTCTATATAATGGAATTCATATCAACTCTCAAGCAATAGTTTACATTCAGCTGATGGATAAAGTTGTCTCTATGACTTGGCTTTTAATAGTAATATTTTTAATGGGTATACTTCTTATTTAGTTTCGAAATAGTCTAAAATATTTTCCTATATCCTAGAAGGAGGAAAACCCAAAATGAAGTAGACAGGCTCTTTATAGTGATTTCCAAACCTTAGTAAAACTTTATATCTCTATTTCAATAGGATACTGAGAGAAAAGGAATGAGTATTACTTTCTGAACTTACTTTCTTATTCCATTTTACCTCCAGTTTCTTCTCCTTGAAGCATGCTGGACAAAACTGCTGCTTCTCTCCTGGCTTCCTATCTTTCTAGTCTACCACTAAAATGCAACATAAACCCTCTTCCAGATTTTCTTAACAGTTCATCAGCCTACTCATTTCCCAGAACCTCCTTTTTTACCCTACTTCAGACACATACAAAGATGACCATACCATATTCAATAACTTTGAAATTCCCTAATCTCATCACAATCTATTGACTTTCCAGCTCTCCTGCCTTCCCATACCAAAACCCTTTTCTTCATCCACATTGTGACCTCCAATACCTTGATAGTCCAGTTCTCTCCTAGGTGTCACCTCTGCACAATCCATTCTCTTCTCCTCTCCCCAGCTCAACATTTTTGAAACAGTTAAATTCTACCTTCTCCTTTCTTTTTGAGGCCCTGTCCCCCTTATCAAATTGCTGACTGCACCCTGCCAAGACTCAGTTTTGGATCACTCCCAAGATCTTCTGCCTTCCTTACTAAACATGTGCTGCTGAACAAATGTGGGGAAAATTGTGTAAATGTTCCGCTAAAAATTTATGTTATACAAACTCAACTAGGCCCTCACTATGGCAAGGCAAATCTATCCACCCTTATCAATTCACGGTCTCACTCTCCATGGAAGCCCTTCCAAATCTTTTTCTTCCTCCTCAAGCCACCCCCTACCCTCTCATCTGAGAAACTTGCTTCATATTTTTGTGAGAAATAAATGAGACCATTCACTGAGAGCTCCCTCTTCACCTCATGTTACTCAAACGTTTTCTGCTACTATCTTCTCCTTTACTTAATACCTACAAAGAGGCAGGTCTACTCCTTACCTGGGAAACTCGTCCACATGCACAAGTGATTCCACTCTATTCCATCTCCTCCAACAGATCGCCTCTTCTACCATCCTCACTCTCTTACCTTCAGTCTCTTTCTGACAGCTAATTCATTCGCTACTGCCAGCAAACATGTCCATGACTCCCCTATTCTCAAAAAAATCTTCACTTGATCCTTCCACGTCCATCATCATCCTCTATCTCTTCTGTCCTTTATATCTAAATTCCTTGAGAAGGCCGTCAACAATAGTAACCTCCACTTCCTCTCCTCATACTCTCTTCTTAACCTCTTGTAACCTGGTTTTCAACCTCATCATTCCAATGAAATTGCTCTCCTCAAAGTTACCAATGATATTTGGATTGACAAATTCAATGGCCTTTTCTTAATCTTCATTCTTCTTGGTGATAAGACCTAGAACTAGGGAGGTAGTAGTGTCAGAGGAGAAAGGGGAATATATACGAAGGATCTTATAGAGGCGGAAACAACGGGGCTTGAACACTGACTGGATATGGGGGGGGGGGGGTGGATAAAAGAGAATGGCAGTGGATTTTGACATCTACCTTGTGATGCTGGAGAACTGGAAGGACAGTGATTTCCTCAACAGTAATAGGAAGTTAGGAAAAGGGTTCTGAGTTTGGAGGAAAAGATGAGTTCTGTTTTGAACATATTGAGTTTAAAATACCTATGGGATGATAAAGAATGGCAGGGAGGCAATCTTCTGGAGGAGATGGGATGGGATGGGATCTGTTGTGCATGTGAAAGGATTTGGCTTGGTAAGAAGAAGGGCCACTTTTTTATGTAAAACATGGATGAAGGAAGAGCTACTGGTAAAAAGCATCTGATTGATGTGAAATGAGGAGGGGGAGCAACAGCTCTCAGCAAATGACCTCAATTTTTACAGTGAAATATGTGGCAAGAGTCAGAGCTCACAAGGGAGAGGAGAAAAAGGGGAGTTGTCAGAGATTTAATGAGGGATGAAAAGGTTTGGAAAAACAGCTACAGTGAGTAAGATAGTGATTCTATTAGGAAGGGAAAGAAGGTCTGCTTTGCCATGGACATAATTGAGATTGTGTGACATAAACTTGTAACGGACCTAGTCAACTGAGTTTCATCAAAAAAATCTCATTCTTGTGGCAGTTGATATAATATAAACATACACACATGCATACTGTAGTGTTATGTATGTATATACGGTAACATTATATCTACTTCTTTGCAAACTTTCCTAATTTACTGAAATATGTTTTTAAAAAAAGGAGACCAAATAATTGGCTCTTGATGTAGTAAGAATAAGATTTTTAATAGCTTCAATGTTTTGATCAATCCCCCAAATGTGGGAATTCATTTGTAACAATATAAAAAATGGGCAGAGATCCCCAATTTCCTGTTGGATAAAAAATGATTTATTTATAATTGTCTTATAATTTCATCTTCTTCCCTATTGTGATTGGTTTCGAGTTTCTCCTGACGGCTTTCCAACTAACTTGGATCTTGTACTTGTGTGAACCATCCATATTTTCTCAAATCTGAAATCTTATCTGTCAATCCAATTCATGTCCAACTTTACTTTCACTTCAGCCTGTTAATATGTTCTTTTCAAGTATGACACAGTAGCAATTACTTTTCAAAGAAATCACAGAATTTCAGAGTTGGAAGGCAACTAAAGCGGTCATCTAGTCTAACTTATTTTCAAAAGGAATCCCCCACAATAACCTACTGAACAAGTAGTCACCCAGCCTCTGCCTGATGATTTCAAATGAAAGGAAATCGACTAACTCCCAAGGTAGCTCACTTCACTTTTGGGAAGGTGACTGTTTAGGAAATTTTCCTGACATTAAGACTAAATTTTCTTCTTTGCAATTTCTACCTACAGTTCCTGGTTCTGCCCTCAGGAGTCCAAAGGAAAGATTCTAATCCCTTTTCTACAGGACTACCCTTCAAATACTTGAATACGTGTCACCTCCACCACTCCAATCTCCTCTCCTTTAGTTGTGAGTTAAGACTAAATATGTTCTGAAGTCCCTTCAAATTCAGAAACTGATACTCTATCCTGGCTGGGCAGCATTTGGACCTTCTTTCACCTTCATGCTCTGTGGTCTTTCCTAAATTATTTTCTACCTAGTAATTTAAAGATCCAAGGTTCTCTATATCATTCAGCAGCACCTCGATGTCAAAATTTACTAGAACAAATACCCAAAAGAGGATTTCTCATGAAAAACTGTTTAAAGATTGTAAGATTAACTAATGTAAGAAAGAACTTCCTAACAATGAAAGATCTCCCAAAATGGCATAAGCTGCTTGGTGAATTAGTACTGAAAGTTATGTTGACTCAGCAATCCATTGTTCCCAGTCATGCTTGTTGATCAGTGCTGGGGGAGGCTTGGCTGGGGCAGGTCACATGGAGTCTGTAGCTTTTTGCATTACCTAGCCTTTGTCACATACCCCTACTTGGATGTTTATACTCCTACCTAGAAACTGTCACATTCTTGCTAGCTTGGGGAGGAAATGAGATACAAGGACCTAACCTCTTTGGCTGATGTGGACCTATCTGAATTGTCTTTATTGCATTATGGAAGTTACCAATAAAAATTGGCCCCAACTTGAAGCTATTGCTGATAGCCAATGATCAGCCCACCACTGTGAAGTGCTTGTAATAAAGTCCTTTTAATTCTCTTTGTCCTGAGTTTTGCCTCGTTAATCAGGGTAAAAGGCCAAACAAAGAATTTTCCTTTCAACAGCAGTAAGTTCTCTGTCACTGGATATTATAGATGATATTAATAATTTAAGGAAGGGTTAGATTAAATGACTTCTGAGAGCCATCTTAATGCTTAAATATAAAAAATTTTAAGAGTAGGGATGGGGCATAATTTTATGTGTTAAAGATAGTATGATTATAAATATAAAAAAAGAGATTTTTATTTACATTGGCAAATTAAAAAAAATAATGTCCGCATTACCAACATGGAAATTCAATTTTAACAAAATTATATCTAGGTGTATAAGAGAGATATAGGCATGATATGAGGTACGACAGATGAGGCAAATATCCTTCTGTTTCCTTCTCTCAGGATAACGACTCACCCAGTGGAATGCAAGCAGCTTGAAGACAGGTGCTGCTCCATTCTTGGCATTTTATCTCAGGCCCCTAGCACAGATGCTTGCACAGAATAGACACTTAACAAATGGTTGTTAAATTAAACGAACTGAACTGAGGAGGATAATGTCATTAACTCCCAGGGAAGAAATCATCACAGAGGAGATGGCAGGAAAGTCAATGGAAGTTTTCCTATAATTAATTTCTGGTCCACTTTAAAGCAGGAATAAGGATTCAGCAGTCAGAAAGGTGGGGGAAGGATGGAAAATAATAATCCAGTCATCAGTGCTACAGTATCACTACAAAACAGCCAGGTGCTACTTAAAGGGTTAACTTCATGCTTAGAAGCAATTCAATAATCTGCACTGATGGTTCCAAATAATAACATTCTTGTATCAAGCATCTGAATTAACCATCTTTATTTTTCCAAGACTACATCCATGCTTCTCCCTCCCCCTATACTCCTTTCAGCCCAAATGCATCATTAACTCCGAATACATACAATCAAACCCTATAATTCCAACTGCAGAGACTTTCATCAAATACATTAGAATTTGCTTATCAGCTTCTATTTGCATCTATTTTAAAAGGAGAAAGGTTTCCATCTCTTTTTTTCCTCAGTTAATTTCATCATGCTGTGTTATTTATAATGCTTCTTGCCCACGCCTTCAGAAGAAACAAAATATGTTTGGTCAAATTCAGGATATATCCAAAGGAAAGCGGAGAATATTAATGACACATTAAAGATTCTTTCCTTCTTCTCCCAACCTGCTCCCTAAATTCTTCTTGTGAAAAAGTAGAATTTGAAAATTGGTCACCTAGACCAATTCCCAGGTTGGTAAGGACTTTCCCCCTCAAATCTCATACGGCACTTGGTTTATGACACATCTCTAACACATGTATGTTATATTGTCTATAACAGGTAACTGCATTGGCATGGTAACTTTCCATCCAAACTTTGAACCCACTACAGAGCCTAGCATGGAGTTCTGTACATGGTAGGAGCTTAGAAAGGATATGATGTGCTGTTTACAGCAGAAAGACAGTAATGATTACAAGATTCACACATGATTTCATCTGTGGAGGGAGTGTCTCAGTGAGCCAGTTCCCTCCACCACTGAGGCTTTAAATAATTGCCTAGGACACTCAGACTTTCAGTAACTTAACCATACTCACACAGCCAGCAGCAGTTCTACCTGGAATGTCCTCCCTTGAAGGGAGATCTCTTCTATACCATACTGCCACCTTTCATGAATACTGGCATAAACTGCCAAAATCTGTCCTGACCACATCATTTCACAATGTCATTATAAATGCATTAAATCAAATTCTGGTGCAACACTCAAAAGCCTGCCTGTAATATCACTTGGGCTATCAAACAAAAGAAAACCAGGTGATCAGCAAGGATTCCAGTTGGCAGTTGAAGTTAACTCCCGTGGGCTAATGCTCAGCTATGGCACTAACCACTGTTATAAACACTGTTTCCCATGTTAGTTGTCATGTACCACTCCACAAAAGTAGGGTATCCTGTCACTACCACTAGCTAAACTTGAGAATGTACATAACACATAAAACAACCTCTGCACTAGCATTTCCCTGAACATAATAAAAACCAAAATGCAAAGAGCTACCCAAAGGAACAACTGGCATCCACCCTTCTCTGCCCAAGTGTACCCACAAATCTGGATAATGCCAACACCTCACCAATGGCCAGCTCAACTAACTGGCAACAAAGTCAAGGACAAGGATGAAATGAAGTCTAAGGGTTCCTTAATAATAATATTAGCCATCAATAATAATAACAACAAGCATTTATATGCACTTACAGCAAAACTATTGTGCTAAGTACTTTACCAATATTATCACATTTTATCCTCACAACAATCCTGGGAGTGGGTGCTATTATTATTCCCATTTTACAGTTGAGGAAAGTGAGACAAATAGAGGTTAAAATGTCCAGGGTCACATAGCTAATATGTGTGTGGCTCGATTTGTACTCAGTTCTTTCTGACTGTAGACCCAGGGCTCTGTCCACTGTACCACCTAGCCGCCTCCTAGCTCTAAACCTTAAACTTGCATGGTTTTTAAACGTGTTTCTAGTTGGAAATAGGTAAGCATAGAGGGGGAATTTAGGGGGGAAGAAGAGAAAATATGATGGGGGCAGAAGGGGAAGGTCAAGAGAGAGGGGATAGGAGGGGAAAGAGAGGAGAAGCGGGAGGGAAGAGAGGAGGTTTGCATTACCTCATAGCTTCAGACTACACTTCAGGATCTACAGAAGAAAAGGAAACCTTGTGGAACACACTGGAATTCTTGTCATCTTAAGTTACCATCATTTCCTGAAATGCTATAGTGTAACTTCATAAGGACAGTACTTAACAAAACACACAATATATTCTTCTTCTATTTTTAAGTAATCACCCATTAACATGAAGGCACATATTGCTCAGAAAATAAACTACACCCTGCAATCAGGTGATGCATGTTTTGTTTTTTGGATAAAGCATCGAACCAGAATGAATTTCTCATTCCTTGTTCTGCTGCTGTATGACCTTTAGCAGGTCATATAACATCTGTTCTTCAGTTCTATAAAAGGCAGCTTATGCCAACTCCCAATCTCTCCTACAGGGATGGTATGAGGACACAAGACTGTGAACCAGGTCAATCTGCTATGTTGATATATGGGAGGAGAAGGAAACAGGTAGAAGACAGAGTCAGGCCATTGCTTACTTGCAGCTACTACAAAAGGGTGCTTTTGTTAAATTAGTTATAAGACGTTTTGTAAAATTTAGGGAATTCAGACTAGATGAAATGGAAAAACGTTGTAAGTCTGATATTATGGGGAATAAATGGGGTCTCCCATTTAAATGTCCCTAGGTAACAGTACGACAGGCAGAATATTGAGTCAAACGGGCCACAGTGCACGGCATGGCAAATTTTTGATAACTATACAAAACAACTTGTCTAAAGATTATTGGACACTTTAGGAAACTGCCCAATCAGGACTGTGGAACCTCTTTTCACAGCAGTAAGGTCTAACGGAAAGGGATCACAGATGTAGACCTGGAAAAGGCCCTGGAGGCCATCTAGTACAAACCCCTTCCTTGACTGGTGAAGGAAGTGAGGCTCAGAGAAGGTAAGTTGCATTTGTGAGGTCACAAAGGAAGTAAATATGAGAGGTGAGATTGAAACCCAGGTCCTTTGACTCCAGAGCTAGGAAATTTTCCACTACATACTGATGGTGAGAAGACATAGCTCTGAGTCCTCAAAGGCACTTCTCCTGGGTGTCTGCCAAAAGCTAGTAATAAAACTTCCTTGAATCTTAGCTTCTGCATGTGTAAAATTGGATTATTATATAATATACACTACTTCAGAGTTCACCTGTGCCAATAAAATAAGATGCTTATAAAATGCATCAAGTGCTAAAATTTAGCAAGCTGAGATAGCCAACTACCCATACATATGTATGAAAACATTTCTGCAAAAGGGCAAACTCAATGACCTCTAGGCTCTTTCCAGCTCAGCTCTTCAAATATAAGATATGGCTAAATTTAAACACACACACACACATCATATCACATCACATCACATTTTTCTAGGTTACCTACATCCTCAAATTTACCATTACCATGTAAAGACAAATTAATATTAGCAAACTATCCTACATCTAGTCTTTCAACTCTCTCAAGATGCAAACTTTCTTAATCCATTCAAGTACTTTAAAACCTGACTGAAATTCTATAACTACCAAACTGGGTATTATAAATCTATTTCCAGCATATTTCTCATTATTAGAAAAAAAACAAAACAAAACTCCAGTCTGGGGAGAATCCATTTGAAAGTACTTATATATTCATTAAATACACAAAGAAGGGACTGTTTGTTCACCCTTCCCTACATGCCCTGGATAGGCAATGACTTTACAATGAATAAGCTGAGGACTTCAGCAGTAGTTAATGACAATTAAGTTGAACACAACCACAGAATCACAGCAATTAAAAATTCCCAGAGAGAAACACGGGAAGTCATCCAAGCTTCTAATCACTTATAATATTTCTGATATTATTTAAGGGAATCCAGCTATAGAACATCAAGCTTTTGTTATTATACCATCAAGCAATTAGAGAGAAATTTGAAAACACTAATGAGATCTGCAAAAGTACTGAGCAGTAGTCGTGAGTTAGAGGAAACAGAATTAGCGTGGGTTTCTCCCAGTAACTTGGGAGGAATTGCAACCAGCTGGGCTACAGAGAAGGTTCATGATGAGTAAACAGACAGACACTCTTGCTGTTATAAAGGAAAGCTGACATGCTATACTGATTTCTTTTGAGTCATTGCCACAAGAACAAGTCATTTCCATTAAAGAAATGATGTCATAATTAAACAAGGGGAACTTCTGGTTAAGATGGCAGCACAAAAGGTCATAGGCATCAGTCTCCTATATATATATGTAATGTATTTATATATATATATACATATATATATATATATATGTATTTATATATATGCTCCAGCAAAGATGTAAAGGGCACCAAATCAGAGAATGATTAAAAAACTCAAAAGCAAACTAAGTTCCTTCACTTGGACCAGAAAAAGTCAGCAGAGTCTGTGGGCATCAGGAAAGGATCTCACCAATGAAGCCAGCAAAAGCTCAGGTAAAAAAGCCAGTAGACTGCCAGTACTCTGACCAAAAGCTCTTCACGATCACCGGAGCATTCTGTTCGGAGGAAACAGGAAACCCAGGGAGGGAAGTAAAAGGGGGAGTTGGAAACCCATAGGACGATGCAGACAGGAGTTCTAGGGACAAGATGCCCCAGTGGGGAAACAAATTTGCAGCAATCTGACCTGGGTCATTTCAAAGAGCCCTGATGATCACAAAACACTGACCCATGGCAACACAGGAGAATCTGAAACCCACTGGTGCACTGAATATGAAGACATAAAGAAAAGCAGAAGCCAGGGGTTTGAGCGTAAGAAATTGAAGTTACAACAAAACAAGAAATGACTACTTCTGTCCAAGAATGCAGGAAGCGGGTCAGCACCTGGACCTGGGCCAAAGTCCCAAATCAAAAAATAAGAAAAGAGATACAAGACAACAGAACATTACAGAAAAATATCATGGGCCAAGAGATGCATAAAAGGTAAACCCTACAAGAGGAGAATAGCTCCACAACAAATGCAAATAGACCCTCAGAGGGGAAAAAATGATTTGGCCAAAAGAACTAAAAGAATATAAGAAATGAAACAACAACTGGAAACTAAGACTATACCCATGAATTGAGGAATGGCTGAACAAGTAACGGCGTATCACTACATGGAAATGGTATTGCTTTGTAAGAAATCATAGATACAGAGTCAGAGAACGCTGGGCAGATTTTTATGAGAATATGTCTCCCGAAGTGAGCAGAAGCCAGAGAATGTTGGGAAGAGTGTAATGAGCAATCGCAACCCTAAAGGACCTGTGAAGTATGCCACTTACCTCCCAACAGAAGACTGATACATTCAAGGTCAAAATGATATCATTTTTGGATATGGCAAATGAAAGGCTTTATTTTGCTTGATTATGCTTATTAATCATAAGAATTTTTATTTCCCCTCCACACCTTTTTTTTGGAAAGGAAGAAAAATAATTGGTAAAACCTAATCATAATTCCCACCCCCCAAAAAAAGGAAAATAAACTTTAAAAGAGGGTCATTGAAAGCACTTTAACACAAGAGAAAATATTCTGCTTCATTTTGCAATCCAGTTCCATAGTTCTTTCTCTGGTTGTGGATGGCATTTTGCCTCAAGAGTCCTTTGGTAATGTTTTTAGGTCCCTGCATTGCTGTAAAGGGCTAAGTTTACCAGAAAAATTCCTCGCATGCTGTGGTTGTTGCTGTGTACAAAGTTCTCCTGGTTCTGCTCCTTTCACTCAGCATCAGATCATATAAGTCCTTCCAGGCCTCTCTGAAGTCTTCCTGTCATCATTTCTTATGGCACAATAGTATTCCATTACATTCATATACCACAATTTATTCAGTCATTCCCCAATTGATGGGCATCCCCTTAACTTCCAGTTTTTGGCCACCACAAAGAGAGCTGCTATAAATATTTTTGTACATGTGGGACCCTTTCCCATTTTTATGATCTCTTGGAGATACAGTCCTAGAAGCGAGATTGCCAAGTCAAAGGGCATGCACATTTTTGTAGCCCTTTGGGCATAGTTCCAAACTGCTCTCCAGAAGGGTTGGACCAGCTCACAGCTCCATCAACAATGAATTAGTGTTCCAACTCTCCTACATCTTCTCCAACATTTATCATCTTCCTGTTTTGTCATGTTAGCCAATCTGATAGATATGTGATATGGTACCTCAGAGCTGTTTTGATTTGCATCTCTCTAATCAATAGTGATTTAGAGCATTTTTTCATATGCCTATAGATAACTTTAATTTCTTCCTCTGAAAACTGCTTGTTCATATCCTTTGACCAAATTGTAATGCAGAATGAAGCGACTATTTTCTCTTGTGTTATGTTTTGTTTTGTTTTTTCTCATGGTTTCTCCCATTCATTTTAATTCTCCTATGCAACATGACTAATGGGAAAATGTGTTTAATAAGAATGTATATGTAGAACCTATATAAGATTGCATGCAGTCTTAGAGAGGGAGGTGGAGAAAACCTAAGGCTTATGGAAGTGACTGCAGAAAACTGAAAACAATTGATAAAAAAAAAAGCATTTTAAAACTGCACAAAAAGTTAAATTCAGAGTGAAGCACAGACAAGCAGCACATCTTTGAAAGTTAACTGTTGAATTATATATAATACCTAGCATGTAAATAATACTTTAAGTTTTGCTAAACACTTTAGCAACATCTCATTTTATGTCCCCAATAACACTAATAAATGCTATTAGTCTATTTTACAAATGAAGAAACTGAGGCAGAAAGAGGGGAAATGACTTGCCTACAACCACACAGCTATTTTGTGTCTGAGGCCAGACCTGAACTCTAGTTTTCCTAACACCAGGTCCCCTAACATAATAAAAATGATTGTCAATAAAGGGCCTTTGAATAAAATATTCAAACTTAAATAGAGATATAGAACAGAAAAACACTAGCAGCCTTTTCAATAAGATCAATGATAATGCAAAGATCCATTATCACCATTATTACTTGGTTACCATCATTCTAGAAATATATAGAACTACAGAAGCAGAAAGGCTTTGAAATAATAAGCATAAGAAAAGTGGAAATAATTTTCACTTCTTGTGGATGATGTAACGCACTACGCAGGGAAAATCAGAGATGCAACTAAAATTAAGTGAAATTATCAATAACTTCTGCAAAGTGGCAGGAAATAAAATAAACCTAAAGAAATCATCAGTCTTTCTACACATTATTGATAAAACCCTCTCCTCACTCTCCAATAAAAAGAGAAAAGATAGAAA